>NC_079291.1:64087083-64705684 GCF_023638135.1 Falco biarmicus | reverse complement strand
TAACTATTTTCTCTGCCCTCCAAGCATCCCACATTTCAACAGCTGCTTAAAAATGGGCTCTTTTTGTTGAGCACCCCAAAAACATAGCATCTGCAGAATTCAGTCACTTCTAACCAAGCTCATACGAAACCATTCGAAGTCACACCAGCTGCTATATTCTGCCAACATTTACTCAGGTCTTTATAGTTTGTTATAACCAGAGGAGTCTGGACTCAAGTCAAGCAGCTCGGGTCTACCCTCCCCTCTACAGCTGAGAGGAGAGGAACGTGTCTCCAAGAGCATCTTCTCTTGCAGGCTGCTACCATGAGCTTCTGTGACACAAGCCCTGCTCCTGCACGGACTATCGGTTCAAGCTACTTAGACCTGGTTTTCTAAGTAGTCTGCTTCATTAGTATCTGGCACTTACCCAGCTTGGTTGGTATTAGGAGATGCTGAAACCTGTTTCCCCATCACCACTGCGTGACCCTTTGGTTATAACCCTGTGACTATTCAATAGTCAGCTCAGGCATAAGCAACAGCTTCAGCACTGCCGGCAGGCAGAAACACTGCACTTCCCATCAGGGAAAAGCTGCAGGCAACAACAGCACTGCACTGAAGCCTGGGAAGCTCTACAAAAGCTGAGAGTGACTGTTGAGACAGCTTTGCAAGCACTTAAGTTTGTCAGGACTCAACTCACCGTCATCAGCTTCATCTTCTTCATCGTCCTCACCATCTTCCTCCTCATCTTCTTCCTGGAGTCAAAACAAGATTCTTTGTTGCAAGAACCGCAATCCCATGGGCAAGGTGTAATTCTACAGCAACATCTCCCTTCACCTCTGCTCCTGCCCTACTCTAGCCTCAGGACAGCAGATACAAGCTGAGTGGGGAGGAGCCGGCAGTTCCTGAACAGCTTCTTGCACCCCTACGAAGGGGGCTGTACAGCTGTAGCACTTGAAGCCACAGAAGTACCAGGCTGAGCAATAAACAAGTGTGAACTGGCAAACACTTGTGGGCCACGAGTCACAAGGTGTAGGGGAAAAAGGCAGAGCGCAGGGCAGCACGCCTCAGATCTGCCCACAGAGGCGCATCTGTGACACCTGGCCAGATGGGTCACCGGATTAAAGGACAAACGCAGCACCAAACACAGCAACGTGGTGCTGCAGGCTGCAGCACCAAACACAGCAACGTGGTGCTGCAGGCTTATACCGATGACAGAAAGCCTCACCTCATCATCTACTCCGTCCTCCTCCTCTTCACCTTCCAGATCATCATCTTCATCTTCTTCATCATCAATGACTTCTTCATCCAAATCATCTTCCTCATCGTCATCATCCTCTTCCTCACCTTCTACCAAAAGGAGAGGCAGGTAAGCGTTACGGTTCCCGAATACTCACTATATGAGCAGGGCAGGAAACCCCACAGAACAAGCACGCACAAGGAGCGCCTGCAACAAGCCCCGTCAGCCTGCAGCAAGTCTCCTTTCTTACAGAGCCTGCCAAAGGAGGGAGCGGGGTTACCCACACAGCTCCTACTGCAGCAGCAAGTTATAATTGTCATTTATTTAGAAGCATGACCACGCAGAAGGGTAAAAGGGGTTGCTCCCCAGGAAGAAAATCAAGAGGAGAAAATCCTCACCTTCCCCGTTCTCATACTCATCCTCCAGTCCATCCCCGTCTGCCTCAGGGTCTGAGTCTGGTGCTTCCTGGTCATCAGCATCAAACCCATCTAGGTAGGTGAGCTGGGGCAGAAGGGTGAACACGCTCTCCCGGTAGTTGATGAGCATTGTCACCTCACAGTTGAAGAGGTCCAGACTATGGAGGTTCGGCAACTTTTTCTGCAAAGATCAAGTCACTAGGTTATTTACAAGCTGACACCGTTTGAAGATCAGGCAGCCATCAGAAGACAGCTGGGTTGCTACCCAGATCTAGTACAGAAGTGTCTTTGCATGCATTATTTGCGCCATGTGCTCCTCACATGGCAAGAAGTTACTGCTCTTGCTAACTGTGGGCAACCATTTCTTTTCAGCTCCTCCGTCCTAGTTTCCCCTCCGCAGAGCCAGCTCCTATGAAACCATTTGCAAACCTTACTCCCTTCTGAACAGGGCAGGCAACAAGCACAGAAAGCCCAGCTCCCCCAGCAGGAAAAAATCACTGAGCCAGGCTCATCCTGCCCAAAACGTCGGGCAAAACACCCAACAGCGCAACACAGGGAGACCCGCAGACTGTGCCCACGTGCCTCTCGGCATGGCCACAGCAGCTCTCCCGCTCAGGCCATCACACTGTGCACCAGGTCAAGCGAAGGAGGAGGAAAACACTTTCAGGCTCTTTCTGGAGGGGATGGAAGGACCAAAGGAAACAGCTAATGAGTGAGGCAAATGCCCCAGACCAGACCTTTCAGCTACAGAGTCAGGATTACAAGGCAAGAGCCTTCTTTGGGGCAGTTCAGATGCAACGGGAACCCCCTGCAATGCATGCTGTGACAGCAACCAGGGCGAGAGAGTCCCAACCAGCACAACAGCGCCTTTGGACTGACATGATGGACACCCTCACTGGTGTCCAAGCAACTCATCTCCATGACACCCCAGGTGCCACCTACCTCAAACTGCATCCGACCCATTAACGGTCCTTTCTCAGATGGACACTGAGCACTGCATCCACAGTTTTACTCATCCAGCCCAATTTCATGCTTCTTTTAGCAACTGGCTGCTGGTTTTCCAGACAGAGGAGCCAATAACTATTAGCCCAGCCTCAAATTGGACCCACTCATCTGTTCCCATCAGAACCACGAAGTGCTGTTGGAACAGTTACCAAGACGTTGGACTTCTGCTGCACAGACACACTCCCCAAAGGAAACAACGTCATCCCTTAGACTCCAGCACAGCCTTCCACTCACCAAGGGCTCCAGGGTATTGATGTCTTTGATCTTGTTGCCGCTTAGATGCAAGTGTGTCAGGTTAGGAGTTCTCTCTGCTAGAACTTCAAGGCCACCAGAAATCCTGTTATCACTCAGCTCCAGCTGCCAGGAGGGAATATCACACGGTCACAATGCGTTTCAGCTCACGACATGGGGAATAAAACTGCCCAGAGAACCGGAATACAACAAGCACCCACATTCCAGACCCTGTTCGTTAGACCACACCATACAGCAGCAGTTCCAAGTTTTCACTTGAAACCCCCTTCCCATGGTAATGCAGCACTCCCAGCCATCTCTGTACTGCAGGACACAGGGGTACATGCTCTAAAATCCAAAATATTTACGATGTTACTGCAGCTTCTGACAGTAGCACAACAGCAAAAGCAAGAGAGAAAGGACAATGAACATACAATAAGCTCAAAAGCATTTTGTTGCTTGCTAAAAAACAACCTCTCTCACTTGCTCAGATTGTTGGCTACAGAGGAAAAAACAAAATCAAATGGCCTTTTTATGGCAAATACAATAAAAACAAATGTCACAAGGGACAGGGCAGCAGAAGGCTCAGAGCAAGGACTGCTGGAGATGGGACCACAGGTCTGACTCACCTTCCGAAGTTTGTTGAGTTTGGGGAGATTGGAGACAGACAGCAAGTTGATGTTGATCATGCTGAGGAACTCCAGGTTCTCGAAATCTGAAGAGAGACCAACAATCTTCCCATCGTCTGAACGGCAGTTATCAAGAACCAGCTCCTTCACCTGCCAACAAGGACACCCAGCAGTTGTCATCACACCCAACTAAGTCTCACCTCGAGTCCATCAAGCTGACATCAGGCAGAGCGACTGACACTTCAAAGCAGCAGGTGTGTCTGAAGGTCCTCCTTACTCACACAAAGGGACACGCAAGATCTTAAAGCCAAGTAACTTTTGTGAGGGCACAAGGTGAGAATCCCTCATGGCGGTTAAGATTTCACCCTTTAAGCACGAGCCATGCAATGTGCGACCGCTGCACCAGCCCACCCCCTGTGGCTCCAACCAAGGTCCACCTTCTCCACTGAGATGCATCAAGAGGTCAAACCATGAGGTTGCATCAAAATGTTTCATGCACAAGGCATCAAAAAGCTTTCAGTCACGCTTCAGGCTTCACTAACAAGAGACTGAACAAGGTCATCTGGTTTTGTCCTGTTCAACTTTTCCCCCCTCGCCACCAGGGTGCTGGAAAACCTGCCTCCAGAGGATTCTTTTCCCTGTGACAGCCTCCATGCAGAGGTGACACATCTGCCTAGGCAGGTCTCTTAAGCAGATGAGAGCCTCAGGCTCCTCCTGATTCAGGACCACTGATGGCATCTAGTATTTCGCCCAGCACACACTACACGCACAGAAGCCATCGCTACCTGGTAATTCAGCACAGAAATCAACCCCTCTGTGGCATCAGGACCACAAAGCACCAGCACAGAACTGCTCCCCGTTAAACATCTGGAGAGTGAATGTACCTGGCATCCTCCTCTCCCCCAAAGCGCAGGGAGTACTCAAGCCCCAGCTCTCACAGGCCACTTCCAAAACTTGCTTTTACCCCGCACATTCTTCACAGCAAGATGCAAAAATCAGCCTTGGCCAGAAGGCTTGTGATGCTCTCCAAATTCCTCCTTCGCAGCACTCCCGTTTTACCTCTCTCGCTCAGATCAGCCAACTATTAGGAAGTCGTTCTAAAATCACTTCGCCTTACTGGCAGCAGAGTTTCAGGGCTGCCATGCTGTCTTTGCAGCACAAGCTCCGAACGAGTTAACGCTTAAAACTCCAGAAGCGGCATCGCTGGTCAGAGCTCTGAGTTGAGCAGCAAACAGGCTGGGCCAGGAGTTCCGTGGCCGAGCTCGCTTTGCTCTCAGCGCCCCAGACAAGCCTCCAGCTGAACCGACCACGGCAGGCGTAAAGGTGGCCGGGGCCGGCGCTCCGCCGCGGTGGGCACAGATGCCAGAACGGTGCCAGGTTATGAACCGACCTGGCTGAGGCAGCCCGAAGCTGGAGCAGATCCCTGCCCCGGCTCCAGCAGGACGAGCAGCCGGGACAGCGTCTCGCAGCCGCCGTTGGTCCCGGGGCACAGGGCCGTGACCCGACTCGCTCCAGGTCCTGGTGTCAAACCAAGTCCTCGGGGAGACCCCTGGGCTCCTCGGGGCGTTCTCAGCCTGCAACCCCCTTGGCCGTCCACGAAGCACCTTTGATCTCTACCAAAAGCTCCTCTCACAACCCATTTTTCCTAAGGCCCGGCGCTGCCACGCCACAGCGGCCTGTCCCCGAAGCGAGTGACAGCCGCCAGCCGCCTCCCTGCAGGGCGGCCCAGGTAAGGGCCGAGCCGGGCCGAGGGCCGCGGCGCAGCGCCCGGGGAAGGTGCGAAGCCCCCGGCCCGGCCTAGGGCTGCGCTGAGGGGAGCGGGCGGCTGAGGCGGCCCCGGGGGGCTCGGCGCCCCCGCGGCCCGGCACCCAGCTCCGGCCCGGGAGGCCCCGCTCGGGCCGCGCACCGGCGCTGACAGGCGGCCCCTGGAGCGAGCGCCGGGCCTGGCCAGGCCCCAGCGGGGAGCCCGAGCCCCGGCGGGGCGGGCCGGGGCAGGCCCAGGCGGCCGCTAACATGGCCGAGCCGCCATGGCTCCGCGGGGCCGCACCGGCCAGGCCAGGCGGCTCCGGCGCGGCGGGAACCGGCACGGCGCGGCCCGGCCCAGCCCGGCCGCCCTCCCCCCCACCGCCCCCCGCTGCGGGACCGGACGGGCCGCGACCGGTCGCCGCCGCCTCGGGCCGGGCCCCGCCGCGCACGTGCGCGCCGCCATGCCGGGGAGGGGGGGTACGGGAGGGGGAGGGGGGGTACGGGAGGGGGTGGGGGGGTGTCCCCGCCGCCGCGCGCCGCACCCCGCCCACCCCAAACCCTCCCCCTCACCGTGCAGGACCCCCCCCGCCCGCGGGGCCGCCCCCCCCCCTTCCCGTTGACCCCCCGCAGCACGTGCCGGCCCGGTCCCCCGCCCGCGCCACGCGCTCCCCGGCAGCGTTACCTCGCTCGGTTTCTTGTTGCGCAGCTCCAGCGTCAGCCGCTTCTTCATCTCCATCCTCCCGCCGCCCCGAGCCCCCGAGCCCGCCGCGCCGCCCCGAGCTCCCCGCGCCGCGCCGCTCCCGCCGCCCCGCCCCGCGCCCGCCGCCTCCCGCCCGCGCCCGCGCGCGCCGCCGCCGCCCGCGCCCGGGAAGGCGCCAACGGCAACAAAGGCGGCGCGCGCCGCGCCCCCTGCCGGCAGCGCCCAGCCACGCGCACACAGCGCCCCCGCCCGGCAGCGCCCCCCGCCGGCCCCGCGCCGCCCCGGTAAGGCCCCGCCCCGGGACACCGGTCCCGGTCCCGGTCCTGAGCGCCGGGTTCCCGCCCCCAGCGCCGCGGGTCCCTTCCCGGGCGCCACGTTCCCGTCCCGGCATGACTGTCCCGGCACCACGTTCCCATTCCCAGACACCCCTGGCACCACATCCCCACCGCCAGCCCCACATTCCCACCTCCAGCGCCATGTTCCTATCACCAGCCCCACATTCCCACCTCCAGCCCCACATTCCCATCCCCAGCACCACGTTCCCATCCCCAGCACCACGTTCCCATCCCCAGCACCATGTTCCCATCCTCAGCACCATGTTCCCAGCCCCAGCCCCACGTTCCCATCCACATGCCAGGCTCCTTGTGCCGCTGCTGAGGCTTCTCCTGCCCACCGTGCTGCTGTTGCCATCGGGGTGCTGGGCGCACTCAGGGTGACCAGGAGAGCCGTGGGAAGCCCCGGCGCTGTGAAGGCTGCCCTGGTGCTTTTCCCTCCCCTCGTCTTCCGGGCAGGGCTGCGCTCCAGGTGCAGAGCTGGGGAGCTGGGAATGCTGCTGCCATGTGCCGGGCCAGGCGAGGGTAAGCAGGGCATCCACAGCCTGCCAGGATCACGGCTGCAGGCACGCTGGGCCCCAGCGGTGATATCGGCCCCAGCAGTGACATCAGCCCCAGTGGTGACATCGGCCCCAGGGGTGCCATCAGCCCCAGTAGTGACCTTGGCCTCAGTGGCGCCATCAGCCCCAGCGACACCATCAACCCCAGTGGCACCATCAGCCCCAGTGGTGACATCGGTTTCAGTGGTGCCATCGACCCCAGCGGCACCATTGACCCCAGTGGCACCATCGGCCCCAGCGGCGCCATCGACCCCAGTGGTGCCATTGGCCCCAGCAGCGCCATTGACCCCAGTAGTGACATCAGCCCCAGCAGGCCATCGACCCCAGCTGCATTTAACGGTGCAATGGAGCTGGTGGGACTTGCTGCAACGGTGCTCAGGAGGGTCCTCCGCTGACATGATGCCACAGCTCCCAGGGACCCTGCGCAGGAGGAGGAGGATTCCTGCAGGATGTGGGCACTGCTGCCAATGACTTTGTTAGAAATGATCTTAAAAAATACCCAGAGAAATCCCTGCGATCAAGGACCAAGGCTCCGAGTAAACAGGAACACGAGGGCTCGCAGGACCAGCCTCAGAGTCCCCGACTGTCCCCTCTGGCAGCTGCTGGCTTCCCTGGGATGGAGGAAATGGCTTCCTGGCACGCTGCAGGCAACCTCTGCCAGCTGGCTCCAGCGGGGGCTTTAGGAGGAACAGCAAACGCAACGGTGTCGGTGTCCTTCAGCAGAGGGGTTTAAGTGCCAGAGGGGCTAAACATAAAGAAAAACTGCCTTGGACGCTGGAGCATTTTCTGCATCTTCGCGACCTGCCCTGCTCCCTGTCCACCCACAGCTCAGCTCCACCAGCCCAGCTGCGTGCCAGGGAGCTCCCGGTGCTCCAGAGGGAACTGGCAAGCAGTCCATGGGGCACAACCCCCCCCCCCCCCGGTGTGCCCTAAGGAGGCCCCCCCCCCCTCGGTGTGCCCTAAGGAGCCCCCCCTCTCCTCTATGTGCCCTAAGAAGCCGCTCCCCCCCCCCCCCGGGAGCTCCCCCCACCCCTCAGTGTTCCCTAAGGAGCTCCCCCCACCCCTCGGTGTGCCCTAAGGAGCCCCCCCTCTCCTCGGTGTGCCCCTAAGGTGCTCCCCCCGAAACCCCCAGTGCCAAGGCTGCGCGGAGGTGGGCACAAGCCATGGGGGACCAGGCGTGTGCGGGTGCACTGGGGACAGAGCAGCCCCCGCTGGGACGAGCCTGGCATCCCCACGGGTGACGCAGCAAGTGGGTCATAGGATCACAGGATCCATTAGGATGGAAAACACCTTTAGGACCATCGAGTCCAGCCATAACCAGGACCCTCTGCAGGGTGAACACAGGCTTGTCTGGCCCTTCTCGGCTTCCCCTGGACCTGCTGGGGGGGGGGAAGCAGGTCCCGGCAGCCGGGGGGTCTCCGGACTTGCCCCCTCCGAGCCCCCCCCGCCGGCTGCAGCAGCAGCAGCGGCTCCAGCAAGCAGCCCCCGGGCAGAGCAGCAGCAGCAGCAGCAGCAGCAGCAGGCAGCCCCAGCGCAGAACAGCAGGGGGATGAGCGGCGCGGTCCCCCCTCGCTGCTCTGCATTTGTTTTAAGGTCTCTTTCATGTCCTCTTGCAGGCTCGTTTCCTGCTCTTTGTAGCAAACAATGGTGTGTGTCCCTCGCTAGTCCCAGGGTGGCTTTATCTCCCCTCCCGTGGGCCGGGCTCCCTCGGGAGCTGGGCTTTATGTTTGGCTTAAAAGACAAAAACCCTGCTCTGATTTCACCGAATTGATTTTAAAGCTGCGTCTGGTATTTGATGTGTGGTAGATGCATTTCAACTGATCTCGATTTTCTGTCTTTGGGCAGATTAACACGAAGCTGGTAATTTACTGGGCAAGTGACAGCAACTGGAAGGCTGGGCTGTAAACGCTGACATGGGTTGAAATTCAGGTCTGGAGCTTTTCAGCTGGAGCGCAGATGCTTGGAATAACGTATTATCTGTCCATTATACAACACAGCATTATCTGCTGGCGTTTCGCACTGCTTTAAATGCTTCACTCCGAGCCACTCGGGAGTGGATCCTCTACAAAGAGGTTCCTGCTGGTTGCTGCTGTCTGTGCCACAGGGACCTTCCGTCACTCTCCTGTCCTTGAAACAGGAACAAGATTCCCCCAGATCTGGTGGCTGTAGATCCCCAGCAGCCAGTCCTGCTGGGACATACTGGGATGCAGTAGCAGGAGAGCGATGGCTCTACCAAATCAGCTGCAACAGCTTCTCCTGGGGGGGCAGGAGCTGCAGAAGCCCCCAAGAGCACTGGGCCCCTGGCCCACCGAGGCGCCTTGCTCCAGAGACTTTCAGAGCGGTTTGGGGATGTCCAGTGATCTCCCATAGCTGGAGGTTGTGATTGGGCGATTTCCCGGAAGGTGTACAGGCCGGTAAGGCGTCTACGGGGAAAGCAAAACCCCAAGTGCCCACGTGCACCCCAACAGCCCCCCCAGGAGGAGGCGGCCGAGGGTAACAGGGTCCTCGGTAGCCTTTAGAAGGAAATTCCCGTGATTTTGGTTGGTTTGTTTCGCTGGTGGCAATGGAGGATCTAAAACTTGCAGGGCCTGATGTGCTGCCCCCCCGCGGCCCTCCTGCCCCCCCTGTCCCCCTGTCCCGCCTGCCCCGAGCCCCCCGCCGGCGCCCCCGCTGCAGAGCCCGTCGATGCCGGCAGAGGGCAGCATCGCCCCGGCCATGCGGGCAGCGCCCGGCCTGGGGGTCCCGGGGGGAGCCCGGCGGGGGGGAACTGGGAGCAGGAGCAAGTATCTCTGCAGAAGGAGAGCCTGAAGGGGGCTGGAGTCCCCGGGCAAAGTGGTCCTGATCTGGGCGCTGCCTCCCGCCCGGGCTCCGCCACTCTTGTCCAAAGGATGCACGACCACCAGGCAGCTTGTCCCTTTTTGAGACAAGACGGAGCCCCGAGGCTTTGGGTGCCACCAGCCTCCCTCCAGGCATCTGGCAGGAGTGCCTGGCGCAGGAGGTGTTGTCTGGGGGCTCCCAAAAAGCCGCAGGGGAAGGAGGCTCTTCCAGAACAAGGTGCACGTAGGTTTGCCCCTGCCCTGAGAGTGCACGGGAATAGCACCCAGGCAGAGAGAGACGCGTGGGGCTGGCACACCGGGTCATGCGTGGTACATCCTCAGCGTAAGACAGATTCTCTCATATTTGCAGTGTTTCTCCTTTACTAGTGATTATCTTTGCGGTGCGGCAGGACTATTGGCCTGTCTCCCTTGAGCTTTCTGCATGGCAAGGGCCTTGCAAGCCGTGTAGTTTGCACCTTAATATTTTATCAGCCAGTCAGTGATTGAAAAAGAAAAACCAACCATTCTCCCTGGAATTCACCTCACAACGGTCTGTACCTGGTTTAACACCCAGGCAGGTTCCTTCGGACTCTCTGAATACGGGGTTTGTTAGCCCGCTCAGGGACTCCTCAGTCCAGAATGGCTTGTTCTTTCTGCTCTGCAGTAACTATCTTTGCCCTGCAGTAATTAGCTGTGGATACTGGCATCTTTATGCAGTGTAACCATATAACAACACCTGGCTCTTATCTCAAAGCAGATCGGGAGGCACCTCGAAGGTCCCTCTTCGACCTTGCTGATAGGGAAGCTGGGCTGTGTGGCAGAGAAGGTATTTGTCCACCATCACCTGCAGAGAGCCAGTGCCCTTCAGACCCGCTTCTCCCAGCAGATACACTCGGCATCATTTCCATTGCAGCCACTGCCTTGGAAGCACAGGATGGGAATGGGTCTGGCTACAGCCCCAGGGAGAAGGGGGAGAGGCAGCGGGGATGGGCCTGGGGTGGGATGCGAGGAAATGGGGCCGCCTTTGGCCAGGTGAGCACTGTCCCCACCTCCAAGCTGCCCCACAACCCCCAGGCCATTTGCAATACTTGGTAAAAAAATAGGAGGATAGTGGATAATTACTGTTTTTACCAACTCTGTGATGTCTCCCCATTTAGCTGGACCAAGCAACAACAATGCCAGGAACTATCATCATGGCTGTTACTGCTTTGCACTGCCACAGGGGTTTGGATGCCCTCTAAAAGAGCCAACACCCAGAGAGACCACAGAGAAAACCTGTCCCAAAGACTTAGAAAAGGCATGCAGAACAGCTGGGAAATGGACTTCAGGTGCCTCAGGCCCCAGGATGCACCCCTGACGTTAGGGTGAAGTAATGCTGTGTCTGCTGGGGGGGACACTGCCGGGGGAACCCCATAATCTCATCAATGTCTACAAATATCTTAAGGCCGAGTGCCAAGAGGCCGGGGCCAGGCTCTTCTCGGTGGTGCCCAGTGGCAGGACAAGGGGCAATGGGCACAAAGTGTAGCACAAGAAGTTCCACCTGAATATGAGGAAGAACCTCTTTACCCTGAGGGTGATGGAGCACCGGGACAGGCTGCCGGGAGAGGCTGTGGCGTCTCCTTCTCTGGGGACATTCACAACCCGCCTGGACGCGGCTCTGTGCAGCCTGCGCTGGGGGACCCTGCTGGAGCAGGGGTTGGGCTGGGTGGGCTCCGCCGGTCCCTTCCCACCCCGACTGTGCTGTGATTCTGTGAAACACCCCTCTTCCTCCGGCAGAGCTGCAGTAGACACTTCAGTCCAGAGGGACTTATGACACATGCAAGCAAACAGGCATGAAGTCTGTGTGTGGGATTCTCAAACCACACGACTTTTTGGTTTATACCTCAAAAATACACAACTGAAACAATACCCACCTCCTCCTTGGGAATATCACTAACACCGTGTTCTGTCCCTGTTCCATTTTCCTGCCACCTGGACTGTGCTGCCACTGCATCAGGTCAGACAGCTCATGGCACTGCTGTACAGTGTGGGCACCAACGGGTGAACCCTGAGGTCTTTCCCTGCTCTGGCCTGGGCTTACACACCTCGCTGCCTCCCAGTTCCTATGCTGCAAAACTTCCTGCTTCCAGGCTTAAAAATCCTGCCCCTCCACCTATTTGTCTAGTCTGGAGAATTTCTGTGAATTAGTAGGAAAAATCAGGATTTCTCAGTTTGTTATCACACTGCCACTGTGTCAGAGCTGCACTTGCCTGTAATTTGCAAATTTTTGCTAATACTCTGTTTTAAGCCCAGTTGGTAACTAAGTACCACGCAGCCACTCGCTCACTCCCCCCTGCCCCCACCCCAAGGCATGAGGAGGAGAATCAGGAAGGAATGTAAAACTTGAGGGTTGAGATAAGAACAATTTAATTGGGAAAAAAATAAACCCACTAGTATCTATTATAACAATTATAATGGGAAGGAGGGAGAAGGGGCGGGGAATGAAATCCGAAGGGAATGGAGAAAAGAAGTGATGCACAGTACAGTTGCTCACCACCCGCTGACCGATGCCCAGCCAGCCCCCGAGCAGCGATCGACAGGGCCTGACCAACCCCCCCCCCGTTTATATCCTCGGCATGGTGGCCCATGGTACGGAATAGCCCTTTGGCTAGTTCAAGGCAGCTGCTCTGGCTGTGCCCCCTCCCAAAGTCTTGTGCCCCTCCAGCCTCCTCACTGGCAGGGCCTGAGAAACTGAAAGGTTCTTGACATAAAATAAACATTACTTAGCAACAATTAAAAACATCAGTGTGTTAGCAACATTGTTCTCACACCAAATACAAGCACTGCACCAGCTACTAAGAAGAAAATTAATGCTATCCCGGCTGAAACCAAGACATCTGGTTACTTGCAGGAGCAACATCACAATAGGAGCATCCCTGGATGCACCGGAGCTCCTCCTCATCACCTGCACCATGCTGGAGCATGGGGGCCGCTGCCCTCTGCTCACTGTCTGCAGTGACATTTCAGGGTGTGAAAACAGGATTTGGGAAATTCCTTTCTTTGGGAAAGAGTATCACAGGTGCCACGGGGAGAGGCACACTGTGCGTGGGATGGCTCCATCTCCCAGTTCCCATCCCAGTTTCCCAGTCTCAACAACGGGGCTGCGCTGAGGAGAGAGGCAAGGACCTAGCCTGGAGGCTGGGTTCCCAGCGCAGCCGCCTCCTCTGTCCCTGGCCGTTGTGCAACCCTCTCACCCTCCCTGCGACGGGTGTGGGCAGAAACCCTCGCAGGCGGGTGCTGCTTGGGGTCTGGCTGAGCTTGGGAAACAGCTCTGCACCTTCCCGAAGCACCGGCGAGCCCAGGGGGCTCCTTCCTCGGTGCCGTGTCACAGCCCGGTGCAGCGTCGGCCCCTCACATGCCTCGCAAGCTTTGGGAGCTGGGACAGAGCGGCCAGACAGGGCTGGAGGCTGGCGGGGCAAATTGTGCACCTCGGAGCTACTTCGGAGCCAAACTCCGTCCTGGTGCAAGCAGGATGTCAAGCAAATTGCACCAGCCTGGGGTTGTTTTGGGCCCTTCGGATTTAGAGTCGCCTGCAGACTCAAACTCTCAGGACTAGTTGGTTTTATTATTTGGAGATGGTTTGTAGTCCCTCTGTGTTCCTAGGGAGAGCCGGAAATTAAAAAAGTGAACAATGTAGTCAAGAAGCAGGGAGTTATTAAAAGAATAAAGGAAATGTCCATGCTGGCGAGGGCCAGTGTGGGAAAGGATGGGTGTTCAATGAAAGGCACGTTCCCAGACAGCTTTTTCCCAGAATTTGGCCCATCAATTGCCCATGTTTGGTGACTGTCAGCAGAGGCCAGCCACCAGAAGGGCACACACTTGCCAACAGATCAGCACCAGCACAGGCTGGCAAAAAGCATCAGGAGCTTCCTATGGAGTGTGCAGAGAGGAAACCATCCTCAGGAACGCATCCAGCTCTGCGTTAAGGCCACCAAGAATGGGATCTGCCGGGGAGTGGCATGGTCTTGACATGAACGTGTTCTATTGTGCAGGCAGCTGGGCTCAGACCACTGTCCGGGCACAGGCACACAGGCAGAGGCTGTTCAGTAGCTCACAGGGGGGCATAAGCGTTGCTTGTTATCTGTTGGGGAAGAGTTTGAATCACAAGCTCTCTGCTATGAGGGCATCTCATCTGCTTTCAGAAATAAGAGGGAGGTTTGTGCCAGGCAGTGACTGCATGAGGATGAGGAGGGTTTTCCTCATGGTGTCAGAGCCCAGGCACCAAACCAGGAATTAAGAGAGTGGGACACAGCCCCTGCACACCCTCCTGCCAGATCTGCTCTGTGGTTGCTGCTGGCATTTTTGTGCCCTCCTCAGACCTTGCTATTTCAGATGACAAACTCTTCCAAGAGTTTTTTCTAGTGGTACTTATAAGTGTCACCATGTCCTTGTTATAACAATCCCTCTTGTCTGCCCATGAGGCACTTAAAACAAATTTCTGTTTTCAACATAATGCACAAAGAGAGACTGTGTTAAATATTAGACTCCCCTTATTTTTGTAGGCTGGCAAAGGTTTCAAAGCATCTGGGATGGGACGTGCTTCTTTGAAGAGAGATGGGAAACTAGACAAGGCACAGGGATGTGCACTGGGAATGACCAGGATGGGATGGGGAGGTTGCAGGGAGATGCAGTGAAGGGGCCTGGAGGACAGGAGCACAGAACACGTGATTTCCCACTCCAGAAGTGACCCAGCTGGAGGGCACCCAATGCAGCCATCAGGCAGCAGATGGGCAAAAGGAGGTACTTTTCCACCCAGCACCTAATTAAACTAGACCTCATAGCCACGGGATACATCTTTAAAAAATAACCTTTAAAACTTGAGGTAAACATATGCAGGTTTGGCCTGTTCTGGCTGGTTAAAGATGATGGTCCAGGACCTCCAGCTAAGGAAGTATTAAGTCACTGACCACCAGACGATGAAGCAGGACTGTTTCCTGCTTGCCTGCCTTCCTAGATTCCTTCCAACAGAGCAATACTGCCAGGGATAGGGTCAGAGGCAAACCTGTGGTCTGCCTTCTTCGGCACTTGCGGAGTTTTAGTGAAGCCACTAATTCCCCAGACTTTACTCTGACCTTCACCATGAACTGAGATGAAGCTTCTCCCTTCCTGAAACAGAGACAGCAGCTCCTGCTTTCTGCCCCGTGGGGAGCAGAGTAAAGAGGGGCCGGGTGTCTCCCCCTTGGATACTCCAAGACAGCCCTGGATGGAGATGCCTCTGGTTCCCAGGGCCTGGTGCAGACGCCGCTATTAAGTCTCTTGCAGGACTTGCACAAACCATTGCTGTCTCCTGCCAAAGCTTTGCGCCACTCGGAGAAAGGATTGCAGCGTTAGATAAACACAACTACCTGGGTGCAAAGCACTGCCAAGCTTCTGCCAGCAGTGATGTAAAGCTGCAGGCTCAGGCCAAGCAAAAGGAACTTTCTCTTCATCTCCTTCCATTTTCACATCTCTTCGGAGCCAAGATTCCTGCAAATAAGAAAGGGTGAAAAATTGCTAGATGCAGGGGTTTGCTTTGGCAAGAGGTGCCTCCCTGCTTTGTCTGCACTAAATCTGAAAGCTTCCAGGACTTGAGGCAGCCCTCGCTGTGCCCGTGGCCCTCACCTAAGTGGGAGAGCCCTGGTTGTGCCGTTACAGCACTGCCAAGAGCAAGGCGGTTTTTCTCTCTCCTGGTTTCGATAGCCTCTATTTTCATCTAGAAGAAAGGGAGAATGAGAAAGGTCTCTCCTAGCCCCTGCGCATCCAGAAGCTCCTGCTGAGTTATACAAGCCAAGGCCTCTGCAGCGTATACACAACTGCACTGGGAAGCGCATGTGACAGATGACAGCACTGGGAGAACTTCCTTTAATTATTACTGTTATTGCTGTTACTATTAGCAATTAAGGCATTTGTTTTAAACCTGTCCGTATTTCAAAACAAGCACGGGGTGGTCAGATTGGCAAAGACTATTGGGTTAACAGGTATGGCGTCCTGCCTGGAATAAAGATAATAGAGTGCCTGGGTGGTTGCTCAATGATGATGGATTGGTGGGGAATTTCTCTTGGACCCTGACACCAACCCTCTGGGGCCTGACAAGGCTTGTGCTGTGCTCCTCTGGAGGCTGACTTGCACAAGTACCAGGGTCACGATGTTGTAAAGAGCAGGTGTTTCAGACATTTGAGACTTTAAAGCCACACCTCGCGTGGGGTGCAATCTGTCTTTGCCATTGCTGCTGATGCTTTTTGGTTGCCGGGAGCCCCTGCCCTACCTGCTGAAGGAACACAGATATTTACAGCTCTGCAGATGTGAATAAGAACAGGTACATTGCTCCCAGTAGGCTATGCAGCAGAAATGGAGACGAATGCTTTCATTTGGCTGTGTAAAGCACATCCAGCTTTAGCATGTCTCCTGCTGCTGTTATTATTTCTTTCAGACCGCGATTTGCTAAACAGTTTCCAAACCAAGCAGAGGACGTGGTTCCTGCCCTGTGGAGCCATGAATGACATGGATTATCTAACTGTTCGGTGTTAGCAAGGCTCCCAGGTCACCTGCCTGTTTTGGGTTTGTGTTTTTTTTATATCTGGAAGCATGAAATTGCAGCCCTGGAGCTCGAGCTATGTACCAAAAGGAGCTGGCAGTGGGCTGCAGCCTGTCCAGGCTGCTCCAGGGCCTTCGTGGACACAGGCAGAGCGATGCAGCAGGGCGCTGGTGAGCCCCAGTGCCTGGATTCCCTTCCCACTCACCCACTGCCTTGTTGTAAGAATGGAGCTAAGTCATTCCATCTCCTTCCACCCCAGGGCTCTGACTCACGCTTGCTGAGCAAACAGCAGCGGTGATGTGGGATGCCAGTGCTCCCACCTGACCCTCCCTGCCCTGGCTGTTTGTTATTGCCCCTCTGCCCACAGTCGTAGCCCCACACCAGCCGAGGCAATAAATAAAGACACATGCCTCTGAGCCACAGCTTCTCCAAATGGGCTTTTTAAAAGAAATCCCTCGTCATCAGCAGTTCAGGCGGAAGCCTCCATCTGAGGTGCTGTAGGACAAGGCAGGTAGAACCAGCCTCCAGCTCAGTAACTGAATTCTCCCAGACTTGCCTGCCAGAGTCCCCACTCCCCTGGTTTGGTGGAACCAGCAGCAGAACTGCTCCCTCACCGTGGCTTGTGAGTGCACGGGTACAAAACACCTGCAGATGGGCCCTGAGGCTGCAGGTTCAGCTCCTGTGAAAGCCCCTGCCCCTTCCACTGCCTGCTCTCAGCTGCCTCACTGCAACACCCTGGGACCCTGCTGCCTGCCCAAGGGATGACAGAGAGGCAGAGGAGCCAGGATGAGGCTTTCCAGATTAAAGCATGTCCCGTATCACAAAGCCTGGGACATTGCCTGGGATGTGGGGTCTTGCAAGATGGTATCAGCCCCAGGGAGCAGGAAGGGAACAGCTAAGGAGACAGGATGAGGAACAAACCTCATCCTTGAGTTTTCCTTGCAGATCCTGGTGCAACATCATGGAATCATAGAATGGTTTGTGTTGGAAGAGACCTTAAAGATCATTAAACAGCACTGGTCCCAGTACCAGCCCCTGAGGAACACCACTTGTCACTGGTCCCCACAAAAAGAAGAGACACATCTGAGCGAGGCAAGATGTCACATGTTAGAAGAAAGGTGGAGGGGAGGCAGCAAGTCTTAGCAAGGAGATGAGGACTCTGGGTGAAGCTTTGAGAGAAAGGAGTCTCAAATACAGTGAGATTTAGGGGAGTCTCTCTGTGTAGCTCTCACAGGAGACCCAGAAAGCTTCACCCCTGTGCTCCCTGGGCACCACATCTCCTCAGCCCACTCCCTTGTCAGCAACCTCAGCATCCCAGGCCCTTCTGACCACAGGCAGGAGGATGTAAACATTAGGAGGAGCTGGGAAGGAGGACTCACCAGGAAATCAGCCTCTTTTTATGACCTGAAAGCTACTTATTGATGAATCAGGGCAGATGTGGATTCATTACACCCTCCCCAGTTATTTATTGATTGTGTGGCACAGGATATATGAGGGATGCTTGGGCGCTTTGCTCATGCCACGGATGTCAGAGATTTTGGAGTAGGAAAACTCATTGTTTTCAAAGATGTTCATCTAGGCCAGGCATCACGTGTTTGGGCAACGATCCGTCTTATTATCACATCCACCTCTACATTTTCCCTGACTGACACCGTACTTCACCTGCCTCCCTGCGCAGTGGGATGGGCAAGTCACCACTTGCTTCTCACTGAGATCCTCTGGCAAATTCAGCACCTTCTTTCAACCTGCGAGATCAGCCTCCCGCTCGCACAGTCCCTTCAGGAGTTGTAAGTGAGTAAGAAGCAAATTCACCCCAGACTTCCTCCACGTGGACACCGCAGTGCAGCCATCCAGGGGGTAGAAGCAGCTTGTCGGGGACTGCCTCTGATCTTCTGCTTCAAGCTGCATCATCTGTCCTAGAAAGACACCCAGCCTTGACTTAGTTGCGCGTAACGGAGGCTCCACCATGTTGTAATATAAGCTGCTTCAGTGGTTAATTACCCTCTCATTTCAAAACGCATGTGGATTTGCAAAGTTTTTGTAAGCCCTGGCATCTTTAGGAGGTGACACACAGCGCAGGTCTCCCAGGTACACTCTTTTTCATAGAATTATCAAAATTAATGGCTAAGCTTCCCAAACAGCCAGTCCCCGGGGCAAAGCAGGGCTGCTGTTCGATCCCTACTCTTCAGGCAGCACCTCGACAGGGACAGGGGCACCTTGGATCTTGGTCTGGCCCTGCCCTGTGATGCTGAATGTGGTGTCTCCCCAGCTCCAACAGGAAGAACTGACCAAATAATCTTTTTTATGTGTAAGGAAGCAACATATTTCCTCTTTTCCTAACTCTACATGGAGGAAAAGATGCTGATTTTGGGGAAAAGTTTAATTGCTCCCCATTTTCTTGACATCCTGAATAGGATTCAGGGGGGAAATGTTTGCAAAACAGTCACCCAGAAAGTGTCCTATTCAGCCCATTCTTCAAATAAATAACAAAATAGACTAGCTAGAGAAAATAAAACTATTTTTGATAATAAAACAGTAGTTGGGGAAAAGTTGAAAAGCAGCTCAAATTCAAAACCCGAGAAAAGAAGGCAACAGCACCTTGCTGCACACTTCTTGCTGAAAACTGTTTTATTGGGGTTTAACCAGCTCTGTGAGGGAGGCTGTGTGGACCAGTCCCTCCCCTGGGAAAAACAGGGTTAGGACTGGGGTGTGCACGCATGCGCAGGTAACCTGCCTAGGGGCACACCGATGATTTCAGACTGCATTTCTACCCGCTCTTCCAACCTTTCCAGCTCACACTTCTCTGCCCTCCCTCTCTGCCCCTGCCCATTTGGGTGCACAGATATAAACCCTCCAGCCAATATGTTCCCTTTAGGGCGCTGGAAGGTTTGCCTGGAGGGTGCGCATGGCTCTTGTCTCATCCCAGTGCTTTCCCTAGAGACAAGCAAGGGTATTTTCTGGCGGCTGCTCCTGGTGAGCTCACACCGTGGGCACTCCTTCAGAGCTACAGCAGCAGGGCAGGTTACTGCTCCAGCTTTGCTAGAAACCTTGGAGCTGTCAACGCTTCGCCTCCCCGTGTGGAAGCAGTGCTGGTCCATCTCAAGAGAACACAGGTAAGCCAGGCTGGGATGAGAAGCGAGCAGCAAGCCAGCAGCCACTGGGTGCTTTGATTGCTCTTTTGATTTTTCTGTTCACTTTTTCTTCTTCTGTCTTGTGTCTTCTCCAACCCCTCACCATCTCTCAACTGACGTCTGTTCAGCTAGGAGTTAGGGTTTACCATCTTGGGTCTGATTCTTTTTTTACCCTACGCGACCACTTGCATCGCTGTAAAAGCGTAATGCAGAGCACCAGGGATCAGGAAAGAGTCACTGTGGTGTGAATGAGCACATGGAAATCCAAGATCATGAAGACTCAGACCTCAAACCAATCTGCCTGCCATTTTTTTTGTTCTTCTGTATCTGTGATCTCACCTGCTCTGGGGAACCAGCCAGCCTGGATTAAAGAGAGGGCATCATTAACCTGCAATTGTAAAGGAACAGTGGAGGTTTATCCACAAGTCAGTTTATCTGGTTGGAGCAGGAGGTTACAGAAGAGCTTGTTTGTATTTGTGTGACATTCTTGTGTTTTCTGCCTTTGAACTTCTTGGGAAGAGACGCAGAGGAAGCTGTGGTACCTTCACACCACTGCACACCTACAGTAACTGCTGAACTTGGTGGTGTTGCTCAGCTGACACCAGTGTAAATAGAGACTTAACTGTTTCTCCTCAGGGGTGGTTTTAAGATAAACTTCCCTCCCTGAGTTAGACTCAAAGCTGAAAGGATTTTCAAAGAAAAGAAAGCTCTGTTTTTCACCGGTGCCTCGGGAGATCAGAGATGTTACTGAGGTGGTTGGTGTCACACTGGTACCTGCTCATTCTGCAGAGTTAGAGGACAGCTGGACAAGTTAGTCCTACACTGCATCCAGGGACTTCACTGCTCAGCTCCAGGGAATTTCTGTGGCTCTTGTGTACCAAATACCCATCTGCTAGGGTTTGGATGGTGCTTCCAGACACCTGTAAGGTTGGCACCCATCTATCAGCTTCTAAAATAGCTCCAAAGTCTCGAAGATCTGAAACAAAATATGCCAAATAGGAAACTTGATCAGAACTTTTACTTTTTCAAATGAATAAAAGAGAGCTGAGAAATGATGCTCACACTGAGTATAGCAAAGTCTTTAGCATGGGGAAGAAAACCAAGCAAAAGGTTAGATTTTTTTGTTTAGCCTCCCACCTGTAACTGCAGCTCCTGCCACTACCAGAGGCCAGGCTGGGGGACCTGGCAGTGGAGAGCCCACTCAAGGTGTGAAGCTCTGATGCCTTTCACTGGGAAACCAGGACAGAGATTGCATGGGAGCACATTCAAAGTGAAATCACTGCCACTGAAGAGACACCTCCCAGTGCCTTTGCTCTGTGCCCCCAGGACTCCGGTAATACCCAGGGTCTGTGCTGGTGCTCCAGGGCTGAGCTTGCAGAAAGCAAGCTCCAGCCCTCAGGAAGATGCTGAGAAACAACTAAGGAGAACAGAGCCAATGAGCAATTAACCCTGTAGAGTTGTCCACTCCCAGAAGGTAGCTCACAGCCTACAAAGTACAGGGAAGTCCTCTTGGCAGAAAGACCTGAGTCATAAAGAAAGTGAAGAGAAGGGAGAAGACACTGTGACAGGGACAGGGCTGAAATGGGGAAGCATCGTGTGGCGCCAACAACCTCTGATGAGAGATGTTAATGCCATGGATGAGATTGTGGAGTTCGAGAACATTTCCTAGGGTGATTTGCCACTCCTGCATCGTGGTGAGAGAGGAGGAAATATTCTGCAATATGATGCATGCTGGGAAGAGGATGCGTCTTTTGTAGCAGGGTAAGGATGCGGTGCTTGAGCAGACTTGGTGCAACGTGGGTGTGCATGTGCGCAGGAGGCAGGCAGGCAGAGTGTGCTTTTCCACTTTCCCTTTGGCTGTGCAGCACACTCCTTGCCCACGTGCAAAACTAACCCACTCCTCTCCCTTTTGCAAAGGTGGCCCAACGATGCCGAGCATATTTTCCTACCAAAGTGCTGAAGTCGACTGGTGTGAAGGCAACTTTGAGCGCTCGACGGTCATTGCAGAGTACTACAACACCGTGAGTGCGGGTGCATCCAAGGGCTGGCTGGGGCACAAAGGCAGCCGTCTCCGGGCACCCAGGAGCTGCTTTTGGGAGAAAAAGAAGGGACAACCTTTTCTTTCCTCCTACTCACTCCTTTGAACTTCCTGGTGTTGGAGGGTGCTGGTATGGGGAATGTTTTCTGACTTCAGGTAAATCATGGGACTTTTATTGCTTACAACAGCCAGTTGCTCAGAAAACAAGCTGGGGTCAGGGGTACTTCTGGCTTGTGTGGAGCTGAGTTCCCAGTGAGAAAACCCTGGCAGTGCTCCTTCGCCCAGATTTGTGAGATCCTGTTATACCAGTCCTGCAGCTCTCCTGCCAATTGGGGTAAGTCCCACACAGGGCTTATATATTCCAGCTAAATGTACAGGAGTGGCAAAATGAGACACAGCACTTGCATGAACCGTGTTGGGCAGGTTGGGAATCTGGAACTCAGCACAGAGGGAAGCTGATGCATAAGCCAGTTTCACCTCCTATGATCCTTTATAATTCAGGCTCCATCCAGTGCCAGGCCCTTGAATGCAGCCTTCCGGCTTAAGCGTGGCTAGAAGCATCCACATCTGTTTGCAGAGGCCTCGGTACACAACCGCTCTCTGCAAGCGTGTCCTTCTACCTCAGTGCAATTACAGGCTAGCAAGGATGTGAGGCATGTGGATTTACAACCTTCCAAAGGCCTTGTTTACAACTTTTAGCAATTACTGCCTAACCCTAGAAGTTCTTGTTCTCATGGAAATGTCTCTTCCTCTTTTTAAAAAGCATTTCCTGCTTTTAATAAATTGCCTATAATAACAATAATTCCCTCCCCTCAGTCCAGCAGCTCCCCAGCAATAATTGCCCAGCTCGGGTCTCAGAGGAGGGATGCTCGGGCTGTGTATAGTCACTTCTCCTTGAGGCAGTTAAGAAACAAAGATCTGCCGGTCCAGGCCAAATCCTGCTTCCCTCTGGCACCCAACTGAATGTGTTGTGTTGTTGCTTGTTTACTGGCACTGCATCCCTGTCGGATGGGCTCAGAGCTGCAGAGGAAGGCACAGCTAGCAAGGAGATACAGAAATCACTTATATCAGTGTTTCAAATGCAGCTGGGGATGCCAAAGGTCTCTGTGTTTTGGAGTGTCACTGGCAACACTGGAGAGGGGCTGATTTCCACAAAGAGCGGGAAGTCTGAGAGCTACGTTTTTAATCGGAATTCATCCTGGGAGATAAATCTGCCTCACCTCCTAGTTTAGTACATAAGCAGCATTTTTAAAATGTGTCTTTGGAGCTGAGACCCCGTTTTCACAAGGATCCTGATTTACACCCAGACTGTCAAAGTGGCTGAGGTTCCTTTTAACACACCAAGAAGTACCTCAGGAGCTCTCCAAAAGCATTTGTGTGTCTAACTTCTCTGCAGCACACTGCTAGACACCAGTTGGTGTGGCCAGATGCATAACTATCTTTCTTAGAACCCAAAGCCCTTTTCAATTTCCATTAAGAAAAAACTTATTTATTTTAGTAAGTTAGCTTAGGTGCCAAGGTCGTTTTGTGGCACAGGTTTCTAGATTATGTAGCTATTCCTGAAAACCTTACCCAGGTGTCTAGTTCTGGACTGAGGTCCCTACTAGCCACAGCCTTCTCCTATGTTTCCATACTACGCCACTGGGCTTGTCGGGATGAATTTTCACTGGGTAGGACTCAGACACAGCCCTCCTCTAGGACAGGAAAACTGCTCCAATTCATGTTTCCACACAGATGTGAGCCACTGCAATACTGAGGAACACAGAGATGTGGGCAGAGCAAACCCTGCAGGACTTTTCCCAGTGATTAAACTAGCCCTTGTTCCTCCCTATATGTGAACACAGGGCACCTCTTTCCCAGCAAAGAAAGCGCTTTTTTTTGGTCCCTGCACTGAACTCCTTCTTGCCAAACTAATTTTTACCAGTCCATGGAGCTCAGCAGAGTGCCCATGTAGGTGGAGGGTACCACTTCTGCAGTTTCTGCCTTAAGATGCGATTCCCATTTCGAGAGAGCAGCAGAGATCAGGCTCCTTGTGATGTGCCCTACAGGGGGGACTCTAGAAAACTGACCGGACTGAGATCCCTACCTATCCCTGCTGGCTGGCAGCATGTTGTGGATGCAGCTGGGGATCAGGACACTATCTTGGATGTGTTCCTAACAGCCTGGACCTCATCCTCTTCTCTCCTCCATTCATTTGTTCCCTATATTCAGCTTCTTCCCTGTGGCAAGCTTTATGGGCTTTATCTCACTGGCCTGCCCTGAGATAATTATATCAATATTGACTTCAGCATCAGTTTGCCAGTTTTAGACTAGCTGGGAATCCAGCCAGCTCCTACCCAAGACTCCTACACCAGTAAATCAGCAGGGCTTCCTAATGGTGCATCCTTTCAGTGTCTTCTTTGCAACGCTGCCGGGGGCTCAAGCAAGGTAGCTTTGTGCCAGCAGCAGCAATGTGCTGCTGAGAATTACTCTGTGCCAGCCACACTCTCTCTCAGGTCTGCTTGGGTTTGATGCTTTTTATTAGAAATAAGCACCAAGGGTATGAGCAAAGAATGTAAACAGTATCTTTAAGTACCTAATAATACATGGTGGTTTGTGATTGGAGGCAGTTCAGCAGCAAAGCACTAACTATTTATAGTGACTCAGTGACCCAGAAATTTATTGTCTTCTGGCTGTTCGTAGAAGAACAGTACTGTGCTACATGAGGGTCATCAGTCAGGGACTTGTCTTTCTACCCTCATTTCTTTCCTGAAATGGCTGATCCAGGATGCTGGTAATGACACCCAGATCCCCAGCAGTCTCGCTGGCAAAGCAGCAGGAGCTCTGACACTGCCGTATATCCAGAGCTTGTGGATGTTTCATCGATTGGTGGAGATATGCCCGGCTGCAGGTGCAGATTACCTAGATATGCCCAGAGAAGCACTCAGAGTGCGCCAGAGCCGTGGTGTGCACCCTGGTCCTCCACACCCCAGCCCTCTGCACGGGCTCACTAACCCTGCAGCATCACAGAGGCATTGTTCTCTTGTCTGCCCAGAAAGTCGCATGCAGGAGGATGGCAGCTCCTTGCCCAGCACTCTGCAGGCACTAAACAAACAGCTGTTTCCTGCCCCAAAGCACTGCCAGGACATTGTGATGGCAGGACAAACAGCCTCATCTTCTGCTACGCAGCTCTGGCTATTAGGAACTTGCTATACAGGTCTGGAGAGCCTCTGAGGTATTCACTGCTGTCTTTGGCCCTGTGGGCTCTTCTGTCAGCTAAAGCTGGTTCGCTGGCCTAAGTGAATGAACACACTCCCATGAGTCTTGCAGAAATCTCTTCACTGCAGAAAACGCCTGTCTTGAGTAAGGACCAGCACATGCCTTGGCTGCTGTTGCACTGTTGCCATGCTCACAGAGCCAGGCAGAGCTCTGCAAACCAGCATCTCCTGCCCCAATCTGTATCCAAGGCTTGTTCTCACCCTGTCATGGATGGAGATGCAAACAGATTCTCTGCAGGTCTCTCCTTTCATCTTAGGCTGCAAAGTGCCAAGTTGCAGAAGCCCTGGGGCCTTTCTGATGATCCTACTAATGCACCAAGATTAAAGCCATGTCACTGATCCCAGTCTCAGTTTTCTCCTAGTGAAAGAAGCAGATGTCAGTACAGGCCTAAGCTTGGTTTAGTCAACTGGAGAAATAACTCACACTTGTTAGGAAGTGGGACATTGCTATGAGCTCACACTGTGGAAAACCATAGGGCTGAGTCACTGACACAGGTCAGATCACACCTTGGCTCCATCACCTCTTTTCTCCCTGGATCCTGGGCAGAAAGAGCTCATGCCTCCTGGGCCAGTACAACCCAGCTAGGTAGAAGCCATGCTGGGGACACACAGCATGAGCAGAGACTCTGGAAAAACTTCCTAATGGGAGTACTGGGAGCAAACCCCTCCTAACCACATTTGAGATGGAGCTCACCCCATCCTAGCGGAAAGATATAAGGCAGCACTTACAAATCAGGCCTTGGATCTGACGAGTGGTGAAGACCCCTGATCTGTCCCCCACAGATGCAGTTTTGTAGCAGTCCTCCCCTAAGCTCTGAGTTTGGCTGCTCTGCAAGGAATCACTTTCTTTTTGACCATATTGGAACAGTTCCCCTGATTATCCCTCCCCTCTGATATCTGATCTTGCACATCTCACGCTGAATTAATGAAGTGATAACATTGCTATCATGTAATTAATGGCACTGTTGCAATGCCCACTGCAGCAGGGATTCAGACCTCTCTATACGCAATCTCAAACTCCCGGGTTTCCTCACATTGACGTGCATGCTGGCACTTGCATACTGCTGCCCTTTCTGCAAGCATTTTCTCTCTTCTTGCTATCCCTGCTTGTCTTCCTAAAGCCTCTTCAACCATTTCACAGGAAAAGAAATGTTTGCAACACAGTTGTTACTTTAACACATGGTTTGGTTTCTTGATCATTTCTGAACGGTTTGACCTCAAGTGTGCAAGTGGGAGCAGCACTTCTCTTTTCATAGCTGGAATGGGAATAGGCCTGGATTTGGCTCTAAGCACATGTAGAAAACCAATACATTTGGCCTGAGAGCTGCTGTTAATGGGAGCATCAACTTGTTTCGTAAAAGCCTTAGTGAAATTCAAGATTAATCTCCAGGTGTTAAAGGGAATAGAGACCTTACATTAAGTGTGAATTATGTTTCTCTCTGAAATATGAGAGGGTGTGTTTCATGTATATGACAACATCCCTGTGATTTGCAGCCCTGTTACCATAAACTTAGATCCCATGGGGCATCACAAGCCGAGCGTCAATTTTGCAGTTTACTTGGTGCATGTAAGGGCTGCTGAGGGGTAAGACTCCAGCTGTGGATGTCAGGTTCCAGGCGTGGGGTCTAGATCAGAATCTAGCTGGAAGATGAAAGGAAAAGGATTGTCAGGGTGAGATAAAAGTCTCCTGGTGGCTTGCCAAATGGCACTTTAGCAGATGGCTCTTCCCTGCTGTCCCCCAAAGAGCTGTCTGGCAGGTAAAACATAGCACAACAGTCCCAAACTTTCATAAGCAAGAAAGATTTTCCCTGCAGAGGCTGTGCTTCCCTGTGATACCCCTTTACTGAATTGCAAAATCAGGTGAAAAAGCCAGGATTATTTCAAACTTCATTCCCCCATAGCTGCAGGGTGGAATGGGCCTGATCCAGCAGAAAGGTCCAGGCTTTGGGCACTTGCTGCTGTTCCCCAGGTCCCAGATTTTGCCCATCAGCACCTACTGTTCCCCAAAGCACCGGCACCTTCAACCAGTCTAGGCAGCAGCAGCAGGCTGAGCCCCAGTACCATCCCCTTGTTCCCAGACAAATAGAACTCTGTCAATGAAGCAGTTTTGCAGAGAAATTAGGGCAGAATAATATCACTGCATTAATTTGCTAGGTATGTTTAAAGGAGGTTTATGACTTCACGTAATTACTAGTACCCAGAATACCTCTCCCACGAGGCCAGGTGGCTTCGCACATGACACTACAGGATGCCACCTCAACCCTGCCTGTTCCCACTTACCAACGTCCTGCTTGCTGTGCTGCCCTCCACCACACCTGCTCCCAGCTAAGGATGGTTTTCCTGACTGTGGTTTGCTGTGGTGGCCTAGCTCCTCACACCCACCCAGCCCCTCGCCGGGGGCAGGCTGCTGGCTGAAAGGGGCAGAAGCCATTCAAGGAGTTTCTGGCGGGTCTGGGTTGACAGGAGAGGGGGATTGCTGAAAACAGAAGAGCTTTGGCAGCTTGCTTGAAGACACTGGACAGCTGAAGATAAACAGTCACCCAAAAGGGGCACACCGGCTTATCCTGGGCTTGCTGGCCCCAGAGGTGCCTGCAGGAAGAGCACAGGTGTCTGCAGCCATTGCTGTCACAGCAATAGCTGTCCTCCCAGTTCCAGCCTTGCTTCTCCAGAAACGCCTCTGCCCTCTCCCTGTGCCAAGAGTAGTACCGGCTTCCACACAATGCTTTCCACTAGAGATCAGTATCCTCTTCACACATGGAGACACGGAGGCACATGGTGGGATGAGACTTGCCCAAGAATATGCAATAAGCTGAATGTGCCTCTTCTTTTTCAGATCAGCAATGTAAGCTTCTTTGTCCTTTCTCCTGCCCTGCTCTACCTGAACCGGCAGTACTGTCAGCAGCGCACCTTGCCCATGTATGTCGTCTCTGGCATGCTCTTCTGCGTAGGTGGGTGCCAAGGTTGTGAGAAGACCAGACAAGTTGCCAGAATACCAGACTGCTCATTCATGATACCTTTGGAGGTATCTTAGCAGCTAAAGCACAGGGGCCAGCTGGGGTGGGATACCAAACAGCCATGTCTGTCTAAAGCCCTGCAGCTCCTGGGTCCTGCTGGCTGTGGATGCACAGCTTCCAGCCAGTAAATCCCCATGGCGCTGTGTGGACTGACTGACACAGGCCTCCGTTAACACCAAGGCCCATGCCTCTGCTCTTCAGGAATGGTGTGTCTTCAGGAATGGCCCCCAAGAACTTCCCAGGCCAGATGGGTTTGTGTGAGGATGAAGCTTTGCTGATACAAGCTATCCTTGCTCCTTGTAGGTATCTTCTCCATGTACTTTCACATGACACTGAGCTATGTGGGACAACTTTTGGATGAGCTGTCCATCCTCTGGACACTGGCTGTGGCATATTCCTTTTGGTACCCAAGGGTTTACTTCCCCAGGTGCATCAAGACCAGGTATGACTCAGAGGGACACAGGGTTGCAGGCTTTCAGGGGAGGGATGGGACATTGACATCGATGTGTGCGACCCACAGTCCCACCCCAGCCCGCAGCCAGCTCCCCTCCCCTGCAAGGGGTCAGCATTGAGGTTACTGCAGTTTGCTTTGGGACCAGACCCTCTATCACTCAGTGGTGGATGTGCTGACAGAGGAAGAGTAAGAAACGCTCCCACAGGGAAGGGCTGTGCTGGGCTCCTGTCAGCTGGAGCTGTTTGTCTTTGAGAAGCTGCAGAGGAAACTTTGCGTGGAGAATTTCAAAATCAATTAGGAAATTAAATGTTCCTGAGCACTGACATTCAATTATGCATGCTGTCAGAATTTATAGCATCCCCTGCCATCCACAGAGAGCTCTCCCTGAAGGCTGATGGGGCTTCCCATAGGATAAACTGGTCCAAGTTAACACGCCCTATTTTAAAGGTTGTTTGCAGGAGGGCTGCCTGGAGCTCAGCAGAAAGAATGGGAATACTGGGTGAGCATGGATCAGCAGAAACAGGAACCCAGCAGGGCTTTGCTCAAAGGATGGTCCCATCCTGGCAGGCTTGCTGGAGCCCTCTGAGCCAGCCCCGGAGAAGCCTTGCAAAGGCCTGCTCCAAGTCTGCTCTTCCCATGCCTAAGAGGAGGTCACCAGGAGTTCACTGTGGAGACACGGTTGGGGGAGAGGGGAAGGGACTTGGGAAGGGATTTGCATGTGAAAGGCCCCTCTGAGCCCTATTGTTGTTCAGTCAGCCCAAATCTGCATGTTTGCATGGTTCAAGCCCCTGCCCCACACTGCTGGGACTCCTGCTTTGCAGCCCTTCCCTAAGCAAAGCTCCCGATGCCTTCGGTTCTGCCTTCGGTTCTCAGTGTGCGTCTCTGGCATCACCATGAAAATGCACAAGGTACCTTCTGGGCTGTGTCCCCTCTCAGTCAGGGACTAACTGGGGGCTTTGGGAAAGCACCGATATAAACAGATACCTCAGCCTTCCTGCCAGGACTGCTGCAGAGGCAGAGGTCAGCCATGTGCAAACAGATTGGAGGTGCTGGAGAAGGGTTTCCTCTCCCGGGCAATGAGCAGGAGCTCTCCCATCCTTATCCTTCCATACTGTGAACCTTGGGGGCACTGACACTCACTCCCAACTCCCTTTAGGAAGCATTTTCTCTGGCTGAGTGCTGTCACCACTGTGATCAGTACCTTGATGTCCTTCATCAAACCGGCCTTCAATGCCTACGCACTCAACTGCATCGCCTTCCACCTGCTGTACCTGACATGGCGTGAGCTGAAAAAGTAAGGAGAGAGCTGAGAGGGGTTATCTGCAGGTCCATTGCATGCTCCTGGCAGGCTCACGTGTGTCAGTGACTGGGCAAAACAGTGAATTGAGCCCAAGTCTTCATCAGCCACACATTGGATTATCAGCTCTGCAAAGAATTGGGGCAGCCTAGGAAGGACCAGGAAGAGGCATAGGCAGGACTGTGGGCAGTGGGGTACAAGGCGACAATCTGGACCAGGTGCCACACAGAATGGAGACAATCCAAGTGTATCTTCTCCTCCCCAGCTACCACCTATGGCAGCTCCTTCCCCTTTGTGGGGATTTAGGAACCAGAGTGGGGTTGGAAGAACCCACCAGAATCTGGGGAGAAAGACAGGAATGCCTTGGCATCTCCTAGCATTATCCTCACCACAGAAAGTCAGAAACTCTCTCTACAGAGCCATACTTCTTCAGTTATTGTGGTCTGATGACTAGTCTCCAGAAGAAACTGCCCTGTTGCATTAGCATTTGCAGACAGGAACCAGCCCTCTTTAAAATTCACTTTTCTTCCAACATGATTGCTTCCTCTTCCTCACTGTGTCTTCCAGGTGCAATGACAAAAGGGTTCATCGGATGGCCACAGTCATGGTTGTGTGGTGGGTACTGGCCATCAGCAGCTGGATAAGCGACAGATGGCTCTGCGGGCTCTGGCAGGCAATCGACTTCCCCTACTTCCACAGCTTCTGGTAAGGGCTCCAGTATAAGGGCAGGAATCCCAGCCCAAACGTTTCAGGGGCTGAAGGGCCATAGCTATGGAGAAGTGGCAGCTGGGATGAGATACCCAACCAGGGAGCAGCCACATCTCTGCTCAACCCTCTCGCCCTTTCTTCTGTCATTGATGCTGCTCCTCAGCCTGGCCCCAGCCCAGGGATTTGGCCCTAATCACTGCTTAATATCCCTTACCTCCTATGTACTAGCCAAACAGTGTTTTGCAAGTGAAATTGTTCTAGAAGTCCCTCCAGGTAAGCAGCTTGCTTTCAAAGAGCTGCATCTGCTCCCAGGAAGCTGCATGAAGTGCAGTGTTCTTTGAGTTATTTTAATAGCCAGACTGAAAGACACTGATTTGCTTGGGTGCTTTCAGTGCCTGGCCAAGCATGGCTGCAAGTGCTGCACACAGCAGCATTCTCAGATTCATCCTCACAAATCACTGGGGTGACAGGGACGGATACCCAGCACTGCTGAGCTGGGCCAGGCAAGGTGGAGAATGGGTGGGCTGGTTTGGGGCTGAAGTCCCCTGCACCACCCCATCCCCTCTGCACAAAGAGTTGCTCCTGCCCCAGCTCACAGAGCAACTCTAGGGTTTCCCCATAGGTACAAAGCTTGCAGAACCCACGCTCCCTGCAGCCCTCATGCATGACAGGACTGGGACCTTTGCCTGCCATTGCCGTAACCCCTGGCTCTAGCCTCACGGTGACAATGCCAGCCGCACACCACTACAAGGTGCAGGAGCAGGTGGAGTTATCCATGTCCAACACGTGTCTTTCTGGTTTCCTTGCTAGGCATGTGCTGATAGCCATGTCCCTCCTATACTGCTGCCCACTGGTCATCTACTTCGATGTCAGCTACGAGATGCCATCATTCAAGCCAAAGCTTGGATATTGGCCCAGCGACTCTTGGCCTGTTGTGGTGCCTTACGTTGCCCTGGAGGAACCCCACAAGCAGTGCTAGAGCCGGTTGCTGGTTGCCGTCAGGCATCCCTTGGGCATGGGGTGCGTGATGCACACGTGTGCGCCTGCATGGGGAACACCTCAGTTGTGCGCCTGTTCCTTGGACAAGGGCAATGTGGCTAGCGGATGGGGCAGGGAGCAGCTGAGGCCTCGTGATGCTGGGCATGAAGCAGGGTGGGAGCCCACAGGTGCCTCGAAAGACTCTGCCCAGACTGGTGTCCAGGGAGCTGAAGATCTCCTCCTCCAGCAGATCCGCACTGAGAAGGGGAGGGAGATGGTGCTTCTTCTGTGTCTTCTGCATTAGTCAGGCAGCAGCACCCTTTGCTGACATGGGCACAGCCGAGAACACAGAAGCTAAACTGGTGACAGTTGGGTTTTTTGGGGCTGCTCGAAGTATTATTATTATTAATAGATGTATTTATTTATTGATGTATTTGGTCTTGCTCAGGAGAGCTATGCATTAAAGCTGTGGTCACTGACTTGCACTGAGCCCCTTTCTTTCCCCTGACTGCACCATGTCTCCTGTTATCTGTTAGTCACTCCCCCAGACAGGGTGGCCAAAGCGCTCTCTGACCTAGGAAGAGCTGTTTATAAAGAGAAATCCTCCAGGGTGACAGCCCAAAAGAGGCTGTGCTGGCCCAGGTCCTGGGGTGCTGTGCCCCATGCTCTACCCTTTCAACCCCCAACTGCCCTTGTTCCTCCCCAGTCTCCAATGGTCATGTGTAACTTGGAGACTCCTCTGCCTGCTGAGGGCTGGCTGGTGGCAGAGCACGAGTTAAGGAGCCAGTACATTAGACAAACTTGTTGGTACCTTTCAAGAAGCAAGAGAACATGTAAAGCCTCAGAGAAAGACCACTGCTGTGCCACAAGTACAAAGCGACGCTTTCCAGGTTCTTCCCATAGTGTAAGAGTGAAGAAGGTGCTCCCACAGCCACAGGACACACTCGTGTTCTCTGAGCCTTGCTGCATGACAGTGACGAGTTGAACCATGTTGTGGGTCTGGGTCCTCGCACAATCAGCGGGGGCTGTCCCTGGAGAGCACTGAGAAGCTGGCGGAGTCGCTGATACTGGCTCACTTCAACACAGCCAGAACAAGGCAACATCACTTCAGGGACCACAGGCTTTTTGGGCCGCTGTGAGTAAAGCAAAAGCAAAAGCACTCTGGGTGTAACTGAGGTAGAAGGTGCTGTGCAGCATGCCACCCAGTGCCTGTGCCGGGGCTGCTGCTGTCTCGTGGGTCCCTCTGCAATGGTCCCCAAAGCCACTAGATGGCAAATTTGGCTCAGTAACCCCGAGCAATTTTTCATCTTGGGGAAAGGGATGCCTTGCTCAAGGACTGAACCCCCAGGCCTGGTCCCTCTTGCCCTTTCCATCACCCAGCACGGGGTCAGAGACCTCTCCTCCAGCACAGCCACCGATAAAACACCTGCACAAGGTGCAGGACAAGGGAGAATTGGAGCTCCAGCCTTTATATGGCCTTGCCTCTCCATGCTGGTGCCCATCTCCTCCTCTGTTTGCCTCTTTGTCTTCCTGCATGCCATCACTCTTGCCTCATCACCCCATCTCCCTTTCACTGACCCTCCCCGTTTTACTCCTTGCTCTCCCCCCGCCTCACCCCTTCCCCAGCCCATCACATTCTTCTACAGCCTATTAATAACTTCTGGGCAATTGCACCGGGTCCCCGCTGGGCTCGGCCCCTCCGTCGTGGCTGCCCTGCGCAGCCACTGAGCGCGCCAGCAGCAAGTTCAAAAGTGCAGCGGGGCTTTCACAGCCCCTCTCCCCGTCAGGGGGTGGAGGAGGCCGCTCGCAAAGAAAGGCTGCGTTGCCAGGGAGCCTGGCACAGGAAAAGGGGGTCACCTTCACCTCCGACAGGACCGCCAGAGATGGACAGGCGCCAGCAGCCCTGCAGGCCAGAGATGCTGAGAGCCACGAAGGGATGGAGGCTGGGGCGTGGGCAAGGAGGGCTAATTGGCCGTCTCTGGCCATGGAGCTGGTGTGATGCTCAGCAGAGAAACCCAGCGGCAAAATCCCCCGTGCAGTATGGTAATAAGGGAGGTGTCCCGGGCGCTGCTGCCTTGAGAACAATGTTGCTGCAGTTGAGTGACTGTAACAGGGCCTGATGACAGCCGGGGCCACGTTAAAAATGCCTATTCAAGCAGATCAAGACATTGAGAGGCCTCGTGGGGATCTGAAACCCTCAGGGATTTCTGGATGAAGCCAGAAGCTGAATCCTCAGCCCTGGGAACCTGGGGGGGGGGGGGGCGGGGGGGGAGAAAGAGAGAAAAGAAAAGAAACCCACAAAGCAGCTTTAAAAGGACTGCAGCGCCTGAGGCAGGGCCTCCTGCTCCAAGCAGGGCTGTAGCCTGAGAAAGCCAAGCAACCCTGACACCAGTGTGTGACTGTGGTCTGGCCGTCCCCAGGGCTGCATGGGTTTATCTGAGGCTGGGGATGCTCTGTCCTTCCTGTCAGGGAGCCATGGCTCTGGCTTGTGGGGTGCAGAACTGACTTCCCACAAAAACGAAGGGGGCTGTCAAAGGGATGGGTCAGGGCATTTTTGCCTTGAGCTGAAAGGGGTCCTGCAGGGATGACCAGCATGCTGGACAGAGAAAGTTAGGAGCCCTCAGAGGGCAAAAAGCAACAGTGGCCCCTTCTCAACCCCCCCAGGCCATGGGGAGTCCTGATGGTACCTTCTGCACCAGGACCCTTGGCTGTGTGAGCGCCTCTCTGGGTGTAACCACCCAGCTCGCTCAGCACAGGAACACAGGAAAACAGGCAGGGCAGGAAGAGCTGCAAACCCGCATACTCAGGGATCTGAGTTAGGACTGGTCAAAATTAAACCTTTCCGTATTTTTGCCAGATGAGTCTTAACCCGGATCATTTCCCTGATTTGGTTCCCCATGTGGCTGCCTGAACCACAAAAAAAGAGGCAAGAGAAGGAGCAGGAATGAGGAAAAGGATAGAGGCTGCTCCTTTCAACTGATGCCAGATTAAAGAGGTTGTGAAACAGCAGCATCAATTGAGTCTATTTGGTGCAATTGCAACACAAATTAAATAATAATGTTGATAACGCACCAGTTCTGCAGAATCAAGGACTAACACTTACCTGTTCTGCTGCACCAAATTGCCTCCTGCTGTTATAGATTTACACTGCAGGGTTTGGCTCGCAGACTGGAAACTTTTTGAGGCAGAGTGATTTATCTGTAAAAGACATTGCACATTCATGGACCTGCATAAATAATGCAAAAGTAATTAATAATAACCCAGTCTCTGCTCTTAACAATGCCAGGAGAAGAAACTGCTTCACTGGAGTGTCTCTTATGCCTTTTGCAAAAGATCTTTATTTGTTAACTGTCTCAAGGAGTAGGAAGATAATAGTTTTGAAACACGGAATGGATGTCACTAGGTCCTGGGATTTTATTGCCAGCCTGGCAATCTTTACGATTGATTTAAAGAACCCTCTGCTGGAGTCATGTTAAAACAACATTGATTCAGCTTTGATTTTTTTTTTTAGTTTTAATCTCCTAGGTCTGCAGTCAAAAGTTTGAAACCATGAACGCAAAGGGCTGAGAAACCCAGGAAGGAAAGAAATAAGCTCCAAGAATTATTAATTCTGAAAGTCTTGTCCTTTCAACTCTAAGTGCTACTTTTGAGGTTCGCCACAGGATTTCCAACCCAGGGGCTGGCAGTTCTGTTATACCCACCTCACAACTGCTAGGAAACATGTTTAATTTTTTTTTTCCCACTGTTTTACCTACATCCTTGCTATCCCCTTTACATTTAAGACAAAACTAGCCATAGGGACATAAAAAAATGCCATGATTTTCCAGATATTGATGGCTGTTCTGGACAGATGAAAGCATCAGGTCCTGATCAGCTGAAAGTCGTATTTTAGCAAATACTCTGTGTCACCATGTTTGCATGGTCTTGAGATCCTCTGCCCATGTCCTTCTGTATTAGCTCACATGGTGGCTGCACACATAATCGGCGTGGGTTTGACCAGTGATCATAGAGGAGGTGTGTGTAGAAGTGCTTCTCAGTAAGGAGAAGCACAGCCATTACATGGCCAAATAAACCAGTTGACAAAAATGTTCTTTAAACAAAAGATCAAATGATCTCTTCAGCTGTTTCTCTAAAACCCCATGATTTGGTTCCACTTAGTAAGACATTCTCACTGCTGTTTTCCAAAGAAAAACAAGCAGTTCACATTTATCTGACAAAGTGGTTCAAATAACTTCAATTCTCTAGTAATGGCTGCTATCAAAATACCTAAAATGGAAGGATTAATTTTTCTGTGCCTTCACATTGCAGCTCAAAACATGGTTTCAATTAGGACTGTTGTCCACTTTCCTTTATTCACTTTCTATGAACGTTCAGTCACTTGGGTCCTGATTCATGAGCCCACTTTAAGCACATGTTTTTTTATAAATGTAAAACTGAATAGGGTTTTTCTGAAATGGCACACTTAGTTTCACTGTCAAAAATATTTAACAAAAGGCAAAGATTTATCCCAAATGCAGAAGTATTCACCAAAAGCAACACTCAGTTGTGCATCGGGTTATAAAATTCGCAATCTGCAATCGATGCTGCATTTATTTAGATAGGCCTTCCATAAGAGACCAGCTGTCTCGGTTCACTAAAATGCTAAAGCATATGTTTAATTTTAAGAATATGAATAATTCCATTGATATCAATGGCACTTACTTACACTTAAGAATATATTTTGCTGGGCTGGAGCCAGAAATAGTGCCATGTAATGCCAATAAAGTGCAAACTGCAATATTTCTGTAAATGCTTTCTGGGACCAATTTAAAAATTAATCAATGAAGAACTGTAATGTGAAAATGCAAAAATTAATGTATGTGAGATTTTGCTGTTTACTATCCTAATATTGCCAAGTATTAACATTCACCAGAGCACTGCCAAGTGAAATCAAAACCAAATCTGTGAAATAGAGCAAAAATGGCAACAAGTTGAATTTGTTATTCATCATGAATCATCCTATCAGACTTAAAGATTTACTCACGTAACACTGAGTAACATTTACCATCCTTACAGAAAGGCATACACCTAGATTAAAGACAGGGTCTGATCCCATTTGTACCATCTCCAATGCACATTAACTCTGTTCAGCCCAAAGAGCAAGTCCAGTTTGAGGTGATGCTTGAAAGGGAGAACAGGATCTGCTCTGTAGCAGCAGAACAAAGATGACTTATAATGATCCAAATATCATAGAGCAAAGTGTCACTGAAAATGTGATTTTACTCTCCTGCTTACTGTACCTTAACTTCTACAAAACTCTATGAATTGCTCTGTTATGAGGAATGGATAAAAATTTCCAGGCACCAAACAATTCAGCTATTTGTATTTGTTCTCATCGTGAGTCCAACAGTACCAATGTTGCCAGCGACCTACACAGACCAGGGACATAGCCCTTATTTCCCTGTGATGGTATCATCATACAAACAGCTCCATATGCAAATGATTGCTGTTTTCAAGCTGTTCCTGAGTGACCTTATACACTGCCCATACGGTACACTAATATGTTTTCCACATATATCAGATGTTTCATGACACATTTCACGCATATATTTAAAATAGATTTCATAGCATATAAAAATGCAGAGGCAATGGAAGAAACATTCTGCATCTGCAATGTTTACATAATGCATTTCAAAGTTGCATGAAATGTGCCCAAATTGATTGTATTCTTCATCTATCTAAAATATTGATGGCATATAAAATATATGTGTAATGGATTCACTCATGAGCATGTATTACATGCCTTATTTTGATGCCTGAGTAACAAAGGGAAAGAATTTGTTACAGCTCTGCCTCTGCAGTGTAGCTACAGACACAATTCTCAGTTCTCCCTGTGGTGGTCAGAATGGTATTTGTCGCATGTGTGTATTGCTTTATATTCCAACCTGACGCCCTTGAAATGGCACTGGCTGAGCCTTTATGCAACAAAATCAAGCTCCGAGGCATCTGAGACATGCCATGCTGCTAAGATATGACTTTGCTGCAATCAGGTGCACTATTGTCTCACAGGTAGCGATATCAGCGATAATGATTAAGTTTCAATGGGATAAATTTCAAACGGTAGGGCCAGCCAAATTCCCTGAGTCACAGATAAGTTTGCATAGCCCATACTGCAGTGTGGAGGATTATCTGAACTGCTATCATACCTGAGCTAGCTAGATTAGAGGTGGTTTGCATACATTTACATATGTGGCAATCCCCACCTCCAGTTGCTGTGTAGACAGGTGAAAGCTCATTTCATACCATTCCAGCAAAACTAAGCTGTTTTGCTGGAATCTGTCATGAGAGCAGCTGACCCAGAATCCACAAAAATCAGAAATTCATACTGATTTGAATGTTACAGTCTCTGAAGCACTGCTTCACCAGCTCTGGGATGTCTCACAACCTGCTCTGAGGACAGAGAGGATCAAACCACCAGGCTGGGTAGGTATCTGCTGATGTTGGAAATGGCCAGTTGCTCTAAAACCCACCAAACTGACTTACTGGGGTTGGAAATAGCAGGAAGACCAGTCCTGAGAGGAAAAGGCACTACACCTTGTGAGCCAGAGCTCAGGATGCTCAGAAACATGGCAAGCATGAGTGTGTGGCCACTGGACTACTACATTAAAGCCCTAGGAAACACCTTGGGAGAGGTTATATCTGACAGTATATTTGTCTGGGATAGTAATTTCTACCTGCTTTTTGGACTCATCAATCCAGAAAACAATTCAGAAAACAATTCAGAACAGGCTTTTGAGTGCTGGTCAGACTCCCCTACTGATCTCCTCCTGTCATGTCCTATTTTTCAAGCTATTTTTTCCCCCGTCTGGTATTTTTCAGTGGACTAACGGTTATCCTGTCTAGGGTGACAGTCACCAGTCAGAAGGTGGCCTCTCTCTGAGCATGCAGATGAGCACCTTTCAATGACTTTGGCATCAAGCAAAAGAAGCCCCATGCAAAGCAGACACAAATTTCACCAGTGAATTTCACTCCCTCCTATTGTACTGTGATTGTGTTTGCTTCAATGGGCACATAAGATGCCTGGGCCCATCTTCTCCAGCCTGCACTTCTACCAGCAGCTCGTATTCAGTGCTGGGCAAATCCAGCTTGTGCAATGCTCTCCGTGGCAGGTCCAGCCGGCTGGCAGGTTTGGCACAGCACAGACCATTACATCACTTGGCCAAACTTGACCCCTGTCTGTAGAGTACAAGAGAAAGGTACCATCATCCGACGGCTGCTCAATAGCCAGGCAAAATGAATTGATAGGTGTCAATTCAGCCTGCAGTGGACCAGTAGCTACATTATAATGCCAACCTCACCTTTGGTGTTAATGAGGCCCCTTCATTAACAGCCTTGAGCAGAGGGGTCAGAGACTGAATAGAGACAGACTCCTTTCTCACCCAGAAAGCTGGTCCTTCTCATTCAGAATTGAAGCACGTTGGCGGGGCAGTTTGAGGACGCTTGCGCTGCCCATCTTGCATCTGCAAGGGACATGACGTATTTGTGACTATTCATCTGGCTCTTTTCACCAGCACTAAATACACAGAAAGAATAAAATAAATTGTCATTGTGTTCCCACTTACTAAGAAAATTTTCCCTCTTCCTTCTGGTTTGCAGGGTTATTGTACATTAAAAGCCTTTTGCATTTTTCAGTAGCTGTAGTACGCTATAATTTAGATTTTCCTCAGGCACAAAAGAACTTAGATAAGCTAAACTGTATTACAGTGTGGGTTTTTTTTTCTACTAAGTCCTTCATTAATAAGGGAACTAAAGAATTTCCAAGCTGTCTCTAATTTTTCCCAGATGCAGCTAGTAGTTGCTAGGAGTATCTTTTTGGCAATCAGAGTTTTTGGCCATTAACAATCTGGACTTTCGCTATACTTCCCTGGTGTTAAATATGTGTTGTGAATACTGTAGTGTGGAGCATGAACTGGAGAAGGAGAGGAAGGCAGAGAACAGGCAAAAGAGAATCATTTTTAGAAGAATAAATATTGCTGGGATTAACAGCTGATTCAAATGAACATGCTTCCCTGCAGGGATCCCAATGCTGATTAGCAAACCAGGAGCCCTGCTACACCAGAACAAGCATTGCTGCCGAACTCACGGCTTCTCTCACTGTCACTACCTGTGCTGTTTTCTCCCTGGCAGCCAACACAAACAAGCCCTGCAGTGAGCCTGTGCCATGAACTAAAGACAACAAAGGCCACCAACAGCTGTATGCAAACCAAAGCAACACCCAGCACCTCTCGGTGCCACCAGAGAAACCGAATCCTCTCTTGACTTCAGGTTTAAGCTGTATTCTGAGGCTGTACATAAGGACATGACACCGTTGTTGGCAAAGCCACGGTAAGTACAGGATCTGCCCCTTATTACCTAGAATATCGTTTGTTCTTTGTTTTAACTGCAGGTATGTTCACCTTGGAAATGCCACAGAGTACTTGGCTCATTGGACGTGCTTCACAGAAGTAGGTGAAGACCGCTATAATCCCTTTGCAGCTGATAAGAGAAGGTGGTGCTGACTTACGTCCTGGAGAGAACTTGGGGGTCTTTCCACTCAGTCATGCTGCACATGGACACAAAGTGGAGGCACGTATTCTCTCAGAGAAACCCTGCTCAAATGCAGGGTTTGTGCCTTAATCTCTGAGTCTCTGGGACTATTACAAGATCCTGATTTTTCTACACTGCCTGACTCTTTAAGTGCTGGAGACAGCCTTGCTTCTTGGCTGGCTGGTGTCCAAGCCACTCAAAGCAGAGACTGACCACAGAAGCTGTGGTCTTCAGTTCAAGAGCGGAAACAAGGAAGATGCAACTAAATTAGTAATGAGAAAATAATAATGCATGGCAAAAAATAGTGAAAGAAACTTGTTTCTCCAAGGATAAGGAGGGCAAGCCGCAAACATACAGACGTGCACATATAAATTGACGATAGAGCCTTACAGCTGATGTACAGTCAACCATCCCGACGAGCGATGCCCACAGGACAGTACTTTTGCTGCAAACTGAGAGAAGTTGCTTGGAGGCTGGTGATTTGGGTATCATGGGTTGCATGGAAATTGGGATTGTCTTAGGGGGCTGCCAGGGGGGGTAAGGGTCTGTGTGTGTTTGGGGTGTGTGGTGTCAGTGTTGTGTTCCTGCAGAGAAGGGGAGCCAAGGAAGAGGGAGGAGAGGTGCCTGGAGGAGCACTTCTGACATCTCTCCCAGGTGGTGTCTGTGGACACCCGAGCATGGGCTGCACTGTCCCATCTCATACACGACATGACTTTTCCCACCAAAGAAGTAGGATGCAGCTCTTCTCAAACACTCCGGTTGTTGCCTCCTTCACTCATGCTCCCCAAGAACAGCCAGGTTTGGCCTCTAAAGCAGCCACGGATGGTGTGGTCCAGCAGGAAAAAGAAAGGATGTGTTCCACCTTCCCAGGACTATAGATTAGCCTGTGCTGGGGGAAACACCCCAGAAATCTTTCCTATCACTGTGTTTACCTGGCCAAGACCAGGAAAAGTGCAGCACAAAGTCTTCTTTCCACTTTATTTTCCACCATCCCCAACTCCCAGGAGACAGAACCAGTTCTTGGCATAGTCCCCTACCGTGGGCCAAGCCAGATTAAACACACACCTTTCAGTCCAAGACAAGGATCTTTGAAGCAAGACTCTGGAAAGAAAAATAAAAAAGTCCAAACAAAAATTAGGGAGAGCTGTCATGGATGATTTGCATATTTGAATATGCAAATAAGACCTGTTTCTTATCCATTGGCACTGGCCCTACTGTAGATGGCAGCAACACAGCAGATCTCTGCCAGCATACAGTGCCACAAAGAAAGACGCTAATTGGATTTGCAGACGCTTATTGCAAAACCCAGAAGTTGCTGGAATAGATATAAAGAAACAGGAGCTCAGCCCACGGCTGCCTTGGGTGCGAAGGCACTCAGCTGACAGCTCGTTAGCTTGAGATGTCCCTGCAAAATTAGAAGTTTGGAGGAGCCTGAATGACTGCTGGCTACACCTTCCCCAGCACTACCCAGCACCTGAAACCCCCAACGCACTCTTACAGAGCCTGGCAAATTTTCTACCCTTGGCTGTGATTGTTTTTTTTGCAGGGTGGGGAGCTTGAAAAGAAAAACAGGGGTAAGCTTGATCAGTCATTGGGCTGGAAACTGTTCAGAGCTGGGAACAGCTAGAGGAGCAAAGGCTGGTTATAGGAATTTCTCTGCTTGAGTATTCTCGCAGTTGAATGTAAAAAGCTACCCCAGCACATTTTAAACGAATCCACTTGCACTTCACGTCCCAGCACAGAGCCGTGGGGTGCTGGCTTGGAGCAGGCATCAATATAATGTGCTTTCTCTGAATGGGGCATCCCAACTTCTTCAGTCTAATGCAGTTTAATGACCATGTACTAGACTGCTTACCTGAGGTGCTGTGCAAGCTCAGGCGCCTGCTCTGGGTTTCCCATCCTTGACTTGGAAGTGTCAAAGTCCTTGTTCAGATCTCACCCCAGGTCACAGCTGAAAGCTGGAGGAGCAACTTGGGTCCAAACTAGCAGAAGTAAACACAGGCGTGCTGTGGAGGGAGGGCAGTCCCAGTCCTGCACTGGTAGAGCATGGAAACAACCATTAACACCAGGTGAGGCAAAAATAAAGGCGCAGAAAACTTGTCACCGATGGGAATTAAAATAAAAAGCAAATTCTGATGTTATTTCAGAGGATGTTACAGACAATTTTTCAGGAAAGGGAAAAGTTCAGGGTCTTGCGCGTCTGAGCAACATCTCTTGCACAAGGAGGAAATGCAACAGAGCAAGAGTGGAGTCAAACTTGGGAAAAGAGACATTTCCAGAAAAGATTCAGGCCTGGGAGCATGTACCGACCATGGACTGTGATGAGGCTATGAGTGAATAGCTAGGACTGGAGTTAGAAAATAAAAGATTTAGATCTAAGAGTCGCATGCATGGGAATAATGTCCACAATTAAAGATATCAATGAGAACTCCCAAAGAAAGAGGCCCTGCCTCAATGGAGAAGAAAAGAGACTGTCCGAGGAGATGTCTCTTGGGACTGCATCAGACAGAAACATGGAAAATTAAAACTGGAGCACTTAAAAGAATCCAAATCAGGCTCTTTTTTGTTGTTGTTGTTGCCAACTGAAGCGATTAAGCATTTTGCTTTACTAATATCCTCTATCAGGTTGATGAGGTAAACTGGCTCTTTAGAATGATTTGGGAACCGATTAATCCTTGCCTGTGGCTATCAGTTAGCAACACACACGTTATTGGCTAACACGCATTTTTCTTCTGCCTTACAGAGATCAACAAACTATTTCAAACAAGAAAGTTGCGCGAAGAAAAAAATTCTGCCTTGCACCTAAAAGAAAATTTGCTCAGAAACAGTCACAAATCGCACTTGTAAAGACAGTCCCGCGTTAATTTAAGGCTCACAAAATCGAGCGCAATAACTTGTCATTTAGAGCCCGAAGAAAAGGTAAACAAAACCCACTTTTCAGATGCAAATTGTCACGCTCCGAGTCAGCAGCGGTGCTGAGAAAACCGCGTTTGCAGGGCGGGCGGCTTTTAATGCTGCCTCCGCCGCAGCCAGCAGCTCCTTTCTCAGCCAGGACAGTGACCTCCGGGCTCGTCACCCAGCTGAGCCTGCGGCTGATAGCCACCGCTTCACTGAAGGAATCCCTGGGCCCATTTGCATTGCAAATGCCTCCCGCTACAGACCAGAAAACGAGATATTGTTTCCCCCGCCGCGAACACCCCGCTCCCCCGCCGGCTCCATCGCGGCGCGGCCGCGGGCGGGCAGCGCGGCGGGCCGGGCCCGGGGGCTGCGGGCGGAGGGGAAGCGCGGGAAGGCGAGAGGAGCTGCGGGAGGATGAGGGGAAGGTGAGGGACAAAGGGGGGAGGCGAGAGACCGAGGGGAGAGTGAGGGAGCCGCAGGGGGAAACAGAGGCTGAGGGAAAATGAGGGGGGCTGAGAGGGAAATGAGGGGCACCGCACCGAGGGGAGAGAGAAACCGAGGGAAAATGTGAGGGACTGAGGGGGAAAATGAGGGGGTGTAAGGGGGAAATGGGGGAGACTGAGGGAAAATGTGGGGGATTGAGGGGAAAAAATGAGGAAACGGCGAAAATGAGGGAGACTAAAGGGGAAATGGGGGAAACTGAGGGGAAAATTGAGGGGGACTGTGGAAAATGAGGGAAAAATTGAAACAGGGAAAATGTAGGAGACTTGGGGAGAATAAGGGGGACTGAGGGAAAAATTGAAACTCGGGGAAATGAGGGAGAGTGAGGGGGAAATGCGAGAAAATGAGGGAGAGTTAAAGGCAGCTGAGGAAACAAGGGAGAGCAAGGAAAAAATGCAGGAGAATGAAGGAAAGCGAGAGGAAACGAGGAGAACAAGGAAAAAGGAGAGAAACTGAGAAGAAATGATGGCTAAAGAGGGAAAAGGGGGGGCATTGAACGAAAATGAAGAACAGTGAGGGGAAAATGAGAGGGGCAGAGATGGAGAAAATATGAGAAGGAAGGAGAGAGGCTGAAGGAGAACAAGGAGAACCGAGGGCGAGCAGTGCCGCCAGCTTCCTCCCCAGCCAAGGCTCAGCCCTGCCCAGCCATTCTAGACTGCCGTGTCCGCTGTACTGGGAGCTGTGGTTTCCCTTGTTCTCAGCTCATTCGTGTAGGAAATTAATAAACGGGTGAGATTCGCTGCCGCTAGCGGCGGGGAAGCGTGGGCCGAGGGAGGGAAAAGGGGCGGGTTGGCGCGGCCAGGGCGCACGAGGCCCAAGCGCTTGGTGCCAGTGCCAGCTGTGCTGCGCCACTCCAGGGGGCCGGGGACAGGCTCAGGAGCGGCACCGGGGAGCGGGGAGCGGGCCCGAGCCCGGCCACGCCGCAAGGCAGGAGCGCGCCGCAGCGCCGCGCCCGCCTCGGGGGCAGGGGGGGCGGCGAGGCCCCACTCCCTCCCACCACCCGCCCCGCCTCCCACTCCCCGCTTGACCCAGCGTGGGCCCCGCCCCTGCCTCCGCCCCCTCGGTAGCCTGCCCGTCGCCGATTGGGTACAGCGACTGCCCATCAGGCAGAGGCGGGGATGGTCGGCGGCTCCCGGGCGGAAGCCCCGCCTGCAGGCGTGAGGCGGCGCAGCTATTGGCGGCGGGCGGGTGCCTCTCTGGTGGGGTCGGTTTCCGGTTCCGCGGGGCGGGCGCCGGGGGGGTGGCGGGGCTGCTGCCTGTGAGTGACACACAATGAGGCGAGCGGCGGCGGCGGGGCCGTGAGGGGCCGCGACCGAGGAGGCGGCGGCGGCGGCCGAGGCGGCGGGGAGGGGGGTGGGGGGGGGACGGAGAGCGGCTTCGCTCGTAGAGGGAAGGAAGAGAGGGGGGGAAACAGACTACCCCCCCCGCCGACCGGCCAGCGAAACCGCCCCGGCGGGAGCGAGCGAGCGAGCGGGGCCCGCGGCGCTGCGCCCAGCCATGGACAATCAGGTGAGGGGAGCGGCGGCGCCCGCCCCGCCGCGCCGCCGTGGGGGTGGGGCCCCCGACGCCGCCCCTCCCCCCGCGCGGGGGGCACGCGTGGGGAGGGGCTGCCCCCCCTTCCCCGTGCACCGGGGAGGGGGCCTTGCATCGGGGGGGGCCACCCCCGTCTTCGAGGAAGGAGGGGAGGTGATTCCCTCCGGTGGCGTTGAGGGCATCGCCCCCCTTTGGGAGGCACACCTCCCCCCTTTTTTTTGGGGGGGGGGGCGGGTTGCTCAGTCCTCGCCCCTTCATGGGCGGCCGCGCTGCAGCCTCGCCCGCGGCGGGGGGTGGCAGCAGCATTTCCCGCAAATTCCTGCCCGGGCTTATTTACGGGGAGGGGTGGTGCCGGCGTTACTGCCTCCATCAGCCGCCGTGCAAAGGGTTAATGCCACCGGGAGAGTTATTGCCGCTCCGGGGAGGCGGCGGGGAGCCGGCTGGTAGCGGCCGGTCGCCGCGGCGCTGCAGCGGGCGGGGATGGATGCTGGAAGTTTACCTGAGGTGATGCAGAGCAGGCTGGCTCCGGCCTTTTGTGTGCGGGTGCGTGCGGGTTGGTAACAGGTTACCTATGAGCCTGAGGTTCGGGAGGTGAGCCCCACTATCCTTTGAATAACTATCCAAAGGAGAGTGAATGGAAACTGGTTACGGCTTTCAGGCAATTAGCACATCAAACAAAAAACCAGAGCAGCCTTCAGAATGTTTATTGAGAAGTTGAAAAGCAGACTCCTTTGTATTATTACAAATTGTTTGAATAGGATCCTGATTTTCCTTTGTTGAGAGACACGCTTGGGGAAAAAAAAAAAACCCTCCATTTTCAGTGGAGCAACTTATACGTGTGTTATGTTGGGAGATCTTATTTTCAAATGTGTTTCAACTTCGGGTTTAATTCATAGCGATCGTTAATTGGACCGGTATGTGAGGAGTATGGCAAGTACAACTTTTGCTCTCAGTTAAACAGTTCTCTTTTATCTTTAATTTTGTTCTCTTCCACATAGTCCCATCTGTTTCTCAGCTAAAATTTCTCAGCCGTTTCAACTAGAAAGGCAAATTTTGTAGACTGACAGTCATTTGCACTTCTCTGAAGAGGGGTAGTAACTGGCAACAGTAGCATGATTTAAAGGGTAATTATGGAATCGATAACGTGAAGCTGCAGAACAGACTGGCTCGGTTGATGTGAATGCTTTCGTGAACACTGTGGGAAGTATCCCAGATAAAGCAGGCCTGCGAGCACCCTCCTATGTGGGCTTAGGATTTAGGCAGACTGTCTCCACATAATGCTCTTCCACTGTAGGAGAGATTGCAGTGCTTTGAGTGAAGCACACCTTGCCATTTTTTTTTCTAATTCCTTAATTCGACATGAAAGAACAGACAGCAGTGTATCTTCATTTTTAGCGCAGGAGCGAGATGGAGCTAGTGTAGATAAGCCATGAAGCGCAGAATGGGAAAAAATGGCCTGCCAAGAGAACTTGAAGAGGAAGGTAACCTAAAGAAATGTTGTAATAATACTGGTGAAGGAATTAAATGAGTTTGTCCCTGAGTCTTGGAATTGATGTGTTGGATGTCAGCTGAAGGTATTTTGCTGCAAAGATAATGGCCTGAAAGAGTGTGTTAAGGCTTATAGTTGAAATTGGAACTGGGCTACAATTTGGGAGGTCGAGCTTTGATGCCTGGTACTCTCTAGACCTCCTGTGTGATCTTTTTACAAAGAAAAGAATACTGAGACTGAGTGACTTGTGTTTTTTTCATAAAGTGTTAACGATGTTCTAAAAAACCACGTTCCCATAAAATGTCAGGTTGGAGAAGCAAAATGTTTTTTTGAGCGTTAATCATGGTCATACTCCTTGTTGCAGTTCCTCAGTGGGAAAATGAGGATAATATTTTTCCTAAACATTTGTCTAGAGCTTGGGAAGCTTTCTCTTTCCATGTTCATTGTCTAACATCATGCCCTCAGGTTTGGCTCTGTATCCACCTGTAATACTGGTAATGACAAATAATGTTGCCTTTCCCAATGGTAATTGAAACCTGCCAGAAAGAACAAGACACCTGTTTTCAAGTCTTAGGTGAAGAAGGAGGTAAGGACTAAAACTGGCCCCTTTTTTTATAAGCTTCCAGTTGCTGAAGCTGGATTTGGGTAGGTTGAGTTTGAGATAGCTGTGGTGCTAGTCTAGTTTGTATAACATATATACACAAAATTAGTAATTAGTTGGATACCTTAGGTGTTATTCCCTGTCTCTGCAAATCTTGCCCCGAGATTTGCTTGCTTTAACTTGTGTCTGAATCATGTTTGCCTTTCCTCTTACATCTGTTTAATTTGTTTGCTTTCTTCTGACTGTGAAGTCCGCAATAATGCGTGGATCTTCACAATTAATTTAATCTGTTTTTTAAGACATTTAATGGGGTTTTTGTGCTTTGAGTGAGACGTTGAATACACCTTCTCTGTTATTCAATGATGAGAGTAGGATTCGGGAGTGCAAAGCAGAATTAGGTCATTTTAGTCTTGGATGTTGTGCCAGCATGCTGTATGTTGACTTGGTCTTTGAAAGTGTGTTAATAAAATGTATTTAAAAGAATACAGAGAGCATTGTAGTTTTATTCTAATGGATTACATATTCTAGAAAATATCATAAACCCCCAATTCATGATCTAATTTTTCCAGTTTTAAGATCAGTTTTCTGTCAGTGCTGTGAATTCTTTAAGCTGTGAACATCAAGTTCTGTCTCTGACACTTTCTAGAAATAAAGATTCCACAATTGGGACTTTGCTGACAATTTAGATGATAAGGGAGGCAGATAAACCTATCCCTCTTCTAAAGCTGTTTTCTCTGCAATGCTAATATTAGGAAGAAAATAGGTATGAAGTGGTGCTAGGAGCTATTTTTATGATACGTTTTCTGTTGATAACATTGTACTTTTCAGTATGAGTTAACCTCTCTGTGGAGGCTGTTGTATTCCTCCCCTACGGTGATCCAGTGTCTTCTGTCGGTGGGGCTTAGCATTATGCATAACACGCAAGCTGTTTCATTTTCCTTATGGTCTTACCTCTGTCCTAAAACAGTGCACAGTTCAAGTGAAATTGGAGCTGGGGCACCGAGCCCAACTGCGGAAAAAGCCCACCACTGAAGGGTTTACTCATGACTGGATGGTGTTTGTCCGTGGCCCGGAGCAATGTGACATCCAGCATTTTGTGGAAAGGGTGGTCTTTCGGCTACATGAGAGCTTCCCAAAACCCAAGCGAGGTGAGTGCATTTTTGAAGATGTGTTATTAGGCCTTCTCTGTACGAAAGGGCATTGTGCAAGTCAAGGTTGGCTTGGACTGTCACTTTTCAGTAAAATTAACTTCTTAAAGAGGAGCAAAATGTACATTGCGTGCATTTCAGCTTTAACCTTTACTGTCTTTGTTTGAGGAAGGTCAGGGAGAATGGGACCTTTCTTCTGATGAAAGGGCTGGAGGTGAGATGCTTTCTCTTATTTAGGCTCTAGTACATGAAAGTTCTCAAGACATTTAGTGACAGCAGAATATAATTCAGGTTACTAAATGGGAAAGATGGGTTTGATTTGTTAATATTTCCCAACAAAGACTGGAGGCATGTGATTGGTGAGAGATGTTCAAATACTGGGCTTGTATACATACGTACATTGCAGCCGCACGTCTCTGTGTGAGCACTGTGCTGTCAGCATGGATGGGGATAGTGTACAAATTGTAGTGTTACTGTCTGCTGGGTCTGTTCTTTGCTCTCTGTGCAGCAATGTGAACCTTATTCTTGGCACGGGGCAGCAGGAACGCATAGCTGAGGTGGAGGAGCAGGAATTGCCCTTTTGGGCAGCAGCACAGTTAGATCTGCTTAAGATTGTGTAACTACATCTGCAGTGTTACTGTTATGTAGCATTACAAGGAATGCTGGCTGCCTAATAGTATTGCTGTAAGTTACTGTGTAATGTTAATTGAAATATTTCTCTGGAAATCTGCTGGTCACACAGGATGTCTTAGGACTACCTGCTACATGGGCTGTTCATGAGAGTCCACAGTGGAAAGCAACTCAAAGGTGTTCAGCTCATGAGGATGTGAATCTAGTCTGTGTATTAATATCATCTCCTTCAAATTGATGTGGTAAAACTGATGTATGATAAGCAAGTGCAGTCCTGAGCTGAAAGCTAATTTATAGGATAAAAGTTACAATCTGCTGTGCTGTAATTCTTGTCATCTGGTGCAATTACTGACTTACAAACAACTGTGTTGGGATAGTACGTGGTCTTTGCGCAGTCTATTGCGTATCATCTACCTTTAAAGAGACAGGTTTTTTCTGATCTCTAGGTTTTGCATGCTTTCTTAAGCTTGCTCATAATGCCAGCTTGCTTTTGACCAAAGTGTGTCTGGGTTGTGCGTAAATGGTATGACATATGCATACTATTTCTAGATTTGTTTGAAGGGTTTCTTCAGATGGTTTGCTCTTACTTGGAGCAGAAGCTACGGGTGAAGGTAGGCTTGTGCTACTAGCAGATTGCTTGTGTAGTAATTTTAATTTGTTAGAATACAGCAGCAAAGGAACAAAGGCTGCTTGGCAGATAGTCTTAAGATTCCTGCTGCCATATTGGCACTGTTCTTTGGTTTTGGGCTTTTTCCCCTGAACGATAGGGTTCTTGTATGAAGTTCAAGTTAAAGTGAGTCTAGAGATTTTTATTATTTTTAGATGTGCTCTTTTTTCACAATTGAATTTTGAATACTGCTTTCTAGCACCTTAATGATGGTAGATTTAGAGCTGGGGATAATATATCTGCATTAAAGGAAAATAATTTGTGTGCCTTTTAGGTCTGAGGTAGTTTCCTAGTCATGTTAATTGCTTGGAATTCTTTAGAGAAAGTAAAAAGATTTGCACTGAATTCCTCTAATTACTTAATTTACTTTATTTACATATATTGTAGTGCATAAATTACAAGCAAGTGCATCCGGTTCCTGAGAGGGAGAATATTTGTGTTCGTCTCATGTTTCTTCTGGCAGCTGTTATGTAGAAGTATGCCATGGCCAAATAAATGATTTGAGAATCCTTCAGCTCTGCTGTTGCTATACTGAAATGCAGTGGTAGGTGACAGGAAGGATTCGGTAGCATAGGTAGTAGGACAGGGGGAACTGAGGCAGGAGGCATGCAGATGAATTTCTTAAAGCAATTAACTTTTGTAATTGATGTTTCTGCAGTAAGCAGCCCTGTGACCTTAGTGGCAAACTGTTTAACCTTTCTTCATTTCCTTGTATGTTAAATAAATGGCAGTGCTTACCTGCCCTTCAGGTTTGTTATGATGTTTGGATGAAGCGGCTGGTAGTATGGTCGTTACGTAATTATGAAGATTGAGCATTGCAGGAGAGCATTTCAAGGAAAAAAAATAATCCGCTTGCATGGTATATAGTGTTTTGATTAATAAATATGAGAATCAAAGTAAACGTTACCTTTCTGTACTGTTCCAATTCCCACCTTTTAGGTCTTCCCCTTTTTTCGCAAGACAGCTTTAGCAGGCGGTTTGCATTGTTGTGGAACAGCACAGAAATGTAACTGTATCTCACTGCAAAAGAGGGGGAAGAATTGCGGGAGACTCTGGCATGGAGTGTTTTATGTTTCCTTTCCATGGGAGGAGCTAAGAACAGATTTTCATGTTCTTAACTAAGCTTGTGACCACCATCTTATTTTGTTTTGGTTTTTCTTTTTCCCACAAAGGTCAGTGTTTTAAATGTGTCCTGAGTTGTCAGAGGCCTATTACTCATCTTGTAATTCCTTTTTGGCTCAAATTAAGCTGCATTATATTCAAAGTTAACATTTGTCTGTTCTCTTTTCAGTGTGCAAGGAGCCCCCTTACAAAGTGGAGGAGTCTGGCTACGCAGGCTTCATTATGCCTATTGAAGTGCACTTCAAAAATAAGGTAGAATCTGATTTCTGGTCTTCTAATTGTTTTGAGCTGTGCCAGAGCCTGAAACTGCCTGACAGAAAGACTCTAAATTATGTGACTGTTTTATGTGTGTGTTTTTTATTAGTCTAATAAATAGAATTTAACTGGGAGTTGGAAGCTCCTGCCAGACTTCAAAGAAAGCTTTTGGCAGAAATGGAATTGTGTAGAAAGGTAATATCAGGACAGTCAATGGTCACAGAGATTCTGAACAAGGGATTGTACCACTTGTAACAACCTTCCTTAGTATGGATAGTATTAAAGTGGTTTAAGATATTTTATGTAAATGGGGAAGTAAAACATAAAACACTTATTTGTAAAAATTTGTAAATACTGTGTTAACTGGCAATATATTAATTTTTTTTTTTTATTTGCAGTCTTATTAAATTTACTACACAGGTATAAAATCTGTATAGGCCCAAGACAAACATTTGCATACATAGGACGAGTATTTACAGCTATGTTAAAAGGATTGTTGTTCTCATTCAGTACTCTTCCAAAAAGAAAACACTAAATATTTTAAATCTTAAGATGCATTGCCAACAAGTATATGAAGGTTAAAATTTGGGATTTATTGCTTGCTTGAAGTCTTACCGCAGAGGTCACGTGCTACATGACTTGAAGAAGGTTATGAAAATAGGGATTTGGGCACTTGTGTTCCTATTAACTCAGATCCAGTTAAATTGTTTTGTTAAACATGAATAATGACTCTTTCTGGCTTTGATTACTACTTAAATAATAAAAGAATTTGCTTTGCTTATTATCCCTAAGAGGGAACCTAGATAAACTAAGAATTTGTCCATTAAGCCGCATCACTGTAACATATGCTCTCACCCGCAGCACCCTCAGCCCTCTGAGCACAAACCATTACCCCGGGTTTTGTTGACAGCAGACCACGTATAACAACCGAATTCTGTCTGGCTTCCCAGCGTCCTTTCCATTGTACCTCCCACAAACATACCTGTCTCTTGTTTCCTTCTCTCCCCAGTCTAGCGCAGTGTACTCTCCTGGTAGTGTCATTTTGTGAATAATTAACATTTTAGTTTGTTTTTTTGGCCTACCGCATTGCTCTAACCCCGCTTTATGAGTCTGAGTAATAAGCCAAATAATGAGACTGAACCACAAGAAGACTTGTTTTCTAAACCTGGGAACGTTTTGCCCACAAGTTTCTTTTGAGTGGGTGGGGTAAGCCAGAAGGATGTGAAGAGAAATGGCAGTTAGAGGGTTGGGGATGAAAGTTGTTGATAGAAGCAGCTTTTTGGCAAAGACTGAAAACTACTACTTGAATGCAGAAAAAGCCCTCAAGAGTTTAGAAGTAGTTTGACTTCTGGTGGCTTTTCTGAGGTTTTGGATGGAAATAGGAAACTCTTCATCTGCACTGGTATGTTGGCTTAATTCAGGTTCAAAATCTACCCTTATGTTCTGACCAAAAAATGTGAATTTTCCATGCTGATTCATTGTACGGGGAATCTCTAATGACTGTGATGGGTGAACTGTGTTTTGTTTCTACTCTTACCTTTTATTTTTCCTTCCTGTCTTCACCCAGTCTTTTCTCACACTTGCCTTTTCCCTGCAGGTCTCTGATGGCTTTGACCTTCGCAAGTCCTCAGGTCTTTCTGTCTCATTTCTGCCTTTCCTGTATTTTTTGGTGGATGCACTTGTTTGCATTGACTGTCTGCATTCATAGGTTTTCTTTCTCTCCCTCCCTTATATTCCTGTGCTCCTTGCAGAATATGGAACTGGCAGCTCTTCTGAATATAACTTGGTTTCACACCCACCGAGGTCATCACTTCTCATTGTTTCTATAAACACGTGACTGCATAGTTGTTCTTTCTAGCATTAGGGATAGGATGACTTTTATAAATAAGGGAAATAGGTGGTCTCTGTTCTTAGTGGAAACAATGGAAGTAGCAGTTAATCTAGGAGAAGGTGGTTTGGTTTTGACATTTTGGTCTTCAGAAACATGAAAAATAAACAGAACAGGTTTAGTTGCAGGCTTGTTTTCAAAATTACAGATCTTCAAAATACTAATCTTTGCCCTGTTTTTTTAGCTGCATGCATTACAGACTAGTTCTTTTTCACTTTTAAGCTGATTGACAAATTGACTAATTAAGGAGTTTCAGATGGCACCTCCCATTATTAATTTGTGGCAGGCAGCGGCTGAGGGAAAACATGATAGCTTCTGTCTTCCAGCGTGTCATTTGAACAGAGACACATTCCCAGGTTCAACCATGAGCTTCAAATACATGAGCTATACTGAAGTTGTTTGAAATTTGCTTTTACGCCTTAAAAGTAATTTTTCTGTCCTTATGTCAGCAAATGTAATGTTCTTTGCACATTTGGAAGTTAAGCTTGGTACTTATGATTGCAGGAAGCTTAGAAGCTGCCTGACGATGCGAAGAATTTGGCTCCTCTGACCGCTATTGCCTGGTGATAATGCCATCTTGAAATATTAAGAGCTATGATTATTTTCAGTAAGTGAAGTTGAAGGAAATGTAAAAGGAAAATTATTCTGCAAAGATAGAAATGCAAAAACAAATAAGCAAAGACTGGGATACAGTAGAAATTAAAAATATTGGGGAGGAGGAGGAGGAAGAGTGGCAAAGGCTTAGAATACAGCCTATTTTCTCCTTCCTGCATTAAAGAATGTGACATTAAAGCACCAAATAAATAAAAGTCTTTACTACTTTGAGACCATATGTTCACTCTGATCTCTGTAAACCTGTTGACACTGGTGGGGATCAGCTGTTGTGTGTGGAGCATATATTGTTCTGAATTTGCCTGAACTGATTACAGCATTTGGGACTCATCCTTGAATAACTCTTTTCAAGTAGATGTTATGGATTGATTCTGGGATTGGGTGGAAGGCAGTGTTCCGTAGGTGGCTGGGCAGGAGGAATCGGGTAGGTCTTTCTGGCCATATGCTCCCTACATTCTAGCACGTTTTTGTTGTGTGTTCTCTCAGTTGAAACGAGTTGCAAAGGCTGTGGGATTTGCTTATCGATGCATGTTTAGCTTTGTAAAGGTGAGAAGAGAAAGGATTTAAAGAGGGGGTGAACTGATCGGTGAAGGTTGATCTTTGCCGTGGCTGGCTGGAATTTTTTTTCCCCCCACAGTTTAAGGCTTCTTTCTTTGTAGTTTCCTTTCCCTGTTCTAATTTGTTACTAGGATGATAAATAGTGGTTGTCGGAGCCAGTGTACTCTTTGCTTTGGCTAAAGAAACACGGGCCTGTTCAGTGCTAAGGAACAGTTTTACTAAGAATGGCTTAAAAATGGTTTTAATGGGCTTCATCAGGGATTATTATTATTTTTTTTGGCAACTTTGCATAAAACTGCCCATTAACTCTTTGTGTTGGAGTACTCTCTTTTTGTTATTGTTGTTGCCTGTTTGGAGTAGGAGAGTCAGTGCTCTTGGCCCCACTGAAGCTTTTGGTGCCTTTCTGTCAGACAGGGAAGTGTCAGCAGAATATTAAAAAAAAGGTGCAAGAGCTTGTTCTTCTGTGAACATAGTTATGCCTTGTTGGTACGTGTTTGTCCTTCCAGTGCTGTAATTCAGTTCCTCAGTAAGTAGGTGCTTTCTCAGTCTTGTCATTTGAATCACAGAATATGCATTTTGAGTGTTGCTGTGAGCCTGGACAGTTTGTATCTCCAGGCTTTCTAGAGAGTTGCAGTGGTCTGCGCAGGCCACAGGACTTGCAGTCTCTTTAGATATTGGTGGTCTGCTAGAGCCTTTGCCTCTGCAACTGAACCTGAAAAACAAATGGCAGGGTCTCAGCAGGTTCAATGATAAAGCTTTTGAAAGCAGAGTTGACTAATGATAGTGAATCATTTGGCATTGTTGGACTGAGAATGTTAGTAGGCTATTTTTATTTTTAAATCCTTTGTGTTCCTGTAATGAGGGCTGCTGTTAGTGGCTTCTGGTGCTTGAATCAATACAAACTGGGTACAATAAATGCATTGCTGTTTTTCTACTGCTCTTCCCCTTCCCTCTCCCCTCTTGATTTCTACAGTCTCGAGGGTTTTTTCATGGCCTCATTGTTGTCTCCAAATACGTCTCTCATAGTGGTGTATGTTGTAATCTGGAGGCTGTAATACAGGTATGACTTTGGTATTCATCCCCTGTTACATTTTTTACATCCTAATCAAACTAGATCACACGCGCACCCCCCCAACAAAAGGTCCAGTATACTTTCATGCTATTCTGATATAAGGCAGATGACATTAATGTAACATGGATAAGATGTTGTATTAAAGTCTCTTTACAGATACTGCCTCCCAATTTCAGTGCTAGAGATAAAAGGCTTCCAGTATTTACATAATGGATACATGTAACTTGGGCTTTTTCTGTTAGTGAAAAGGGAGATAAGCAAAGAAAGCAGAAAGATCGGTTTGATTTTTCCAGTTAGGTTCAAAATAAAGACATGTTTATTTTACCCTTTCTGCAATATTTGTAGGTGTGAGATATATAAAATACAAAGAAAAATATTGGAGAAGGGAAAAACTATTTGTGTATCAAAGTAGGGGCTCGGTGGAGACATTGTATGTGGGTTGCACATATGGCAGGATAGGTGAAACTGGAGATCAATTAGAACTGTGTGTCAGGACTGTGCCATCAGGGAGGTATTGGCTTGTGAAATATGCCTCAGGAAGGCTGCTGAAGAGCCCGTGTTTGCATGAGGCATTTGAATTTACTTTACAAGTTGCTGTGGTTTTGGGGCAGGGTCTGCACATGTTTGAGAAAAAGGGGAGTAATTTAACCTGTTAGCATTTATTCAGTGTTGCAGAAAGTTGTGGAAGGAGTAAAACTTGTCGTTTTGTCTGGCCTTTAAGCGGAAGCATTTGTTGCTCACATTTTTTAGATCTGCTCTGTGTCACTTTACTTACCAAACCTGCTGCACTTTCTCTTGCGCTGCTGCTGCTGTGGTGAATCTTTTCTTACCTTTTTCTGTCATAAATTAATACATATTACCCGTTTACCCATTCATCTATCTGAGCAGAGTGCTTTCCTGGCCAAAACACCTAGGCTGTGTGTGTTTCAGTAGCCATTCAGTGTGGCATATCAATAGGCATCTCCATATGCTGAATAGATTGCAGTGCCTGGCAAGGAAGCGTTGTCAAACATAGCAGCTTTACTGGCCACGACAGCATCATACCGTGTGTAAGAGCTGGTAGGTTATTAAATGCTTGTCTTTGAGCAATGAGTATATTTTCCTAACTTTCCAAACTAAGTAATAGGTTTCAGATGGAGGAAAGTCCCAAAATGCTGTTCTCTGTTTTTACTTAACGCTGTGGAATCTCAAAAAAGATAAGGGGTGCTTCATGGACTTGTTAGCAGAGTGTAACGTAAGGCTACTTCAAAAAAAAAAAAAGTAATATTGGGCTATTCACTTATAAATGTCCTGTGTGGAAGCCGGGTGGAAGACTAGTCAAACGGGTTGTACAAGCCTGGAAAGGGGGTTTCATTTATACAGACATTATGGACCAGTTGTGGATAAATGACTCTGTCAGGCTGGATCTATGGCAAAAGGGAAGTAGTGTTAGATGTTATAGTTATTGAATAACCATGAGTCTGCTTCCTTGGTGTGCTAGATTTTTGTAGATAATTTTATTTTATGGCTTTCTAAAAGTGATGTATGAGCTTTATGCGCACGCTACCAGTGAAATTCTTTTGATTCGTGTTAAGTGGCAAAGGGCACACCCTGCCTTAAAAACAGGACAAGGAAATTTTAACAAAAGACTTTGAAAAATTCCTCATCTTACAAAAAGTGCCAAAAGAACTTTAACCCATTGCTTCAGAACTCAGGAGAAAAATAAAGCCACTCCAGTGTTTGTAACAGTGCAGTGGTAGTCAGTGCAGACAGGAAGCTGGAAAACAGTAGAAATGAAGTGTAATGTCCTCGGCTTTAGAGATAGGAGGCGGAGTAGGGGGATTCACTGGAGGGAGGGGAATTTACAGCAGCTGCAAATAAAAGCTCATCCCTAGCTTTGTTGTATGCGCTTCCAGTTTACTTCTCTGGCATCCTGAGGTTTAAGGGGCAGATACAAATTCAGGTTCTAAGGTGGCGTGCTGAGAGATCCCATACCAGGTTAACCATTTCATGTCAAAATCGACCAATTAAAAATTGCATTTTAATCTGAATAGCCGCAATATCTACCGGTTAGAAATGGGTATGATCCATCCTTTCTAAAGCCTTTCCTGGGTGTAAGGCCCTTTAGAAAAGCTTGTGGTCTCAGAGAGCAACAAAATATCCACAGAAAGTCCCCTCTTCAGTTGTACTTGCTGACGTCAAGGGTTGAATATCACAAAGTGGAATCATCTAAGAATAAACCCTGGCTTGTGAGTATAGTTGCTGCTCTAGCAGGAGTACGTAAAGTGGTGTTGCAGTATGCGATCAGACTCCCTGGCCCCGAGTTCGTGGGTGAAAAAGTACCTGTGCTTTATCACAACTCCAAGCGCAGGATGTGTGGATCCCGTGTTGTTTAGAAAAGCTTTGAAGTGTGGCACTGTGAATTCAGTGTAGCTTTCCATTTAAAGTGAGAGGATGTGTAGGTTCAGGTCAACTGAGATATTTTCCTTGGTTTTCCTCTTTCCCACCCCCCTGGCTTCTTTCCCACCCCTCCACCCCCCTTGGTGGTTGTTTGGAGGGAAGAACCTTTTAGGGAGGACCGGATGGATTAAGCTTTGGAGTGTCTTGAGCTGTAATCATTAGCTGGTCAGTGAAGGCAGTAAAGGAAAGAATGTTTATTTGCAGCTTTTTGCTTTGAGACTTTTGTACTCATTCTTTTAGGAGTGCTGTAATCTTAACTATTCACTTGGGTGGGGGGCTTCTGATGGCCTGAGGCAATACAAAGGATATTTTAATGATCAGGGTACTTGGCTAGGGCTGGGTTCCCAGGGCAGTCGTGATCTCTGAGTTGGCAAAAAAATCACGTTGAAAAACTGTCTTAATTTTACAGAAAGTGGAAGCTCTTCAGTAGTTATGATAAATATTTGGGAGGTTCTCTGCTTTTGAATCCATATAAAAAATGGGATATGTAAGATAAAAGGAACAGGAATCTGCTGCCCTTCTGCTCTGAAAGCAAATAGGCAAATGCCAAAGCAGAGGTCTGATAATGTGATGGTGTAACACTATGAGTAAAGTCTGCTTTTGCTAATACACCCCAAGATCAATTTACTCTGTGTTGTAAACTAGAAAGAGCATTTTTGAAACTGTTCTTAGGCCACATTTGGATTTCTATTCATCCTTCATTTAAGTTTATTAGACATTGAGGGACCCTCTACAGCTGCTGTTTGAACTCCAGTGTAAGCATGCACATGCAGAGCTCGCTAATGATTCAGTTAATGAGAATGGTCATAGAAAAGAGGAAAATGACAAGGCAGTGTATTTTGCAAGTATTTTTCTTTTTCTTCCCATTCATCAGTTTCAGTAGACGTTGAACCCTTTCAAGGCTGTGTGGATTCTTCAGGACTTTTCCAAAAGAGGGTCTGAAGACCCTCCTGTTGGTAGCATGTTCTTCCTTGTTAATGTGAGACTCTTCTATTGTACGTGTCTGCTTAGATTTCTGCCTTTCCCTGTTTGGGGAGTTAGAACCCAAAACCTTGGCTCCCGGCTGAGCTTAGGGCACTGATTTTGATGTAAACCAGGTGTGGTTACCACACTTTTTATTATTAGAGCTATAGTTTGTACAAGAAATGGCTTCTTTAGCGATGTTAGTATCCACCAAGCGAACAGCAGGAATCAGTGTGGTCTGAAGCCATTTGACGCTTCAACCTATTTTCAGCAAATCTAATGGCTTGGCCTAGAAGCCTGCGGCGTCTGTTCCCATACAACAATGCAACTACACCAGGAAATCAAGCTGCTGGATATGAATTGTGGAGAAGACTGCTGTGCAGCTGCTTGATGTTGCGCATTGAATGAGGCATGTGGGATGCATTCATGTAAATACTGAATGTACTGTAAGGATCTGTGTGGTTTTCAGGAGAGTCTCTTTTGCCACATTTTTGAGTTTTCATCTTGAAATGCAGAGTGTGAGATAATGCCAGGAAATGTGCTATTGATATTTGTTATACACAAGCAGTATGCAATATTTGCGATTTTGGGAGAAAAAAAAAGAGGTTTCTTCCATTCTGTACTGCAAATGCAGAGTGTTTCCTGTGCTTCTGCAGCAGGTGGAACAAAACCAGTGAGGCGCAGATGATCCCCAATATGCATACAAACTCGGGATTTCTTCGGTGAAAGTGCCCTTGGAAAGTTCAAAAGCCTAGGATATCTTCCTATTCAGCCTCTGCAATATGCATATTGAAAAGGATTTTACAAAACAAGTCATCCTTTTACCATTGCATTTAATCTTTTCTCAGTACCCACAGAGATCCTGTGAGTTCAGAAGTTGTTCTTTCTCTGGGTAAAGGATTATGCTTTTCTTAATATTGATGCTTATAGTTCAGTTGCTTCCCAGAGGAGATAAGATCTGAATTTCGGTGAAAACAGGATAGTGGATAAAGCTTGTGAATCTGCTTTCCTAGGAAGACTTGAACAGCTTTAAACAGGCAATTGTCAATCAGTATCCTTGTCTGTGTGTTGCTTTTGCAGTGAAAAGCCATGCCTGAGTTTCTGATGAACAGTACGTTAACTTCAGGCACCAACAGTTTAATTTCTGGCTCTCTGATCTCATGATGAAAAACTGTGAATGCAACACTGAGTGGTTTATTTGGGATTTTCAGACATGACTGTTTGATTCCTCTGACATAGGGTGCTTGCCAGATTTCTTCCGTTTTCCCAAAGTCTGTCTTGTTTTTAGGAGGAGCCAAAAAAGGTTTGTTTCACATACGACCTGTTCTTAAATTTGGAGGGGAATCCACCTGTGAACCACCTTCGTTGTGAGAAACTGACTTTCAACAACCCCACCAAGGAATTCAGACGCAAACTCATTAAGGCTGGAGGGGTAAGTGCCAAAGGGATTGGAGATCTGAAGAGGTTCTGCTGAAATGTGTAGTGATCTCGTTTTGCTCTGAGGTTTCTTTTTAGCTGCAGCCCAGCAGGCTACAATTTTCTGTGTTCATCTAAAGGATGACCCAGCCAATTTTTACTCCTGGTTATACGACTGAAGCACTTGAAGCAGAACTAAACCATTGCTAGTGTGATTGGTGGCACTTCATTTTTCAATTTAAATGTGACCATTAATATCAGAGCAGTAAAACCCCTCTGGAAATGGAGATCTGTGGATGTGGCACACTGTCCATCAGGCAGTTACAGTTATCTGTGACCTTCCTAGTGTTGTGAGCTGTATCAGTGTAGAAAAGCTTAAGAAAAGGGAGAGGCTTCTAATCTATTCCTTACTCATTTTTGCCACAGGAAAGCTTAATACTTAGTGCTTCCTAGTCAATAAATGTCCTCTGAACCCAAGGTCAACTCCTTGTGGCTTAGATAACAAAAAAGTAAGAAAAAGTGTTGGAATATACAGTGAAAATGGGTGTGGGAGGAAAAAAAAAGTACTCTTGAAGATACGGGTTGCCACAGCGGATGGACTCTTACTTCTGGGAAAGTAATATGCAGTGATAGACTAAAGAAATGATCTTCAAATAACTACAAGGTAAATGGGTACAAGCCACAAAGTACATGAAATTTTTAACTACACAGAGGATGTCTTGACTGTATTCTGTGACACCCCCAAATATGGTAGTGTTCTCTTCAAGGATTTTATTTAAGTTGATCTTAATTGCTGACTAAATTTACTTCTGAAAAAACATCTTTCTAGCCTGAAAAAGTAAAAATGTTGTGGGGAAGTTTGTTGATAGTAGATCTCAGGAGTGGCAAGTATTCCAAGCTGATCTGTCTGGAACTTCCTTAGTGTGCTGGTGTTTTTCTGTATTGGGCACAGAGGAAGGTGCTTATTTCAGCCATAGGATGGCTGGAACATCACTTGCTTTCTAGGAGTTTCACACTACATTATTGCATTCCTTACGTATGAAGGTGTTTCATCTGTGAATCACTTTTGATGCCATCTGTCCAGTGAAAATTTTTGTCAGGATTATTCTGACAGAACACAGGGGAAGTAAGAGGGAATGTGTTTCATGGAGCTCAGTGCTTGGTGTTAAGATCTTGTCAGGGGAGAGACTCAGGGCCTAGTTTGTTCTTTTTGTTCTCTCTTTTTTTTTTTTTTTTTTTTCCCTGAATGAGGGAATTCAGCTTCTACTAAGTTGATGAAGTCTTGTTCATTCCTTCCAGATCTATATTGCTACCCTTTTGCAGGATAAGAGCATTAGCAGCAGAACACACAGTTCTTGTCCAGTGCTTTATTGCCTGCTTGTGCTCAGAATATTGGCGTTCCCTTTGGGAAAGATACTTGATACTGCATGTTGCCTTTTTTTTTTGTGTGGTTTTAATGTTCTGTGTTTGAGGAGTTGCCTTGAAACTGAGCATTACCTAGACAATATTTTTTTATGGCCTTTAAGCAGGGGAAAAAACATTCAAAAGATGAATAATAGTGGCTTAATTGAGCGAGTGACTTAACATAATCATGTGTTAATAGTCCATGCAACTTTACTCATACATAATTTTTCTCTTCTTTATTACTAGGTAATGGTAATGCCAGAAGGAGCAGAAACTGTTTCAAGGCCAAGTCCTGATTATCCGATGTTACCCACAATACCGCTTTCTGCCTTCTCTGATCCCAAAAAGACCAAACCATCCCATGGGTCAAAGGTCAGTGACTCATGTTTTTGTGTCATCCTGAGGTGAAGAAGCCTTTCAGGACTTGCTATTAAGAACTTGTTTAGCAGCTCTTTCCAGCTACTTCTGATTCTGAAACCTTCTTGCTTGTACTCTGTAGTTCACTAGCTAATGGTCTGGAACTTACCATAATTTAGGAGGCCTTTTTATGATTTGCTAGACTTCTCTCCAGGGAAATATTGAAAAGAAAATTAAATGTCCAAGACAGAATTTTTGGTGAACCGTATCTTTCTCCTGATTTGCTATGCTATAGCAGATAAAGTTGAATGAAGTCCTCTCCGATTACTCTGACTTGTATACTTGATGCTGAGGATGAATTATGTGCATCTTTCCGTGCCAGTCATGTAAAGCTGTACTCCTGAGTCCTTGCCTACTCAGCCTTGCTGCTTAGAGATGGAGTCAGTGCTTCCTCTGTTGTTAGGACTGCTTGGGGTAGTGGTGTAAAGAACATAAAACATGCTGCACTTCATCAAACAAGTGATTTCAAGATTTGACGTTTGCATCCAGCAGTATCTAGTTCCTGAGACTTCAGGAGCACCTTAGGTTTTCTTCTTTCACTTATGTGAGGAAGCTATTTTTGTATAATTCTACATAGGAGAAACAATCCACAAGCAATGTGTTTTGAAGCAGATTACATACACTTTATCAGCCTGAACAGTCACAAATATTAAGAGCATTTAATTTTATAGTATAATTCAATTTTGATATTCATTTTCTTCAGGGCTCTAAACACTTTGGGCACTTCAGTCATGCTTTCTGATGTTGATGTTATGAAATGGAATAAAGACTGCTTTCCCGTTAGTGGCTGATTTAATTTTGGTCAGGAATTAAGCATTAGAAAACACAGAAGAGAAACAAAGGGCTCTGACACAAGCTCTGGTGAAAATTGCCAGTAGCTAAAGAGACAGTGGTGTCCTGCTTCTCTTCCTTCATGTGCACGTGTGTTTGCATCTCAGGGTGTCCAGTTCGTGTGTCAGTGTCTCCCTACAAGACCCACTTCTGTAAGTGTTTTAAATTCACTTAGAAATTGCAAAGGAAGTACTCCTTTGCCTTCGTGCACCCCTGACTGCTGGGGTGGGCAGGGTCCTAACGATTGGTGTCTTAAAGCTCTTAATAAAGGTGATAAAATGCCTGCTGATATCAGAGACTTTGGCTCTCTTGTGGTTGTGGGGACTTCTGGTATTTTTGCCAGGCTGCAGTGGGGTTGATGTGGTGAGTTGGGGCCTAGGCTGCAAACATAGCTTGCATTTGACATGGATGTGATATAACCTTAAAGAAACCTCTTTCTTTCTCCCCCCCCCCTCAAATGTGGCGTGAGGTATAACTTTGTGTTAACACTGCTAGACTGAGTTTCCCCTTATCTGGCTTCAGATATTAATCCTGCAGATTAAATCTGAACTAAACATCTGTAGTGATGGACTTGGCAGTCCTGGGTTAACGGTTGGACTTGATGATCTTTAAGGTCTTTTCCAACCTAAAAGATATTATAGATGTTTATAGACTTCTGTTTATAGACCATGGAAAGGAAGAGGCGTTTGTGAAACATGTTTTGTCCTGTCATAATGTAGATGTTTAAGTGCCTACTGTCAATTTCTGTCCATCAGCTTTAGGGAATTCTAGATGTTTACCTCAGAGGTAGATAAGTACGTTATGCATCTGTGGGTGGATGTCTACATGAGACAAATGCTTCAGTGATTTATGAGAATGTGTTTTATAATTCTTCATGGAGCTTCAGTTTTGTACCTACCTTGCGTGTTTCTGCTGCTGAATTTTAGGATGCAAACAAGGAAAGCAGCAAGGCATCCAAGCCACACAAAGTAACCAAGGAGCACAGAGAAAGGCCAAGAAAAGACTCTGAGAGCAAAAACTCCTCCAAAGACCTTGAAAGAGAACAGAACAAGCCTTTGAAGGACTCCTCCAGAAAACCAACTGAGAACAAACTGCCTAAGGAGGAGAAGGCACCTCCAAAAGCTGCTTTCAAGGAACCAAAACTGGCCGTGAAGGAGACCAAACTGGAGAACACTTCTCCAAAGGGTGGGCCGCAGCCGGAGTTAAAGTCTTCCAGCAAGAGGCCCTCCAATGTGGAGTCACCAAAGCCTAGTGCCAAAAAACAAAAAAAGAGTAGCTCCAAAGGGGTAAAGAATATCCTTGGGACATCTCCCAGAACCTCGTCTTCCTCATATCCAGAGAAGAAACAAACCAAGGAGATGAAGAATGCCAAAGTGGAAAAGGTAAAATCAGAAAGTGAGGCCAAGGAGATCAAAAAGCCTGTGGAAATGGAGGAATCGAATTCAGAGGATGAAACTTCTTTCAAGTCAGAGGTGAGTAGGGATTTGTCCTTTACCAGAAATTTTAAGCATGCTTTTTAAATCCCTGCATGAAAAAGGTGTTCAAAAATCTTCCCTCAGTCAAGATAGGGAACCAGATTGGCAAATGCTTAGGCTGGGTTGTATCTCAAATAACTCTTCTTTGAAAATCCTATCAGTATTAATCGTTACTGCTACCTGGTTTACCTCCCGTTTAGATACGCAGTTCTATTAAGGTTTATCTGCAGGCAGTTTTCTAAAAGCCAGAGTTTAAGGTTATGGTCTCTCATTCATCCCTTGCAGTGACATTTATAGAGCTAGGGTATAGTAGGCATAGATACACTTTCTGTCTGCCTATGATAACATAATGTTTTTGAACGTGAGCTTAATTCCGAAAAGGAGAAAATAATTTCAGTTTTGTTTCTGGAAAAAAAAAAAGGTATTAAAATGTAAATAAAACCCCCTATTCCTGACGTGGCTTGTGAGAAATGTGCTATTGGCTACAGCTCAAAATACAACCACATGCCACTAAACCTAAATAAGTTGTGTTGTAAAACATAAAAGAAATTGTTATTGTACTACTATTTTTAAAAGCTGTCTAAATATTTTTCTCTTTTTACAACTATGAACATTACTCATCCTCTGTCTTCTAAAAATCATTTTCCTAAAGAAGGCAAAAAGAAACGTGGGAGGGGAAAGACAACTTAAGTCCATACTCTCTCTACTTTTCGCCTGTATATTTTGTATTTGCTATAAAGAAGCCAGATAATGTCACAGGAATTTCTGAACAGCTTCCTACTGACCACTTTTAGAAAGATTTGTTTGACTAGAATAAGTCTTCTAGGGACAATTCATATTATGATTTAATCAGCACCATGATAAAGTAAGTAGTGATGTGTTTATTTCAGAAAGGATTTTTTTGCAAAGGATTCCCAGCAGAAGAGTTTATTGGGGAAGTGATAATTCAAGTTACTCTGAAAAGATATTTTTTTTCCAGATTGATTAAATGTATAGCTTGTACATTAAAAAGAGGCAGCTCCTCTCCACTTTGGCCTTATACCTGAAGCACATCAGAGCGTAGCAAGCCCGTCATTTCTGTACCAGATACATGGCCCTCACTGCGAGCTTCTGTACTCTGTTGATCTCTGTTAAGTCCTGAGTGTCTTGTACTTCATTATTTCTTAGGTGTCATCCATCCCCTTGGGACTCACCATGCATCTGTAAGCTGATAGTGCTGTTTAGACTGTTCCGTGAAACCACAAACTGTGGTTGTGGGTCCACAGCGTCTGCTGCAGTCCTGTCCTGCCCCCACCAAGCTTTGTATGCTTCTGTGTCCTCTCTTGCACCAGCTCTTGTGTCTGTTGGATGCTTGACAGAGGTATTTGAGTGCTAGCCCAGAAGGAGGGTAGGAATACTCAAGAGTGTGGTGGAGGGGGAACCATGGCAGCTGCCAGTCAGATCAGCTTAGGTTTCCGTGGAACTTGAAGCTTAAGGGTATAACTGCATAATGCATTGGCATCGGCAGAGCAGGCTCTTTGAGTTCCTTTTCCGCCCTGGGGGGTTCTTTTTGGTCCCAACGCTGCAGTTTGCTACTCCATCGTTTGTACTGGTACAGCTGTTTGTGGATCTGTGTGGTAAGCCACATCACTAAAGCGAATGAGCAGCTGGAGGTGGACTAGGGCCCGGAAACTCTTAAATCAGCTTTGCTGCTGCAGCCAACATATTGTGCAACATGCTCTGAGGCTGCAACTCCACGATTGCTTTGAGTTGACATCTTTGCAGGCTGCTGTTGAAAGGAACAGTCTTGCTCTCATTTGTGCTGCTGGCATGAGAGCTCATGTGACTTGCAGGAGGCTGGAGGAGTTTCTCCTTCCATTTCAGTCTCTGCTGAAAGTTAGTTGTCCTTTCTTTTTTTTCTTTTATTTTTTTTCTTTTATTTTTTCTTTTTCCTTCCCCCGTCAAGTCCAGTTCCCTGAACTGGCCTCATGCTTGGCTGCCTAAATGCTAGTGCTGACAAAAGGGAGAGGCTGAGATGTGAGGACAGGATTGCTTTTTTCCATTGTCGGCATGTGCTTTTGTCATATCATGGTGACAGCAACTGCAGCCTGAGCATGCAGAGCATGTCCAGCTGGAGGCCTCCTCAGCGGCTGGAATAGCTGATAGGGTTAATGGCAGAAGGAGAGATGGGGTCTGTACAGCTCCTGACTTCAGTCCATTCGGTCATTTTAAGGGAACACCTGTTGGATTTTCAGAATGAAGGATGTTAGGGTTGAATCCGTGGGTGAGGCACAAGAACAGTGCTCCCTTATCTTGAAAATACTGCTCTTTACTTTCATGTTGTAATTTTTCTAAACAAATAGGGCTGCTGCGGTGTGCCAATATAGCAGATATCGGGATTGTTAAATTATTCTTCTTTGCTGCTGAATAATTGACAAGGGTTGTAATCTCCCTTTTTGACATTGTAAAAAGGCAGAGAAAATAGTTGAATAAATGAGATTCTTAACAATACTCGGTGATAAATTATAGGGGAGGGTGGTAGTGGGATGAAAGTCCTGCCACCACTTTCACCGCTTTCACTTATTAATGCCCAAAGCTGCTGCTGTGCCTCTTTCTACCTGTGTATGATGTTTTTATAATAATGACGTTTTGTAATAAAAGTTATTGTTCAGTGGGAAGGTATGTTTTTTCTAGCACCAGGATTTGGTAGTGGAAGTAATAGGTGGAGTCTCAGAAATGGTGCAATGAAGTTGAAATGCTGCATTTCCAGGGAATTACTTTCAGAAAGGCAAAATAATATTACAGTACAAACTAGGTCCTGCTAATTACAAAAAAAAATATCTTTAGGATGGTTGTAATAGTTGCTGCTGCTATTGGGGATGAAATAGTTGCTTTAGCCTTCACTGCCACCTCGTGGTCCTTTAAGCTACAGCCTATGATTGTTGTACAATATTTGGTTTTATGTTAAAAACATATGTAGCAGTAAAATATTGCTGCTGGATGCTGTTACTAGCAGTAGCTCATCATATCTTTTTAGTCACTCTTTACTGCATAGTATGCTTCTGGCATTTCTGCTGAATACTGACAGTCAGCAGAGCTGGTTTCGCTAGAGTTTATCTGGTTTCCGTTATGCTTTCACAATAAAGTGGAAACAGTACAGAGGATCACTCAAACTGGTGTAGAAACAACTGTTTTGAGGGTATACTAATAAATTGGAACTAATTTTGGAGTTGAGTGAGCTAGTGAGGGTAGGCATCCTTTCCGTCTTTAATGATCAGTATGGGGTGTTCAGCAGGAATGTTGGTGGGTTGCAATAAATACAATTTTCAAAGCAGTCTTAAAAAGTGTCTAGGTGATACGCCAGTCATCTTTCACATTGGAAAGTAAGGGATTTTTTTCTTAGACATTTTTCAGATGCTATATTTCATCACTTGAGGCTATTTGAAACTAGTGGCATGAAGGGTGTTGGTGGAAGCTGTTGATGCTGCTGCCCAGGAGTGCTGAGTTACAGCGTGCCAAAGTTTTCATAAATGTTGTTTCTATTCACCTTGCATTTTGTATATTGTCTGTAATTCCAAGAACTGCATTCAGTGATGTATGATGTTGTAGAGTGCTCAAATGCTTCTGTCTCACTGTGCTTTGTGCTCTGCACTGGTTTTCTGTATTAGAAAGGTTAAGATTCTTTTTCTTTTTTTTTCCCTTTTATGGGGGGTTAAGTCTGTCCAGTCCAGCCCTTCCAACTCCAGCTCCAGCTCCGACTCCAGCTCTGACTCTGATTTCGAGCCATCTCAGAACCACAGTCAAGGTGTGTTGCAAGAAATAAAATTTGTTAGAATCTTCCTTGCGTAACCTTAAAAGGCTCATGAGAATTAAATCTGTTTCCCCAGCACCATATATAAGGCTAATATGTTTCTTGTATGCAACCATGTGTTGAAGCTGTGACACTTCAGCAAGAAAAGGCAATAATGTCATAGCGTAATCAGGAACAACTATTTTTCTTCTTTTGGCAGTCAATTTATGCGTAGGATGTCTCTCTGGATTTGGTTCTTTCCCTGTTGACTTTGGCTTCTGCCTCTGTTTATAAATGTGTTTGCTGCTGCTTGATCTATAGCGTCACCAGAATATTTCTCCTCCAATCTCATATGTTTTATTAAAAATTGTGTGACATTCATCACTTTGCCAGTGCATACCATAGCTTTTCACATTCCTCCACTGATAATCCAAAGAGATATACTGTGGCAATAGTAAACGTTCTAACCTTAGCAAATGCTCTGTTGCTACAAGTACTGTCCCTTGAGTGGCATATAAAATAGTCCCCAAATGCAGGAAAAATGTGTCCCTTTGTTTTCGTTTCAGAGGAGAGCGGGAGGGTTTGGGGGAAGGCTAGGGTGGCTTTATAGCAGTTGTAAAGTTTTATCAACTCTGCTTTAGCTTTGAGACTGGAATAAAATTGTCTTTTAGCAAGATCTTTGTGCAAGAAGAAAATAGCAGTGACATCTTATTGGAAAATTGTCATGTATCTTAATAATAACTAGTCCAGTTTAGATCAGATAGCTCGGATGGAGTTCTGCCGCATGTGTCCTGGTGTTGAATTGCTTTCTCCCTCTGATCCCAGGCCCGCTGCGCTCGATGGTGGAAGATCTGCAGTCAGAGGAGTCAGATGATGATGACAGCTCCTCTGGAGAAGAGGCAGCAGTCAAAGCAAACCCAGTCAGCCGGGATTCCAGGTGGTAAAAAATCAGGAGGAAAAATGTTTGTTGTCTTTTTGCCTTCCATGTTTGGTATTTTTGAGTGCCCTCCATTTGGAGGGAGAAATCAAAGTGATGGGGCTATGCATGAGAGGGAAGTGTGAGAGGAGGAGAGAAAGGGCAGATGTGTGGAGTACTTCACACGGGGCGAGGACACAGTTGATGAAAACAGCAGGATGAGAACAGAATTGGATGAGGAGAGATCACTGGAGCTCAAAGAGAGGAAGCCACTGGGAAGTGGTATGTGTTGAGCTTGCAGGTGTTAGTGACTGAGCCCCTTAAAATAGTCACCTAATTGTCATCTTCAGATCTCTGCTGAGCTGAATGGCGTGTGACACCTTTGATCTGCAGAGATTAGAGAAGTGTTATGGAGGCTGTCAGCATGTGTGGTGCTTCTTCCTGCATGTGACTGGTACAAAACTGAGAAGTCTTAGTCTTTGCTGATAGTGCGTGCTGACAGTTGGTTACTTGACTCCTATGAGATTTGCTTACCAGCTGTTTCCTGCTTTAGTCACTGGAAATAGTTGAATTTCATCCTTCTCCCCTCAGGAAACGCTGTTGTAGCCAAGACCTGGAGTCTCAGGCTGAATATTTGAAATGCAATGCCTGGCCCAGATAACAGCTGCAAATTTGAAATTATGCTTGTGTTCACCAAACACAACAAAAAAAATCTGTTGCGCTCTGTCATTATCAGCTAAACAGGATTAGAGAGACTTCGAAGGATATTTTTTAGACCTTTAGGAGAAAGTTAATAAAACGGTTTTCCAAGCCCATCAAAAGTAGGACACCTGCTATAATACATCTGTAAGGCCACGAGAAGAATGAGTATAAATAAGAAATCTCAAAGATCGCAGCAGAAACACTAAATGCCCCCCCTTTTTTTTTTCTCTCTCTCTCTGTTGCCTGTGTTCTCAGTGGAAGTGTTAGTAAGCCTCTCATGCGGGTACTCGGTGACCTTGGAATGAATCACCAAAATGAACAGTTGCCATTTGTGAAAATTTGGTAGTCCTCACTCAGTTGTTCTAAGGGGACTTGTGTATGAAAGAGTTGAACTGCCAGCTGTAATGTGCAAACTAAAACTCACTGCTCTGCCTGCCCAGAGAATGGAAGATGGCAGAGGCAATACAGCCTGGGAAAAAAAGGGATTCTTGGAAGTTGCAGATTGACCGTTTCTCCCAGACAGTTCAGTAGTCTGTAATAAAGAAGAGAACGTCACTTAACTCTGCGTGGTTTAGTTGACAGCCAGGTAAGTTTCCTATTGCCTGGTGATGCTAATTCTCTGCTGCTTGTTTTTCAGACTGAGCCTTAGTGACAGCGACAGTGATAACAGTGCAGATTCCTGCCTGCCGAGTCGAGAGCCACCTCCTGGCCAGAAACTGCCCCCAGCAAATAACAAGGTATTGCATCCTACCTGCCCGCACAGTGCTGCTTTCCATCACTCTTGGTTCCTGTTGTGTTCAGTCCGTGGTGTTAGTTCTCACTTGCACCAAATTTTCCCTATTTCACTGTCTTCATCAGGCAGGTAATTTCTGTTCAGTGCTGTGCATCCAACCCATTAAACAACCGTGTTGTCCTAAGTAATACTAGTCTCTAATGTTGATTTCTTTTACCCTCAGGCATCTGGAAGAAAAAGCCCAGAGTCCTGTAACAAGCCAGAGAAGATCCTGAAGAAGGGAACATACGACAAGGTACATTTGAGGGTTTGCATGTCATAGAACTGTTGGGTGCTCCCTAACATTTCTGTGTAGAAAACAGTATAAATCAGCCTAGCCTGTTCACATTGTTCTGTCTCGGCAGGTTAAAAGCCTGAGTGTAATGAAAAACAGATGTGGAAAGGACAGACTTTGGAGAGTGACACTGCAGAAATTGTGTATATTAAATAGATAGACCCCCAAGTCATTTCAATATGCAAAACGTTAAAATTGTTTTATTTGTTTGCCCTTTGTCTGAACCAGTGATCTAGCCACTGCTGCAGTGGCGAGTGCCTCTTCATTAAAAGGCAGTTTTCATCTGTCTTTGATCTTACAAATGAAGGACTGTTTGATGCTCTGCTTTGCTGGTTTAGTTAAAACCTTTGTTTGTTCAATGAAATTCCCTTCCTTCTTGCCTCCAAGGAAAGCGGAGCAGTGTACATGCTTCTAGAGAAAGCGTGGCTAACTTGCAAGCAAATTGCCAAACCCCAAATTGTCCAGAAAGTTCTCCTACTGGTTTTTTCCTTAAAGAAATCAATCAAGTGGGAGCTGAGTATTTTTCCTTGGTCTAATCATTGAGGTCCTTACAGTAATCAAAGAATCAGTCTGTAGCTCTCACTTTTCTTTGTTAGCAGGAGAATATCACACAGGTTAATCACTTAACGTTAGGTGTAAGTGTGATCATGGAGATACTCGCGTGAGTCTCCTGTTAGCTACAGCATCTTCCACTGTTCATCATAGCTGAGATGGCTTATCTGGGGCAAGGTTTGTAGGTAATGGTATATTTTATTAGACTACTTAACGCAGATAGGAGAGGACACCGTTGAGAGCCATTGAAGAGAGTGCCTGAAATGCCATCAGCTTTTCCAGCCTTTTTCAGAGGTTTTATAAAAGACACTAGCTGTCCCAGCAAGCGTAGCACTCAGTACTGCTGGGGTGTTTGGGGGGAAAAATGCTTTTCTCTGCGTGACTGTACCCAGGGGGTGGGGGGCCCTTTGGTTTTTGTTTTGCCTTGACACAATTACTTAGATGAGTTCAGGTTTGCTGATAGGGCCTGAGCAACTCTGGGGCAGCTTTATGGATTAAGATTCTATGCCGTGAACAATAGCGTGCCAACAGAAACTTGCCTTGTTGGCTGCCTAAGTAATACAAAACATAAAGAAAAAACAAACCAATCTTATATAAGAGCAATTAACATGTTGAGCTTGTAAACAATCCTGCATTTTCCATTGTGGTGTCTGTGAAACTACCTTGGGTATATGGTGCACTCAAAGAGCTTTTCCTTCCCTGCACACAAGTCATTGTTCGGCAGATTGCTGGGGTGTTGGTCACCGATGCAGGTATTTTCAGGTAGTGAGTAGTTTATTAGTACAACCTGCTGATGAAGAACTCGCACTGAAGTACACCTTGGTGAACGAGGTCCTCTAAACTCAAAAGGTTCTGACCACTTGTAAAAGCTGGTTACAGGTGTTTGCTTAATGGTGGTGTTAAATAGTCTTGCTGATGGTCTTCAGACCATCCGTATTTATGTGAAGGCTTTAATCTCCCAGTACTTGATATAAGGATGGAGGAGGCAGTAAAAAAATTTAGGGAAAAACTGGGAATAGGAACATGTCTGCAAGGGCCTCAAGTTCCTCTGATCCTCGCTAGGAAAGTCGCTTTGGCAGTCGTACAAACACGCCACGTATGTCACTGTTTCTGTTCATGCCTCCTTTACAGGCCTACACTGATGAATTAGTGGAGCTTCACAGGCGACTAATGGCACTACGAGAGCGCAATGTGCTACAGCAGGTAGAGATCATTTGTCAGCTTTCTGGCAAGCTGTTGTACTCTGGTAATCTTTGTGTCCAAGAGTCTCAGCCGGACCCCTGTGATGCTTAACCTTTCACTTGCCTCTCCTTCACGAGAGCGTCTGGTTCGCTTTGAAAGCAAAGATACGTAGAAAAAAAAAAAACCCACAAAACCAGATCTGCATGCAATGTTTTTGTTGGAAAAGATAGAGAAGTGTGGTTTGTGCATCTTTCCTTTGCCAGCGGGCCCAAAGCTGGGCTCCCTTGGCTAATTCAGAAGGAAAGAAGTGTGCCCGTGTCACATTCAGCACCGAGCTAGTCAGGCGTGCAGGAGGAGCTGGTTTATTTTTTGGGGAGAGTATTCCCTTCCTGTTGCGAGACGTTCTCATCTCTCAGGCTATTCTAAAGGGATGAGAAAGACTGGATGGGTTGCTTGGTATCTGCTGGCCTTTCTGCTGTAGTTAATCTTTATGGGGTCTCTGTATACATCGTTGCTTGTCTCCTTTCTGTACAGATTGTAAATCTCATTGAGGAAACCGGGCATTTTAATGTTACCAACACAACCTTTGACTTTGACCTCTTCTCCTTGGATGAGACAACCGTCCGTAAGCTGCAGAGCTACTTGGAAGCAGTAGCGACATGACGCTTGGCCTTAGAAGTAGGCTGCTTTTGAAACCAGAAATCCCGTTTATTGGTACCAGGAAACGAACCCATGGAACTAGGCCTTCTTATTCTCTCGATTCACCCGAAGCACTGCCTTAGAGAACAGCCATGCTCGATGAATGCACAGCCAGCTGCACTTTCTTGTAGGCTTCAAACAAGCACCCATATTGCTGAGTCTGTCCTCCCTAGCTTCATAAGTATGCTTGGGCACAGGTCCTGAGTAGAGCAAAAGATGTGCTGCACTTAGCCGCACAGTGTGAACTTTTTGGTTTTACTTCAAGCAACTGTGTTTTAAGAGCACATTTTCAGGCGTCTCTGAGATCTGAAGAAGTGTGGATGATGTTTTCTTCATCAAATCTAGGGACCAGCCTGCCTGCGGAGAGCTCTAGTGAGTCCCGTTCCCTCCAGCTCTGTGAAGAAGCGTTCGTGCTGTGTAAGTAAGATTGGCTTTTACAAAGCTAGCCGAGAGACTGATGACAGAGGAGGCCTCCCGGGGTCCTGCTGGTCTGCTGCAGAGGAAAGGGGACAGATCCCAGTTTTGATCACTTGCCAGTTAGTTCTGCCACGGTTCGGTACAGAGCACTGCTGTAATTTGGCTCCCGATTCCTACAGGGCATCGTTCCACGCGCAGGACCTTCAGCCTCCTGCAGAGACAGTTTGTGCTCTTTGAAGAGGCCTCTAGAATCTGCTGTCTCCTGCTGGGGTTTTGAGATGTCTTGTTTGTTGATCTGAGCTCCTAAACAAAGTCTCACTCCTTTCAGTCTGCTTTAACTGTAATAGGACTACGAAACTGTAAGCTGTATATTTTATATATATATTATATATATGTATGTACTGTATGTATAAGAAGGGCCTAGTTGGGTCTTATGATCTTAAGGGTGTGTTTTTCTGTTATGTTTTTTAATGGCTATGGCAGGGGAAGGGCGCTTAATAAGATTTGACTTGTTTGTTAAAATGCCTCTTGTGGACAATTTCTAGTGTGTGGAAGCTGAACAGCAATCTTCAAAGCATTTCGTGCTCTGGAAGGGGCTCACCTGTCGTCTTCTCATTTGTCAGTGTTTAATAACTTTGCCAAAATACGTGATTGGTTTTGTTCTATGTTCTCAAAGAGGAATCTCCTACAGTGGCCCCTATAGTAGTGGCTGTACTTTGGGAAAACCAAAACAAGGGAGAATTTTTATCTTTGGACGCACCTGGAAAACGCTGATGTAAAAAACCAAGTGAAGTCAGGTTTGCTTCCTCCTCCCTTTCTCGCCCTGCTGCCTGGCCAAGAAGCGGCAGGAAACAGTAAACACTAATCCGGAATCTTTCCTACGTTCCTAGTTAAAACTAGTATTGACTTCCACATGTTGTCTAGGTGGGTGTGACGGAAGTCCCATAGCTTTCATCAAGACTGCATTACACTCCCGTTCCCTAAATTCAGTCAGGGGTTGGTTTTTGTGTGGGTTTTTTTTTCTCTCTCTCTTTTTTTTTTTTTTTTTTTTTTTTTAAGAATTGCTCGGTTTCCCCAATCAGTGTGTAAGCTTTTGCCAAATGTTCAGTGGGCTGCAGGCAGCGAGGAGGGGAGCAGCAGTCCCGAGGAGCCTCCTGCTCGTGAGCGGCCCTCCGTACCTGTGAAAGCCCGGTGTGGGAGCAGGGGGGTTGCATCACGCCAGGGTTTGCTGTCCCTTCTCCATTACGAAATTGCGGTCCCTTGTTTTGGGTTATCCCTTTCTTTATCATGGAAATGTTGCAACTAATCAACTTAAGTGGCAATATGATGATAAGCTTGTTTGAGTTGGGTCATGTTGACCCGATTCCCATTAATTTTGTCTTTGTACCATCTTTCATGTGTCGTGTGTGTGTGTATATATATATATAAAAAAAAAATCAAGCTCATGCCAGGTGCAAACCCTGTCTCGACAGTGATCTCAGCTGTTTTCTTTCTTGATGGACAATGCCAAGCCTGGATAGAAATCCTGTGCAAAAATGTACACTGAGAAGGTGGAGGACAGTGGGAAGAGGAGGAGGAGCTGCAGTTCTGTCCTGGTTGGCAGTGGGATGCACAGCGGTGGAGGACGGAGGACGGCAGACGCAGCCCACGAGTGTCACAGACTCGCCCGTGTTCTGCGTTAGGTGTGGTGGGTACGTGCAAGCTACTCACGGTCTCTGTTGGGCCTGTGGCGTGGAGGAGGCAAGCCTTGTGCGGTCACTACAGCCCCAACCTCTGCTCCCTGGGCGTGCAGGGGCCCCTGGCACGTGGTGCCTCATGTCCGCTGCCCCCAGTGAAGCAGGGGTGTTGGTGATGTGGTCCCCGAAGCAGTAGGAGCGGCGGTGGTAGCCAGCCTGAGCCCAAGATCTCCCGAGGTCTTTGCCTCCTCTTTCCACCCGGGCGACCTGCTCCCACAGCTATTGCATCGGTCTCGCCCATCCTGGCAGCACTTCATTTCTCCTGGGACTCTCAGTAGCTTCCAGAGTCACCCACGAGGGATTGGAGGTGCCACCTCCCTTCTGCCCCCTTCTCCTGTAACGCTCCGAACGGTCGCGCTGCTCCCAGCCAGTCCAAGAACACGCGTGGGAGGGTGTTCCTGAACTCCGCTGGAAGGGGCCGCCCGCGGCCGTGGCATCACCTGTCCTGGAACCGACTTTATTCGTGAAGTCTAATGAGCATTGATAAGAATTTTGTTTGGTTTTTATAAGAAGTATTTTACACATGGATTTTTTTAGACTGTTTATAGTCTCCTTGAAAACCTGAAATAGGATTGTTCCCCCAGCAATAGTTCTTTTCCATTGTGTGCACATGCTGATTTGTTACTAAAAGGTTTCTTGCAAGTACTTAGTTGTTCTACAGAGTTGTTGTTTTTTGGGGTATGTGGTAGCGTCGGGGACCACAGGAGGAATGACTCTGCAAAAAAGAACGGTCATGTTTGGGCCTCGTCTTGTGTCCCCCTCTAGTTACATATGAACGAGTTCCCTGTGTAGATTCTCTATAGGCTGGCTGAATGCTGTTCTGAACATGCCGTGTACAGGTATTTGTGGATAAAGTGTTTGTTCTTGTGTCACTCTTGAGAGCATGGATGGATTATTGTACTCTAGGAAGGAGGTGGCAGTGCTGCTGTCAGCATTGCTTCAGGTCTTCGAGGATGTGTAGTAGCTTGCGTTGTTAAAAAAAGGAAAAAAAAAAAATTATCCAAAATTGACTTCTAGCCATAATGGTTTTTCCAAGGAAAATGGACAGAACTCTGTTACTTTTCAGTGTCCTTCGTCTTGTTACTGAAGGCGTGAACAAGTGCTGAGCAGCCTGAAGGCTTTCAGAGTCGCGCTGAATTGAGTCGTGTTGGAGGTGAGATCAGGATACAGCTTCTCCTTTGTCCTTGGCCTTTGTATTAAAGGGCAAAAGAGGGGTCAGGAGTGTTTTCCTGCTGTCTTGGTCTGCGTATGTATTAAGCCTTGAGGCTTTGATTACTGACATTTACTGTTAAAAAGAAAAAAAAAAATGAAAAAAGAAAAAAAAAGGGATAGTAAGGCTGGCTGGATTCCAACAGACCAGCTGAGGAGTATTGGACACGTAGGTAACGAGACTGGCTGTGCTGCGGTCAGGCTGAATACATGGAAGTGCAATGATTTTGCCACCAGTTCTATTGCAGTGTGCGGTGGTAGCATCAGAACTAGCAAAGCAATTGATGCAACAATCCAGAAGCAGTTTTTGTCAGATCTTGAAGGTATTTGATGGTGAGAGAGGTTGAAACTTCCCTTACGGAGCTTGCCCCGTCACGTTCTCTGCAAGCAGAGACCCGAGTTGCTCTGGTTCTGCAAAATTTCAGCTGCCGTGTTGGCGAATGCACTGGAGCATGGTGGGGATACTGGGAGCTTCTCTCTCCTGGCCCCAGCGCCTGGCACTCACTGGCTGGAGCGCTGCTGGCGCCAGCCCTTGTGCACCTTGCACGAGTATTACTTCCAAAACAAGGAAATTGATCGGTGTTGCTTTCCCCGGGGGCGCGAAATAGCCATCAAAAACTGACAAGATGAGTTTGCACTCCTAAAAGAAAAATGTAAGTACTTCAACTTCTAGATAATTTTTAATTGTATTTCTGCCTAGAGCCGAGGTATTAAATACCTTGTCACTTGAGGATTTTAAAAGTTGTGTTGGGAAATGAATTCTTCACTCAGCTGTAAGAAATTCAGCTGGCCCAAGACTAACTTCAAGATTAAAAAAAAAAAATAATCATGTTTGTAATACGTTACAGGATTGTTTGTCCTGAATTTTAAACTTTTTGTTAAATTTGTGGAACTATGGAGGAATTTTCTAGAAAAAGTGAAATAAAGTAAGATGGAAAAGTAAAACTGCAAGCATTTTTCGTTTGTTGTATTTGCTTCTCCAGGGACAGCGATGAGGCTTCCCTGAAGCGCCGCCGCCCGCCCTTCAGCTCTGCCAGCCCCTCGCCTGCGGGCAGCGCTGGGGCATGGCTGCTGGAAAGCGAAGGAGAAGGGGGCTTGTTTTGGGCGCAGGATGGCTGTGGAGGCCTCTGTGCCCGGGAATGCTTCCAAGTTAAGTCAGTTGGTTAAATGCTCTTTGTGGTGGGTTCCCCACTGCTCACCACAGCAGGAAGGAGCAGCGAGTGCCCAGCAAGCTTTGCCCAGGGCGGGCCAGGCGCTGCCTCTCACCTTCTGCAGGTGGGGAGAGGTTCCCACGCACCCCAACAGCAAGGCCAAGCTTGGGCACAGGTGTCCCTCACCCTGCCTGTGAGCAAAGGTGCGGGGCAGGAGCTCAGTGCCCCTCGGCAGTGTCGCAGTGCCTGTGCACATCGGCCTCCTCCCTGGTGCCGACGGGAGCACCTTCAGCCTTGCAAGGAGCTGGTCCGCCTGCAGCTCCCTGGCACCTCAGCCCCTGACCTCAACTGAGCCTCGGTGGGCAGAAATCACGGGAGCGTTCAGGCAGGAGCAGCAGTTTATTAGGCATTCCTCGGAGTGCTGGAGACACTGCAAATGCAGACAGCTGAGAATTGCACAAGAGCAGCAGCAGTTACAATCGCATGTTACTTCCAGGCGGGTGCCATCAGCATATGTGCATGTGGAATTTCACCGAGCCCAATCAAAGACAAAGTTCAGGTTTAACCCCCCCATAACCCCCCCAGGTCCCGCTAACACCCACCGCAGCCGGGCTGGGGTGCAAGTAGAGCCGGAGGTGCAGCTCCGTACTTGAGCCGTTTGTGTTACTTAGTAGCATAGCTGCTCCCCACAGCATGGCAGCGTGCATCACCTGGCATCGCCTCCTGCTCCTCCTGCGGCTGTGAGAAATACTCCTTGGAATCCAGGAGCGAGGCTGTTCCACTTGGTTCTGGCCAGTGATTTCTAGTTCAAAATAAGCCACTGACAAGCAATCCTTCACTGCCTCTTGGGCTTAACCAGCCTCGCAGAACTGGGCAGGATGTAATATGCCTCGCGCAACCACTGCGGCGAGCCAGTGTCCTGCGTTTGATGAATTCAATGCGAAGGGCCTTCACGGTCCCTGGCGTGGCTGCTGGCAGGCCTTCAACAGCACCGGCCCTGGGCGGCTGCGCCCCCAATGCCGTTGCCTCCCCCTGGCACAAAGCCTCAGCCACCCGCCCCGTTCCAGGATGCTCCCGCCAGCACCTCTCCGATTATAAGACTACAGACAGATTTCACACATGTTTTTACAGCGCCTCACACAAGGGACTATTTATAAGAGGCTTCTCAGAACACGGGTCGCATGTACTATTTTAACAATACAATTTATGGCTTCATATAACTCAAATATAAAAAGGACTCAAAATATTGCACAGACAAATCTGATATACACGAGGTTCCCCATACGCACTTAGCCAGCGTGTGCAGGCATGTGGCATTCATCATCTTTGACGTCATCTTTGACAGAAGATAGTGAGTAAAGAGACTTAAAATAATTCCAATGTCATCAGCATGCAGTTAAACATGCAGCAGGAGGGAGGGACATACACCACTATAAAAAGAAACCTGCATTTCTCCCCCAGCAGGAAAAGGGCAGTTCCCGATTGTTTTACATTTGGCTCAGGAAAAGGAAACTTTGGTTAAAACAGAACATGTAATATGGACTGAAGGTAAACATTGCACTGCCCTTCTAAAAGTGGCAGGACAAAAAATACAAAGCAGAGACACTCAGGAGTACCTCAGCGGTAGAACAGAGATGGGGGAACACTGGGCACGAACACACCCAACACGCTGCAGTACGAGGGCCAAGAAATGCACAGGTAAGCGATGCGGGAGGGCTGTGCACTGACCCAGCCTCCTTTATTTCAAGGGCACCCAGGGGATCCTTCCCAGTGGGGCAATGTGCCTCCAGGCTACTGCCGGAGGGTGTTCCCTGCGGCGGCAGGTTTATCCGCATCTGCGTAGAACTGAGCGATTTGGTCTTTGTACTTCTGCGCCACCACTGGTCTCTTCAGCTTCATTGTTGGGCCTGTGGGAAAAAACATGGCACAAGGTTTTAATGGTGATGGCACCACTGAGAGCCACAAATCCATATTTGAGCGAAGCGAGCCCAGAGCAAGAGCCAGAGCACGCACGGACTTCTGCGCTGCTCTGCGCGATCGATACACCTGCCTGCCTTCCCCTGCGAACAGGAAGGGCGCAGCCCTCCTGCCAGCGACAGCGCAGAACTGGGGTGCGCAGGGCTCAGCTCTGCCCGGCAGGAGAAGGAATTCAGCCCGCCCTTCCCACAACAGTAAGGAAAAGCCCCAGCGAGGAGAGGCCGGGGTAGCACCTCTGTGTACTGGGGTCTGTTCCGTACCCAAGGGAAGGGTGACAGGGTCGCCCTGATAGCCCCACCTGCCACTCACCAAGCTCTCCACCAAGGACAGAAAAATCCTTCTCCAGAAGGACCCACTTCTGGACTTTCTGGGCATTTGAGACAGCTCCCTCGTTGACTGCTGAAATTCCCTTCTGGATAGCCGCATAGATAGCCTTGTCTTTGCTGCTGATAATTTCGGAGACTTTGGTAGCCTTGCTGCCCAGTTTCCGGCAGTATTCAATAGCTTCCGCAGTCAGATCATCTCCTGGCTCGCCGGTTTCCACATCCACGTTGCACTGCAGGAGAGGTCGGAGCAGGTAACTATTGCCCAACATGGTTCCCTTCATCCTCACGAGCCTTACAGCCGGGGGAAGCCACCCCCTCCCCTTCCCCACCCCGGGGACAAGGGCCCACCCACCAGCCTCTGCAGTTTTCATATGCTTGACGCAAACCACCGCTTCGAACGAGAGCTCACTGGGGCAAACTGCAGGTGAGGCCCCTGCAGGCCTCTGCCCACGCAGCCAGCCGGGCACGCAGCTTGTCTTCCAAATCCCTCCTGCGCTATCCCGAGTTGATCACTTTTTTGCTTGACCTTTTTCTGGGGACCCCAGTTTACTTCCCTACATCCCACAGCAGCAGAACAGTGACACCTGGCCAAGAGCAGGACGGCACTGCCGCCCCCAGGGCCTGGGTCGGTGCCTCTGCACAGGGGCAAGGAGGCCGGTGCTGCTCTCGCTAATGAGTGACGCCGTGGTCCTGAGCCCCCCAGCCCGCAGGGCTCGAGGGAAGCCCGTGCAGGCCACCACAGATGCATCACCATGGAGTTTAAAGCCAGGGTCTTAAAAAGAAACCACAGACAGCTTGTTACTGCCCAGGCTGCTTCAGGGGACAGGGACAACGTGCGAGAAAAGCAGAAAGGTTTCTGTTTTCAGTCTTACTTTTAGGGCTTTTGCTTGTTTCTTTCTGACCTGCGTGACACAGAAGGAAACAGTTGTCCTGAACAACAGAAGAACCCAATCAAGTGGCAACGTTCATTTGCCTGTAGTTACAACTGCTGTTTGCCACTCAGCTACAAGTCAGACCCCACGATGCCTCCTGTCTCTACAGGATGCTGTGAAAATGCATAACAGTTACCCTCCTCGCTCGAATTAAATGCATTCAGCAACACAGGTGGATTCCCATGCTGTTTTCCATTACCTTTAGCGTTAGAAGCATAGCAAGGAATTTTGCTTTGTCTCCAACCAACATTGCATTGCTGATGATGGGAACAGCATCTTTTACAGCATCCTCAATTGGAACGGGAGGAACGTTCTCACCTCCTGCAGTGATGATGAGCTCTGGAAAACAGTCAAATCTTTATTAACACTTGGAGCTTTCCCCCCTTCCTTCACAATCTGAAATAACTTGACCGCTCCTTTGCATCTGCTGGATCAGAGAGTGAGTCTCTGTCCCAACAGCTGGAGAAGGCAGCGAACCAGAAGGACACCAGCCAGGCTCAGGGAGAGGAGACAGCACAGCTGTGTGCACACAAACAGCATTGCAAAAGCTGCTTTAATGTCCAGAGATGTTTGCAGTTTGGGAACACGGGGTGTGGTGTCTGAGCACCTCAGTACACCGCCACAGGCACCTGCGGCTCTACGGCGTGTGAGCTGGTACCCAAGTGGTTCACAAAGTGAAGCAAGAGTTTTGCTGGGGCAGGGTGTTTGAGGTTACACAGCTGATGCCGAGCAGGGGACAGTCTGTCTTTCTCAGCTGTCTTCTATTTCTTAAAGCAGCTCCTTAAAGCTTTGCATGACCTTTCTGATGACTGAAGACTCACATGAAATTGGATTTATTTGGGGTTGGGCAAAGCGGTGTCTCAAGAACTACATTGCTGCAAGCCGTTGTCACAGCAGTGTTAAGCTGTTGTTTAAGAGGGTAACTGGCAGAGCCAGCTGATACTGGAGGCAGCTGGTAGCACACGCAGCTGGGTGGCTCCAGCACCTCAAAGCCAGCCAAGCTCTAACTCCTGCTTCTGAAGTCAGAAGGTTTCTTCCTTACTCTGCAAATGCACACTGGTTTCAGAGGCCATCCCTCGCCTTCCCAGCAGCAGGATGCCCTGCAGCCACATGCGCATTCAGAACTTCACAAGTATTTAGATATTCTTCTGTGCAACTCACGCCCACAGAACTAGCGTGATGCATCCTGTCACAGTACTTCACAGCCTCAAGACACTCAAGTCAGGGGACGTGTTACCTTTGATTCTGCCAGTGATGTAGAGGAATCCATCTTTATCGTGCTTGCCAAGGTCACCCGAATGCAGCCAGCCATCTTCATCGATTGCCTCTTTGGTTTTTTCTTCCATGTTCAAGTAGCCCATGAAGATGTGCCTTCCCGAGAAGCAGATCTCCCCGTTGCCATCTCTATCTGGCTTATGGATCAGTGTCCGGCAGCCTGTGATTTCCTTTCCACAGCTTAAAGAGAACACAAACCCATGGCTTTTGTTGTTGTATTTTTTTAATAATTCAATAGCTAAGCAGCAGAGTGAGATTCTAGCAGTACCCTCTCAAGCTGAAGTGCCTGAACAAAGTCAGGCAGCTTCTCTTACAGCTGCTTCAGCGAAGAGCTTAGAAACTTAAAAGGCATCAGCTTATGTAAGGGGAACTTCAGAAAAAAGCTGTTGTTGCCAAAAGATCAGCACTCACACACAACACCTGGTGTTTTCCACTTACTGTCCCAAACACCTGAGCTTTGAGTTAGATTATTTATGTCCTTGGCAGCGAACTTTTACTGATGGTGGTATTTACTCTGCAGACTGAACCTGTGGGGACTGAACAAGCCATTCAACGTAACAACCACAGTCTTACTGCATTTATTCATTTGACATTCAAGTGAACTGTAGGCTAGAATTACTAATTCCTCCTTCTTCTCATCAGTCCTTTGCTTCCTCCTCAGCTCCTAGAGGATCCAGGCCAAGTTAAATTTAAGTAACACTGCTGTTGCCCTTGGCACATCTCTTCATCTGCAAGATGTGGCCGAAGGAACTGGCTCCCTAGCAACTTTTTACTGGCAGCAAGACTCTGGGGATGAGCTGCACCAGGTGAGACAGACACACCAGATCAGGAGAAACCCGAAAGCAGCTCCTCCCCGCAGGCAGCAGTGCCCCGCTCACAGAGAGGCATTTACCTGGTAAGCTTGAATGCGTGAGGTAGAGACATTGTGTGAGGTCCAGAGCTCTCGCTCATGCCATATAGCTCAAACACGGGAATGTTCAGGCTTAAAAAAAATTCCAGTGTCTCTCTGGTAATGGGAGCAGCCCCCGTGTAGCACTTTGTGCACTGGTCCAGCCCAATGGCCTTTCGCACTTTCTTGTACACCAAGTGCCTGGCAAGGCGGAAGTTCACCGGGACTTCTGAATACCTGTAGGAGAAAAATGGTCACAAGATCTCGGTCACCAAGCAGAACTTCTCCCCCTTCCTCCCTTCACCTTCATCCTATTTTAGTTTAATCAGTAAAAGAATTAATTTCCCCTGCCAGCCCTTGCTGCTCACCCTCTGGTTCAAGGACTGCATCTGGCTTTTACTGTCTGTAAGTCTGGCTGGTTACCATGGAATATAATTCCTGATCTGATAGTAAAGTTCTAGTATTTGTAACTTAAGTTAACATAATTTGTAACTTAAGTGTAGTTCAGAATTACCCATTCATCCGCTTCAGGTTTGTCTGCAGCCCGACTCCCTTGGCCCACGATGCCACTTTTCTCCTGAGTGCTGATGATTTTGCACCTATGGATTTCATTTTTTCTTCCATTTTTTCCCAGACACGAGGAACTCCCAAAAAAGCGGTTGGCCTCACCTCCCGCAGGGTGTCCACCAAGGTGCCCTGAGCAAAGCAGAATTTAATACAGCTTTCAGAAGCGCCTCACTGTAGGCTTCAGGTCAACACTGTCAATAGCCAAAGCTTAGGACTCTGCCATCTATTTTGAGGAATTGCTCATTTCCAGCTGCAGTGCCACCAAAAGAAAGGAACCCAGGTTTTGAGAAGACAGCAAGGGCCAACGCTTTCAGTGCCAATGTGATACAGTGCTGAGAGAAGAACCGTTCTTTTCTCAGGACATAGATTTAATGGTGGTGGTGTTTTGCAACATGGACAGAGCAAATACAAAGCCATTGCTCAACCAAGCTGTCAGGGCAGAGAACTGGTGTCAGGTGGGACACCAAGAAGCTCCTAGTTGTGAAGTGCTTGATCAGCTTAGCCCAGCTTGCACTACAGAGTCAGAAGGCAAAGGTCAGAGTGGCTATATTCTCAGATCAACAGACCCTTAAATGGGAGCAGTCAGTCACAGAGCAAACAAACCGAGTTAGCACAGCTTTCGGAATCCTGAGATAAGCCATCCATGTTTGTTTTAAAGCACCCACCCCAGCCACGAGCAGGTGGATGGCTGTAGGTTTTTTATAATCTTACATTTTTACCTTTAATGCATCAGGCTGAGCAAAAAAGACTTGTACACCGAATGTCATTGCCGACCAAATATCTGACATCTGTGCAGCAATATGACTGAGGGGCAGATAGCTAACCACCAGCTCCTGCTTTTCTTTAGCATCTGTCAGCATTATGAAGCGCCCTGCTGCCGATGCCGTCCACGTCAACTGTAACAAGAACCCACATCAGTATGAAGTGTCAGCACTTATGAGCTGGCGCAACACAGAACACACAGCTCACACAACAGCTCTACCACGTCCTGTGTTCTTAACATCAGGCACGTTCTTCAGCTGACCCCTGCCCTCCCTGAGCACCCACCCAAGGTCACCGTTCTTGGAATGGGCAGCTTTACAAATGATACTTACATTGTCATGGCTGAGCATTACTCCCTTTGGCTGTCCGGTGGTCCCTGAGGTATATATTAGCGTACAGCACTGATTAGGCTTCTGTGACGCAATGATTTCATGGAGCTGAGTATCTGGAACATCTTTGCCAAGGTCCATGAACTCACTCCACTGTATAGAGAAGAGAAGGGCTGGATCACTTTGCAGGCTGTCATTCACATGCAAAATTAAACCCTTTGCTATAAAGGGAAGGAAACTCTTTCCTACATCCAAACCTCTGCCAGAATCTGGAAGAGGCTGTAAATACGCACTGCAGCCCCACAATGTTGTCTTCTGGCTGCCACAACTGGCATGGCAAGAAGCAGAGAAGGAGACTGATCCACCCCGAAGAAGCTTACTAGCTCTGCAGCAAGCCTGGTGTTCAGTGGGAGTGCAGAGCTGAGGTAACTGTGGGACCCGAGGCTGCCTTGCAGAGGTCTGTACACCAACACTCTCCCTTACAACATGGATTATCGAGGTTTCAACAACAGTAGACATCTAGTGCTTCAGCAAGGCAAGAAATCCCTCACTAAGCTCACATGGTCCCGTGGAAGGCGACGGTTGCAAACCATCAGCTAAACACAGCCAGTATTTACAAGCCATCAAGATGCTCAGTACTTACAGAGTACAGATTTGGTCTCTTCTCTTTTAGCTCTTCCCCATACTGGATAATAGCTTTCAGATGAGGTAGTTCATGCTGAATCTGTGTTAAGAAGCGAGATGAATGAGCAGAAGCAAATCCTGCCTGTCCCTTTTAAGCCTAAGTAACCCACCACTGACTGTGCTATTGCTATTTGCCACTGTAAGTGAAGCTAAGAGAATCTCACCTGTGTTATTGACAGAGGACGGAGAAGCCTCACTAGAGACAATAATCATTTGGACTGGGACGTTGCCAGACAACCTCAGGGGACGCTCCACTGTTCATTTTGGCTTCTTGTATTTTAAGCTCAAGGCTTTGCTAAGCTACAGAACCACCGTTTAACACCTCTAAGATTTAGCACTGGTGACTACTCATCTGGCTTGAGCAGGGAGCACGCAAAGTAGGCTCAATCAGTTCACCCTCTGCTTTTACACCCAGTGTTTCCCTCAGGTATTACCCTCCCATGGCATCTACCCTCCCACATCTGCCAACAGGATGCTGCAGCCCCCAGCCATTTAAAAAAGTATATTTACTTCTAAGATTTTCTGCAGTTGTTTATGGTTTTCCACAACCACAATGTTAGCACTGCAGTTCTCTGCTACATAATGACAGGCCTCAGGAGAGTTTGTAGTGTAGATACCAACAGCAAATCCACTACAAAAGAAAAGGGAAAAAAGAAAAATAGAAAGGCAAAACACAGAATTAGAGGATAAGCAGAGTTGCTGGCAAAATTCAGACCATTTTCAGACTTTAACAGAGGAAAAACTTCAGGAAGCATTTCCCATAAAACAACAACAAAAAGTGGACAGCTTAACTGCAAGAACAAAGGCTCTGTTTTGGGGCATGGGAAATGTCAGAATGGTATGAGGGACCAAAATGCCTCAGGTGGAAAAAGGCTGTGCTGTGATTCTCTAGCACTTCCCATCATATTTTCAATCACAGTGTAAGCAAGCATGCTTTTGGATTAACCGACTGTTATCTTATTTTGAGAGCACCAGCTAGCTAAAAAAAAAAGTTTTTGTCTCATTAGTTCATAATGAAGTAAAGGGTTTAGGTTCTAGCCATCTTCATTAAATTCAAATGAAGGCAATTGGTTTTGTTCTGCATTTTTTTGTGTGTGGTTTGTTTTGTTGTGTTATTTGCAATCAAAAAACTACTTCTCACATGAATACTGAAATTACTATCTGAATGCTAAAGCAAAACACATGTCAAGAGACAACACTCATTCTTACCCTGCAAGGATAGCTCCAATATCAGCAATAAACCACTCTGCAGAATTAAATCCCAAAATGCACACTCCATGGAAACGCTCTAGTCCCAGCTGTAAACAAGAGATAGATTACAGCAATCTTGGTTTTCCTTTGAAGAATGCTGAGAGTTAATTTAAAGACCTCTGCTGTGAGCACAACATCAAGGGAAAAGTTCATGCTATCATATACTGTAATTCACACTGAAAAACTTCCAAAGACCTAATATGGAACCAGTTAAGTTTTACATCAGACACTGGCCCACTTTATCAGTAGGCAGAAAAAAAAAAGGATTTGCTTAGGTCTGCAGTCAGTATGACCAGCTCACTGACACTAATTGTATTGTAAAACTGCAATCCAGGTAGTTACCCATTCCCTTTGGACTGGGAATGAGAAGGTAAGGGCTTAAGTTAGGCATGACCTACTGAGACATTTAGTCATTTAGTATAGGTTAGGTATGTCAGATATCAAAAATTACAAGAGCAACAAGCTCCAATGACAGTCAGAGGCACCTTGCTATGAAATTCCAGCTGTTGAAGTCCCAGTCTTTAAATCTCCTTCAGCCATTCTCTGGCTTTGTCCCAGAGTGGAAGTATATAGCGTGGAAGATCCCACCGTAAGAATAAAAGCAGAATGGCTTTAACTTCAAGAAATAAGACTTCATAATGATAACAGTAAGTGCATGTAACATTGGTTTCTCTCTTTGAGCATCTTAACTCCCAGCAGTACTCCCAACAAAAGACTCAGCCAGTGTGGACATTTAAGTCTGACCGATAAGCATCCCTTCAAGTTTTTTCTTAGAAAGATTAAAATTTACACGCCTCATGAAGAGCGTTGTCCAGGTTTGCCATATACCTCAAACACCTCACTTTAAATGTTCCCTTACTTTTTAGTTAAATGTGGAAACAACTTGCAAGAAATTCAAACAAAGACACTGCGGTCATTACCAAGCTGTTCATGGCATGTTCAGGTATTTCCCTGTCACTTTAAGACTCACCTACACTCAGAGAATTTGCAGGTTTAAGATGCAGTTGACTAGAGCCATTTTAGCAGTTAAATTGACTGAGCAGGAATGAGAGGAATTCAACAAAAGCTTACCTTCAGAAAACTTTTTGCTGCTTTCCAGCACTCATCATAGTACATCTTATATGTTAGTTTTATCCACTGGCCACCCTTTTTGGATGCAAGGGCATAATAATCACCGTATTTACTAGCAGCTTCCTGGAATAGTTCATGAACAGTCTTTGGTGCCTGGCTGCCTATGCCCTGTTCATCCATCCTCAGCCTGACTTCTCCATCTCGTCGTGTTGTCCACACACTGGAGGTAGGAGGTGAAGAGGCTGGTTTGAAAGAAAAGTGTTCAGCATCCTATATTTAGAAATTGCTTGTTACCATAACAAAAATATAAAGCCAAGTATCAAACATATGAAAGCAAATGCTACTGCACCTGCTCCCACACCTCTTTTTTGACTTTGTATTCCCAGCAAGTTTGCCATACGACTCCCAGTATCTTAGACCAGGGTTAACAGATGAAGCTTCTAAAGCACTTTCAAAATTTTGTTAAACATTTCCCAAATGTTTAACAAAAGCCCTAAAGCTCTTGTACTGGTAAGGTGGCAGCTTCCCACGATATATGCTGTGTGCTTTTTTTCCCCTTTGCTTTTTTTTTTTTTTTTTTAAGGAGGACTGAAAGCAGTACATTATTACCTGGTAGATAAGCATTAGGCAGTGACACTACGTATTTCACTCCTGGAAGTGCATTCTACTTAGGTTTAAAGTCTAAGTTCAAGACACTTCTGGGCAGACCATCCCTCAGTTTGCATTTCTTCTTCCATTGTTATGGTTTGATAAATTCCTCCCTCATTTCAATAATAATTTTATGCACAATACAGTAACTAGAAGTTCTTTCCACTTACCTTTGAACCCAAGCGTGTCTATCTGATGTCCCTCCATCTTAGTATCTTCAACTGTCTCAGCACTGTGGACCTCAACGGTTCTGCAAAGCACAAGCAGTTAGCCCTGGAGAGGCTTCAGCACACTGGCTGAAGAACACCTGGGGCTTGCTTGCTCTATCCCTTAATTATATTAGTCCTTGGATGTCAAAGTGGTTCCTGATGTTCTGCAGGTGACTGTTCATTTCATTAGCCTGCATGGCTATGGCAACGCAACAGGTCCCTCTCAGAGAGTGTGCAAGTTTTGCCTGAACTGCTCTTAAACACATATATGTTGCCCTAATGGTAGCTATCCTTCCAGATAAGCTGCAGAAGAATCCATAAACACATCATCCAGAAAACAGCGATAATTTAATACCAGAGGTCTGCTCTAGGTGCCCGAAACAAAGAGCCTACAGCAGTGAGGAGATGGCAGGCAGGAAGGAGCATGTGGATCTGGTGCTTATCTCCTGTCTGCAACATGCAAGCCTAACGAAGGGAAGGCCTGTGAGCCCCTCTCCTGAGCCGTACAGCAATCCCCCGGCTCGTCGCCCTGTGGGGAAACCCACAGAGATTTCCTGCAGAAGGCCAGGCCAGCTGAAGAGCAGGAAATTGATTTAACAGGAAATCTCACTCTTAGGTATTCCCAATAAAGTTAGTGCACAGGGCTCCCACCAGATGTTTGTGAAGAAACGGAAACAGGCACCTCCCTCGTCTACCTCAGCCACGCTCCTCACCAGGAGCTGGTCCTGCGGGGCCAGCTGAAAGTTGCCCCTTTTACTTTAGGCCTTGGAAGACGTGGTGAAACACCACCTGCCTGTAGCTGTCAGTGTTATTCCTCCATCCCTTTCCAAGACGGGCTCTTGCACAACCATAAATGAAGAGGATAAGGAATAATCAAGTCCCATTCCCACTTCAGACCATGAGTTGGAAGCCAGACCCTGTGAGATTTGGTATTCGAGTCCCTGTGCTCTGTTCCCTCAAAGGACATCCCACCCTCCAACCTACAGGCAGATGATGCTTGTCCCCCTGCCCTGGGTAATACCCTGCTCGGACCATCAGCGCAGCGCTGAAGTCAACTTTCAATCAACCCAAGATTATATTCCAGAGGACCAAAACTTCCATCTTGCCTTGCCAAACAGCCCTCCCAGGGCCCTTTGCTCCAGGCCATTACAAAGGTGTTTGTTTCTTCATGCCAGTGCTAGGTGTTTACTCTGCCCCATGGCAATGCTTGTGCAAGGTTTCTTCTCTAGCACCAACTCCCAGGCCTTCTAGAAGGGCTGCAAGGCCCTGACATCACAATAGCCCCTGCCCTCTGCAGGGGCAGCCTGGGGACAAAAAGCAGCCCTGACACCTCTGCCTGTCACAATCAGACCACACCTGCACACAGGCAGGAGCAAATCGGTCCCAGGCAACCCTCCCCCCCAACCCAGGCAGGGTTCCCACCAAGCCCCAGATTTTCTTCCCTTTCTACTAGACCACAGAGAGGACAAGACGGCACAAGGCACCGTGTGAATTTCGGTGTAAGGGGTAAATCGCTTCCCTCTGGTTTACGTTTTCTCTGGATTTCTAGGGGACAGTCAACTATTACTGCTTTGGGCATATGGTAAGGTTTAAGGCACAGAGAACATTTGACATGGCTACTCCTATGTTCTGTCCAAAAGCAGAACTGCTTCTCCTAACTAATCCGCAAGCCGGAAACTAGAGGGAAGTACATTTTTTTCCCCCTTTATTTCCCCTAAAGGGATTACGAGATGTTCCCTACTACGCGTTTCCTCCTCATTATTGAGAGCATTTTTCAGCACAAATTAATCCTCAGTTGCAACAGTTCTGCACTATTTCTCCACCAGCTTTTATGATCAAAGCATGCAAATGACCCAGTAATACGAGCAAAAAAGGCCCCCAAAATCCCCTTCAGTGAATCAAGTCATCTTTTTCTCCCCCTTACTACATATAATTCAAATGCAGCCTGAAAAAAATTAAGCAGAGGTTTTTGTCAGCTATATCCCATTACACTGTGGTGAGACACAGACCCTTAAAGCCTAATCTGCTCTTTAGTGAGAGACTGCTTAGATTTACAGAGAGACTAACAGGAGTCTGATGAAAATCAGCACTGCTACTGCACACAAGCTATCCCCTACAGAGGCACACCTCTGTGTACAGTACTGCAACACGTCACCAACAAAGAAGTACTTACTAGGTATTCCAAGTATTTGATCAGTGCCCTCCCAATCACATAGAACTAACAATTATGCAAAGTTCCTTTATAAAAGGTGATCCTTCTGACTACACAGAACATTCTACCATTCCTGCGCTCTAAGTTTATATTAAATGCACACTACTTCAAGCTCTACACTCTGCATGGTAGCTATGTACAGGAAATTTAATTCTGTTCTTCTTCTTTTGAGAGGGAGAGAGTAGAGATTCAGCTTTTGGATTTTGGAAGTAGTAACACATGCTTGAAATTTCTTCCAAAAGAACATATCATAATTAATCTAAGTAAACATGAGAGAATACAAACTACATCCTACGTAAACAGGTACCACAGAGAAAATAAAATCTTAAATTAGACAAACCTGGCTGAAGAGTTGAGCAGTACATCATCCAGTGACACCTCACAGTTCCCTTGAGGATCCGAATTAAAATAAGCCGCAGGGACTGGTTCTGCAAGTGCCGTACGCGCATCTGACTCACACAGCATTGTCCCTGTAAAAACAGGTTTTAAAAATCAAAATACAAATGAATGCTACAGTAAAATCGGCTTCCATTGGTGTAGCTATCTGACCAAGGCAAGCCCAAAGCAGGCATGACTCAAGGCTGCTGTATTTGCATGAAGTACAGCAAATTCTAACCGGATGCAGCGCACCCCACATCATGCTCGGTTCATTTGAAAAACCTGATCAGCAGTAGATGATACATCCATTCCCGCATCCAAAACCAAGCGTGACAATTACAGCTCTGAAAGAGCACCATGAACCTAACAATTCAAATTTTACACTCCCTTTGTCCCAAACGTTCCCCCTCAGCTCTCAGACTCCCCCCAAACCCGCCACCACAGGGCTCCAGGTCCAGCCTTACAACGCATCGCCTTTGTGCGTCCTCTCCTCCCGCAGCTGCTCCGCACCAACGCTGAGGAGGATGTGTAATATCCTTTATTTTTAAACTAGCGCCCAGGAGGCAGATCTGGAGCATCTTATGTCATGTGCTGCCTGCCTTGCAATTGGAAGCAGCTCGTCACCCCACACTACCGCCTCTTAAGGAAGCTCTCGCCCCACGCCTGCCGCCAGCCTCGGGGACACTGGGGCTTTAGGGTCCCTTTCAGGCGACACAGCCCTGGGACACCACAGAGATTTAATCTGTTCTCACAAAAATCAGCGCTTTTGCAGCTGTTGTTTTTGGCAGCCCAACGCTGCTTTCTTTCAGTACTTTGTCGTTAGGGGGTTTCATCATCTCAGGCTGAAAGCTACGTTGATTTTAGTTAAGGTTTACATTCATTAAAAGCCTTTGATGCTTACGACTTGACAGGCTGAGCTTTAATTGTTTCAAGGCATTTCTAACTGATTTGAGATGAATCTCATTAACCTTGATCTTTTTAAAAAGTGGGATTTTAGCATGCTATCTTGTACCAACATCAGACAGACGCAATTTCAAGCCGGCAAGGTGAAGAGCATATTTGTTTCAACGAGGACAGACAGGAGGACAAGGAAAAAGCCCTTTTATCTAACTGCAGCCTTCTGCCTCTGATGGGTGGGGAAAGCCAGGGCCAGCCACAGCGCCAGCAGGCCAGCCTGCCTCCAGCCCAGGCAAGCACCTTCCCTCCCTCATCTACGCAAGGACACGTTGCTGCTCACGCCACACGCTGCAATTCATGATACAAAAAATAGTTTAATTCACAAGCAGCTGAGAAAGGGATGCCTCAAAAAATCCCATCTCTGAAGCTCCATGATAAATGCCAGACATCACCCAACACCCCATTCCACACCAAAACACCAAAGAAGTTTATTTTGAGGTTTGGTTTTTTTATTACTTGTTTTTTGCTTTTTTTTTTATATGTGTGTGGGTTTTTCTGTAAGACAGCTATAAGAAAAGGGGCATTAGCTCTACAGAGCACCCAGTCCTAGGAGCAGCCACCCAGACCTGTGAAACCTGGGTTGCACTCCCTCCCCAGCCTGGAGGAACTCAAACCCACACCTAGGAGAGCATGGTGGTTACCAGACTGCACGGTGCCCACTGGAGGTGCCACCACCACCACCCCTCTGGCTCAAAGACAGACCCAGGTGCAAGGCGAGGAGGAACGTACTGCAGCAGCTGCCATCAGGCCTGACCCCCTTTCACAGTACTGTACCCACATGCCTTCCCAGCGCCCCACAAGGAGGGGTTTAAGGCTCCCCTGCACCCCTGAAGGAAGCTTTTCTCTCTGCACTAATTACAGTGTTTCTCTTGCCATCTGCTCTTTAATGCAGCAAGAAAGTTTCAAGTGGAAGGGTGGAGATGTCCTCATGCCAGCTGTCTTGCAGGACAACCCAGCAAGCTCCTGGGTGGCAGAGGTTGGCTGAAAACCAATTGTGGGTTTCTGTGTGTGTCCCCAGTCACTCAAGAGGAAAAAACGCTTCACAGTGGGGACCATAGCTGCATTCTCCCCTTGCTGCACTGCGTACATGCTGCTCACCACGACCCCCTGTACGGGGGCACAACCCTGATGCAGGGTCCCCTGCTGATGGGTGCTTGGTTCCCAAGTGTGGGCACACCAGGTATGGCACAAAGATCAAGGACACAAGGCTGCACAACTGCAAAGTCCAGTGGGACACAGCAGGACGTCACTATCACATCCAACAGGATGGGTTAATCTAGGAGAATCTAGATATTAATGCCACATGGCCCTCAGCACCTGGAGAGCAGCTGCACCTCCCCGCATAAGCAGACACAGAACTTCTGGAGTGCCCAGGTACACCTGAACCATGAAAAAGAGCTGAAATGCAACCTGGTTGTGCAAGTTTCCTTGTGAGCACAGACCACAGGAATCCCAAGTCAGTCATGCATTTTATATAACAAATCTTGGTTACAAACAAAAATTTGTGCATATATACTCTCACTGGCTTGGCTAAGCACTGCCACTTGCCCCTTCCTCTGCTGATGCTGAGTTAGAAACACAGCTCTGCTACACCAGCTGCTGGAGAACACACACATGCTCACCAGAGCCAGGCTTAACACTCCCAGTAGCTCACCGGGGGTGGACGGGATCACAAATGATCCTCACCTACCCCACACTGTTTCCAGAGGAGTTAACACACCATGATGTACCACAGATGTTCAGGAACATGAGGAACATGCACCCAAACAAAAACCTGCTGAAAGAAATCTCCCTTTTAATTAAATCTGTGTGACAACTTAAGTAATTTAAATACAAAGAATCTTCTGCTTGAAGGGAGCGTTGTGTCCTAGAAGAACTGGAAGTTAGTGAATGGTTTCATTGAAACTGCTGCAGAGCTTCACTGACAAACAATTTAAAAGCCTGACTATATGTAAACTCGTGAGGGTCAACAGGACAGGAGCGAAGGTTTCATTTATAACGGGCTCTGAACATGTGTTCACTTAAAACACACACAGACCTTCAAAAATACTGGTTCAAATTCAAATTAATGCATAGTTCATCAGCCATCTTCACATTTTCCCGCACATCCCACTTTGCTTCCTGTTGCTGATTTCTTTTTATTGGTAAAGACACCATGGCTGACCTGGTCCATTTTTATCACGTGCAGATCAGCTTTAGGAGATTGCCACATTATCTTACTGCCTGTCCACATTTCCACCAAAACTGAAACTTAGCCTTTTTGTTCCCTTGTTTTCTTTAAAGATTTATTAAGTGAGGAAACGGTAGCTGAGCAACCTCCTCTTCCTCTTTTAGATGAAGTCTATTTTTAAAAAGGGCAGTGACAAAAACTTGCTAAGCCCTAAAGGTTTTCTCCTCAGCAGTACCACGACCACGGGTCAGCCTACAGCTGTGCTGGGAAATTGCCTGATGCAGGAGCAGAGGGCACACGAGGGAAAACAGCTCCAAGCCCCATTATAAAGATGGTATCACGCCAAGGATCTTGAATGATAGACACAACAGCAGGCAGACATTTGACTCCATGGCAGCTCCTTCTGAGCTGAGCTTTGGTGGAACAAAACTGCCACAGAATGTCACCCTCGGCGGCACCTGGGGCTTGCCCACGTGAAACAGCACCAGCGCGGGCAGCCACCGAGGGCTGGGGGCACTGTCACCACGTATTTCCTCAGCCACGCCAGCCACTGTGCAACTTGCCATTCTGAATTTTACGCAGATTGCTTCTCCAGGACACCGGGATATTTTAGGTGAATTCCCCAGCAAAGTGACTCACCAGGAGGCTGGTTTAAGTTGCCTAAACTGCTGTTCATTTTACTGTACCATCTGGGCGGGAAACCCCCTCACGCCAAGTAAGAAAGCACAGGGACAGATTTTTCCAAGACACATCACACGTGTTTCTGCCAACTTCCACACCACCCAGGTCTTCATCACATCAAGCCCAGCCAGGCTTGGAGCCGGTACTGGTGCATCCCTGATGGCCTCGACGGTGTTTCACCACCTGCTCCGGCTGGGACTGGGGGGTGGCAGCCCTGCGATGGCCCACCAGCCCCAGCCCACAGCACAGGCCCCCTCAGCCCCTCACAGCATGGCTCCCCTCACAGCATGGCTCCCCTTACAGCACGGCCCCCATCACCCCCTCACAGCGCCATGGGCCCCCTCAGCCCCTCACAGCATGGCTCCCCTCACTGTGTGGGCCCCCCCTCACAGCACAGCCCCCATCACCCCCCCACAGCGCCATGGGCCCCCCTCAGCCCCTCACAGCATGGCTCCCCTCGCAGCGTGCCCCCCCCCCCCCCCCGGCAGCGTGGCCCCCATCACCCCCTCACAGCGCCATGGGCCCCCCTCACAGCATGGGACACCCTCACCCCCTCACAGCACCATGGAACCCCTCACAGCACCAGACCCCCTCACAGCACCGGACCCCCTCACAGCACCGGACCCCCTCAGCCCCTCACAGCATGGCTCCCATCACCCCCTCACAGGGCCATGAGCCCCCATCAACCCCTCACAGCATGGTTCCCCTCACAGCACGGCCCCCATCACCCCCTCACAGGGCCATGGGCCCCTCTCACAGTACGGGACCCCCTCACAGCACCACGGGCCCCAGATGGGCCAAACCGTGGGCTTGTGGAACCAAAACCTCAAAGCTATTCTGGACCCCTGGCCAGGCCACCCCACGCGTGAAACGAGCTGCTGGCCCGGCAGCTGCAGGCTGATCTCACAGCGAAGGAGTGAGACCTCCGGGGCGGGCAGGCTCACGCGTGGGCTCAACACTCGCCCCAGCCCCGCAGCCCACCCGGGACACCCTGTCGCTTCCCACAAGTTTCCCGTACCACGAAGGCCCGCGGGACTGGAGCTGCCCCCGCCACCCCGTGGGACGCGGAGCCCCGCGCGCCGTTACCTCAGGAGCCGGCGGGAGCGCGATGACACCCCCCTCCCCACGCGGGCTGCTACCGCGCGTGGCCACGCGGGGCCCCTTTAAGGCGCTCCGGAGGGCGGGGCCATTGCCCAGAAGGGGCGTGTCCTCCCGCCTCCCCGTGACCCGCGCTGTCGCGCCATTGGGTGACGCGGCTGTCGGAAGGCGACGAGGTCCCGCCCCCTCCCGCCGCCGAGGTCACCCGCGGTCGTTGTCCCGCCGCCGCGCCCTGGAGCCGAGCCTGAGCCTGAGCCTGAGCCTGAGCCCGACCCTGAGCCCAGGCCCCGCAGGCTGAGGGCGGGACGGGCTGAACCAGGGCGGCGGCAGCCGGGCGCGAAGGCGGCGCGAAGGCGCCCCGCAGTCACCCCCAGCGCGGCGCGCGCGGACCGCGCCTCAGAGCCGGGTAACGCGGTTGCGTGAGGCGATGGGCGGGCGGCGCGGCCTGGCCTGCCCGGGCGGCAGCGCGGGGAGCCGGGCGGGAGGAGCGGCGGGGGAGTGGCACGGCGGCCGGCGGCAGCAAAAGGGAGGCCGGCCCCGAGCAGCCTGGCCCCGGGCTCCGAGGCACAGACGAGGGGAACGGGCTGGATTTGCAGCACAGTATCGGGCACCCGCCACCGGGCCTGGGGCGCAGGCCGCGGCCTAGTGCCCTTAACGTCCTCTTAACGTCCAGCGGCACGTTTTTAAATTGATTTTTTTTTTTTAAGTTACGGTCAGGTAGATCGTTGCACTGTTCTCAGTTGTTCCTAGCTGATAAAGTTGCAGAAAAGCCAGAAATTTGTTTATCCTGGTAACAAAACAGCTGTATCTGTCAAATTAATTATTGCTGCTCTTTTGCCAGCGCAGATCAAAAATTCCTAAATGTTGTTTTTTCTCCTGAGACTTTTTCTCTCCCTCCCCCCTGTGCCCAGAGATACTTCCCGCTCCCTTGCGGTGGGGGAGGGCATGGTTCACACCATTTAGTTGATGAGCAAACCTAAGGAATATGTCATGAGAGAAGCTCCTGCCAGAAGGTCAGGGCCACAGCTGGAGCAGCAGCAGGCCCAGAGGACAGAACAGCGCTGAGGATATTGCAGCTGCGAAACAGCAACGGCACAGTGGGACAGGGACTGCCAAGCCAGCCCCGGGAGTCCAGCACTGTGTGTCAGCGGGTCCAGGCACCCAGGAGTTCTTGCTTTCTTGACTGTTTACCATCTCCTGCAGTTTGAGCCTTCCCTTGCAGCTCCACTGCAGCCTGGCCAAATCCCTCACGTGACTCCCGTTCTGATTCGGCTGGCAAATTTAATCTGAAGCGCAAGAATACAAACAGCATCCAGAAAATTGGTGAGATCTGTAAACTTGGTGGTCTACTAACCCTCTTATTCCAGGGATGCCTTGGTCGTTAGCCAGTACCTGCTGTGCTGACAAGGGGCACATAGTTCTCAGTGAACCAAAAAAAGATTCACAGCCCAAAGGTTAGCTGAAGTGGCAGGGGTAACCACTTCTATTTTTGGCGATGCCCTAAGCCAACAAATTACCTTGGCCAAGCTGCTTTTTTGTGCTCCCAGTGTCCTTGTCTATCAAGCTGAGGTTGCATCACTACTGAGGCAGATGCCCTGGTGTTTGCAAAAGTCCCGTTGGTTCTGGGACCAAAGGGGACCCGGTTACTGGTGAAGGACTAGATAGGAGCAAAGATAAGTGCAGGTTGTGCTCAGGCAGCTCTGCCACAGGCCGGAAAGGGGCTGCTCTTGCTGCCTGCAAGGGATCAGCTTATACCTCTGTATAACAACTACAAGAGCTGTCATTAGTGACTGGTGATAGCACAGCACAGCCCTTAGTTAAGCTTGAACTAGCAAATGCACCAGAATGACTGCACTCTTCGCAGACTATCACCTTTGCTGACTCTGTATTTACCAGCAGTTAACTTGAGCAGTTAATTAACATGTGTAGACGTGGCACTCAGGGCCATGGTTTAGTGGTGGCCTTGGCAGTGCTGGATTAATGGTTGGACTCTGATCTTAAGGGTCTTTTCCAACCTAAATGATTCTATGATGCCTTCATGTTTCTGTCCTGTCTTGACATTTGCAGGTATTTAACATGGTGCAGCAGAAGACCAAGGTGGAGGAAGATGTCATCAGAGACAGGGGTGTCCCTCACAAGACAAGAGTGGTAGGGTAAGTGCCTTGACAGGGCTCAGGGTAAATGCAGATGGGGGCCATGGTACTTTAAGCTCATGTATGACAAGTCACCCAACTGTGGTTAGAAACACTGGTGTACGGACAGCACACTCCTTCCTGACGGGGGTTAGTTAGTCAGTGAGACATAGGCTGGCTGCTGCCAAGAGCTGAGTTCCTCATCTCGGCCACAGGTTTCCTGTGACTGACAGAACATCACCCTGCTTTCTGGTAAAACAGAAGAAATTCCATTTGCAAGTTCTTTCCTACCTTAAGCAAAGAATCATTTCATACAGCTGTGGACACAGAGAGAGAGTGTAGAAATAAGTTTATTCTTCAGTTTAATCATTTCTCCTATGCCCACCTAAATGACCCAAGACAGTTTACACAACTTTTCACTTTTGTCACCCTTCCCGTCCAGCACTGGCATTGGATCTGTAAGCTATTCTGGGCTAGTATTCCTCTGATAACGCTTACAAATTTCCAACTCAGAGTGACTGGTAGCAAGTGACTCAACCCGAGATGTAGTTGCACTTCAGGACATTGACTTGAAAGATAACGGGGGTGGGGGTGTGGGGGGTGGGCAATACTCTGTTTCAGCAATTTCCATATGAAGCTTTTCAAGAGGAGAACGAATGCACTGGGGAAATATGCTGGTAAACATGCTGTCACAAGGAAGGAAGGGAGACAAAAAAGTCTGTTTATAGCATAGTTATTTCTAAACTTAAATAGATCATGTTGTCTTTCCCACCAAGGACTTGCAACATCTTTCTGGTCATATGAAAGTGTCTACAGTAAATAGGCGTAGGTCTCTGGAAAAAAACCAACATACCCAAAAAACACACAACAAAAAAGACATGTGCACACAAACACACACACACACTAAAATCCCAGACCAAATTAAGTTCTAGATTCATACCCAACTCTCAGCTGTCACAAATCAACATAGCTTTAACAAAACCAAGGAGTCTTCACCAGGACACACCAGCTGATACTTACCTGCCTGTCTGTAATAATGTGACTCTTTCGCAGCTTTGTTCTTCTAAATAAAACTGGAGGAGAAAGTGTCTGCCCTGTCTGTCATAGGCACAAACACTTTTTTTTTTTTTTTAAATACTCATTCAAACCTGCACACTAGTGGATGTTGAAACAACACAGTATAGGCAAAGGCTGTCCATTGTTTTATGCAACATGCAAAGTATAGTATGTGGCACACACATCCATAAAATGTGAAAGGCAGTGGAGAATTCAAATTTCTAACCTATATAATAATTTAGTTTGATGCCATATATCACCTACCTCTGGAGGTCTTGTCTATGTACTCTGAACATTAAAGCTAAAACCAAATTGCAATGCTATTTATGCCCACAGGTAATTCCACTTTTGAAAAAGAATTTGACAGAAAGCCCTTTGCTCTAAAATGAGATGCATACAGAAGTTAGGTGTAGAAGAGTTGTTTCCAGCAGCTCTGGAAAAAAAACCCTAATTGCATCTCTGGAACTTCAGTAAACAAAAGATTTCTATCTTTTGCTCTGTAGGAGAAAGGTGGGCTGCTTCCAGGTTCCCAAACCAAGGGACTTTGTTGCAATGTCCCAGTGTTTACCGGTCTAGCCCAAAGCAGAACAAGGCTATGCCCTGTCTGCCCTCCCCATTTAAACTGTGTTGTAACCAGGAAAGTGATGAACGTGTGACCAGAGTTAAGAGATCACAACACGGAAACATGGTCTGTAACTTGATCACACAGAGTGCGGATCCCGTTCAGTGTGCTGTGAGACAATACAGGCGGAGAAGTGGCTGGGGATGGTTGACTGTAGCTGGGAGTGCAGTGCAAGGCCTTTGCACCTGTAATTCAGTCTGAAATGTTAATAATGCACAGGGCTACTTAATATTTTTCCATGTTTTTTAAACATAAACTCACTGTAGTAAAAAAGTTACAGAACTGTAAAATGATCAGTCATGAGCATGAACCTCCCCATATGAACAAGCTGTTCCTGTTTAATATTCATGCTCTGAACTTCCATAAGACTTTTTTTGTCCCTGTTCAGGATGGAAGAAGTGACCTGAAACATTGGGAACGTTCACAGGGTAGGCAGATAAGGCTGGCCTTCCACAGTCCCGTTTTCGGAATAATTCTGCCCCAGCTTATCCGGTCAGCACACACGTTCTGCTATATCCAGCCGTGTGGTCTTTGCCCTGTTGCGGTCTGTCCCGCAGGCCAGCCATCTATGCCCATACGGCCACTGCAGCACGATTCCCGATGGTGATTTTTTCTTCTTTGTAGAAGAAAATTGTCCCTCATCTGCTGGCTCGAGGAAATCACTCTGTAGCAGTTGAAGTAGTTACTGCCTGTCATTGTCACCCCTTACCTTAGCTGCTGCAGTTCACAGCGTTGCAGCTCGGACTCACTTTGCTGCTGGGTGAGGCTGCAAAGCTAGGCTTGGCGTGGAGGTGGCCAAAGCAAAAGCATACCTACCTTTCTCTTGGTGCTTCTGGGCAGTTGATGGCTTTTGGCAGAGGGCTGGCATGGAAAGGTGAGGACAGACACAGCATTTCACTGCAGCCTGTCCGTCAAAACCTTAGAGACTCAGTTACACCTCCCTTACATCCAGTTGAAGCTGTTTGCTGTGATCCTTCTGGTGCAGAAACCCAGCAGCTCTTCCCACCTGCCTGAGTGCAGTCAAGTGTCTTAAACTGCACATCACACTGCTGTTTAAGTGTGTGTGTGACTTCAGTCTCACCCCTGCTGATTATCAGCCCCGTAGATTTATTGCTGCACAAATGTTTGCTAAATTATTGCAGGCAAAAGCAACTGATACAGCTGAAATCATATAAATAACTTGTCTAAGTTAGGGTAGCTGATTTTGCCTGATGGCAATTTCAGCAATTGTTTCTCAGCTACACCGCTGGTAACATTCACCTCCAAAATGCACGAGAAGGTGGTGTGAATCTTCCACTAGACCAGGTTGATCTGAGCCCCGTCCAGCCTGGCCTTGAACACTTCCAGGGATGGGGCATCCACAGCTGCTCTGGGCACCCTGTGCCAGCACCTCAACACTCTCACAGTAAAGAATTTCTTCCTAATATCTCATCTAAATCTACCCTCATTCAGTTTAAAGCCTGTCCTATGGCTACATGCCCTTGTAAAAAGCTCCTCTCCGGCTTTCTTGTAGCCCCATTTTTCAAACTCACTGCACTAGAAAAGAAGTTCTGCATTGTACAGAAATTCCATTGAAACCTTATGCCAGAGCTATTCAGTCACTGAGAGTTTAATTACACAGACGTTGCCTCCATACAGAAGTTATGTTGACATAAGCTGTATTAATTTAGTTATATCAACATGACTGTCTTTGATTACATCCAGGTTGTGGACACATCCTCCTCTAGCTTCTGTGAGCTGAGAAAGCTACAGCTCCCTGCAAGGAGTAGCACACAAAACCCACATACACTGTTTTTTCCATGACCATACACCATGTTTTTTGCAGCCAGCTACAGCCGTGTTTTCCAGACAGCTACAGCCAAACCAAACAGATAACACACCAGATAAACGCTCGGTCCTTTAACTCTGCTGAAATGAGATTTCAAGGCTAGGAAGGAGCATTTGGGTTTCCAGCTGTGCTAAAACCTTGTTATGGGGAAGAACGTTGAGAAGAGTAACCTCTTCAAAGCCCACATCCTCAAATTGGGAAGCCCTTGCCAGGGACTGCTGCGATACTTGCTGCCACCCAAGGGACATAGAAGAAAGGGCAAGGGAAAGGCTAAACACCATTTCTTCTTTCTGCCACCTTCAGCACTCACTGTTTGCTGTCAGAGGAAGGCTGGAGGGAAAGCAGGACTCTGCTGTGCTGTCAGGGCAGGATGGAGCATCCCATAACACTGGAGCAGTGACAGCCTGGATTTTCCCGCTGAAGAGACATGTGGGCAGGGGAGGACGTGCCACAATGCCACTAAGAAATTCCAACGTGGCCTTGGCACAACCGCGCTCAACAGATTTATCCTCCTAAGCCCAGCCAAAAGCCCTGAGGAGGGTGGCTGTCTGACCAGCAGAAAATTTAGAAATGTGTGATGCAGGAGACAACACTCCTGGGGCTGTGGTTGGAGCAGGCTTTCACCTGGCATTATCCACCTGCAGTGCACGAGGGATGTGGCAGCTCCACGCAGGAAAAGCTGTCGCTTCAGTTTGCTTCAGTCCCTCTGAAGAAGCTTCCTCAGTAGCAGCTGGTGCAGAGATCTCAAGTGCATCTCTCGAGCAACTACGTGCCTACAAAAGCAGACCCTGTCCCATCTGCATTAAAATGATTGTGAAGTTAAGTTTTATTGCTGGTATATTGAAAGAAAATCCGTTATTGCTGTTTAGCCAGTCTTAGTCTGCATGGGGTGATGCTGTTTATACTGTGGCAGAGCGGACGCAGAGAGCCACCGGTTCTGGCTCCTTACACACTGCACCAGATCACTGAGATCACTCAGCAGTAAAATACAGCACGGACGGGGGGAACGCGGCACAGAAAGCTTGGAGGTGGAAAGTCCTGTCTGGGTTAGTACTTGTGATTCTCCCCATTCAAACTGGCTGAACACAATCAAACCTTTCTTTGGAAATGAAAAACCCCAAAGGCAACTTTTTGTTCTGGTTTGGGTTTAATCCTCTGGGATTTTTTTCATTTTTTTCCGTATAACAGTTCAAGGGAATAGCTTCATTTCAGGTTTCATTACCAGCAACTGAAACAACAGTATTTGTGATGGATAAACATTGAATGTCAAAGGATCCCACTACCTTTGCAGGGCATTTGCTTCCATCAAAACGCTAGTTTCTGTCAAAATCTCCCTTTAGTGAAATCGAGTCAGACAGATGCTTTGAGTCGGATTGGATTTTAGCTGAACTCCGGTTTGCTTTGAGGAATGTGCCCTCCTGTGGGTGGCTGTTACAGCTGCAGCAAGCGTGCTCCTTTGCCAGCAGGCTTCGTTTCTTCTCATTCTTTACCAGCAGCTTTCTTAAATAAGGCTCCTTTGCCCAGACCCACCCCGATACTGTCGGGGCTGAGTGAGGTGAGATGTGGCTTATGCAACAGGTTGCAAGAAACAAGGGAAAATTAATTCCAGTGATCAGCTTGACACAAGAGGTGACAGACAGATCCCTAATTAAAAATAACAGCCTTGTCATTACTCCCTGGGTTCCCAGGAGGAAACCGGCCAACTTCCAAGGTTTGTAGGACTTTATCAAAGGTATTATCAAGAATTTCATGATATTGCTGGCAGGGTACAAGAAGACAAGGAACCTCTGCTTTGGGTTTCATACAGTAATCCCTCTTTGGAAAGAATAAGAGCACAGCTGAATGTGGTTTACATTTCATTTGCAGAGGTATGGATGCTGTACAGTGGAAAATTGTGCCATAAAAATTAAAGTGATAACAGACCTGCAACACCACATTGCAAGTGATACCAAACGGGGAAGGACCGCAGGCACTTCTGAAGGATTTCATTAAGCTATTAGTAAATTTGAGTAGTGACTCAAAATAAACACGATGCAATTCAATATGGCCAGATGCAAAGTGCAGTGCTTAAGCAGGAATAAGTGTCCACAGTATTGCAGGTTCAAAAATAACTATTTTACATGGCACTTCTGTAGGAAAGGCCTGGAGTTTTCTTCAAGAAAAAACAGAGGGTTGTCTGATTTAGAGAACAATCTTCAAACACATCAGAAGGAGCTATTAAGAAATTAATCTGATCTCCATTTCCCATGGTAAAGGTGGATATTTATGTGCATTAGATGTCTTCTCAAAAACCATTCCATCCCTATTTTCTGTTTTACTGTTTATTAAGCAACGACACCCTCACTAAAAGTTGATCTTTTTAAATAATCTTGGCTTAAGGGTCCACAGCCCATTAAGAGAGTGACTTATTTTTCTTTGGAGCTTCTCAAAATCTCACCCGTGTCCTTGGTGCTCACACAACTCTGAATTTTTCCAATATAAGTTGTAGTAATCTATGGAAAGCAGGTACACCAACCCCAGGTCTGCAGACATATGAAATGCTGACCAGCAAGTCCAGTCTCTCCTATTTATATTGCCTCACTCAGTTCCGTTCTCTCCATCTCTCCCTTTTCCAGTAACTCCTTTCCTGATATGTTAGGTAAGAAAACTAATAACCCTGCGGCCTTTGGAGCTGACTGTGTTATTGGAGTCTCCATGGGTACAAATTCCACACACTTCCTTGGCTTAGGCTGGGACATACTTTTCAGAAAACGTTAAAGAAAAATACATCATAAAAGCTTTATATTGCATGTCAATAAGGTGATCCTTGAAATCTTGAAATGTCTGATGGGCATTTTTCAAAAGCAACTGAAAAGCGCACATGGTGATTCTGCTGGGTGTAACTGGGGGAAAAAACCCAAACAAAACCCCCACAAACACAAGTATTCTGTAAAGCTTTATAAAAAGTGTTGCTTTCATTGGCAGCACCTGCCTTCAGAAACCACAGAGAAGAACAGAGACCGACCTAGAGCATGTACTGGTTTTCATTATGCAGCCCTTACTGCCAGAATTAAAGTAAACAGGAGAGGCTGTGGGGAGTGGAGCACCTCCTTCTCCTGTGATTAAAGCAAGTGTCTTGGCCACCCCAGATCTATCGGTCATTTTAAACTTAAGAGAAATGCCCAGGATGTAGGACTGGGCTGCACTGGTCATGCCAACTCGGAAGCAACGAGGTTGATGTGTGTTGGTGGGAGATGTGATTACCCGCACTAAGAGGAAGGACACATCCCCACTGGTTTTTAAAACTATCCCTCCATTCCTAGTTTCTTCTTTAGGAGCGAAACTGTATTTAACCTTAACCGCAAAGCCATGACCAGGTTCATCAGCATCGCAATACTGTCAAGACCCTTTGATTGCAAAGAGAAGCCTCTTAGAATTTGAACAACGGAACTATCTTAACTTTCAAATATGTTTAAATTTGTTACCTATTACAAATGCAAGGTGAAAAAGAGAAAAATCATATTAACAGAAGCAGCAGTGTTTCCTTCACCATCTCTTAGGCACAGGCACAAAACAGCCTGCATGAAATGCCAGAAAACAAGAGAGATTGGTTGTTCTTTGCTTTTTGCAAAGGCTTTTTTTTTTTCTTTTTTGACTGGGACAAGGTGGCTCAGCATGAGTTGCGGTTCTTGCAACTACTCTAATATTAATTTCCAAGGGAGTTACTTTAACTATCTGGAAAGGTTTGTACATGCTGATTTGTTTTTATAGGAATCTGTATCCAGAGGAGCTTCCCAACCCTGCAGGCGCAGAACTTGTCATGCCTGCTATAAAAAGCCTGCTCCGCCCCCCCCCCCCCCCCCCCCCCCCCCCCCCAAATGAAGGAATAAAGGCCATCTTCATGGATAGATTTTAGTCTGTACACGTTCAGGACACCTGCCACTGCCTTGCTGGCGAGGCCAGGCAGTCATGTCCAAACTGGAAATGCCTAATTTCTGGAAATCCCCTTCTTCACACAGCACGAGCTTCCAAGTCTCTCCTGGTCACTCAGGGAAGGGATTTCAAGGAAATCCCACCTGAAATCTGCTGAGTTTCCAGCCTGAACCGCTTCTAGGAGGGCAGAGAAGGTCTGTGCTGGATCACACCAATCCTTACCGTGGGCATAGCGGGGATGTTCATGAGGGGAAAGTGTAGGGCTGAGGTAGCTGCTGCTTTTGCAGTTCTCTGACTGCAGGGAGTACAGTTTAGGCTTCATTTTTCTTCCATCACCAACATAAAAACATCAGCTACATCTTCCCACCCATAAGCAGGTGCTACGTGAGTTTTCCCCGCTGCAGCACCCCAAAGCCTTGCCCCGCTGCACATGTGCAAATATCTGTATCTGTGGGGTGCTCGCATTCTGCACACGTGCTGGCCGAGCGCGGGTGCTGGGAGCCGTTCCCGAGTTGCCATCAGCTGGCAGACGGTCTCCTCTGGATTCACGGCAGCTTGGCGTGGAGCTCACCCGCAAACACACCTGCTGCTGCAGCCGATCGGGGCTTGAGCCCAGCATTCCATGGACTTGGCCTGTTCTTTAAAACCCGTGATGGATGCTCCATCAGGAAGCGTTCACTGTTGGATAATTTTGTGTGATGGGACGATGATTCAGCTTCTGTCCTTACCCACTGCATCCCCCAGGCAAATTTCAGGCACTGCCGGTGCCGCTTGCCTGCGTTGGGGCGGGATGCGGGATGCGGGATGTGGGATGCAGGATGCAGGAGCCAGTACCCATGCCCAGGGATGCTGCACGCCCATCCACTTCTCTTTCTAGAGTTTGCGTTCTCTTTCTAGAGTTTGCGCTACACCAGCGTCCCGGGCCCCTGTTCCGCCATTAGCACGCCCCCCCGCCCCCCCCCCCCCCCCCCCCCCCCCCGCTTTGTTGTCTGTGACTTCACAGCCGGTCACTATAGAAACGGTTTGATGTCATGGGGAGCTGGGAGCTCAGGTAGGGAGAAACCAGCGGCAACTGGGAGAAACCCCGAGGTCCCCCGGGAGCGGGCCGGATTTGTGCTGTTGCCGGGAATGCAACGGGAACTTTTTAGTGTTTTAATAGAGGAAAAAACATTTTCTTGGCTCTACAGCAGCGCCCCCGCCCTGGCCCCGCCCACAGAGCGCCCTAGCCCCACCACGGAGCGTCTGGCCCCGCCCACGGACCGTGTGGCCCCGCCCAAAGAGCCTGGTCCCGTCCACGGAGCGCACTGGCCACGCCCACAGAGGGCCCCTGTCCCGCCCACAGAGGGCCCCTGTCCCGCCCACAAGGCGCCCTGGCTCCGCCCACGGCGGCCTCTCGCCCCGCCCCGCCCCGCTCAGAAGCGCCAAACCGCGCGCCAACTCTCCGCCCCACCCCTTTCCCGCCGCTATTGGCCCATATCCGCCGCGTCCCGCCCCTCCCCTGACAGACAGCCGTCCCGCCAACTGCCGGCGGCGCCGCGCGGGACACGCCCCCCCGGGCGGTGGAGTGGGCGGGGCCGGGCGGTGACGTGAGGGTAGAGGCTAGCAACAGTTGCCTCGAGACCCGGCGCCAGGCGCCATAGTGACCGTAGCCCTGGAGACTGTTACTTGCCAACGGGAGCAACGCGCGGCCCCGGCGGCCGGAGCCCAGCGCAGCCCGCGGCGCCCGGCGGGGAGGGCAGGTGAGCGGGGGCGCGGCGCCCCGCCGGGGCCGCCCGCGGAGGGGGCCCGCCCGCGGAGGGGGCCCGCGGCGGGGTGGATGTGGCGGGGTGTGTGTGTGTGAGGCGCTTCGCGGCTGCCGCGGGGGCCGGTGAGGCGGGGGGTCGCGGAGGGTCGCGGGGACACCCACCCCCCCGCCCCGGTCCGGCTGCAGCGGCTTCGCGCCTCGGCTTGTTCCCGCAGGGCTGAGGGAGCTCCTCGCGCCGCCCCCGGAAAGTTGGGAGCGGCGGCGGCCCCGGGCGGAGCGGGGGAGGCGGCACACACACCCCCCGGGGGCCGCTGCCCGGGGCGCGGCCTGCCCCGCTCCTCGCCCCCCGGGCCCCACACCGCCCCCTGGCCGAGGGGGCCGCTCCGCCGCGACCGGCTCCTCAGCCCGGCTCCTGTTGTCCCGGCGAGCGCCGGCTCCGGCCGCCGGGGCCGGGTCGGAGGCGGCTGCGGGGGGCACCGGGCCGGCAGCGCTGGAGGTCGCGGCTCCCGCCCGGCGCTGGTGCCGGCCGCGCTCCCCGGGGCCGCGGGCGGGGGGCGGGGGGGGCTTCAGTGCCGGCTCATCCCCCGCTCCCCGGGCGCTGCGCCCCGGCGCTTGCTCCTGTCGGGCTTAGGAGCGGGCGCAAACTTCGATCAGACCTATTTTTAAGCATCCGCCGTCAATTCCCGACTTGGTTTCTCTGCTCGGTTTGAATAAAGTGCGTTGCGAACCGCGGCTCGGCCCCTCTTCAGGAGGAGTTTGTGCATGTGCCTATTTCAAGCGTGAGTTCCTGCAGCCTGATTAAATCTTTCCATTCTTTTTACTTAGGTCCTGTTCTGAAGTCTTTATTTTGGTTTTGCTATTGAAAGAAGCAAACAGGGGAATAAATAATAACTTTATTACATCTCCTTTATGGTTTTGCGCTTGAAATATCCATAAACTGACCGCACTCAGCTTCAGATTCATTTGATAGTTGAGGCTTTTTTCCATCTGCTGCTGCCCAACACTTTTCAGCTCTCTATCTCAGTTACAAATCGCTTGAGAACATAGAGTATTGCTGGCTTAAAAAAGAAAAAAAAAAATCAGTCTCCAAATACAAACCTTCAGTGCCCAAAGACTGGGGATTGCTTTTTGCCTCTGCTGTTTGACTTTTTTGGTGTGAGTTTGCTTCAGTCAGTTTAAGATTAATTTGGTCTTATCTCAGGTTTGATTTAAAGTTACGTGTCTAGTGGCAGTCAATCTATGGATGGCAAGGCATCTTGGAATGCCCTCGTGGTTACCTGTTCCAGGATGGGTTGAAGCAGCCTCTGGAGGTACCTTTTGTGGGAATTTAGGATGGGCAAAGTTTTGACTTCTAGATGGCTGAAGTCAGGTGAGGAAAAAAGCCCACACTTGTGGGGTGCTGGATATCTGACATCGGGACTGGGATGCGGTAGCTCCAACATTGGGTGCTCGTTGTTTCATTTTGAAAATCTTAGTTCATGGTTTTACAAAAAAGCACACATCCAGCTGGTTCTTTACTGCTCAATATTGCCGTCCCAAGGGACGTGAAATTTATTTAAATGTTGTGAGATGCTTTGCATTTGCCTTACGGCGTATACAGATGTGGGCATGCTCTGGTGTTTTTTGTTTTAAGTACATGTTCTCAAAGCTGTTCCCCCCATAAGGTGAGGTTGGGAAATACTCATCTTTTTAAATGGAATCTGGGTTCTGGGGTAACTACAGGATCCAAAAGCAAGTGAGGGGTTGGTGGCTGGAACTGCTTTGTCCCTGAGGGGCTGACAACTGGAATTGCCTTGTCCCCCCTGTTTTCTGCAAACCCAGGAATGATCCGAATGCGTGCATTGGTGGATGGTGATGAGAGCATCCACCACCACAGAGGAGTGCAGGAGCCAGGTCCCTCAGCCTTCACATGGGACTCCCAGGACAGTCCCTGCTTTGCATTTCCCTGCTGTGTCATTTGCATCTCATGAATTCCTCTCACAGTACCGTGTCCCTGTCCTGGGGCCCTGCGTGCCAGCTCCGTTTGCTGTGGAAGGGTCCGAGAGGGTGAGAAATCCCAACGCTGCGCTGCAGCAACCGGAGAGGGTGCAAGACGTGCAGGCAACGCGCTGGGTGCTGTGGCCATGGCCCGACGCAGCAGATTCTCCCTTAGCGTCAGACCCATGCTCTCAAAGTGTTTTGAAGGTTTGGCATATAAATTTGTAGGTTTGGCATATAAATGGAGGCTGGTCTTAATCGGGAGGCTAGGCACTGTGTGTCCCATGGAGTCCCTGCAGCAGGGTTGGGGGGAGGGACAGGGTCGCCTATCTCAAGACTTAAGGCTGAGCATGGTGTAGAGAGAGTTGTTGTTAAGTCGTGTGTTATATATGTAAGAAATACACTTTCTGTATACGTCTGTGTGTGTTAACGTGAGATGGTAACTTAAGGGCGTAATCATCGAAGACCCGAGCAGCCAGCACCTCCGACGATGTTGATGTTGCATGTCTGGGCTATTTGTTGGGGTAAATTCTCCAGCTGAGGGAATTCATTGCCACTAAAAGTCACCTCTGTACTTGTTACACCCTGCCTGTCACAAAACTCCTTCAGGGCAGCCATGAATGCAAAGCCTCCGTCAGCGGTTAATAACTGTAGCTTTTCCTAGCTCGATCGCAGTAAAATAGACGGCGCCAGTCATTGTCTTTAAATAGTCTCATGCTTGTAACACCTCAGAGCATTGACAGCTGTTCTATTTAATCGCAACATGTTTTTGCTTTTAATACAGGCCTGTAAACATAGCTGTTTTAATGTATTCTAGCATATTTTCCTTGTTCAGTTTTAGTACTCTAGAGTTAAAAGCGTCCTCGGTGTGCGGAGTCACAGCGCAGGGAGGGCAGTGCTGATTCAACAGGCGTCTCTTACCACTCGGCTTCTCAGCCAAAGTTTCTGCTGGAGGCTGCCGAGTTATATTTAAACCCAGTTTTCCCTTCTTTCCCTCCCTCGAAACAAATGCCAGCGCAGTTAACGTCTGGCTGCCGGCCAGCTGGAGCAAAGCGCTGCCCCGACCAGCGTGCCAGGGCTTGCCGTGGGTGCTGCGGCGAGGAGCGCCTATCCTCCCCGTGTCAGCGCACGGCAAGCCGGGATTATGTTCCTGATATTTGAAACATATGCGAGGTTTCTTTCTGTAATCTGTTCTTTGAGGCTCGGTATTTTGTCTTATTTGGACTGGCACTTCTTCGTTCCTGCATTCAAACATTCACAAATCCACCTTATTGTCTAAGAATGTGCTGGCTTTTTCATCTAAGGCTGTTTCCATCTAAGTAACATATGTACTAATTATGCTGTAAATACATAAATAGACGACAAAACATTTCTGCAGCACCAGCCATGTACCTCTTAATACGCTGAACAAAGAGGAATCCTTTCATAGTGGGCACTACCTACAGACAATCACTTTTCTTAACCCAGAAAGCATAGAAGAAATTATTTCGGGGCACATCAGTACACAAACTGTCTCCAATTGGGGGGGGGGGGGGGGAGGGAAGGAAAAAAAAAAGACAACCCACAAACCCACCTTCAGCTTTGGGTCATGTTTTTGTGAAAGATGGCTGCCTTTCACCCAGCTAAACCAGGACTAGAAAAGTTTAAATTTCCTGAATTCACCTGACATGTTAAAATGGTATGTATAGGCATGTGTTTTCATGTCAATGAATGCAAAAATCTGCCGATGATATTCCTCCTTGCTTAGGACACTGGTGGGTTAGGCAGTATCTCTCCAGCATTGCATCTACAAGGAGTATTTTAAATTGCAACAGAGGCAAGTCTTCCCAACCAGAACTTTTATCAACTGTTTTGTTTTGTTGATCTGGTATTACACAAGAGTTCAGAGCTGTACAAACGCCAAATGAAGGTGTCTGAAAAGTAATTCAAAGGCAATTGAGAAGCTTGGGTTTTTTCCTAAATTAGATTTCTATTAAGAATTTATCTTCCTGAGCTTAATAAATTCCAAAGAAGTCTCAGCAAGAGTACAAATGTGTTGTAGCGCTGAAGCTTTGCAAGAGATTAAGTTGACCATTGCAGTTGCTTTCAAAGGAACAGAGGCCACAGAATGCTATGCCAATGATGACTTTATATAAAAGCAAATGCAAAAAACCCCCAGATTCGTTTTCTTGTCACAAATCCTTACTGCATTGAAGGAAATCTTCAATGTCTCTAGCAAGAAGCTGAAGGAAATAATAATTGCATTGACTGCAGCCATATTCCTCACTGATGCATCACTCAGTTCACTGATGCATATTATGACTGTCCAGTCTCCACAAATCTTTTTTTTTCTGTTTGAGGTGCTGCTTTTCCGGCTTTATGTGCAGGAACATATCTGTGTAAGGACAAATGACAGCAGGTACCTGTGTGTAGGCTATGATGAGGTCCAGCAGTTTGAAACACATCCCTGTCTTCTGTGGCAGAGCAGCTTCACACTCAGGAGACTCCAGGGCATCTCTAGTTTTTCCAAGTCTCTAGTTCTTATAAAGAAAATGAAGGACACAACCGGGAGCAAGGTGAAAGCAGGAGGCAAGAAGGCTTCTGTGGGTTCCACCGTGTCCGAGATGCCTGTAACAGCATCTCCACGCTCTTCAGGAGTTGTCCTGCCTTTGGGGCAGCCCAAGCTGAGCTGACAAAAGCACTTTTCTGTCGCTTGCTGCATCTGTGCCATAAATTTTGCTGCCACGCATGGTGCCGAAGGGGTGTGTTTCCTTTCTGCGCCTTTGCCAGCTGAGGCTGTTCTGCTGTGAGAAATCTGCAGTGTGGGTCAGGGTTTCCAAAACGTTGCCTGCTCGGCTGCCCTCATAGGAAAGGATTTGTGTTGTACTGTGGTACATGGCAGCAAGCTCCATGTTTTGAGCAAGAGACCTGCCTCCAGTCGTCAGCATTTATTTTTTATTATTATCTTGAATAGACATCCCACAGCCCTACACTGCGATGCAGTGATGGCCTCAGTGCTACACTGGTTGGAGTTATTCTGCTCACTTGATTTGGAAAGGTTATTCATGGTGGATGCATATGTCTTCTAGAGTGGTACAGTCTCAGTGGTCAGAGCATGGTGCATCTGATGATAGCTTTTGCACAGAGGATTTCCCCTGTTTCGTTGCTCTCAGGACTAGATGCCGGCATAGGGGAGCTCTAATCAGTTTGTGTGAAAAGGCCTTTTTCTGTTCCCTGCCTGGCTTTCTCCAAGATCTGATCCTGAGCTGAGCCAGTGCTTGATGATGTGTGGGTTGGGTTAGTGCTTCTTGTGCTTAGGACAGGTTCAGAAGGCTTTACTGGTTGGTAACAGACAATTTCACAATTAGACAATAAAGTACCCTTCACCGGGTGTGTAAGTGAGGCTGCGGGACTGGCTAACAAGGCACAGGGACAGTAACTCCGAACACGAATGGTATTCCTCTCCCTATCGCCTCCTGGCCATGGTGGGGAGAGGGTTTCACCTGTGCCCAAGGGCAGAACCGAGTCTCCACCTGGACAAAGCAGGGCTTTGCTGGGAAGGGTGGAGAAGGCAGCCTGTCCTCACCCAGCAGGGTATTGCTGCTTCCCACGGGACAGCCCGCTCGTTCTGCGCTGATCCCCCAAACCTTGCTGGTCTGTGGCAACCCAGGCTACGGCTGGAGGAGGGAAGCAAAAGGAGGTACCTGGAGATTTGGGACTAGGTGGACAAATGGCCTGTCTCCATGCGGCTAGGGGATGCTCATGGGAAGCAAGGCACAGAGCTGGATATTCTGGTTAGTTCAGCCAGATCTGGGGCCTTTCTGGCACAGGCAGTAGTCTAGCCTTTTCTTTTACCCAGGCTGTGGTGTTTGGGCAGTAAAGGGAATTTGCACGTTTTCTTGCCTCTGATAAGTTTAAGCTTGCAGAAAGCTGGGAGGAAGCGAGTTCTGAGATAAGACCAACCTCTCATGTGCTGTAGGTACGCTGTTTGTCAGTGCTGTCACCTCCCTGGCCTGGGCAAGGATATCTTTCCCCTCCTTTCTCCTCCCCCGAGCTGTCTTGGATGGTACAGTCAAAAAAACAACTTGAAATCCACCTCTGGGCTGTGAAATGTGGGGGTAGATGTGCGTAAGTGTGTGTGAACTAGTTCTGTCTAATTTATCTTCAGTCCTTGCATTTAAACAAAATATTTTGCGTGCTGTTTCAACCCCCACCGCTTCCTCTCTCCAAAGAATCACAGAACAGATTGTGTTGAAAGGGACATTAAAGATCATCTAGTTCCACCTCCCTGCCATGGGCAGGGACATTTCCACCAGCCCAGGTTGCTCCGAGCCCTGTCCAACCTGCCCTTGAACACTTCCAGGGATGGGGCACCCACAGCTGCTCTGGGCAGCCTGTGCCAGCCTCACCCCCCTCACAGTGAGAATTTCTTCCTTAGATCTAATCTAACCCCCCCCTCTTTCAGATGAAAGATGAAATGCAGATATTTTCAAATGTTCGTGGACTTAAATGGCCAATCATGGCAGGAAATTTTTCTTTAGTAGCTACAGATAATAAGAGAAACAATGGCTTCTGGTGACCAAGCTAATCTTCAGAGCTTCCTTCTTCCTGGCAAGTATTTATTCTTCTTAGTATGATGGATGTGCACCATTGTTTAGTAGACTTGCACCCACCAGGAATTTGAAGTATCCTCCACCCTGGTCCTAAAACCCTTGAAGAAACTGGGGCTTGCCTGCAGGCTGCCTGTCCTCCACAGCTGTTTGAACTCAGAATTAATTACCTGTCCTCCGAAGCACAAATCCAAGATTCACCTTTGGTGTTTTAGGCACCAGCTCTGTGGCATTCCCTTGCTGAGGCTGACTTGGGCGTTTTCACAGCTTGGGCGTTGTGAAAGCTCAGGTTGTTCCTACTCCTGCCTTAGCCAGGACATCTGTTGGTGTTTTCCTTCAAGGAATAGCATTGACTATGGTACTTTCCATAAGATTGCTCCCAACACCAGGATCAGACAATAATCACCAGATCGGAGCCGCTGGCAGCAGGACCACTGAGGTGGTTATAACTGCTGCTTGCTGTGCTAATAAATGGGAGTATTTAAATTTCAGAGTATTGTCTTGTATGCTGCAACCGTTAGAGGTAATTGTGTAAGATAAGGAGTTGTAAGCAAGATAATTCATGTTTCAAAACATACTGGAGCAGTAAAAGTGCTTTTTTGATTCTTGCTGTTTTCCAGGTTTTCATTCTTCTCAATCTAGGTGCTGCTCAGAACTTAAAAATCTTTTTAAAAACCCCAAACAAACAACAAAACAACAACACCCCCCCCCCCCCCTTGCTTTTAGCTAAAAAGTGCAGTCAACATTTCTGTAACATTTCATAAACGATGTGTTGCCAGAGGTTTACCTGGCTACTGAAGTTTTGAGTCAGTTCATTATTTAAACTTTCTTGAGGTAGAGGCAGTAGACAGAAACAGCTTCTTTTAGACCGATTATGTAGTATCTGTTAAAACCCACAGATGTTTGAGCTGTTGCAGCGCCAGGAAGCCCCAGCCCACCCCGACAGCACATTATCCTGGGTGCAGCGGGGCTCGGTCTCTGCCCCAGGGTGCTCACAGTGGCTTCACGGGAGAGGCAGAGCCAAGGCTGGCACAAGGATGGGGATTAGTTACTTGTGGTTTATCCGTCACAGAAACCTCCTCTGCAGTCCCCATCCAAGACATTCCAGTGTGATGCCTCATCAGCTGCTGCTGCGTCATCCCCGAACTGTTGGGAAGAGCTGTCGCCACAGCTTGTTGTTACTAGGGAAGAGCCCCAGCACCTTCAAGTAAAGGATCTTTAGGCTATTTAAGAGATGTAACCCTTCAAGTAAAGGATCTTTAGGCTATTTAAGAGATGTAACCCTTCTAGGTATCAGCTTCCATGAGAGCAGGCACCCTTCTCTGCCTTTGCGGAGGAAATGCACAAGGTGAGCTATCATGTTGGTGCTTGATAAGCTACAAGCACCTAATTTTTAGAGTTGATTTTTGGGGGTCAGTATTCTGGTTCTTAACGCGGTGTGAGGACAGAGTGTATGCAAGTATGGGCCAGGCAGTGCCTTTCTGTTTATTTCACTGTATCTATTGTCATGGTGGATTACAGCCGAGCAGGGTGGTGGATTGCAGGGTAAGTCTGACCTGAATGCAAACTGTGGACTGGGTACTTTTCTGCATCTTTCTCATGGATGCAATCGCTCATAAAATCATGATCCACCTTATTGTAATTAATGCTCAGGAATTTTTAAGTCCCCGGCTGCTGCCCTGCAGGGCAATGTGTTTTGTGTTTAGCTCCACAGGTACCATGCAAGCGCTGTCTCCCTATCTCAGTTGTAAAAAACACTAGTCATCACTTCCTTAGGTGGAGACTGAAAGGAGACATTTTAATATTGAGACATCTGAGGGTGTGTCCATCACAATAACATCTCTCTGTATGTTTATGCAGGCCCTGAGGCTATATCTGTGTATGTGGAGATACACATATATTTTATTTTTTAGATACCTGCAAACACGTAAGTATGAAAATATACCTGTATATCTACATATATGTACATTATAAAAGAGTGTAGTTCCAAGAGGACACCACGCTGAACGATCTTTATTCCATGTTTCTGATGCACCTCATAGCCGCCAGACCCTGTCCTTGCTGGGGTTTCCGTGCCACCATAGACCTCCCATGGGACTGCTCTGAGGTGTAAATTAGTCTCTGATCTAGCAAGTCCCATCTCTTTCTGATCCAGAACCCACATCTATTGGTACTTCTCAGCCTGTCTGGGAAACCGAGCTTTATTTGCTCTGTGCTTTCATTTCCATTTTCTGTTAGGGAAAAATTCAATACCTGCCTTTGCCAGGAGCCAGAGAGTTGAGATGGGTAGGCTTGTAATATTTGTAAAGTGCTTTGAAATCCTCACGTTAGTGCTGCTTTACTCCCTGAGCAAAATCACACAGGCATCTTCGTGCCCTCTGAGAACACTGGGTGCAGAGGCACTTGCCTTTGACCCTCAGGATGCTGAGAACAGGGACACAGGCTGCACGGCTGGGGCTGCTCCGTGCCCTCTAAGAGCAGCACCCGGTGCTGTGGCTGCTCCCCTCTGCTCCTCTGGGTGCGCTTGGGGACAGTCCCCTGGGAGAAGCACCCACTCGGAGGATGTTACTCCCCCAGTTTGCTCTCCCTTCTGCTGGCAATCTTGCAGCGTGCTTGCTGGTGGAGATGCAGAGACCGTGCTCAGAGCCATGTTATGGTCCTAAAAAAAAACAAGAGAAGGAAAACATCAGACTGACCCCTGGAGAAATTATTTCATTAGAGAAATTCTTTTGGGGAAAAGAATGATTGGGGCATTCCTTGCTGCAGTGACTCCAGTATCATTGTTCAGGCTGTTTTACAATTTAAATGAACCCACATGTAGACTGCTCTCAAAAAGTGAATTTTGCAACAAAAATCTTTGGGAGGATGAACTGTAGACAAGCTAAACTCTGTTGTTATGTGTTGCTCTGTTTGCAGCACCTGATGAGAAACACAGGGTAATTTTGGTGACACTCCCTCTCTTTGCACATTTTGAGAGACAATTTATGTCATGGATTGAATTTTTCCAGCAGTATTCTAACCTCATCCTTTAAACTCAAGCTTTGTTGTCTTAAATGCCACCAAATAACTACATTAATACATCATACATTGCAGTTCTTATTCATGTTCCCCAAAGAATTACTTAATGCTTTGGTGATGAGTCTCTTATTAGTCTATCATTACGGAATTTTTGTGATAGCTTTTGTTTTGGCAGCTACTTGGTTGAACTTATATTTCAATGTTGGGCAACAAAATGTTCCGTGGTGAACATTTTGAATGCATCTCCTGGTTTCTAACTGCTTTCTTCCTATACGGGGATTGAATTACGGGATTAGCCAGAACATCATGCAGTATTTCTGCTGGAGAAAAGTAAATAGTCTAGGGGTGAATTTCTACTTTACACTTTTGGCTTACAGCCATCCTAGGCTAGAGGTAAATTGAACATTGGTAAGAACTGACAGCCTGTGGCCTCTCTGCAAGGATTTTTATACCTTTTTCTCTATCAGGTTTATAAAAAAAATCACTAATTTTCTTGCCTCAGAAATTTAAGATAAGGGTTGAGCTCCTGCCTGTTCCCTGGAATTCACATTTACCCCCCAGATCAGCAGGAGCATATGCTGATCAGTTGAAGAAGGTATGCAATCTTATGGTCCAATAATGTAATAAGAGGGGATTTTAATTCTAAAAATCTGCCCCCTCTCTACCCCCAGAAATCTTACTCAGCTGGGTACAGCGAGTTGGCTGTATTATTCTTTTGAGACAATAGTGCATTGAAAACCTATTTTGGAAGGTAAACTCATCTCTGTACTGTTAGCGTTTTGTGAGTTTATAACACCAGTGGCTGTTTTCCCACTGCAGAAGCACAAACAGCATTCTCCCTTGGACACACATGTGCATGCACTTGTGGAACTGGAGATAAAGGCCGCAAACACCATTTTTCTAAAAAACCCCACCCTCCTTTTTTTTTTTTTTTTTTTTTTCCCCCCTCCCCTCTTTGCAAATGGCTTCTGGCATCATTGCTGTAACTGCCTCTTTCCTCGAGACAGCAAGGTCTCTTGTGAACTTAATATAAATTGTTCGTAGTACTCCTTTGAGTCCATTTCTTGAATTGTATCTTTGAAAGATCCCTCTGTAGCTTCATGTCGGTGTTGGAGGGAGAGCTGGCTGACTTTTTTGGCATCTAGTGATTGTGGGAGAAAAAAAAATAATTATGTGAACGCTCAGCTGAACAATGTGCAATATTTCTAGTGGAGTGCTTTTTGCCTGGGCAACCTAAGTGCAGATGCAGAGAAGGAGATGATGGTGTTTTCTTTTTCTCCCTCCATCTGCAAAAAGTAGAATTTCTCCACTAAGAAAATTAATGTCGTATTTTTTTTATTTTTTTAAAACTGCTGTTAATGTCTTGATTGTACTCCTCTGACCTATAGCACTGAACTAAACCCATTCACTTTTGATCTACAATGTGCTAAATGAGAACAGAAACTGACCCTTCTGTTTTGGAATATAGAACTGGAAATTCAGGATTAAAAAAATCTACTTTTTTGCCTTTGAAACAGGCAGATGGGATCATTTAACATATAATTTGCTAAAGTTTATTTTGACTGAAGTCTGATGTCAAGTAGCATCCTGAGCAAATATTTCCGAATAAAATAACATATTGCTGACTTACAACTCTGTTGCTGTTGGTTTAAACTAACTATGGTTATAAAATCCCTTGTATTGGCAAAGGGTCTGTTAGCAGAACAGTAATTGTTTGTATGTAGTATTTTTAAACCAGTTGTGTTTTTCTGCTGTTATGTTAATGGAAAGCACGTTTTGACATCTTCCCCTTAGCTCCCTGTCTGGATTTGGCATTCCATCTGGCTGCACCAAAGAAACTCTTCCCCCTATTCCCCACCCATATCTCTTCTGGGTAAATAAAGGAGCCACTGACAAGTTTAACTGTGTTTTTAAGAGAACTAATCATTCTGCTTTCAAAATTGGCAGTGCGATGGTCGTTACTGACTACTGAACTGAAGCTCTCCAGAGGTACTGTTTTTTTCTGAAATGTTTTGAGTTGTTTGAAGCACGCTTGGCTCATAAATACCTACAGACCATAGCCCATGAGAGACCCATGAGTCAGGGAGCAGGAAAGGGTCAAGTCTGGATGTTGTAGAAACCCCAGTCCCAATACTTCGAGTAACAGAATAAACTGATGTTTCGTTTGACGGTGCCAAAACCCATCCGTAATTAATGCTCTCTCTCCTTCACAAATGTCTTTTTTTCCTTCTTTTGTCTATTTGGGCAAGAATGCTGCAAACAGGGGATTTAACCCATGGAATGGTGAGGTTAGTGTTCGATTGGGTCTTCCAACTTTCTTTTAGAAGACAGATTTATGCAATTCAGACAATGGAAGGGAAAAGAAGAGAGAGCAGTAATGGGTCGATAGCTAAACAATTCATAATTTAAAATGAAAAAAAAAAAAGTGAATCTGCAGTGCCAGGGGAAGATATGAATACTAACTGATTCCTCTGATGCTTTTGAAGCTGCTTTTGAAGCTCAGACAGGAGAAGCAGTTTGAGGTGGTTTAATCAAGACACCTGTGCAATCTCTCTTATGGAAAAATCCACTGAAAGCTTCACAGCCCACACAGAGGAGCAGGGTCTGGCTCTTAATGTCTCAGACTGATCTTCCTCTGCTTCCTGTAATGACAATTCTTCATTGTTCTTCGCAAGCAGAATAAGGGGGGAAAGTCGCTGCTGATGTTCAGAGCAATTCAGCGTTTCTTGCACTGTGCTTTGTGTGAAAAACAGGATGGGTGGATGCTTCAGGCAGTTCTGGAGGATGCTTAAACCCGCAGCATTCAGGTGGTGCTCCTGGACACAAGGATGTCCAGGTGCTACAGCTCGGACAACGTCCTTGCACCTCCGTCCTTGTTCCAGGAAGAAAATACCTGCTCCTGGTTTTTGCAACTTTGATACAAAAGACTTTTCTAAGTAGTCTGTGGCATCACTGTGAGGGAGATTGACCTTGTTTATAACACTAACAAGTTTTGTTAATCAGCGCAGTGTTGATTGGGCTCTTTGTGTGGATTTGTAAACATCTGGGCAGCCAAGGGAGTTCCACCTTCCTCCAGGAACCTGGCAGAAGAGCCCTGATTCCTTCCCTGTTACTGCCGTCACATTCATGTGAATTAAAAATTAAAATCTCTGCAACTCTTACTGATGAGGGACTGAGAGCACGCGGGTTATCGCGGTGAGATGAACACGAGAGCACAGCACGGGCTGTTTTGGTGATGGAGTGGCCCAAGCGATGCCCTCCGCCCCATCTGGGGAGTCTCTCACCATTGAAACTCAGCCTGACCGAACAAGTGTGGCAGGCTGTTGCCATTTGAAATATCGGGGGGGGGGGGGGGGGGGGGGGGGGGGGGGGGGTGAGAAAAAAATAATAATAAAAAAAGGCAGGAGTCCCAGCCCCTGAGCCTGGTGGTCACTCACTTTGTCAGGTCAATTCACTGCCTTGTGCAGTCACCCGGGAGAAGATGGTGATGGTTAGGGTACTGCTTCTCACTTGGCCTTTTCTGCTCCTTTGTGAAGTGCTGTATCATATAAAACATGCTCTGTTGCAAAACACTTTTTGACTGCAAGAGTATTCCTAGAAAACTTTTCTCTTTGCTAATGGTGCTGCACTTCCCTGCTAGTGTTTGCTTTGCTGATTATTTGGCCTTGGGAGGATAGTTACTTTGTTCTCAGCAGCTGGTGGCTTTCCTTTCTAGAGGAGATGGATTTGTTTTTTCCATCCCTGAATAATTTAGATACTACTGATAGCTTAAAAATACTATTTTGCAGAGTAACTAGGTACTTGTGTTGGACTGCAAATGAATACTCTCCTGTATCTCCATCTGCAAATTACAAAACTGCTACATGAAGTTTACTGTTACAAAGCTTTAGGGACTCCAATTTAGTTTGCATTTAATCAGTTTATTTTGTGGAGGAAAATTTATATCAGATTTGGCCGTCCTTTTAATAGTTATGTTTCGGAAATGAAATTGTGTCTGAATCTGGTTCCAAATGTGCCATGACATTAGTGTTAAAAAAAAAAAAAAAATCAAACCAAAACCCACCATTATTGCTTCTCTTAATTGTGAAATGGGCAGTCATTGTGTATAAAGAGATTTGTTTTAATTTTAAAAGGTTTTGTCATCCTCAGCTGTAGTCCACTGTTGTTGCTTACGAGTGCAGCCCCAACCCAGGAAATGTCTCATAACTTGAAAAACAAAACATTTTCTGGCTGGTCTGTATTAGAGAAGACATTGAAGACATTTAGCCTGGAAACTTGAATTAAGATGGTGACATGTATCAATAGGATGCTCTAAGTTGAGGCAAATATGCAGAGTGGTACCCTTCTAGTCCCTGATCTGATGCACAGATAGAGGAGGCGTCTGTAAAGACGTAAAGCAAAGCATGTCCGACCTTCTCCTTGCTTGCTGGTGTCTTGCCTGAACATTGCCATTGTGTTTTGGCTGTAGTGGAGCCTGCTGCATCTGCAGGGGGTCTGAAACCAGGACCTTCTGACACCAAGACCTGCTCTGGTTCTCCTTCCCAGGTTCCAGTGGTGTGTGGATGCTCCTCTCTGCTCCAGCTCCTGGTCTTCTGCTAGTTGCTCAGTTTGTAAGTGGAGGCATTCTTAGCATTCCTCCCAGTCTGCATCATAGCTACGAAACGTCTAATTACACTTCTGCACAACAACTAGCCAGCAAATTAACATTATAATGGATCTTAAGGTTCTGTAATTACTCAAAAATGTCACTGGGCTGAAGGAGTGCTGGCAGCAGCCTTTCCTCCCAGGGCAGGGGTGTGCAGCCCTTCTTCTCCTGCCTTTGGAGTCTGCCTGCACGTGAAAAATTTGTTGTCCTGAGGCCTTACGGTCCTTAGCAGCACTTTGGTAATTACTTAGGATACAGGAGTGTCACCAAAGTTTAGGACCAGGCTCTCAAGCAGAGCTGATTATGTCGCTGACTGTCTTTGCTGAGCTGAATTCTCTCGGCCATTTTTAAACACAAGCAGCTGCTGCTTTCTTTTGTCCTATCCCAATTTTGATTTTTGTTCCTTCAGGCAGGATGTCTGCTGAAATCGCTGGAAGAGTTGCTGTTGGCTGTGTGGGGCTGCAACTTGCAGAAGTGGCTCAGAAGAGGGAGGGGAGCAGCAGCCTCACGCACTGTGTAGTCTCTCAAATTCTGCCCTAGCGCTTGCCTTTGGCAGGGCAGCAGCCCCCTTTCTGCTGTCCCCCAGCCCTGCTCTACAGCTTTGTCACTTGTCCTGGTGAAACCAGGGCTGTATTGTCACAGGAGAGTTCCCAGCTCCAAAAGGATGCCCCGCCGTTTGAGGGCAGGCTGCAGCAGCAGCACTGGCGGCTTTGCGTTGCTTCACTCTGGGCACTGAAATCAGGATTTTGGCCTTCCTGCGTAGGCAGCGCAGAGGAGTTACCTCCAGAGGTTGACCCAGAGTAGCTGCTTCTCCTGGTGTACCAAAAAATGAGCCCTTCAGCCCCTCGGGGGGGGCATTTGGGGTAGGTGGCTAATGCTGGCTGATGGAAATCCTCTGCATCCCACAGTGCCTGCACGCATCGAGAGCATCCTATAGCTACACCGGGTATGTTCAACCCTTACTGGGCTTTCACTCCCTTGCCAGCTTCGTTTAGCCAGCGTTCGCTTTTGGGAAAAGAACTGCTGTGGATTGAGGTTGCTGCCTTTTTGTGGAAAAGGGGGAAGGAATGAAATAATAGTTAATACTTAATGCATATGAGCAGTGATGCTGCTGGGGTTGCCTAGCAGCCGGTTAGACAAGCAAGAGAGTAAAATGGTCTGTCTGAGGGATGGTGGTTGGAGCTGGTTTCTTGGTTTGCTAGTGGAATCTGACCCATGCAGTCCGCTTTTTTGGGAGGGGGAGGAGATGATGGAATTTACCACTAATGGATATTTTAGCTCCGTCGGATCGTCTCTATCCACTCCCCCACCCCCATCTGTTTTTCCTTTTCAATTTTTCGAGTGTAACTTGGAAAGCTTTAGCCAAAGGGAGGTGTTAAAGTTTTGTATGGTTTTTGGAGATGGAATGGGCAAAAAATCTCTCAAAAGAGACTTTTTCCTTCTATTTAGGACTGTATCTCTAGCAGTCTGGAGATCATTAGCATTTCACGGCCTCTTCAATATACTGCTCAGCACATGCAGTAAATGCTGTGTGGACTGGAAATAGCTCCTGCAGTCACACTTAACGCTTCTAACTTTGCTCTCATTCTCGCAAGAAGTGGATGTACATTTCGTTTTTTGGAAAGCAAAAGTAGAAAGATACTTTGGAAAAACAAAAAAAGGGGTGGGGTGGGGTTGAGCTGCTATATGATTGCAAATAAACTGCTCCCTCCCCCATGGGGCCAGAAATTCCCCAAAGTATAAGGTTGGATTAAAACCCCCCAGGAGATAAAAATAAGGAAGGCTGACTGGTTTAACAGTGATTTTCTGAAATTGGGTTCTTCTTTTTTCCTTATTCAGTAAAAGTTGGAAAGCTGGAAAGCCTTTTTCATGTTGCACATAGCTCTGTGGGAGTAACAGGACTCCAGGAACTGAAACCCTAAAACCCTCCGCTAGCATCTACCCTTGAGATGAGAGGTGTCAAGTCTCAATTCTCCTGTGTTTTCCTCATCCCAGCCGTAACTTTTTAGCACATGAAAGCAGAAATAAGGGCACTTAGCAGAAAGGAATGGAATGAGAAGAATCTTGGACTTAATTTGCTCATCTTAATAAGGAGTAAGAATAGTGGGTCTTTTAAGGCAGCTAGCCTTTTCTACACACTGAAATGAGTTGATGGGTCTTGGGTCAATGCCAGCAAAAATATCACTCTAGTAATTTTGGTGGAACGAGCAAGGGGTCCAGGCAGTGAGTTTTGGCTTGCTTTGCAGGCTGGCGCTTGAACGAGACCAGAGTTATCGAGAGGTTGGTCACCTTCATATATGCTGCTTCTGCTGCCATGGCAGAGGTGTTCCTCTTACGGAATTATCTGTAGAAGTCCTTTACTTGCCAAATGTTGCAGTGTTAAAGCATCCTTTAAAGATATTTCACAAAGCTTGGAGACTTCAATGCTGAGCTGTACCCTAAGGCAATAGGTAGGCTGGGCAAGGATACTGTGCAGTAAAGGAGCTTGGTTCGAGTTTATATTTTTGTGCAAATGCTACTGGATCACCTCAAATAGCTGCAAATATGCATATTTTATCCCTTTGCTAGGGAGGTTCTTCAAGTTATGACATTTCTTAATTTTCAGTTGTCATTTTTAAGTTGCCAAGCGGTGCTGAACTCTTGGCTGCCTTGCATGAGTGTCTGCTCTCTGTTGAATGCCGCTCTGAACATCAGAAGAAAATCAGCTGCCTTCTGCAAAATGCTCCAGGGTCTACTGTTCTCATGCAAGAGGCATGTGAGCCCCCCTGAGAAGGAGATAAATGCAATCAAATACTAAAAGACCAAGGAGGAGTTTGGGGGCTGAGGTCAGCAATAGTTTTGGAGGGGGGAGGAAAAAAAAATCCTTCAACAAAGAACAGAATTTTTGAAAGACTTTATTTAGAAAGTGCCCAGTGCTATGAGTTTTTATTTTTTATCCAGTGGATAAGTGATTTCTGCTTTTCAAGACATCTACCTCAGAGAAGCAAATGCCTTGCTGCAGTTCGGTTGCAGTTCCCGGGAGGACTGTGAAACACCAGAGGAAAGCCAAAGGAAGCACTAAAAGCACCACAGCCTGGAAATCAGCAACTTCAGTGATAAGCTTTATTGTTAATTAATCACTGTGCAGGTGAACTGATGTGATGCCAATGCCTAAGCTTAGGTTTAAATGTTGGAGGGACAAATTCTGCCCAGCTTCTGCTCCTATTGAATTGGGGAACCGGTGACAGCAGCATGTGGCCTTAAAGATGATTAGCAAGCACAGCAGAACTTTTATGTTTTAGATCATACCACTGTGCCCAGGACAATGATCTGTTGCACCAGCCCAACAAAAGCCTCTCTCTATTCTTTATTTCCACAGAGAGGAGGCTCTCCCTTAAAATCCTCTGAGTGTTTGTAAAGTTTCAATGTAAAAAATGCAAACCAGAGAATTTGAATTAGTTTCCAATGTTTGTGGAACTAGGAGAAAACATCCTTCTGGTGATTTCTCCTCTTCATCAAATTGGAGGACACTGAAAAACTACACACACCCTCTCCTGAAAGCTTATTTCCCAGTCAGACTACCTTTCTCCATGCTCGGAGATAACCACAAAGAAAAGTAAACCTCTTTTAAGTAAGCTAAATCCTGCTTTAAAGGGATCTAAATTCTGCTAGGAAACTTATAGGAATCTACAGATAGATGAAAAAGAGGACGAAAAAGTTGAAAGAGTACTTGCGCAGGGGCTTGTGTTTTTGTGGGAGCTCTGGCTGTGTGATGCTGCAGCTCTGCTGGTGCCGGTGCTGTGGGTGCTGTGCGTCCCTGGGCGGTGCTGTGCATCCCTGGGTGCAAGCTGGGCACACGGGGCTTTGCATAATGGCTCGTTGCTCCTGGGTTAACTCTTTAATAATATTTTTAAAAACAGGCAAAAAGGTTCCTTTCCTGGGCATCTGCTTTGAAGAATGCTGCCCAGCCTGTTAATCCGTTTATTCTGAAATAGCAATTAAATAAAATAAAACAAAACCAAAACAAAGCAGCACACCCCGCAGTCCTTACCCCCCTACACCCCCCCCTCACAGTTACTATAGCAAAGAAATTATTTGTCAGTCCTCCCGGGCTTCTGAAAATACCCGCTGACATATTTAGTGTGCGTTCGCGGCGGGCGGGAGCGGGGATGGGGATGTTTGGTTTGGGAAGCGCTCCCCGCGTTGCCTAGCAACGCACCCTGGACACGGGAGTGGACCGCGTCGCCCATGGCAACTGCTGTTGCTCCCCAAACAGCGTGGGCCGCATTCTGCCCGGCACCGCGTTTTGGCTGGGCTGGGGCTCCCGGGCTATGCAGTGTGGGGTCCCCCCTGCCCCCCGCCCCCCCCCCCCCCCCCCCCCCAAAGCAGCCTCAGGCTGAGGGGTAAAAACAGCTCCCCCTGCCCCTTATTGGTGATGCAAAAGAGCTTAAATCTTTCCCGCTGGGCTTAGACTCTAAGAACAACCCTGACCTGTCAGCACGGCGCTGGAGGCTGAGCTTTTAAAACTGCAGCTTTGCCTTGCCCGCTTAGGGGATGGAGGAAATAACGTGGTTTCTGGGTGTCATCTGAACCCCTCTGTGGCTGGACTACAGACAGAAAGTTTTGTGGGCTGAGCCGTCTGTCGGAAAGCCACCAAAAGTACTGCCCACAGGAATTGATTACCTGGATAAAAGATACAACTCGGTTAATTCTAGTTCGGTAACAGTCAATTTTCTTTCTTTGGGAGAGTGAGAACTTGTAGAGCAGCGTACAGTTGTTGCAAGCCTTTCTCTCCTGTTCATCTAGAATATGGTCTGTCCTGACCAAAAATACAGCAGTGCCTTTCCCCAAGTGCAGAATATTCAAATATATATTCCCAAACTGCGTTTCTAGGGCAGCCTTCTCATTTCTTTGCCTTTCCAGGAAGAATTGCACGTCTCTAGATAGTTTATGTCTATTTGGGGTCTTGTTTAGTCCCGGAGCCTGTGGTGCCAGTCACTAATGGCTGTATGAACCTTAAATTTCCACAGGGAAAAAACCCAGCGTCTCGTTCCCCGTCTTCACTGGTAGCAGTGCACTGGGTGCTGTGATGGAGAACAACCATGAGTTTGGTTGTGGGACCCCCCACCATGCCAGCCTGTGGCTCTGATCAGCCACTTGCAAATGCACGTAGGCAAAACATTTTGGACTCGGGGCAGTTCTACTGCATGTGTAGAAGCAGAATCATCAATAAGCAGATCCCAGACTGTCATGGGGAAAGTTTGCAGGATGTTCTGGTGTGGCACCATCACATAAAGGGCAAGACTCCATTTTCTGTGGAAGATGAACCACCCAGACCTCCGTGGTGGCTCCTCCCTAGTATCACCAGTCCCTGCTGAGGGTGGTGCTCCCCAGGAGTGGGCCGAGTTAGCACAGCCTAGAGGAGCATCTCGTGTGCAGGCAGGAGGACGGTGGGGTCAGAGCTCATGCAAGTACTCGAGAGAGACCGAGAAACTTGCCCTTGGTGTTAGGAGAAAGCAAGCCAGCCCTCCTCCTCCTCCTCCAGCCCAGGCACCACCTGTCTTTCGGAGGGGAGAAGTGACCACTTGTTTCTCTCCTTGCTCCAACTCTCCTTTGGGGCTTCTCCAGCTCACTGGTATAAACCCACAGCAACAGTAACACCCGTGACCGCTTGTTTATCCCCTCCTGCCCTGCTTCAGTCCACCCCATGGTGGAATCTCTCCCAGAGACCACGGGAGCACTGTCTCAGCTGGTGCTGTAAAATCTAAGACAAAGCTGTCTGTTCTCCGCAGGGCCACAGTTTATGTTTGTGGCTTGTTCTACTTAACAAAGTTAAGCACTGCAATGCTTGTGGATGGTGCTATATCAATAAATAACAATGTACTGGGCTGTGTTGGCAGCGGTTACGTCTGTATGTGCTGTTCACTGGATAGGCATGATGGAGACAGCTGCTGCTGCCGCCCCACATCGAAATGAAAAGCTGCAGCACATCTCTGACTTCACACTTAAACTGTGCAAAGGCTGGCTAGCCTTAAGGCCAGGGAAAGGATTGTCTAGCCTAAACAAGCAAAAAGTGAGTGCTGACGAGTGTACCAGTTTCGATTAAGCTGATCTCTTGGAATTAATTTAAAATATGTGACATATTCCATAGTTTTCTGCCATGGGACAAGCTATAAAAGCAGGTCTTGCAAAAACGCAGTTGAGTACCCAGGTTTGCAGTTCTGTGTTCTGAAAGGAGCCCAGCTCCGTCAGGGGAGGGCTGGCTGTACCCAGGTACCGGGGATCCTCCTGGGAGCGTGCAGAACCAGAGCTACAGACCACAGGGGTCAAGTAACCAGATGTTGTGGTTTGATTGATGACTGAAACTTTGAGATTGGTCCTAGAGTAGGAACCTTTGAAATGCTCTTGTGCTGGATTTTTGCTTGATGCACTGTACTGACTCGCAGCCCTGGGAAACCCCTGCAGTGCACATACTAAAAATATGGGGAAATTATTAATTTGAGCCCAGAACTTGTGCTTGCTTTCATCAGATAGCATCAATGTGTGTGTTGCAGCCAGTATCTGAAGGGCCTGGACATGGTGTACAGTGTAGCGTGTACCTTTTAATTCCTCTTCGCAGACCTGAAAGCTTTCTTGCTGCTCAACAGATCCCCATACATTGTTTCGTGGGCAGCGTTATTTGCCATCGTTGTAGCAAAGCTTTTCTGAAGTGAAGTTTTTAGCTAGTTAATAGGAAAGAAACAGGGAGTTTCAAGTGCTTGTTAGCAGGGTCATCCTAGGCTAAAAATTCTGGAAGCTGTTGGGACTTTTTCCGAAGAGCAAACAGCCGGGATTCGTGCAGGTATGTCTGTTGAGAGGCTGAGGGTGAAATGCAGTGCGGCTGTAAATCGGTTGCATTTCTGAGCACCAGAAGGGATGCATTCGGTTCCAAGGAATCCAGTCCTGGCTTTTGACACTTGGAAAGTGTCTGTATTATTAACCCAGGAAGAAAATAGGGCAGGTTTTTGTACGGGAGGGAGATTCACAACGTTTCTTTGCCCTTGTTCAGGTCTGAGACCCGTGCACGTGGGGTTTGGCCACAGACAGCTGCCAGCAGCGTACAGCACGAGGGCTTTGGCTATTCGGTCTCAGCTGGCTCTTAAGGAAACTTCTGGTTATCCAGCCAGCACAGATACATGCCTCGCTCTCTTCTGCCTCTCTGAAAGTTATTTTAAAGAAACAGCAAAAGATTAGTGAACTGCTGTTACACAACAGTTACGTGCGTGTGTGTATATATATATTACTTGACTTCGTGAAATCTAATTAAAGACTGAGTGTATATTTGTATTGCAGTATATTATTAACTTCCTAATAAAAACCATTTCCAAATTTGTATTTTTCCATGAGGACCAGGTTTCTGAAAAAAGAAAAAAAAAAAAGCCACCACCCAGCTATACTGCCTGCTGCCCTTGAAGCTTGTGTTTTGGGTTTATCTGTGTTTCCAGGTAACTGGATCTCTTAGACAAGCAGCATTTGCTTCTGTTTTAAATTAATTTAACCTAATCAGTGGAAGGGTCTGGTGCCTTCTCTGTTTATAACATTTTGAAGCGATGTAATGAGCAGCCTCTCCAGAGTCAGCCTGTTACCAAGTCCCTTGTCGTGTTTGCTTCCCCCTTCCATGCCCTCCGCTTAGCACCGCTTATGAAAAGGCTGAAGGTTGTGACACGGGGTTCAGGACACGCTTTAGTGCCAGCTCGGTGAGCCTGGCAGAGCTCGCTCCCAGCTGCAGTCGGCGATGGTCTCAGCCTCTCCCCATCCTCTGCTGGCCGGGGATGCTGGTGGAGGAGGGTTGGGAAGGGCGAGCGCTGCCGCAGCCCTTGGCACACAGGGGTACAGGAGGGCTTGGTGCTGCTGGCGAGGGTGCCAGCACCATCCTGCAGCATCCTGGGCTCTGTGGGGGGGCTCGGCATCGCGTGGCCGCAGGCGTTACGGACTGGCCTCAGTGCGGGATGAGGGGCTTTGGTGTGGATGTCCAAGTTTTGATGCACCAAGGCTCTGTCCAGTCTTGACCTGCTCTGGTGTTTCCTGGCTCTCTCTGGAAGTCAGGACAGCAGGCCCTTCTTCCAGTGCTTTTAGAGCAGTTAAAACCCCAGCGGATAGTGCAGCTTTCCCAAGTCAGGCTAATATCACCGTGACCGGTTGTACAACTTTTTGGACAAGGTTTGAGAGCATCCCCTCTATGGTCTGAAGGAAAAGATAACTGCTAAACAGGGATGCTGGCAGAGCAGGTTTGCTTTGGCTCAGCCATCCAAAAGGGAAGAATTTATTTTGCTTTCATGCATGGGTGAGCTGGAATCGTGTTTTTCCAAAGAGGGTGCAAAGCTGGGGGTGTACTTGGCCCTTGGTCTCGCTTCAGAGCCTTGTGCTGCAAGTGCTGGCTCTTGTGCTCCTCAGGCTTCTGAGTCTTTTGGGCAACGGAAAAAAAAAAAAAATAGTATTTTCCTGATTGTAATTTCAAGGCAATGCTTGTTTTTTCTTGGAGATACCGTGCTTTGGAGACACGCACAGCAGGGGTAAAGGATGCATGTGGAGGCAGGAGTCAAGCTGGGTCGGAGACAAGTATTTGCCTCAGTTCTGCTCTAAGGCAGTATAATTCACTCGGTTGCATTTTCATTCACATCAAATAAAGAAGTTTCTTCTTCCAAAGAAAGAAACACTTCCTTTCTATGCTCTGGTTAAAACACAGCTAATGCCTTTTCAGGGCAAATTGTTAAACAGAGACTAAGCCAAAAATGTTGAATGAAACGGAAAATATTTGGGAAGTTTTTCTTTACTAAAATAAATGTGGCATAGAGCGTAGTGGATGAAGTTGATGGGTAGTGTGCATCTGCTAGAAAAGAGAGCTAGAATCTGGTATTCCCTGCATTCCTTTTATTATTTTCAGTCACTTTTGAGAGTGTTGAGGGTTCTCGGTAGCGAATCTATTAAATGTAAAAGCTCTAGTTCCTTTTTCTATGGTCAGGGGAGAAAATACCATTTAGAGCCCATATAGAATGTGATGGTTCAATAGCATTTTTATTTCTTCTGAATTCAGTTATTGCTGTTCTGGTTTTCCTATTTATCTAAGCTCCAAGCCAACTAAACCTGAATAAAAGTTCCAGAAACCAAATAACTATTTTTAAATATAAGCCTTCCTTTCAAAGTATGCAAAAAATGCACAAAACCAAACAAAAGGGAAAAAAAAGCAAAAACTGGGTTTGAATTTTGATCATAGCATGTCAATGTTATGGATGAGAGAGAATTTTTTTTTTAAATTAAACTACAATCTTCCCATTATTTTCCATAAGATAACAGATATCAGGAGATTTGTATAAAAAATTCATAGCTGTATCATGAATTTGCATATGGAAATGTGACTGTATGTGATTCCCTGGTTATTTTCCCCCCTGCTTAGCCTGAGATCTATTGAACAGAAAGAAAACTTGGAGCACAAACTGTGCCCAGCTGAGCACCCTGGCTGTCGGGTATACTAAATCTCGTTAACTCATGATAATATTAAAGATGTACAAAGGTTACCTACTGCATTAATTTCGGGTAAAGTTTTCTATAAAATGCCTTTAGCAATCGCATCCAGCTCTGGAGGTTTCCTGCGGTTCTGGTGCATCCACCCTATATACCTTGATGACCCCATGACCGTACATATTCTAGCTCCAGGTTTATCGTCAGGTCGTGTTATGGGATGTTTCTGACAATGCATGCAGGCAATTAAAAATCCAGGATACCTCATTTTAGCTGGAGAGCTAATGCAGTTGGCATTTGCTTCCTGTTTGAAGAACACACGGCATCAGAAATAAAAAGGCAAGGGTAATTATAGCAGGTTCACCTGGAAAAATAAACTTTTCCCACCGTTATATCTTAATTTGAAACCTTTATATCTTAATTTGAAATGAAAGCCATGAAGCACATCCTTCAGTGATCCACAATCTGATTTAGTCTTGGGTTCTGTACTTCAAGGCAGTCATTTTCCTGGCAGATTTTTATGCCCGACGTTTAAAACCCCTTTGAGAAGAAGTTGTTAAGCCCATTTACAAACGGCAGATGGAGAGGCAGTGGAATTACTTACCAAGTAGGGGTAATAACACCCACCAAGGTTTACTGGGACGCTTAAATATAAGTACCTGTGAGAAACTTTGTCCCAGAGGTAGAATAATTGACTGTTTTTAAAAACAATAACAAAACCCTCATCCAAGGTATTTTTTCTTTCCCTCAGTTATGTACCGGTACTATATTCTATTTCAAAAGTTCTACCAGAAAAGAAGGATGAAATAAAGGAATTGAAAAAGTTTAATGGATGACCAAGTAAGCTTTGAAAAGCAAATTAAATAAAAAAATGATATGTTTTGTCTTCAAGTGAGCAAGTGGTTCACTGAAACAGTAGCAATTTTAGTATTTTGAAAGCAACACTGGTATGATTATATGGTTATTCTGGATTAAAAAAAAAGCATTCGCTGGTTTCTCTTCTAGGGTAAATAATATGTTTTACATTTTCACCTTCAGAAAACAAAGATATGTAAATACAAGACCTAAATACCACATGAGAGCCAAGGCTGTGCCACTTCCACCCCTGATTTATGTAAGGCTGCTCTTAAAAAATTAAAATAAGGTGGTGGTAGTGAGGGGGGAAAGTTATATTTGACTTCAAATGGTGAAGTGAATATACTTCTAGTGAAGTTCTTCTGGTATAAAACCACCAGGTAGGTTGGTTGCAATTACTGCAGAAGCGACCCAGGGCCTGAGGAAGGCAGGGGCTGAAATCCTCTTTTATTTGAAGTCTCGGAGCCGCCTGGGATCGCTGCTGGTGCTGCTGGTCCTGTGGAGCGAGGACCAGAGCACCGAAGAGAAATAAACCAAATATTTCCCCGGGGCAGACTCCCTGCTCTGGCTCTGATCAGCAGTAGTTATTAGACGCCTGAGAGCTCCACATTTAGCTCCGAACCGGTTTTGTTTTGAGCGTTCGGGAGCTGATCGTTTATATTAAAACATTCTGTGGAAAAATACTTGCAGTTCCTCCTCACATCCTGGACGGCAGAGCTCGTGGGCTGCAGCATGGACAGAGCACCCAGGACGGGCACCCTTCCCGCTGCTGGGGGGCTCTTGCATCAGCCCGTCTCCTTCCCCACACTCTTTTTGGGAGTTTGGGAATGTTGCAGAGGATGCTGCTGTTTTCCCTTCTGGGCGCTCGCAGGCACCTCGCAGGAGGAAGCTATGTGGTGTTTGTTCTGCTGCCCCCTCCTTTTTTCCCCCTCTCCTCTCGCTGCAAATTTGAATGTGGAAAATATTTTTGAATGCCTCTCTTATCTCTGTTTCCCCAGCATTTTGGAGCTGCTTTAGGCAGGAGAGATTAACAAAGGCAAGGCTATTTACATGAAGGCAAGTGGCTTGTGAATGAAAGGGTGACAGCTGGAGTTTTTATCAACCCCTGTAATATTACTACTTGTCTTTCTCAAATGCATTCAGACTTTGACAGCCCTCTGAGACCAGTGCTGAAAAAATCCCTCACCTAGGGGAGCGTTGTGGCTTTTTTAGGAGTGGGAAAATTGAAGCACGGGGAAAGGGAAGCATCCTGTTGAAGGTCACGGAGCAAAGCTGGTGGCAGAACCAGAAATAGCACCCAGAAGTTACTAGTTTTTTCTGTATTTCCTTTCCTGTCACTGCTGTTTGCTTGGATACCGAGATAGCTGTGTGTAAACAGAAGGTTTCCAGAGGCACCAGCCTTGTTATCGGCCTGATTCACTCAGTGATGATGCAATCTGGAATCCAGATTTCTGCAACGCCTTCCACAGTGGTGACGCTGCACGTGATGTCACCGGCCGTCTTGTGCAACCAGAATTTTAAACTTGCCTCTGCCTGAACCGCTGCCGATGGCTGGATAAGCCCCTTCTCACTGCATTTTTATTCCTTAAGCATGGTCAGGTCCTGCCTGCTTGTTCCCCTGGCATTACAACTGCCTTGCCTTCTTGCTCTCCTTAACCTGGTAAGGAGCCCTGGAGCTGAGATTGTCCTGTGGCTGCTGATCCTCTCTGTGCCCCACCAGCGGCTTTGTTGACTAATTAGCTAATGAATTTGTGCAAACTCCCTGGTACTAGGGCGGCTGCCAAGCTGTCAGGCTTTCACCGGCTGTCAGGAGCCACGAGACACTTTGATGGCTTCTGTCAGTCACTCCTGCTGCCAGACCGCTGTGGTTGTCCCCCCGCCAGGCACGGGGAGCTGGCACGGCTGGCATGAGCCTCTCGTCCTTAGACCAGATCTCGGGAGGAGGCACCAAATCATAGATCTTTATGGAACAGGCTTTTGACCGCCGGAGTCTCTGTTAGGGTGATCAAGAACACTGCACAACTTTCGCCCCCGTGGGAGGTGAAAAATGAGATGGAAGGAGAGCAGCGAGTCCTTTCCTGGGCATTTGCTTTAGGGATGCAGCAGAACTGCCAGAGAGCCGTGCCGGCGCTCCAGCCGCCAGCATTCCGTACGGAGCTACCAGGATGCTCTGCACACATGGCTCCCAAGAAGAGGAAAGAGCAAGGCTTCGGGTGCCACGTTCCCTCTCCTCCTTGAAAGCCAATGCTTCATCCATCCCCTGGCGCCCTGGCTCAGCTGCTGGCTCGCTCGGTACCTGTGCTCCGGGACATCGGCAGAGCCCTGAAACACCTGGCAGTGGTTTCTCGGAGTGTAGGAATTCTGTTACCAGCTTTTCATCAGTGCGAATTAATGTTAGCAGATGGCATGCACATATCTGCCTCTCCAGTTCTCAGGAAGCACGGGATGGCTTTAATGGAAAATGAATTATTCTTTATCCAGGATGTTTCACCAATAAACAAAATAATAAGGGGTCTTGTACATGTGCCTTGGCGGTCCAGTACTTCTGTGTCTGTCTACCTTGTCTGGAAGTACCAGCTGCACAGTTCCTCGGAGTCTTTGTGTCTGGCTTGGTTGTCATCATTAACAGAGCCTGCGTTTTGTAACAAATCCGAAAATAATGTTGATGATTTATTTTGGCAGCAGACAATTCATCTTCCACCCTGCCTGCCTCTCTCTGGTCTCTTTCGGTCACTGAGGGAAACCAGAAGACAAAATTTATCAGCAGAGATGAGTAGGTGGCAATTTTGAGATGGCATCTCTTCTGGCTGTCCTTTTCTGATTATAACCACACTTGGAAAGAGACCTTTCTGTAGACCTGAAATGCCAAGAGCTGACCTGCCAGAACCGTTCTCAAATAGGTCATTAAAATATATTTGGCAATTTACCCACCTTTCTTCTCTAACCACACCATGCTATATTTTTCCACTCGCAAAACCCTAGGAAGCTGTGAACTGGAGGTCTGGGCACAAATGTCAGACAATAAAACACTCTTGCAAAAGTCAGGAGAATATCTGTGCTAAAAGTGACGTCTCTCTTTTGCCTGAGCATCTTCACGTGAGCTTTGTAAACCTGCCTCCTCTGCTGACAGTGCTGGCCAAGTGTTTGGGCAGGGACGGATGGCAGGCTCTTTCATTAATTTACTGTGAAAACTGTTATTTTTCATGATACCCCAGCGCTGTTGCAACTGGTGACTTCTCATGGAGAGGTTTTGGCTAAAACCCACGCAGAGGCAGTGATGGGGAGAAGCAGGTGCTGCCTCTATATAGTGGAGCTGCAGGGAAGGGGGTTGTGCATGTGCGATGGGCAGGTCGGAGGGCTACAAAGGGACATGGGTGGCAATAAATAAACAGCGACTAAATTTCTTTGCCTTGGCTCTGGTTTGTTAGATTCATCTGGTAGCTGTGTTTGGAGCAGCGACTATGTGGGTTCTGTGGCTACACTTTCCTGGATGCGAGAAAGATGATGTGAAAATTACTTGCAAGCTGTGGGGTTTCAGGGAAGTCAGGAGAGTAATTGTTGTAATTTGCTAATGGGTAACATGGGAATATGGGGTCAGCACTGACTGGGAAAAAATCTTAAAAACTTGTTTTGTGAAGAAGCTAAATATTTGGGGTTTTTTTGGTGGCTGAAGGAGAATAACCAGGTAACTTGTAACTTCACCTCCCCCTTGCCTTTCTTTTTACCACAAAGAGCTGTCAAATGATCAGGATGCAGTGTCCCTCCATTTCTCCTTTCCTTTTGCCTCTTAACTTGCACAGAGTTGAGGAAAAAGTTTAAATATTGGATGGGGAAGAGAAATAAGACACGAGATTTCATGCCATGATTTGGAGGCTGCGTTTGCACTCGGCAGCGAGGCTGAGAAAGGAGAAACAGCACTGCTCAAACCTGGATGTTTCTGAACCTTTTGTTTTTGAAGTGACAGCAGAAACCCTCCTAGAAAAAGTTTTTTGAAGAGGAACTTTCACAAGAAACTGAGAAAAAAAGGCTCTCCCATCCTTCCACATTACATCAAAACCCCCAAAATGACATTGCTGTCAGGAAGCACCGTCACAGCAGCCCTGGGTGTCTCTGGGGCATGGGGTGCCGGAGCAGTGCCATGGGGGAGCGAGGAGTCCCAGGGGATGGAGAGCCTGTGTGCAGGGCAGGCGCTCAGCCCTGCTCTCCTGCCATCTCCCCATCCCCAGGACATTCCCACATCACCCTTGGGAGTGCTTCCCAAGGCGGCTGAGCAGTGCTGGGTGAGTGCCGGGACAGCGGGACCTGGGTGACTTGAAGATGCTGAGGGCACAGCTCCCGCAGGGCTGCAGCGCAGAGCAGGACCGGCGGGCGATGACGCATGCCTGGTTGGGGACCCTAGTGGCATCTGGGGCAAGGGCATGGATGGGAGGGCGGGCGTGTTTCTTTGTGGGGGTGGTTCAGGGGTTTTTAAATGATGGTGAATCACTGTTCTTCTGCTGTTCATGTTTGATTATCAGTTGTGATTATAAACCCTAATTGACTGCACTGCTTTCCAAATGAAAGCATTAGCCAAGTTCCAGGCATGTACTTAAACCTGATTAAAATTCTTTTTTGCAGTAGTTAAACATGATAAGGCAGAGGGGGAGAAAAAATTATTTTTAAAATATGCTCTTACAGATCTTCCAGATCTGAAGTGATCCTCACTATGACACAATAATTTTCCAACACTACTTTTCGGTTATATTTAGAAGTGCATTTTCTGTTCCTTCCCTCTCCTTTCTGTGGAACAATTGTGCAACTTTCTTTTTTCTTAATATAATACTGTATTAAAATTAGCTCCAAGACTAAAAAGAGTCCTCTGTGTAGGAAGGTGGCTACCTTCCTTCCTAGCACTTCCCCTTGATCTTCCACTGGGATTTTGTTCCTTCTAGATGCGGGTTCCTTGGGCGCTTGCTGCGGTGTGTGCTGTGCGTCCCCTGGCTGATCTCCCCTCTGCTCTCCTCTCCCCAGCAGTGAGCATGCAGAGTTCAGAGGGTGGATCAGACTCAGCAGCATCTGTGGCACTTCACAGCTCTGCATCAGCCCAAGCTCCAGTTGTGCAGCCAGTGCCAGCGTCGCAGCAGGTAACGTATGCACAGCTGGGAATGCCGTTTCCATGGAGAAGAGACCTGTTTTACTGGCAGATGTATTTTAATCCCAGGTTTTTGTATGCGGGAGAGGATTTTGCTCAGCTTGTTGAGGTAGTGGGTTGAACCTGTTGCTGCACTTTGTGTTGATAAAGGCCATAGATATTTCAGTGTTAGCCCGATGAATATGGAAGCTTTAAAACATGGGATTTAGATTTTAACTTGGCTACCCAAGGAAGTCACTTTGTGCTGGTTTGGTGTTTGCTTCAGTATATAATATCCTGTTGTCATTATTTGATGTGTCAACAAAAGGAGGAGAAAATGTAACAGTCTTTAAAGGTGTCTCTGCAAATAAGGCACCAAGCTCAACAGAGAAGGAAGGGGGGGGAGAGGGTGGAGGAGCCACATGCTGGTCTCTTCCTTTGGTAGGTGGATCCCGACTTTTTAAATCGAGGAGGGGAGATTCACGATTCACATACATGGATATGAGCCACTTGGGAGGTCTCTGGATAGGGGAGAAATGATAGCTTCAGCTGATGAATGAAAACTACCTACTGCAAAACGGGAAGGGTTAAGTGAAACTTGTTCCTTTTTATGCCTTTTGGGGAACTATCAAAAGAAGTTTCTGTTGCAGGAAGCTGGAAGGATAAGAGGATGGGTGGGTACAACTTAGCTACACCCTTCTCTAACTCCCAAGTGAGCAGAAGTAGCTGCCATTGGATGCTGACGGAAAGGAACAATTAAAAATTGTGAATTGGTAGGAGCATTTGATTCACCAGGAGACATGGACATTCGCATTTGTGACTGGGTGCGTGGCTGGCCAGCTCGCTGTCATCTCTCAACTTTCCCATCTTCCATTTCTCTGGGTGACATTTCTTGTTGGTATTGTAACGATGTGGATACAGCTGGTCGATAGTGTCAAGTCGCTTAGGGATCGTCAGTCGTTAACGTGAGTTTGGCTGTGACAACGTGTTAAAGAAGTTTAGAAAACCCATTGGGTTTGGATTATGAAATTACCCATACAGCCTTTGCTGGTGCTGTCATCATGACACGGAGTATCAAGTGGAACTCCATGGATTAAGGAAGACCCAGAGGATCGTGGAAAGTTGCTGAAGAGAAGGAACATCCAGAGCCTTCCCTTCTCACCATCAGGACAAAGAATGAGCTACTGGCAGCATGACTGGTGTGAGGCTGAAGCCTTCAGCTTCGTTGATCACTGGTCTACCTTTCAGTGTGAGCGAAGGCTGTATGAACAGGATGGCCTCATCTTACAGGTTGGGGATGATTCATTTTCTTTTGTTGGAAAGTAGTAGGAGCAACCAGGCAGGCAGTGACAAATGACACAGGTAGCTGAGCTGGGCAGCTGTGCCAAAGGAGGAGACGTGTTCTTTGGGAAAAGCAATGATGGAACATGGGTAAAAAGTGGGAGAAAGGAAAGGGTCTTGCTGAGAATTTGATGCAGGTGGCATTGCCAAGGCCTGACTTGAACAAGGACTCATGTTGTTCCCATGGTGCACTGGTTACAGCCTCCTGGGGACAAAGTGATGGCTGGCACCCGTGTGCGTGTCCTCACCGCTAGCTCAGCTGCAGGGTCTCCAACGTGTCTAGACTTGCTGAAGGTCAGCCTGGGGACTGGTGATGCAGAAATCTGGGCAATTACCATATTCCTGTAATTCTGCTGGAACAGAATTTCTGGCTGGTTACAAAGGACATATTGGGACCGTGTCAGAGGACTAAAAATTAGAAATATGTACATATAAGGTAGCTAGTAATTATCAGGGTCTCTTCTAGATTCATATGGGGTTGTTTTTCAGCTTTTTGCCCTGTTGGCTCAACTGCTGGGTATTTTTAAAGCCCCAAGCCACCGAGGATGACCGTCACCTTGGAGAAGGTCCTCATTGGTTTAAAAGGCCATACTGATATTTGGCTCTGTTCCCACGGGCTTCGCTGAATCATTTCTTTCCATCCACCCCAACACAACCCCACGCTTGTTTTGCTGGATCTGCAAGGTGCTGAGCACTCTACGAGATGTGTGGCCAACCTCAAACTGAATGGCGAGCGTAACACAGAGCCAGGGGAACGATGGAAACGATGGTGCAGAGGACAGAGTGAGCACTGCAAGGCTACACGACGTGTTTCTGTGCCCTTGGTGGCACTGAAGGGAGGTCAGAACCATCTGAGCTTTGGGTGCTGGTAGAAACTGTAAGGGCTGTGTGGCACCCTGGAGGGTGCGATTTCTTGTTGCAGGTTGCAGAACGTGGTTTGGTACAGAGAAGAGACTTTGCAGCCGTAGGAGGAAAATGTGAATGTGTGAGGAGTGATTCTTGTTTAACTGTGACTGAACCGCAGGTTGAGCGCCTCCCATCCATCAGCTGTTAGCTGTTATTTCCTCAGGTGGAGACTTAAAGATGATCCATGTCAGAAATCGTGGATCCAGCTTTTCCCAAGTTGGGGGTGCTGAGTTCAGGCTGGTGTCTGATGCAGGTTACACTGGAAGGTTGGGGACCACAGGGATGCTAGGTCAGGGGTACCGTGACCGCTAGAGTAGCAGGCAGGCTTTCCATGAAAGTTTTGACAGAGGATACTTCACTCACCTGTATTGCAGACTGAAAGTAAGTGTGTGCTACTGTATCTTCTTCTTTCAGAGGGTTTTGGTCCAAGCAGCAGGCTCCGCTCCCAAAGGAGCGCAGATGCAGCAAATCTCTGTTCCCAGAGTTCAGCAGGTTCCGCAACAGGTAATATCTCCAGGGTGGGACACCACGCAGGGACCCCCATGTCGACAGGACCTCATGTCCCACACGACATTTGAAACTGTGCCAGATAGCTGCTTAGATAAATCCATGCTCTTAATTTTGTGTGTGGTTAGAGAACTGGAGATCACCGTGAGAGCAGCTTTCTCCATCTCTCTCTTCCTTTCTTAGACCAATGGCAAAAGAAACTCTCAAGATATTTAAAGTTTAGAAAGAACCTTTACTGTAGCAGTTGTCTTCCATACATTTGAAGATTTGATGGATCCTTTTAATTGCCATTTAAAAGCAGTCCTCCTCTGTAAAGATTTTCTTAGAGGCAAAGTGTTTGGGAGTTTAATTATACAAACAAATGTACTGCCTGTGTGTGGCTTCATAGAAACGTTAGGTGACAGAGCCATGCAAGTGTTTTTATTTATCTGAACTTTGCCTTTTGCAGTCCTTGTTTCCTAAGAAACCAGGCATGTGTGGTGCTGCTTCATGTGGACAGTGAGTCTGACTCTTGACTTTTTCCTCTAGCAATTTTTAATTTGGTTGCTCAGTTTCGGGAAAAAAACCCAAACCAAAACCAAAAAAAACTTGACAGAGGGCAACTACGTCCCTCCCAGACCGATGAAGAAGGGGGCTGGGGTGCAGATGGTCACTGCTGACCTCCTCTCTGAAGGAAAGGCTGCAGCATGATCTCACCCTTATTAGTCAGCAGAGAACCAGCCCCGAGATGTGTGTGCAGAGGAAACCCAGCTCCATTGTTTCCACTGCTCATGGAGCAACTGCTTATTTATTTATTTTAATGTGACCTTTTAAAATAAATATGTCCTTTGGGATTCCTAAGCATATGGGATTTTTGTTTTCTTTTTATTTTTCTTTTTAAAAGAAAGTCTAAATGTCAAGGTAAGGTTGAAAGCCGTTTAAGGGTGTAATATGTGATTTCTCCCGCTGTTCCTAGGCAATCTGTAACTTGAGTTGATGATGCTCGTTTCAGGTGCAAGCGGTGCAGCACGTGTATCCATCCCAGGTCCAGTATGTGGAAGGAGGAGAAGCTGTTTATACCAACGGAACCATGTAAGAGTCTTGTTGGCTGCAGCAGAGCCCCGTTCCCCCCAGCCAGGCTGAGCCCATCGCTCCTCCCAGCCCCTTCCAGCCCAGCGCTGCTGCGGGCTCTGCCTGCCCTTAAAGGGAGGAAGAGGAGGAACAACTGTCCCACATGGTGCGTTGTGTGTAGGGGGGTAGTTCCTGCAAGACTCCAGCCTTGGAGGTGGTGGTGTCCTTGTGGAGGGACTGTTCTCCAGGGAATCCTGCTACATGAAGGGGTCGGGTGTTCCCCTCTGCCCAGCCCGTTGAGTGGTGAGGTGCAGGGGCTTTAGGAGCCCGGAGCACAACTGCTAGAGGAAGAAGGGGCTTTTGGAAGGTTTCTTCTTCCTCCTGTCTGCTGTGCCCCTGCTTTGGCCCTGATGTCTTTGCTGCCCTCCGGGGTGCTCTCAGCCTTCTGCTCTGAGGTTGCTTGCAGTGACTGCGGAGCAGCTGCTGGGCTCCGTGCTGCGCGGTGGCTGTGGCCCTTCGCTCCAGGGCTGTCTCACACTGTCAGGACTGATTTCTATAGCCCAGGGTTCAATTTCAGTGGAGCAAATCCCACCAAGAGTGGTGCTGAGTTGTTTTCCAAAGGTGGTCCAGAACCGTTGTCCACGAGATTCTATCTGCAAGCTTCTCTCCACCTCCTGACCTTATCGTTCCTTTGACAGACGAGCTGCCTACTCCTACAACCCCGACGCTCAGATTTACACCCCCAGCAGCGCAGCATCCTATTTCGAACCGCAGGGAGGTGGAGCTCAGGTGACTACAGCGGCATCCTCTCCTACAGCCATTCCCTCTCACAACATGGTGGGCATCACCATGGACATTGGGGGAAGTTCGATCCTCTCCGGCTCGGGAGCCTGTCTCATTCATGGGGGGATGGAAAACACTAGACATTCTCTGTCACATACTTCACGCTCCTCACCAGCAACGGTATGTAGCCCTGCAGATGTTGCAGCTCGGGGGCCAGGAATTATTCCAAGGGAACTGAAAAGCCTTCAGAAAATAAAACTTCCTGCCTTTATCGCTGTGTATATGTCTGTATAACATGCCATGCAAACGCAAGGGAGAGAATAGACACTGGTGTACTACAGATACTTTTCAACGGGAGTTTGGAATGTGTCTCTTGCTGGTGGTTAGAGGCTTGTCAGGCTTTCTGAGTGGATCACTGAAATTATGCAGCATGGAGATAAGAGAAAATTCTCGAGGTTTTTAGTTTTTTTTTTCACCCAAGCAAAAGGTTTCGGCTTTTCAATTCAAAAGAATTGTCTGTATTTACACTAATAAGTGTAACGTCTGAACATGGGTCTTGGCTTACCAAAAATAAAGTAATATATATTTTTAATTATGAAGAGATATGAAAAATCCTTTATTAACACCGTGAATAATTGGCACATTAGGTATGTCAAGCTGGTCATGCCAAATGCACAGTGATCGAGAAGTCTTTGTATGTATCTCCTACACCATTGTGTATTCTATCCATGCCATATGCTACAGAAAATGGATTTTAGGGATAACACTGATCAAACAGAAATGTTTTAAAGCTCTTAACTTTTTTAAAACATGTTCCTCCACCTGTCAGTTGAGGTGCCAGCTTGCTAGAGCACAGCTGTACAGCTGTGTGGGACTTGGGAGGGGGGGGGGGGGGGCGCTACAACTATTAATACAAAACAGCTTTTCTGCAGCTAGTAGCTACCAGGGCTTTTATCTGAGAATCTACCAGCCCGTAGTAGCAGCTGCTGCCAGGAGTGGGTTGGGGCTCATTTTCTGGGACACTGCGCACCTTCCTCTCCAGACTGACTTGTGTGTGTTTATGTATTTGTATGTAAACATAATTACAGGTGTAGGTGTAATTCAGTGTATGTGGCCAGATTGTAAAAATGTGAACAGCACCAACCAGGGAGAAAAACAGGAGCTGTTCACTACTGAGTACTCAGGAAAATCTGGCCAGTTAGGTTGTGCTTTTTTTCCCCCATTGAGTTTTAGAATATCAACTTCATGTTTTTTGAATCTCTGTGCCTTGAAAAGTTGCCTTTTGATCCTGGAGTAAATGTGCTCTGCCTTAGGTGGGAGTAGGGGAAAAATCCTTAGCTTTGGGTAGAAGAGAGAATGACAGATGTATCTGGATTACGTGGAGTCTCTTTCATGTGTGACAATTGTGTGCGCACGTTTTAACTGTTCATATTTAAAATCTAGCATTGGACTATCTTCTGATTTTTGCTCAGGCTTGATATTTTGAAGGAGGTAAATGCTGATCTGGTCACCTGCGTGGGACTGCATCTTGTATAGCTGCACAATACTACTCTTGGGTTTTGGTTGTTTGGTTTTTTGTTGTTGTTAGTTGGGGTTTGGGTTTTTTGAATCTCCATGCTGACAGGCACAATGTAAAAAGCCTGAGTAGAACATGTGTCAATAGAAGTGTCCCATGAACAGTTAGTTTGTAGCTGTCTGTCACATGAGAGAAAGCTGTTCAGCAAAAAAAGAATATAGGAAGTGACCTTTATGAAAATGTACCTGAAATAAATATACTCTGTTGTATGTAGGAATGAACTTTTGGAAGGTATTGCAGCATAAAATGTCTGTGGCTGTTGTGGAGGGGCTCAAGGGGATGAAATAGCTTGTGGAAGACAGTGTAGGGATGTGTCTGTGTGTGGCTTTCAGTTTTTTCAGCAGGATAGAGCAGAGCCGTGATAACTGCTTTGAATTTTGCATAATAATGGGTGGACAGATAGTGGAAGGCTTCAGGAGAGCAATGACTAAATGAAATCAATGGGTAGGAACACTGGTTTTCCTTGCAATGTCTTGCTTAAAAGAGAATAGGAAAGGCTGGTGTTAAAGGGGCTGGAGAGGCTGTCGTCCTGGCTAAATGTGTTTGAGGCAGGGTTAAGAACTTTGTGGAGAGAAAGAAAAATACAGCTCCTCCAGAAGTAGCCAAGGAAGCTGTGGTGTTTGCATGGATGTCAGTGGCCAGCAGTGCAAGGGCATTTAGAGACACCCGTCTGCCACGTCTGCTCAAATAATGATGCTCCGCTCCATCGAATGGGCTGAAACAGCACGTGAAGCAGTCCCGTCCAATGTCTAGGCCAATGGAGCACTATTAATCTTTATTTAATTATAGGCTTGGTATAGCTTAAATTAGGCTGTACCAAGAGAGGAAATCCTTGAGACCTCCCGTAAGTGGGTCCTGAGAGCTCCTCACCTTTGCGCGGGGCTGTTGAAAAGCCTTTAGTCTCTCCCCTGTAATATTTTCCTCTGCAGATGCAAGTTGCCCATTTGTATGGGATGCCTACCAAAATGCCCAAAGGCCAGGCGGGGTTTCTGTGCTTGCTCAAGAGGTGTTGCTCAAGCGGGCACTCTTGCTCCTTGAACAGAGGAAGGAACTGGTGTCTCCCTCCAACACTGACTCATTTCCTGAAGGCTGCATCAGCAATCGGGCGTTGGTTCCTCGTGGTACATCACAGTGTGCTAGACAGTTTTCTCAAAAAAACCCCACTGATACATAGTCTTAGGCTGACCCTTGTTTGAATTCGGTGATAACTTCCCAAGAAGGGATGGCACTTTTGGATGGAAACCGAGGAGCATGTGCCGGAGGTGCCTGGGCAGAGTATCACATTCCGGCAGGGATATGGCACAGACTGCATCTTTGGGTGTTGAATGTTGTTTCAAAAGTTGTATCTGATTTGTTCTGTTCTCCCACCTTTCTGACAGAGCTTGGTTTTGTAAATGGCTGGTTTTATCTCGACCTTTTATCTTCAGCCTGCTATGAGTCAGTGCAAACTGAGTGTGGAGGCCATTGACTGATGGTTGTGCAGACGCTTTGTTCATGTGCCTACAGATGAGTGCACGACCATGCATGTGAAATGAGGACAGATGCTAGAGACAGCTGCTGACTGCAAGTTTTACTGGCTGATTTGTGCTGCCTTGTCCTGCCTGCACTAACAGGTCCTAGAGAACAGGGGTTTGAGAACATCTACTGGAGAGAAACAGCAGGTTCTGCCTCTGCCAGTCCCTTATTGTGAGGGTTTGTTGCTTGGTTGGGGGTTTTCCCCTCCTTTTCCTCACTTGCAAAAAGCTTGTGCTCAGGAGGACCAGAGCTCTGGGACCAGCAGCTATCGGCTGAGCAGTTTGCCAGATCGTCAGGGGAGCCCCAGCAGCAGAAAGGAGACAAGAGGGGTCTGGGGGAGGGTCCGGGCACAAGGCAGCAGCCGTGGCTGGGCTGGGTGTAGAACAGAAGCTGGACAGGAGGGAGGCAAGGGGGCTCGCGGGGGCAGCCTGCCTCACCATGGCTCTGCTTGCAGCAGCTCTGGGGTGAATGGAAAGGAACTGGGTAGCGTCAAGATGGGCCAGCCTGCCCTTGCGGGAAGAAGCTCACTTAATTGAAACCCATCTTCTTCCTTCAGAGCCCCTTTGCACCTCGCTCCAGTAGCAGGGAGCTCTTATTCATGCCGGCATGTGCATTGTGTGTCAACCCTCCTTGTGCCTGTTTTATTTAGTTGCCATTAGTTTTTTGTCAAAAATGTGAAGAAGTAATAATAACCAGCCATTACTTCCAGTTTTCATTGAAAGGTCTGGGTGAAATGCACTTTCTCTGTAGCAAATCTCCTTTGATTGCTGCAGCCTATGTCTGGTGGTGGTTTGGGCTAATATGAAGGGGAAAGGAAAAGGAAAACGGCTTCTCTTTTATAAATGGGCAATGTATATAGTGGAAGATCAAAAGTCCCCTGGTCTCGCTCTTTCGCCCTAACAGGGATTCTTGCTGTGTTAGTTTGCATGCCATACAATAACATCTGCAGCTTCATCCCATAAGGACTGTGCCTCATCTGTTTGCCTCTTTTTCACAAGCCTGTTGATATAAAGCATTAATCATTCAAATATTAATAAAGAAATAATAAACCTGGCTGTTGCTAACTATCTGATTTCCTTTCTTTTTCTTTTTTTCCTTTTTTTCCCCTGTGCACATTTTCTTTAGCTTGAAATGGCGATTGAAAACCTACAAAAAACTGAAGGGATTACATCACACAAAAGCAGTTTGCTCAACAGCCATGTAAGTTACAATCGGAATTTACAACCTTTTTCCTGCTTTGGTAGGAGCATTATTTGTAGCTGAGCCACTCAGAGCAGCCTGGGATTCAGCTGTGCTGCCCAAAGCAGCCCATTCCCAAGAAACAAGAAGCTGCAAAAAGTGCCATGATGTTAATGCTTGTTTATGAGATGCTCTGGATTCTGTTAACTGCCTCTGCACTGTGTTTATTTATTTTGTCTGCCTTGCAATGGAAATTGCTGGCAATTAGATAAACACATTTGAGGAAGTTCTTTCCTTTCACTGGAATTGAAAGATGGCTGGAAAATAATTTGCAATTTTACAGCAGTAACTTGGCGTGAATCATGACAGGTACCCTTAGATAGCGCATACCAAAAGCTTGCTCCTGTGGATGCCTTGATTGCCTCTTTCTGTGCCTCAGGGAGACCATTACTGTTACAATGCTATGCTAAATTCGTTTGCTAGACCTCTCTCTTCTCACTCTGCCAACAATGTCTCTGCTTTGTGTGAAGTTCCCACTGTTCTGCTGGGCCTTCTGCATCATGGTTTACGGCTCCCATGCAGTAATGATTAACGACAAGCACATGCTTGTGTGAGATTTGAAGGGTCTAATTCAAGTCCTCTTGAAGTCATTGGACTTGCCTTGACTTCATTGTGCTTTGGATTAGGCTGAAGCATGTTCTGCACTGATAAATCACAGTGCACAAAGCAGTACTTCTGGATTCTAACAGATTTCCTTTTGCTTTGTATTTGGGGGCAGATCTGTTGTCATTCTTGGGTTCTGCAAAAAAAATCTGTGCCCTCTTCACCCTAGAGAAATGGCCTGAGAAAGCGAAAGGAGCATTAAACCTAAGGATCTGATTCTCTTAGGCTGTTGTCGAACTCCAAGCCAGGGTCCTGGACGAGCTTAATCCTTATTTCAGCCTCTAGGAATTGAAGGTTCCTGGTTGGAGCTGGGAAACACAAACCTGCAGGATCAGGCTGGTAGTTCCTGTTCTGAGCATCTCCGTGCATCCTTTCCATCCCAGGCGGTGGCTGTGCGTGTACCCCCATGCTGTGCCCCCAGCACCATATGGATTTGGCTAAGGATAACGTCCCTTCTAGAATTTTTCTTGTTGGTTCAAGTGCAGAAGCAGAACGGGGGGGTCGTGGTGTGGTATTGAAGGAGATTTGACAAAAAGCAGGGAAAGCGCAGAGGAAAGAAAGCAAAGACAGGAAAGAGATTTCATCTGACCACAGGCTGCGCAGGATGGAGTTGGGGCCCAATCCAGCCTCTGATCACATCTTCCCCGCTTGCAGGGTAGAAGTAAAGAACTTAATGTCTCTTTTCTGAGGTCACGGCTCATCGTTTGGCCTAAGGCTTAAGTTCTTTTACAAATTCTAAAGCAAATAGACTACTTCCTAAGCATGTGTGTACACATCAGCTCTCCACTCCTCTCTGCTCAAGATGTTGGTCCAGGCACAAGCAACGCGCTGCCCTGGGCAGCTCCAGGGCTGGGGTGGGTAATTCCCTCTGCCAAGGTGCAGAGCCTGAGCCAAGGAACCTTGTGGAGCCCTTCTGCCCTGTGACCCTCCAGTGTCCTTGCCCTGCCTTCCGGGAGCACGGAGCCGTGTCTGTGGATATGTGCGAGTAACGAGGAGGTGATGGGACGAGCAGTGCCTGTAGTAAATGCAGCACGTTGCAGACCCAGAGCAGGCAATCTCTTTCCAGAGCTGGAGGACGGTCGGTGCTGGTGCCCAGGGAGGGTGCGTAGCCTCTGCCTGGGGGGGGTTCTGGGGCTTTGACTGGCCCGAGGGACCTGACCTCCATTGGAAGTGAGCCCTGGGATGAGTAGAAGGCTGGAGTCATTCCACAGACCCATCATCAGATGGTTTGGGTTGGAAGGGACCTTCGAAGGCCAGCTAGTGCAACCCCCTGCCATGGGCAGGGACATCTTCAGCTGGATCAGGATGCTCAGAGCCCCGTCCAGCCTGACCTTGAATGTTTCCAGGGATGGGGTATCCACCAGCTGGAGACTGGAGAATGCCAGAGGCGTGTGGGGCAGCCCGGTGAGCACGGCACCGAACTGCTCTGCACGTCTCCCCGGCACGTGCTGTGTCACAGGGCATCCTGCTCTCCAGGGTGTTTTGGTTCCCACCCCTTTATGTGAAAAAAAAAAACCAAAACAACAAACCAGACAGGGGATTACCCATCCCAAATGCTTGTGTGACCAGCACACGGTACTGTCATAGATGAGCTTGACAAAAGCGAGTAGCTGGGGAAGTTGTGAGTTCATGCTAATTGCGCTATTAGTTGTGACTTTTAAGGTTGCAGAGTTTTTCATTAACTGTTCTGTCTCTCATTTTAAATCTCACATTTTTCAAATCTGTGAGTTATTGGGATAAATGGTTTATTTTGTTGCCATCTGCAGATGTTGCGTGCCAGGAATCTTTGATTTCAAAAATACAACCAAACCAAAGAAACCCTAAAGGTATCTCAGTCAAGAGGCAATTCTTTTATGTAATGCTGTTTAAACACAGTCAATGTGAAGTGGAGCCACACTTGATAACGCAATTTAGCTTCAAAAACTCTCTGAGAGGTTATTTAAGTGCACTTGAAAGATCAAATTTGGAAGCCTAAGCGAATGTTAATACCCCAGCGACACATGATGTTTCTAATGAAATCATGTCAATCCATTACTGTTATTGAAGAAGCCCTGCTCACGAGGGTACTCCAGAGACTCTGGGCCAGAGGATTACGTCTTTGCCGATTATGGTCTTGCAGATGATGCAAAGAAATTTGAGGAAAATTACTACAGTTTTTGTACGTGAGTGCCTAAAGCTAGGCACGTAAGGAGGGAGCTGGATGCTAGAACCTGCCCAAGGCTCTGCGGCTCCTCGGTGTGCACAGTGCTCATAGGAGTAGGAGGGAGGTGGATTTTTTCCTCACCGTAAAACAAACAAACAAAAACCCGAATAAACCCCCAAAAGCCTATTGGACTTCTTCCCTGTGGTTGAATGGCTCTTAGGTAGGTGCTGATGGAGTTTTTGCCCTGAGGAAAAGATCTTACCCCCAAATGATGTTTAGGTGGAAACATCTAAAATGAGACTAAAGAGAGAGGTAGGAAAATTGTTAAAGGGAATAATTCTGCCTTGGCCGGGGGAGGGATGTAACGCCCTAATGAAGGATGGATTTCCTGCTCAGCAGAGAAGGGCGGGCGGTGCTGATGGATGCAGGTGGCTCGGGGCGCAACTACGCAAGGGACCAGAGCTGACGGGCACTTGTTGGAAAAGAGACTTTTCAAGAAAATAACTAAGTTCGGTTGAAACTTGAATTGCAAAAGATCGGTGGGGCTGAGCAGGGAGCTGCAGGTGTGAGGGAAGCGTTCCTCCCCGTTGCTGTGTTCGGGGTGCTCGCAGGGGGGTCTGGGGTCCGTCCTGACTCTGAGCTGAACTGAGCGGGGGCTTAGGAACCGCAGATGTCTTTTTTTTTCTTTTCATTTCTATGAAAAAGGTTTCTTTTTCATAGAAATGCTCATAAGAAAACCTCTCCAAACCTGGACCTTCAGAAAAAAAATTTTTTCTTTCTTTTCCCAGACAGCCCCAGGTATCACTTTTTCTATCCTTAAAAAGCCATCCTTGAATGGAACAAAGCCGAGGTTTTTCGCTAAAGGTTATTTTTTAAAAAATCAAAACAAACATTCAGTAGAAATAAAGTTAGAAGTAGAAATGAAATTGAAATGTTCCCCTGTAGTGCCTATAACAAACAAAGCAGCATACGGCTGCGTAGTGATTTTATTGGATCCTGCTCATAGTAAACCCAGAAATTAAACTGTATAGTATCGTGTCATTGTCACCACTAAGCAAAATTCAAACAATAAACAGAATAAGGGATACAAATGGAAAGACTCTTTAATGTTCTCGTTTAAAGTGCCTGGTTTGTTATTACTAATGCAGGAAGAGCAAAAATCATGTTTTGAAAATTATTTATATTCTAACAGATTTCTTTTTTAAGCTCTTCTGTGTGTTTTGTAATAGATTTGTAATTCAACAGTGGGAGTTCATATTGTGAAACTCTGTGGTGTTTTAAAAGAATATAAAAGACACTTGCAGAAAAGAAAGCTGGAAGATGAAGCGAATAATCTAGAAATATCTGGGATTAGAGTAAAAATGCCCAGGATCACATTTAAATGAGAAGGTTTTCCCTATAGATGAATTTTCCATAGAAACTTTCAACTTTTATATATATGTATACATTTTTTTAACACTTGGAATTAGAATAGGTTTAGAAAATAAATAGCTGATCCACATTCAGTATCTTCCATAGGATAAATAAAATAAATGGTTAAAAAAAAGAGGACCTTCTTAATCATTAATCTTTTAAATATAGGGGATGGGCCAAAATTAGTGCAGATGTGGACTGCCTAAAACCTGAGTTCTTGCTGGTCTTTTATGTCATAACCACTGGGGTCCACTTTTGCTGGGGATGGATAATTGGGGGGTGGGGTCTCGGGGGTACTGAATGGCTTTGGGGGGCTTCCTGGGGGACTTCTCACCTCTTCTGCCGGCGAGAGAACAGAGGGTTGCAGATCACTGGCAGACACCTCTTGGGGCTGTAGGGTCTGGAGGTCCGAAAGGTGGTTGGTCGCTGGAAGAACACACCAAAGGGTGTCTTAGGTGGAGGTGGAAGGTGGGAAGGTGACAGGCAGCTCTGCGGAAAGTGGGACAGCAAAAATGGCCAAGAGGTTTCTCTTCTTCCATCTGTGGCAGCCCCTGGTCTGCTCAAAGGCCACCAGAACTGACGGGCCCAGTCATTTGAACTTGTGGTTGCTTTGGATGGAACCCAACTAATGAATGAAAGAGTTTTAACTGTACAGCTTTGGATTCGGCTCATTTGATGCAGCGTAAGTTTAAAACTGGGACAGGTGAATGATAATGGCAGAACGTACGGTCAGAGGTGCTGGAAAGCCTTTGTGTGAGAGTTGGGTGTGACACACAAAACCTGAAAATGACTCACTGGAGTGAGGTGTCAGAGGTGTCATTGCACATTTCAGGTTGTATTTTCACAGTTACTGATACAAAACTGGAGTATAGCCGTGAACTGGGACCTCAGAGTTTCACTGGGAGAAAAGAGCTGGATACTGGAGTATGAGTGGAGGGGACTTAAGCATAGGCCAACTTGTACATCCATGTGCATGGTTAAATCCCGCTGATTTCGTGCTTAATTGCAATACGTGCTTGTTCTATTTGTTGTGCTAATATTGTGGCATCCATACCCGGAGTCTGTTTCGCCATTGCTGGGGTGTGAATTCAGCAGCTTCTGGTGGAGCTGTGCCTCCTGTGGATCAGGGCTGGAGGGCTGGGTGGCGAGGGAGGTCTTGACATCGTTAGTCCCAGATGTCCCTAACGACAATGAAAGGGCTCTTACCAAAGCTATTGATTTTAGTCCATTTGTGCATCTAGTTCCTTCAGAGATTCACTTAACATAACACTTATTTTATGGATGCCGAAGTCATTTCGCCAGCTGAAGGAGAGCGGGGGTTTTGTCTTTTTGCATTTTAATTCCTGTGCTGACATTGTGCACCAGGCCTGCCCTTTCGGGCCGCCTGGGTATAAATAATTTATATTAATTGCAAACTTTAATCAACAGAAATGTCAGAAGTTCAGACAGTAAATTTTGAAAAGTAGATGGACCCCCACAGATTTTTATCGTTGCTTTGGTAACTGTTAATTTTATTGTTAAGGGAACAGTTGCACACATGCCAATCTTCAAATTAATAAAGACTTTGCAGCATATTGGTTTCCCTAAATTTTATTCCTCCTAGGCAGTATCTTAACATCTTTATTCTTGGAAAATACAAGTTCTTACAGCTTTATTTTATCTCTGCAGAAATTAATCTCTATCCAAGGTGGACACTGAGATGGCAGGCAGGCTGTGTCTTAATGCCTTTGCAAAATCTGACAGCATTTTTGTTTGGGTTATTAGCTTTGGACTGGGAGTCCTTTTATAAAAATGCAACTGGCATAAGTTATATAAATTAACTACCCAGCATTAAGTTCTCTTGAACATGTCAGACGAGCTCTCCTGACATTTAAGTGTTGACGCTTTGATGCAGCCCGTTCCAGCCCTCTTTAGACTTTCATGTGTTCTTTATTTATTTATTTGTTTTCCATACCTGAAGCTCCAGTGGTTGTTGGACAACTACGAGACGGCGGAAGGCGTCAGCCTTCCCAGGAGCTCCCTCTACAACCATTACCTGCGGCACTGCCAGGAGCACAAACTGGATCCAGTGAATGCCGCTTCCTTCGGGAAACTGATCCGTTCGGTGTTCATGGGGCTGAGGACCCGCCGCCTGGGAACCAGGTTGGTGCGAATCTACATTTAAAAAAAACACCAACTCCTAGAACTTCTGTCACACATACTGAGAATTTACCGAGCAGCCTTTAGCAGGCGCAGGTGTTTCCTCCAAGATCTACAGGAACAAGCGGGAATGGTCTTGTGGGGAAAGGGATGGCTGCTCTGAGGCATGGAGTGATTTCTGTGTGTTGTTAGGCAAAGCTGCTCCCTCACCATGAAAGGTGTGAGAGGCTGGACAATACAATGAATTTTGGACACGCTCCAGGTCTCTGGTGATGGTGCCTTGTCCAGCCACACAGTGGAATTTGGTCTGTGTCCTTTTCCTAAGGAGTCTGAGAATATTTTATTTGAACCTAGGCTTCTTCTGATTCCATTACTGTCTCAGAAAGATGAAGTCACTAATCTTCCCGATTGCTGCTGTCAAAATTCTGGCACAGTGCGATGGTTCCTCCCGTTGGGTCCGGTAAAGGTCCTCCATCGCAGAACCCGTGCCCACATCTCTGATGCAGACAAGCTGTACAGATGTAAATGGCTTCCTTCTTCAATACCCAAAGTGGCAGGCTGAATCTCGTGACAGAATTTTTTCTTTTAAAACACCGAAGATCCATATAACACAACAAAAGCACGACAGAAGAAAGTACACTGGCTGTAATTACAGATGTGTCCTTCAAGGGATCGCCTGCACAGCTTGCACAGCTGAATTTGCATTTTATCCCAGCTCCTAATTTTTAAAAATTAGCTAATATGCTGGAGAAGTAGTGATTGCTCTGATTGTGTAAGATTTTATAATGAAATTCAAGCTTAGATATTTGGGCTTCTAAACAAGAACAAAACCAGATGTGTCCAGGGCATTCCACAGCTGGAGTGTGGAGGCAACAGTCGTAGGAAGAGCAGGGAGGAGTGTGGATTTCTGTAGATTGGTTCAAGTGCAAGAGCTCTGAAATAATTTTTTTAGAGGAGAGAAATTCTTTAATCCCATCAAGGATTAAAGAAAAAAACAAGCAAAAATCCCATTTAAAACTGCAAATGTGCAGGCTGGGAAGGGTACAGTAAACCTGAATAAATATTAAAATAGCTGTCCACCGTTATTTTCTTACTCGTTCCTTTAGGTTATGAATGCAGGTGGTATTTAATTTGCAGGCACTTCAAAAAATCACTCGCGGCATGGCCGAAGCGTGCTGCACACCTGAGCGTTGGGGAGGTGTAAAAGCCTTTGTACGGTGGCAATGGCTGAACGCTTCAGCCATGCCCTGGGCAAGAGCAAATTCCCCCAGCGTGGAAGAAAGGGTTAATTCTTCAACACATGCCCCTCTCCTAAATTTCTCGGTGTAATTTTCCAGTGGGAAGCATCATTGGATTGAAGGTGCCTCCAGCCCCTTCCGTTGTGACACAGCAGAGGAATTTTAAGCCTCCCCAGTAAGGGCTCTGGAGACCCCGCTCTGCCCCCCGGCTTGGTCTCCTCTCCCATGGAGGGCTCAGCTCAGCCATTATTAGCGACAAATTGGCTAAAGCCGAGTTGGACATACCGTCATCACGTATCCACGGCTGCCTAATTGTCCTTCTTGCTCCCAAATGCAGATGCTTGGGGGTTGAAAAATTCCGGTTTGGTGGAAAAACTTTTTTAACTGGCGCATCTGCCGAATGTGACGGAAAGGCATTCTTCTGAGGAGCATCACAGCAGCTTCACTGACAAGCAAAGGGAAAAGGATTCCACCCTCTTTGGCTTGCAGAAAGCTTTCAGTTTTTACAAAAACTTTAAAAATGAGCAACTCCAAGAACAAAGCCACATCAAAGCCCGTTGCTGTGGCTGTGAAAGCATTGGCAACAGAAAGACATTTTTCTTATCATACTTGACTATTCAGTCAGACTTGTTCCATCCAAGTCTAGATAAACATGGAAGTTTGTTTTTATGGAAAAAAACAAATCCTCCAACCCTAACCAAATAGCAGAGTGTCCCCTGAGGTCTTTCTGTCATTCTGTTTAATAACACTTGGTGTTGTAGCACTTGTCTCTTCTTCTCCAGTTACCATGGGTGACTTGAAACAAACCTTGCCGGCTTTTAGATGTGGATGTCACTGAACTTTGCGACGTGTGGTTTTAAATTTTATAGGGGGTGATGGCATTCATTAGTTCCTTGGTTCGGCCGTTCGAGCAGCGCTTGGCCACAGACTGAGGGGTGCTGTAAGAAGGAGGCTGTGTTTTCAAAACAAGCCCAAGAGTAAATTGCAGGGCTACGATGTCCCTTCCATTGACTGGCTTTCACTGAGCGGTTTCAACGCTGATACTTCTCCAGGGGAAACTCCAAATACCATTATTATGGGATCCGTCTCAAGCCGGAGTCTCCGCTGAACCGTCTGCAGGAGGATACCCAGTACATGGCAATGAGGCAGCAGCCCATCCACCAGAAGCAGAGGTAGGTGGTCCCAGTGCCCTGCAGCTCGCTGCGTGCCCCCAGCCCTGCCGTGGGCAAAGGTCCTGTCCCAAGGGATGCAGCAGGCCACGTCTTGGGATCAGGCTTCGCTTGGCAGCAAAGGGAACGTGTTGGGACAGCTCAGCCCCGAGTGTGGCTGAAGTGCCAGCGCTGAGCTGTGGGAGACGGGGCTGCAAGTTGCTGGCTGCTCTGAGTAGTGGAGGAGCCCGGGAGTAATTCTGGTGGGTGCCCATCGTGGAAACGTTCAAGGCCAGGTTGGACGGGGCTCTGAGCCGCCTGACCTCGTTGAAGATGTCCTTGCTTATGGCAGGGGGGTTGGACTAGGTGACCTTTAAAGGTCCTTTCCAACCCAAACCATTCTATGATTCTATGAAAATGGCATTTATCTGCCTACTCTGTTTGCCAGTGGCGTGATTCAGCCCACAGCGACGGAGAATGCCCCAGCACGTGCCACTTCTCATGGCATCACTGTGACCGAGCCTTCGTAAGACCTCAGCCGCAGAGTTGGTTGTGCCAAATCAGTGTAAAGGACTTGGGGGGTTGTGTTGTTTTCGGGCAGATTTGGGGTTTTGGGTTTTTTGGGGTTTTTTTATGCAAAAGTGCAAGTTAAATAGTGCTGTGGCTGGTCTTGTGTCTGAGTAATTTTGAATATAAAACAATGTACAAAGGAATTTGGAATGGTCTCCTGGAAGCATGGACACTTCTGGTTCTTGCTGGAGGGAAGAAGGAGCAGAGGAATTTATTTCTTCAGCTCCCAAACAGAAAGTAAAAGCAAAATTCAGCTCCTGAGACACAACCTGTGCTCTGGCACCCACTTCAGCTCTGCTTCTCATTTTCTTTTTCTTTTTTTTGGTGTCACCTTGGGCAAACTTCTTAACCCCTTTAATTCTGTCTTGGGGAGTGCTTTTCAAAAGGAGGTTCTGATTTTCCCCCCTCCATATGAGTAAGTGATATAAATGCTCAGCCCTCACGATGCTGGCCTTGAACGTAGCCTCACGTAGTGCACAACGAACACGAGAGTCTGCATCACTGCGTCGCATATAATGAGAACGTGTTTGCTCGTGCCTGTGTCAATCCCAAGCCATGCTCTAAATTTAGGTATAGACCAGCACAGAAGATGGATGGCATGGCAGAGAGCGGGTCCAACAGTAACCCGCACACGACGCCGGAGCAGTCGGTTGCTGCTCAAAGTCAACATCATCAGCAGTTCATAGGTGAGGAGACAGCTTTAACGTATTAGATACCGCACGCCCCGGCTTAGAGCTGTAAGGGGAAGGAAGGTCTTGTCCAGCAAGCCCTGGCTGTCCTGCATTTGTTTGCTTTTCTAATAAATCTAGACTATTATATATTATCCATTATAGTATACGTTCTAATAAGCTTTTGTAAAGTCACACTTGCTAAGTTTATTTCCCAACTCCTTTACCCAAGGAAGGCTTTTTTCTTATGCCGTCAGGTCTGTTGGTTCCTTTTAGTATATTTTTATCTGTCTGGTTTTATCCAAATGGGGTGGAAGGAGCAAAGCTCCAGAAGAGCGGTGCTAAGGCAGGCAGCCAGAGGGAGAAGGGCAGTTCTTTTCATTGCAAAGGCTGCAGTACGTATCTGATTGGAGACGATCCGTGTGGACCTGCTCCTTGTGAGAAGACAAGCCCTCTGGCTTTGCTGGTCCTGGATCTGAATGTCTCCACCACCTCCAGTAGAGAGAGCAAATCCCGGCCAGCTCTGAAATACAATTGCTCCTGATACTCTGCTGCCCAATTATATTTCCCATTGTACCAGAGAGGCATTTTTCAGGTTCGGAGAAAATCTAATGGGAAGCACGGTAGATGAGGACAATATATTCTTGTTTCTGTTATTACAGAGAGAAAGAAAACATTTTCCTTTCCACACGGAATAAATGGGCTGCAGTTGTTTGCTTTTTGCCCAGTATAACAGCACGAACCAGGGACAGTACTGGATTATTGGTCTTACTTCTCCTGTTGCATCCCGATGGAAACACGAAAGATAGCCATCAGCGACAGCAGCACCTTGTACTCGTCTGCAGTCCGGCATAACCAAGTGTTCCTAATTCTCACCATGTTTCCCGACCTTTTTTTTCCTCTAGATGTAACCCATGCCTTTCCCAAGTTCCCAGCCCCTGATCTAGGTAACGTCCTCTTACAAGAAGGGTTCACCTTGAACGATGTGAAAACTCTGCAGCTTCTTTACAGGCGGCACTGTGAGGTGATTATTTGGAGTATTTTAATTGATTTATTAATTGATGTGGGACATAATTCATGTGCTCATCTCATATCCTGCGCTTAGAAAAAGCTGGAATATAATAGGAAATGCTTGATTTGCTGCGTATTACAACTCAAATATTGTGCTTTATGTTATGTTTTCATTGTGTGACTTGTTTTATGTTATGTTCATTATCGAAACAATGCCCTTTCCTTTATTTTTCTTGTAAATTATTTAATCTAAGTGGCAGCACATGAAATTTATGCTTACACTGTGTGAGAGGATGCTAGCGGAGCAGCTAATGAATTGTGTTCTTTGTTAGGCAACTTTGGATGTTGTAATGAATCTTCAGTTTCATTATATTGAGAAACTGTGGCAATCCTTCTGGAGTCCTAAAACACCATCTAGTGATGGCTCTGCTGCCCTGCCATCCAGGTACGCTGTTGTGCTCTGATTATTTCCGAATGCTCCATTTTCTGGTGGTGGTTTTTTTATTTTTAAAATGCATGAAGTGTTTTCAGCTTCATTAGGCATTTTGAGGGCTTTGTAGGACCTGAAAGTATTTACTTCCCTGTAGAATCATTACAAAGAGTGTCAGGAGTATTTAATGACGTAATGACCACAGAGAGTTCAGACCTCCAAGGGAGGCATCTGCTCTGGTTCTGTACATCTGCCTGCCTTATACCTCCTGTCAACAGTGCTCATCCCAAATGCAAAGATGGATGAGAACGGGATGCTGCTTTCATAAATGGTCATCAGGAGCAGGCAGGAACGATTCCGTGCCGTGAGGTATCGGTCTCAAGTGATGTCTCAGGCTCTGAGGTTTTAGTGACGTGCAACGCTACAGGCCTGGGGAAGAGGGGCTGGGAAGCTGCCTGGTGGCAAAGGACCTGGGGGTGCTGGTTGACAGCCAGCTGAACATGTGCCCAGGTGGCCAACAGCATCCTGGCTTGTGTCTGAAGTGCCATGGCCAGCGGGACTGGGGCAGTGATAGTCCCACTGTGCTCAGCACTGGTGGGGATGCACCTTGAATCCTGGCTTCAGTCTGGAGCCTCCCGTGATGAGACAGACCCGGAGGGGCTGGAGCGTGTCCAGAGCTGGGGAAGGGGCTGGGGCACCAGTCTGACAGGGAGCAGCTGGGGGAACTGGGGGTGCTCAGCCTGGAGAAAAGGAGGCTCAGGGGGAACCTCCTCGCTCTCTGCAGCTCCCTGAAAGGAGGCTGTGGGCAGGGGGGGTCCATCTCTTCTCCCAAGTAACAAGTGACAGGACAAGAGGAAACAGCCTCACCTTGTGCCAGGGGATGTTTAGGCTGGATATTGGGAAGAACTTCCTCACCAAAAGGATTGTCAAGCACTGGAACAGGCTGCACTGGGAAGTGGTTGAGACCCCATCCCTGCGGGTATTTAAAAGACGTGTGGACGTGGTGCTTAGGGCCATGGTTTAGTGGTGGCCTTGGCAGTGCTGGGTCTACAGTTGGACTTGATGATCTTAAGGGTCTTTTCCAGCCTAAGTGATTCTCTGGTTCTATCACATCTGGGCTAACTCACTTCTTGGCTGGTGACCCAGATCTTTTAACTGCCTCGTTTGAGGCAGGTAGTGGGAAACAAAGCTCCTCACATCTTTGTACTCCTGCCTGACTTGTTGCCTTTTCTTCATCCTTTATGTGTTGGTAGTCTGCTGCCAAGGGAATGGAAGTAAGTGAAAACAGAGAAAATGGAGAAGGCAAAGGTTTCTTCTTAAAATTTATATTAAAAGTCTGTATTGTCCACTTCTACTGATAAGATAAGGACTTCCAGTGCGGTCATTTTATATTCAGAAGAAAAACAGTAAAAGTTTGAGTATATAAGCAAATACCCCATACATATCTATAGAATTACGGCCCTGTTGTCCTCAGTAGATGCTACCCAACGGATATTTTCCCATTCCCACAAAGAATCACTGTAGCTGTGTTTGATTGTTTCAGAATCTTTTACTTGAGGGTATATCCTCAAGGCATATTGCAGCACCAGAGAGCTGTGCCAGGTGCAAAGAGGCTCACTTGGATGCTGGAGGCAGCGTTTCTGCTGGGCTGAGTCTAAACCAGCCTGTCTTTTCAAGGCTGTGTGCTCTGGTACCACTAAAGCAGTACCGCTGCTAATAATCAAGACAGGTAAATAAAGCACTCCCTCCCCCTGCTTTATAGATGTACAAATATAAAACCAGAATATTATCAAAGTGGCAAACTGCAAGCATGATAAAATGCAGAATATGCTTCCACTTAACAGAAGGTTTAGGTACTTGATGGCCAGTTTCTCCATGTGAGTATACCTGTGGAGTTCCCTTAGTAAAACTGCTCAGGCAGGGGCTATAAGTACCTCCTTATAGTATGTCCAGGGCTTGGCTTTAATGATCCAACGCGTGGGCAAAGGCCCTTCCAAATGGCCAGTTCCCAGCGTAGTGTCTGAGCAGCTCGGCTTTGATGCTCTGGCAGTGCATTAGGGCTTCAGTCCTCCCTGCTTGCTCTTTAACCAAATATCTTATGCCTTAATCATGCGGGGAAAGCTTCCATACCTCTATAAAGTGAAAACAATGCAGGCTTGATTGACCTCATTCAGTTAGAGACAGTAGCTCTGTTCTCATCAAAACACCACATCTTTTCCCTTCTGAAAGCCTTCAGCATCTCCAGGTGTTGAACACCTTGAAACCATTTGTAGTATTTGTTAATACCAGCTAATCTGCTCAAACATGAGCTGCAAACTTTTTTTTTGTCCTCCACTGCTGCAGCTGCTGAGGTTTAGAACAGAGGGGAGAGCAGAGAGGCGTGAAGGTTTTGGAAACAGCTGCATCTGTGAGGAGGACCAGCTAAGCCCTTGCTTGCTGAAATAAGTGCACAATTCGCACGTACGTGTGAAGACAAGTGTGCGAAGGGCTGAGGATGGAAGAAGCAAAGGCAGGCAGGGCAGGTGCTGGGAGGTGCGGGTGTGAGGGAAAACTGTGATCAGAGCTCTGACCTCGTGGATGGAGAGGTGCTTGCAGAATCAGATGAGATTTGTACAAACTCAAAGGTTTCCTTTTGAAAGCAACATGAATGGGCTTTTTTCTGATGAAAACTGGGGTTAGAAATCAAGAAGAGGAGTGAATGCACTGAATGCAAACCTGCTGCTTACACTGCCTCCCTACCCCCCCGGCAGCGAAGAAGAACATGAAGGGATCCTCCCAAAAGACAAGCTGATCACTCTGTGCAAATACGAACCCATCCTCAAATGGATGAGAAGCTGTGATCACATCTTGTACCAGGCCCTGGTGGAGATTCTCATCCCAGACGTGCTCAGACCGGTGCCCAGTGAGTATCCTGCAGCGTGCTCGGGAAGGCACGGGTGGTCCTGACTCCTGCTCCATCCTGCTCCACGCTGGGCTGAGTCATGGGATGCCGTGTCTGACAAACAGCGGTCCGTGGCTCACCCGGTCTGGCTACCACTTGTCACAAAGATTTCCGTTGTAAAACCTGATTTAGAGGTTTTTGTTTTGAATACAAGCTAAAATATTATGGCAACGGCAATATTCCTGCTGCAGCATTGCTCTCTGTCGACAGTGCTTTGTGGCCCCTGGAAATTCCCATGCCTTTTAAAATTTGGTTTATTGCATATCACATCTCCTGACTTTGGCTAGGAGTCGAGGTAAATGCATAGGCTTGATGCACAAGTAAGCACAAACTAATCCTGGTGAGGTGTTTCCTTGGAGATAGTATCTTTGTTTACGTAGGACCATCCTGTCCCCTGCCACACCTCCTGGAAATTAGGGGTCAACTTTCATTTGGGAGGTTAGTGTGGGATATTGAAGGGTTTCTCTCTGATTTGGCTCCTCAGTGAAGCGCATGTGTTGGTCTCACCGAGGTCTCAGCTCAACCCTTGACCGGGCTGAGCAGTACTGGAAAGCCATGTCCCTCTGAGCTGCTCTGGTCAGTCTACGGTGCTGGGGCTGGTGTGTCTGTAAAGAGCACACATCAACATTTGGAAAACGCTCAGAAGGACCATGAATAAGAAAAGGATAAGAAAGAATAAGAAAATAAGAATAAAAGTTTGAGTAACAACATTAGAGAATAAGAACAATTGGAGTGCACCTCGGGAGCCAGCTGGTTTCGTGGATGCTAAACCCAGATCACAGCTAACCCGACAAGAGGCTGTGCCTCCGCAGCAGCCCTCAGCTAGAAAGTGGTCTCCAAAGATGGTGCAGAGCCTTTCTAACGCCGTAGACTTCTTTGCAGGCACGCTTACACAGGCGATTCGTAATTTTGCCAAGAGTTTGGAAGGCTGGCTGATGAACGCAATGAGTGAATTTCCCCCCGAGATTGTCCAGACCAAGGTAAGCGGAGGGAGGGTGTTGCAGGTCGGGGAGATGCACTGAGTGCATGTGTGTGCCTGTTACAGCTTTCCACAGCAACTGGAAATCACTCCTAGGGTTTGGCCACCTGTACCTCAGACTAGCACAGTATTATGAACCAAAATCAGCAAGGAGTGGGAGGACAGGTAGGGCAGTTCCCTTGTCCCAGCAGCTGATGACCCCTTGTCCATTAGAACCATTCCTGCATCCTGCAATTGCACTTAAAGCTTTGTGGAAGAAAATCTCTGCACTGGAATGAGGCTGTCCTAGAAAGCACGGGACGCCTCAGGGACTGAACGGCCTTGCAGGGGCTGAACCCAACGCCATCCTACTCCTGCTCTCCTAAAGCTTGCAGCCTGTTCTCACCATGCTGGTCTCTGCTGGAAGCAAGAGTGTGGAAACTTGTTAGTTTAAAGGGAAAGAAATGCAGAGGCTGGTTTGCAAGATGCTATAGGGCTGTTTTGCAGGATGCAACAGATGCTGCAAAAGTGCAGCTCGGGAGCGCTGGTGTGTGCTTTGGAGAGCAGCGCGGGTGGGACGGTGCGGGTTACCCCAGCCGATGTGCGCCATGTGCTTGAGCTCAGCGTTGAGGAGAGGTTGCCGTCCCAGCATCCTGCTCGCGCTGCCCTGCGTGCTGTGTTGCAGGTCGGGGTAGTGAGTGCCTTTGCCCAGACGTTACGGAGATACACGTCCCTGAACCACCTGGCTCAGGCCGCCCGTGCAGTGCTGCAGAACACTTCCCAGATCAACCAGATGCTCAGCGATCTCAATCGGGTCGACTTCGCCAACGTGCAGGTAACTCACAGTGTCTTTTCCTAGGTTGTGTTGTCCAGAACTAGGACTCGATACTGTCTGCTGGTAACCAGTGTCGTATTTCCCAGAATAAAAAGGGATTAAATGAACAATTCAATGGTTTTAGTGTTACTTTCCCAGGTAAGTTTGCCATCTCACTGTGAATAGCGGAGAAGGCACTAAGGACCTTCTGTAAGAAGTAGTGCTACCAACAGTAATATAGTTCCAATGTTAATAATGTCCTGTGGTCTGGACGGATCGGAGGAGACATGGTTCAGAGATGGTTTGGAGTCCTTGTCTGCTAGAAATGAAGTTGAATTCCTGGGTTGGGATGCAACAACCACGCAGGCTTGGCGTGAGTAACTGTCAACCCTTCTTCCCGAGCAGGAGCAAGCCTCATGGGTGTGCCAGTGCGAGGAAAGCGTGGTGCAGAAGCTGGAGCAGGATTTCAAGCTCACCCTGCAGCAGCAGAGTTCTCTGGACCAGTGGGCCAGTTGGCTGGATAATGTTGTTACCCAAGTGCTGAAGCATCACGAGGGCAGTCCCAGCTTCCCCAAGGCAGCCAGGCAATTCCTGCTGAAATGGTCTTTCTATAGGTACGTTTTCTTTCTTGTTTTGGAGGTATTTCTGCATCGGGCTTAGGGCATGTAAATAGCTCCTTGAAAAGCCAAAGATAAGTTCTTTACTCCTGTGCAACTCCAGTTAACTGTTGCTCTGCCCTGGTCCAGAAGGGAGTGTTATGGAGTGTTATGTCTCCTGTATCCTTTTGGAATGGTGATAGGATGCTCTGTCAACTTTGATTCTTGGGTTAGGGTTAGAAACAGAGCACAGTGTCCCACAGTACCTTCAGGGTCAAGAACTCACATCAGCCGTGATGCAAGTGTAAAACTCAACCCAAATACTTTGTTTCCCGGCCATTTTCCAGCTCCATGGTGATCCGTGACCTCACCTTGCGCAGTGCTGCCAGCTTTGGCTCCTTCCACCTGATTCGCCTGCTCTATGACGAATACATGTTTTATCTGGTAGAGCATCGTGTTGCCCAGGCAACAGGGGAGACACCGATTGCTGTGATGGGAGAGGTGAGGATTGTTTATTCCCTAGAAACAAACCCCAGCTGAGCAGCGCTGAAAGAGGCACGGCTGGTTCACAGACCGCACTGTGTCCTGAACATGCTTTTATCACCATCTTTGCTGAAGGATCTGCTGGGTTGTTTTGAGTGCCTGGCACAAGGATCCAGCTCCTTGAGCATCTTCCATCGGGGCTCACTAATTCCTGAGCTGGTGGGTTTGGGGGCGGTTGAGCATTAGCTGGGCTTCGGAGGCCTGGGGCAGGGAGGAATGCTTACCTCCACAACCTGTGGGTACCAGCCCTGACCTGGGGGTTCTTGCCAGAGCAAAGTCCCATCAAACACAAAAAGTCAACCAAGCAAAAGAAGGTCCAAAAGTTTCTTTCCCTGCAACTTTCAGTGGTACCGTTCACTGAACTTCTTCAGGCCTCTGTGTGCTGCAGTTACGTGCGCGTCAGCCACTTTCTCTGTTTTTGACTTGAAGAGAAATGATGGGTGGTTTGGGTTGTTTGTGAGGGTTTGGGTTTTTTTTAAAACAAATGAGACAGTAAATCTGGTGCCTGCCTCATAGGCAGGTCCTGTCCTGCCTAGCTGAAGCCACATCCAGTTTTTCATGCTGAAATGCAGATTTAAAAGCCACTGATCAACCTCTGACAGCAATATAGAAACCACTGTTAGATTAAAACTGATCTCATTTGCCTCTTGAATCTCATGCTGTTTTCTTCCTTCCATGGAACTTATGCAGGGGAGCCAGACAAATCAACTGCATGCCTCGTGCTTTCCCTTCCCCTCCCATTAGCCCCATGCTGTTGCATCAGGTCAGCAGGGCTGTGAGGTCCTTCCTGCTCCCCCTGCAATATTTTATTGATGCTAAAGCAAAACCTGGCTGTGGGAAGCTTTCATCCTTCGGGTTTTGCCTTTCCTTCATTAAACGCTTGCAATATTTCTGTTCTCCAGGAGGAGGCTGATTCTCCCCAGCAAAACAGGATGAATTGTGTCCTTCCATTTCCATGGCTCACTTTATAACTCCTGCCCTCCTCAGTTCCTTCTGCTGCCCAACTCTGCATGACTTTTCAGCGTTGTTATAGCCATTAGTGTTTCAGACCTCGTCGTAGAGGACGACAACACATCTCCAGAGCCAAATATGTCCCCAGCTCTCTGGTTACGGTTGGCACTGTGGCCTTGCAAGCGAAAGGGCTGCGCTGACATGAATGCAAAGGCTTTGCAGAGAGTTGCAGAGAGGTAGAGTGATGGTAGAGTCCCACGAGAGGTGGAGAGCTGGCATGTCTGAGCAGTTGCCCGTGTTATAAACGATAACAATTAAAACAATTTTATTTGGGGTTCAATCAATTTAGGTTGAGAAACAAAAGCAAAACCAGCGCTGGGTGCGCGGAGAACTCGGTTCCACCACACGCACACCTGAGTCCTAACAGCAGCGTCTTTTATGCCCGGATCTCGACCAATCTCCTCTCGCCGGATGTTCGTCCCGCTCTTTCCCCACTGGGCCGTTAGCGTACGCCTTCTCCTCCTATTGGCTCTCCTGTGGCGCGCTTTTTCAAATCTCAAGGTCTTCGTCTCCTTCGGCGGGCCTTCCCTGGCGTGGTTTCTCTTTCTTTATCTCCTTTGGCGGCTTTTCCAAGCAGCCTCAGGGGACGGGGAAGCCATCACATTGTCTCAAAGGAGAACCACACGCGCCCACTCACCACAACTGCGATACAGGTCCCAGATTTACACAGGGTACAACAATTACACTTATCACAGTACATTCTATTTTTGACATGAATCATGACTGCGTTTATCACAATCCCCCCTTTTGTTTTTGTTTACCTTATTGATTCATGTCTTTAGTTTCCAATGCTCAAATCAAACAGGGACAAGTAACAACCCCCCAAATTATTAATCAAGTAAAACATTGAATTAAACAGGGATAAGTAACAACCCCCCAAATATTCCCAAGAGTATAACACTCACTTCGGTAACTCAATTACATACAACAATTGGTAAGATTAAATAGTTACCCTTTGTTATATTTTTAACTAGTTTGACAAACACATTTTTAGCAACTGTGGGAACTTCATATTTGACTCCCGTTTTCATCTCATGATAAAACAAGCTAGATAACAAACGATGTTTTTTATTTTCTCCTTTCTTTATCCATCCCTCTGTTTTCTTAATATAAAGTTGGAAGTATAAAGGATGTCCACACCTTCCCACAGGGTTCCAATCAGGACCCTTATCAAGAGAGGTCCGGTCAGGGTCATACTGCTCAGCGGTTGCAGCCCTCGGCAGACCTTGTCAGCTGCAGCACCAATTCCCTCCGGTCTTGCCCTCTCCAGTTTTATCAATGTGTGCGACTCCCAACATAACAAACACCAGCAGAGGTCCTGGAAAATTAGGGAAAAGCAGGTTCAATCAGCTACTAAAGATAACATCGGTTCTCTTGTACTTTACATTTTTGTAAATTCAATTACCCTTTTACGGAAGTCAATATAAATTTCCCCAGCCATTACTTCAAGTTCTTTTAAATTCAATTTTTACATTTTTAATAATAGGAACCCTGAAAGGTTCCCCTGTTGCTCCTACTACCAAAGCTGTATCTCTACTTGCTCAGCATCCCAAAGGGATGTGCCAAACTGTAGATCGTTCACCTCCGGTATCAACAAAAAAACCCCATTACTTTCTCCTCTTGGGGACCAGTCTTTAAATTTATCAAGGGCTCAGATGTTGTTTTTGTCCCCAGAATGTAGAGCCCTGATACCCCTATTCATCTTCATTAAACATCTGTTTGTCCTTCATTCGTCTCCTCCAGTCCTTTTTGAAATGTCACCTCTGCTCATAATGGTAACATTTGGGCATTTTGCCCAGGAAATCCTCCATTTGTTGAGTTTCCCAGACTGCCGCTACAAACATTCTTGCTTTCTCTTTTTGTTTTTCCTCATCCCTCCGTACATACACTTTCTGAGCTTCCTTCAACAGTTCTTGTAATCCTCGTTCTTGCCAACTGTCTAACTTTTCCAGTTTCTTTCTTATATCCCTCCATGATCCAGCCACAAATTGGATTTTTAGAAATGCTTCTCCAACTGGAGAGGCTGAGTCTAGCCCCGAATACATTTGTAAAGTTTTCCTCAGTTTCTCTAACCAATCCACAGGAGACTCGTCCTTTTCCTGTTGTTCACTAAAAACCTTATTAGTATTCTGCCCCCTTGGGACTGCCTCCTTGATTCCTTGGATAATCAACTCTCTCAAATCTGACATATTTTGTCTATCACGGGCATTTGGGTTACTCCAGTTTGAGTTCTGGTTAGGCCATTTCTGTTCCCCAGGGGGGCCTTGTTGATACCTTCTTTCCCACATCTGTATCCCTGCCTGTCCAATCATAGACCTTTCTTCAGTTGTAAATAATATTCCTAAGATAGATTGCATTTCTTCCCAGGTATAGGTATTAGGACCTAGGAACTGGTCTAATCGTTCAGAGACTCCCAAAGGATCATCTAGTAGACGACCCATTTCTCTTTTAAAAGATCTCACATCTCCTGTATTCAAAGGTACCGATACAAATCCAATTCCTCCTATATCTGCTCTGTTGGTACCTCTCGGAGGGGAGCCAGAGCCACTGCTCCTTCTTTTTTATAAATTTCATCTCTCTCTTTCTGTACTGTTTTACTCCTTGTGTGACTACAAGGAGGAGAGAGTAGGGAAGTCGAAGGAACGGGGTCGGGAGGCAGTGGGGGAGCCAACGGAACGGGGTCAGGAGGCAGTGGGGGATGTATCCTCTCCTGACGGCCTTCCACGTCCTGCCTTAAATAAGGCGGGGGTAATGGCTCCCATGATGATGTGGTTGTTTTAGTTTCAATCTCTCATGCCTCCCTTTCCCTCTTTTATCTCAAAGGAAATAATGAAACCAATCTTCCCGTCTCCGACCCTCTCCACAGTGCAGCATATTCACTTTCTTCCTGACTAAAGGGCTCTTTATTATTCACATATAAATTTAATGTCTCACACATCCAGTCATCAAAACATCCAAATATTGGCCAATATACATAATCGGATTGAATTTCCTCTCTCGTCCACACATTCATACAGTAATGGACCATTTTTGTTTTAGTTTTTCCCTCTTGAGATGGCTAGTGACACCAATGCCTGAGCATTATTCCTAAAGCACTATTCAGGGGAATAATTTGTGGGCATTCCTTTTCTTCGTTTGTTTCCTCTTCAAATCTTGACTCCTGTTGGCCCATTGTATTAGGAATTTTGTGGCAATTCCTATAGCCCTTAGCAACCAAAAAGTGTCTCACAGGGGATCTGTCTCAAATCTGACGACCCCCTACGATACCCGGGAGTGTTACACCCTTGGTTACCGATACCAATGTCTACAGGGGGTTTTGGACCTATCACCCACCCGCGAATCCTAGGACTTTTACAGTGGCTTCCTATCGCCCGTAGTTACCGGTAAGAGTGTCCTGCAGGGGGTGAACCCTTCACCCACCCACATACCCTATAGGAGTCGCGATCCCACCCACGAATCCTATAGGAACCGCTTTGGTCTTTCACTGGCCAGGTCCCTCGTGGGAGTTTGGAACCGCGGTTAGAAGACCTCCACACTCGCTTCAGAACTCAACTCCTGGCTCCGAACCTAGAGTCCATTTCCAGAATTATGTTCCGTCTCAATCACACTCTTACACACAAGCAACCGATCCCACCCAACCGAACGGCTTCCCTTATACTCACGACTCCGTCGTCTTCGTTCGGATCTTCGTGCACCAGAATTACGGGTCCTTTCTACTGCAGTTTTTCCCTAGGATCTCCAATCCCTTTTGGTTATTGTTTCTCTTTTGTTTGTTGATCTCCGGAGACTGACCTAGACTGCTACTCTTGAGCCACAGTCTGTGGTGCACCCCTCGAAGAGTCACAGTCCAGGAAAGCACAGCGAGATCACGTCGGGGTCACCAAATTGTTATAAGCGATAACAATTAAAACAATTTTATTTGGAGTTGAATCAATTTAGGTTGAGAAACAATAAGCAAAACCAGCGCTGGGTGTGCGGAGAACTCAATTAGTTCCACCACACGCACACCTGAGTCCTAAAAGCGGCATCTTTTATGCCCGGATCTCGACCAATCTCCTCTCGCCGGATGTTCGTCCCGCTCTTTCCCCACTGGGCCGTTAGCGTACGCCTTCTCCTCCTATTGGCTCTCCTGTGGCGCGCTTTTTCAAATCTCAAGGTCTTTGTCCTTGAATCATGACTGCGTTTATCACACCCGACAGATGCAGAGGGCTGGAGAAAAGGCACCATCCTTCGGTCTGTGGCAGTGCTTGGTCGTGACTTGGGAGATGGAAAAATTTCTCCCTTTGTTCCAGAGCTCGGTCCTGCCCTGGATTGTTGCGTGTGGTGTTTGCCCAGAGGTTTATATGACAGTGACACACTTTTCCCCCAAAACATGTGGTTGGTTTTGCTTTCTGCTCTTCACCACTGGCACTGCTGGTGCTTGTGGTTTCACCGGAGAGCTGAAGCTGCTTGTTAGCAATTAATTAATTAAGCAATTGTTAGAATTGCTTGGAAATAAATGCCAACTTGCAGGTCTGGCACTTTGGATCTTCAGTAAGCTTCACTTACCTTGTAACTCCTTTTTCTTTCAGTTCGGTGACCTCACATCCCTGTCCCCAACACTGCTGGACAAAGGTACCTCCTTTCCCTCAGGGGAAGTCCTTCTGGGTCAGGGTTGAATCCTTGGGGGAGGGGGAACCTTGTGCTGGCTCTTCCACCCTGCTCTGTTGGGAAAAAAAACCTTTTCCCCTCCAGTCGCCACTCTCATGCCGAGACCTGTCCTTTGCAGATGACATTAGTGACCTGGGCAGCGAGGTGGACACGGACGCCCGGCACATGGGGGAACCGCTGGTAAAACGGGAGCGCAGCGACCCTGGCTACTCGCTGCAGGAGATCTGAAACGGGGACTCGGCTTTTCTCCAGCTGGATGAAGACATCCGGAGCCAGGTTTGGCGGTCACAAGCCTGAGTCTCCCCGTATCTGCGTCATTAGTGCCTCTTAGTTTCTCTTTATGTTTACTTGTGTGTGGGGATGAGCTCTGGGGGTGAGCCCGGGCGGGCAGTGGGACGGGGCTGGTTTGGCCACTTGCTTTCTTCCAGCGTGGCTGCTGGCCGGAGGGAGAAGGTCCAAAGTTGCTTCTGAGCGATGGGAGCCTCCACGGTCAGCAGTGGATCAGACGTGCCTGTCTGGGAGAGGCTGTCCTCCCCAGCCCGAGCGAGGCGGGCAAACAAGGCTTTCTCTTTCAGGGAAGGTGGTTTGGGTTTCTTCCCCACTTCTCAGACTTCACTGTGATACAAACTTGAACCAGTCAGTGCCCAAGAAGAAGGAAAAATACCTGACCCTTCTCCTCCAGCCTTTCAAGACAAGCTGTCCTGGCTCTGACTTTGCCAAATCACATGTTCCAGGAGCACAGGACGGTCTGTCTGTTGTATCCGCCTGGGGAGGGGGCTCCAGGCTGCACATCCATCGGGTCCCGGCGGAGCGGTGCACGTGCCTAACCTGGGACTGGCACATACATGCCCTGGGACTGGCACATACATGCCCTGGGACTACGGGACACACATTCCCACCTGCTCCCGTGTCTCCCCAGCTTGGCATTTCATCACTGATCCGCGAATGCTCCTGGGACGCTGCCAGGCCAGCTCAAGATACCAAAGGACTCCGAGGAAGCAGCAGCCGGTCACAAAGTGTGTTCATTGCCCCCTGCGCTCCGATGCCCATGGGCAATCCCACGGGCAGTCCCCATCCTCGCCAGGGTACCTGGGCAGAGGGGAACTGGTCCCATGTCCTGGGTTTTGTAAAATTCTCGCTTGATGTCCTTCTAAAATGTGGAAGGTAGGGTGCAGCTGCCCGCGGGGCTGCGTCCGGAGCATGGGCGACGGTGTGCGACTGCAGTGCCTTAGGGTGGGCCAGCGTGCCTGCTTCCCCCCGCTCCGGGCGAGCCGGCGAGCTCGGGCGCTGATGGAACAGCCCGTCCCGTGTAGCAGCGGGGGACTGTCACGGCCCTGGGTACCCCCGATGCCACGGTGGCATTTCCCCTTGCTGTGTCGCTTCGCCTTCTCCTGCGGCATCGTTGCAGCGGTGGCTCCTGTGGGGCTGAGCTGGAGGAGCTTCTGCCTCGGCGGGGCTTTGTTCTCCCCTTCCCTGTCCTGTGGGGTGTGGGCTGATGGGGGCTACAGGGCAGAGGAGGGGGGTGGAATCTGTTGTCAAGCCAAACTGCAAAAGCAAAGCCCCGGGGCAAATCTTTCTGTGAATAAAGGCCGTGTCATAAATAGCTTTTATTATTATTATTATTATTTCTAATGATACAGTATTTGATGTGAGCTTTCCAGGGGTCTCGTGTACATTTGCATATCAGAGTATATTCTATCCAAATATATTATTTACTCATTCCGAATGGTACTAAGGTAGCTGTGACACTTTAAAAAATATTGCTAATGGAAAGTAAAAAGAAAGTGTGTATAGTGACACATCTTTCCCTCTTACTGTCCTGTGCTTGTTGTCTGTCAGGGTGATGTTTGTAAATGTCTCATATTGAAGTAGCAGGAGACAAGTGAGAAAGCCGGATTTATCTGTAAATAACGACAAAGAATACTCCTTGGGTCAGAGTCCACCCTTCAGATCCTGCTAATGAGATAAGATGGTCTAAAAAACCAACTGAGCAACCAAGTCTTAAACTCCCCTGCTCCCACTGAGTGTGATATTAACTTCAGCTGGTGCATTGGCTCTTCTTTGCAGCCGCTACCAACCGGACCCAGCCACCTTCTGCTCACCATGGATGTGCAAATGAGATGCTCTGGAGCTCTGCAGCGCTGTGCAAGGAGTCTGGATAACCACCTAAACCCAATATGCACAAAATTCCCAGCTAAACCTGAATAGCAATAAACATGTATCAAATGCTCAGGCCTGTACAATAATTGTTGTGGTCCCATTTCTTCTTTAATCACGGAAAGGGGATGTTGGGCAGATGCTGCAAGGCTGCAGCGGCAGGGGGAGATGCAGGATCTGCCCAGGACACTCTAATTAAAGCAGTTTTGGCCAGGGATCCAGCGCCTGCAGGAAGGCAGATGCACCATGCAAGCGGCTGGTTCGTGGGGGCAGCATGCCCATTACCCCAGAGTTCACGGGGCAGGGAAGGGGCTGAAGGATCAGGCTGCTGCTAAGCACGGGGCCGTAAGAAGCATTTTCTAATTCCACTTCCAGACTGATTGTGGAGGATGGGAGCAGTGAGACAGGGATGTGACGAGGGACAGCTCGCTCCTGCTCTGACCCCTTGGGATGGGGAAGAGCCTCAACCCCTGCATCCCGGCTTGCTTCACGCTCCCTCTGGATTATGGGTTTTGCGGGGATGACTGGACCAGCCTGAGCATCTTCCTTCAGACATTGAGTCTCGGGGCTGGAACGGGGCATTATTTCCCCCAGAGGAGCAGAGCAGCACCTCCTCACCCTGAGCATACCCAGCTGCAAGCGGGGAGAAAATGCTCCCATTAAAACACCCCCCCCAGCCCCGGCTTGCCCCTGGCTCCAGCGCCCCTCCTAGGTGGGCAAATCCCTGCAGAGGTGGTGTGAGCGTCACTGGGGGGTGGGCTGGCGGGCTGGGGGGCTGCCAGGCTCAGGGACGGGACCCCTGTGGAGAACGGGGAAAGCCAGGGACGGGGCACGCAGGGGTGGGCACAGGGGGCTCTGCAGCACCGGCAACACGCGGGACTCCAGGTGAGAGACAACTCGGAAGGGAGCGTTGGGTGGGTTAATCCCTGTAGCATCCTGACTGGCGGTGGATCTCCCTCCCACAGATTCAGGTGAGTGGTGTCCTCATTGTCACCTGCCACCGAGTGCCACCACCCATCAGGGACAGTGGCTGTCCCCGGTTTCCCTGCTGGGTGGCTCTCGGCCACCTTTCTCATCCCAGGACTTTCTTTTCCACCCACCATCCCACCGCAGTCCCCAAGCGGCAGAGAAATCCAGGAGGTGGCAGGGGACATGGAGGTGGCAGGGGGGTGACTCCAAGCACACCAACCCCAGGGAAACCAGGGGGGTGCAACATCCCAGAAGTGGTTTGGCATTGCCGCTCCCTGTGAGCTGTGCCAGAGGGATGAGCTTCCAGCTGGCTCCCATGCAGAGATGTGCCAGTCGGCAGGTTGAGGGCTCGGGGTGACGAGCCCTTGGCTGGTCCTTGTGGCCACAGGGCACAAACATCAGCTAAACCCTGCGCCTGGACAGAGGGGCTGAGGGCCAGCAGGGTTGGGCTCCCCAGCATCGACCCTTCCAAGTGGCAGCTCCAGTTCTCAGCCACCTCCACAGCCCCCCACCCGCTGGCATCACCCCCAGCCCCCCAGCTGCTGCCCAACGCGGGGCTCAGGCAACAGGGACATGTTTCAGCCCAGACCTTCCCCACCTCACACTGAAGCAACCAGCCATCCTGCCCCAGAGCATCATCCCCTGTGATGGTGCCCTGGGCTTAACCCACTCTTGGGGCTCTTCTGATCCCTCTCAGTGGGCTGGGGGGGGTGTGTCTTCAAGAAGGACACTTGCTGTCACTCTGGCAGCGCCAAGAGCCCAAAGGAAACCCTGGAGCAAACCCTCCATCCACCTCCATGCAACAGTTACTGTCCCTGCACAAAACAGGGAAACTGAGGCATGAACTGAGGTGCCTCAGCCTCGTAGCATCAGCTCACTACCCCTCTGGGTACCGGTGGTGGTGCTGGTGCTGGTGCATACCCAGCCTTGCTCAGCAGTGGAGGCAGGAGGAGCCTGGCTGCCCCCAGGGCTCAGCTGGGGCCATTTAACCCACAGACTGGTTTCACCTGGAGCCTGATGGGTCTCAGGGCAGGTCCCTGACTGCCTGCTGGGAATCCCGGGTGGCCGCTCTTATAAACCAGCAGCCTGCTTGCTCTAGGGGTTTTTTCTTCCTCGCTTTTCACTTTGTTTCTTAGGAGCCTTAGTTTGGAGGTGGTGAGGGTCTGTTGTCTGCAGGTCTTGAGGATGTAGTGTCAGGACTTTCTACCCTTCCCAGCACTGCCAAGCAGGTAAGGACACAGCAAACTGCTATCCCTGGGGGCTGCAGCCCAGAGCAGGGCTCTGCCCTGGGGCTGGTTGTGGTCAGGAAGCATCCCAGCACTGTCCTTCTCATCTGTGATGTCCTAGATGAAGGATGACCTCGTCATGTAGCTCTGGAGTGGCCTTAGGGCTCAGTTCCCAGCCCAGCTGCAGCACCCCAGTGCCAGTACAAAGAAATTCCTTCCCGGCGCTGCATCTCCTTTTGCCACAGAGCCACTCGCTCTCCCTGCTCAGCCAGGAGGATATCCTTGAGAGCTTCAACAGGTACGTGGCTGCTGGGCTGTCTGTGCACACGGGCTCAGACCTGCTCTTGCCTTCTGTTTGTCTCCAGGACAATGTGTACCTTGTCTGGGGTGGGTTTAGGTTTGTGTTCTAGCACCAGGTGGCTTGCAGGGTGCAGGCTGACATCGCTCCCCTGCAGCCAGAGCAAAGCTGGTGGGTGGCCCTGGCTCTCCCTGGTGTCTCCGCTCTCTGAACTGTTGCAGCTGAGACCAAGCAGGGCTGCACGTACCAAAGGCCACCAGCTCACACCTGTGTCCCTGCTGCCCTGGCAGGAGCTTCTGCAACGTGAACGATGCTCTGGGAGCTGATCTGTTGGACTGCAACTTCTCCATCCCTGACCCACAGCTGGTCCGCAGGATTGTGTCCCAGGTGGAGTTCTACCTCTCAGATGAGAACCTGGCTAAGGATGCCTTCCTCCTGAAACATGTCCAGAAGAACAAGATGGGCTTTGTCAGCATCAAACTGCTGACGTCCTTCAAGAAGGTAGGCGGCCCATGGTGCCAGCCAGCTGGGGTGGGAGGTGGACTTTGTGTGGGGGTGTCTGGGTGTGCTCTGGCTGTCCCTGGGGGGGTGTATGGGGAGGTGGTGCTTGGGTTGTCTGTGTCCTGGCAAAGTGCTGGTGGTGCAGAGCTGGGCTCTGCTCTCTGCCTTTGATGTGCTGCAGCAGCTCTCAAACGAGGGAGCGTGGCTGGGGAAGTGGCGAACGGTTCTCGGACCACCTTCAGGGCTAGATTCACCTCTTCTGCCCATAGTTCCCCCTGGCTGCTTGGGAAGAGATCATCCCTTAACTAAAAAAGCTGCAGGGAAGCACTGGTGGTGTGACATATGGGGAAGCCATAGCTTGTTGCCGCAGACCAACCGCGAAGATGCTCCCATGAAAGGGAGATGTTGCCTTTCCATTGCTTCAGGCTGATGGGGTTGCAGCCTGCGTGGATGATGGGTTTAGGGTGGTCCCTGCCTGGGGAGACTCATGGGAACTCAGTGGCCCCCTCTCTCCCACAGGTGAAATACCTGACACGCGACTGGCGGCTCACGCTTTATGCCCTGCAGTTCTCCGAGCTGCTGGAGGTGAACAAGGAGGGCACCAAAGTGAGGCGGCGGGTCCCCATCCCAGAGTCACTGCTGAGCATCCCCCCCAGCAAGCTGCTGCTGGCCTGGGAGCTGCTGCCCCAGGAGCAGGATGTGCTGCCGCTGCTGCAGAAGAATTTCCTGGAGACCATCACAAGGTTGTTCAGCCCCTTCGGGGCTATTGCCTCCATCCGCATCCTGCGCCCGGGCCGCAAGCTGCCCTCGGATGTACGAAAATACACGTCACGCTTCCCCGAGCTGCTGAGCAAGTGCTGTGCGCTGGTGGAGTACGAGAGCCTGGAAAGCGCCTGCAGGGCCTTCGAGGACCTGGGCCACCAAAGCCGACTGGGCAGTGAGAGCATCAAAGTGGTCCGGCTCTGCGGGAAGGGCTCCAAGAAGAAAGCTGGAGCTGAGAGGGAGGTGGCGAAGGAGCTGGGGGACCAGCTGGGCTGGAAGGCACAGGTGGCATCCACACCGGTACCCTACAGCATCGGGGACTCCCTGCTCTGCAGCTCCCTGGAGCCAGACGGTGCCCTGGTGTCACGGTCCCCCCTCCTGAGCAAGGACCCCCCGGCACCCGACTGGCCCAGCGGTGACTTCAAGCCCAGCGCCTTCAGCAGTGCCTTCGCCGGGTCGCTGCTCACCAGCAAAGTCTTCCCTCCGCTGGGCACAGGCTGGAGCACCAGCAGCTGCTGCAGCCTTTGCTCTGGCCCCGAGAGCCGCAGCAGCTGGGGGAGTGGGCTGGGTCCTGGTGCCCCCTGGCACAGCCCCGCTCTGGATGCCAGCCCTTTCCCCAGCCGTGCCCTGGCAGCCAAGCGGGTGACAGAGCCCCTCAGCCTGCAGGATGGGGTCCTTCGCCTGCCCCACGGCCCCGATGGCACCAAGGGCTTCTGCAGCAGCTTTGGGAGAGGGGAGCTCGTCCTCCGGCACTGAGGATCCTTTCCGTTTGGGTTCTGGGTTTGTCTTTTTTTTTTCTTTTTTTTTTTTTTCCTCCTCTCGAGCAGCAGAACTCTCTGTGGCCCCCGAGAGCTGCGGGTGGTGGCGGTGCAGCTGCTGCAGGGGACAGGAGTTTGGGGCAAGGACGATGCCTGGGGAGGGTCAGTGTGCGAGGTGAGATGCTGAGCAGCACCGGGAGCTGTGCCATGCTGAGGCCACTGTGCCCACCCGGGGTCCGGAGCAGCTCGCACCACCCCAGTGGCATCACTGGGGCTGCCCTAAGGAAGGGGCTCAGCCCCCCAACCCCCGGCGCTGGGGTGCTGCCCCGAGGGGACCTCAGCTCGCACCTGCTGCCGGACCTGGCGAGGTGATGCCGCTTCCCGAAGGCTGCGTCGGCCCCAGGCTGTGGAGCTCGGGTGCGAAACGGGCAATAAAGGGACCAAGTTTCCAGGCACTTTCTGGCTGGTGTGGGTTTTTTGTTTTTTTTTTTTCTGTTTCCCCCTAGGGAGGCTGTTGCGGCCACCGAAGGCGCAGGCAGGCGAGGGGAGAGGGTCCTGCCTGGCAGGTGGCTCCTCCATCACCGCTGCTGGGGTGATACCGGGCTGTGCAGCTGAGCGTGGACGTGAGCAAGGGCAGGATTGTCCTGAGGCTTGGAAGGGCTTTGCACCGAGTGCTGTCCCTGCTGCAGGGGACGCTGGTTGTGTTCAAGGCTAAGGGGTGGCAGCCCTTGTTGTGGTGTGCGTCCAGTCCCCCCCTCAGCCCCCAGGTCTGCCCTTGTCCTGGGGGCTCTGTGCCACTTTCTGCGTGGGGCCGTGTCCATGGGTCCTGCAGGGACCTGTCTGTCGTAGCTATCCCCAAAGGGCTGCTTCCCCTGGGGAGAGGGACAGGGGAGTGGTCCTCTGGCAGGGGCTTGGCCCTGGGGGGGGGGGGGCGGTCTCGGTGCCCTTTGGGGCTCGCTGGTTCTGACCTGGGGCTTCTGCACCTCTTGGGTGCCATTTCCCTGTGTTCCCTCCCACACAGGCACGGAGTGGGATGGAGAAACAACATTTAATGGAAAACAATAAGACTTGCCAAAACATCAAACTTGCTAAATCCCACCCAGTACAGAGCACTCTTTGCTCCCACTCCCCCCAGTACAGAACATTCCTCCCCTGATCCCCCCTCTCCCCACCCCTCATGTGGATTATGTGGATTTAATCCCCCCAGGCTCTGGCTCCCCCCTTGCTGGGGGGCAGGAGCCAGGTGTTCTGCCTCTTGCCCTGCTGCTATGGTGCTGCAGGTGGGGATGGTGACAGGTCCCAGTCCATGTCCCCCCACAGCTCCTGGGGCTCCATCTCAATGGTGTTGAACACCTCCAGGCTCACCAGGGAGTCCGTCATCTCGGAGACGCTGTAATCGCCATCGAACAGGTCTTCAGGCAGGGCGAGGGAGCTCAAGTCACAGCAGGGCACAGCTGGGCTGGTGTCCCCAGGGGTGGGGACGCTGCTGGGACCCTCCTGGATGTGCCCTGCCGTGTCCGAGGATAAACCAAAGAGCCTCAGGGCCTCCTGAAGAAGCACCTCTTCGGGCACATCGTAGCTGTCTTCTAGATCCACAACCACTTGGTTGTGGGGGGCAGCAGAGGGGCTGGGGGGGACATGGCTGCCTGGGGGTGCTCCCGCAGGGGTGGCCGTGCTGCAGATGGTCTCTTCGGGCTGGCCCTGGATGAGCTGGGAGCCAGCGATGGATGTTGGCAGCACCAGGGGTGCCGGGGCCACGGCTCCCCCCTTCTGTGCGTCAGGCACAAGGTGTGGCAGTTGGCCCTGGGGGGTCCCGGAGTCCCCCCGGGCACCCCCCAGCAGAGAGGTGCTGCTGTAGTTGGCTATGGCGGTGACTGGTGGAGGCAGGATGCTGCTGGTCCACTGAAGATGGAAGAAGCGGGGATCAAAGTAGCATCCGCACGGAGCCCTCTGCAGCCCTGCGTGGGTGAGCGGGAGCCGTGCTGAGCTGGGGGGACCCTCCAGGGCCACCCCCCCACCCAGCCGGCCCCCAGCGCTGACATCCCCCAGCCCTGCACCGGGTGTGTGGGGAGCTCCCCATGGGGTGAGCAGCTGTGCTGGGGGGACAGGGTCGCAAATTGCGGGTGGGGCGTGAGCCTTGGGGAATTCTCTGGAAATGGGATTTCCTGGGCACACACCAGCAGGCGAGGGCAGACACACTGGTGCAGGCTGCTGAACCCCCGCCCCGTGCGGAAACTGCCAGGGAAGGGGGGGGGGGGGGGTGCCGAGGGGACAGGGGTGCCAGAGGGGACAGAAGTCTCCGTACCTGCGGGGGGCTCCAGGGGGACCTCGGGTGCCCAGGCTGCAGGGGGGGGCTGCTCCTGCTTGGCCGGCTGGGACGGGCTGGCGGAGCCTGGAAGAGAGACAGGAGCGGTGGCCGGGGCTCGCCTCCACCGGTGCCCCCGGGAGCGTCCCCGGGCTGGGCGGCTGGGTCGGTTCCTACCTTGGGGGCAGAAGGATTTGGGGAGCTCAAAGTTGGGAAGCAGCTGGAGCATCGGGGGGCCCCAGGGGCTGCACCCCGAGGGCTGCAGAGGTGGGAGCTGCAGCGGGGGCCGCACCATGGTCCCTCCTGCCTCGGCTGCCAAGGACTCTCGGCCGTAACCAGGGTGCAATGTTGGGGCGCCCCGTGTTCCAACGGCCCCGGCGGCCCCGCCCCCCGGCAGGGCAGGGGTTAAGGGGGCTGCAGGCAGCTCTCGGCGTGGGGGCAGGTGCCTTCGGCTGGAAGCCTCGGTCCCTTCCCCGAGCTGGGACACGCTGGGGGTCAGCGGGACGGGGAGGGAGCCCCATGCGGGGGCGCTGGGCCGGAGGGGGGGCTGTGCGGGGGGCTGTGGGGCCGGCAGGTGTTGCACCAGGGGGCAGCGGAGGTTTGAGCTCCAGCCCTCGCGGTGGTCGGGAGCCTCTGGGGGAGGAGGAGGCCGGTGGGGAGCGAGGCAGTTGTGTGTATCCCGGCGGCAATTCGCAGAAATCCCTGGATGGGGTCGGGAGGCCTTGTCCTGACAGCAGTTTCCACCTGCCGGACACCAGCTGGGAAGAGCCTGTGGCTGTGCCGAGCTGGGAAATTCCTAAAACCGGTGGGAGATGAGACCTTCTTGTGGCAAGGACTCAGGGCGCCAACGACAAAAGGTGCCCGCCTGGTCCTGCTCGTTGGACACGACTCGTGGGGTGGGGGATGGTCCCGGCCACGGTGACCGCGCGCTGGTTGTGTGTGAGGGGCTCAGTGCCATGAGCAGGACGGGAGAGCAAAGCTGCTCCCCTGGCTTCGGAGAGAGCAAACATCCCAGCGGCATCACTGGGGACTGCTCATGTGGCAACTGGGCCATAAAAAGATGAAGTTTCCAACCTCCCCAGCTCCTCCTGGGGAGGGAAAGGGTTGAGGGGGGCTGGGGTGCCCCTGGCCCCTACAGGCGGCTCTTAGGGGCTATGGGGGCAAGTGGTTTTTGCTTTAAACAGTATTTTTCAGGGAGGAAAAGGACAAGTTGATTCAGCTGAAGCGTGTGGGGATGAGGCTGCACCCGCAGCCTCCTGGGGCCACAGCAAACACGTTTGTGGCCATTTTGCCCACCCTCCCACGTGCGGCATTGACTGGAGGGACGCAGAGTAGGACACAGGACCTCAAGGGGTAAGGTTCTGCATCATCACTCGGTGGCATGCGTTCCCCCAGCCCCACCCCCACCCCCCTCCCGTAGTGCTGTCAGCTTTTAGCCTCCTGATGGAGAAACACAGAGCTCTGGATCCCCCCGGGAGGGGGCTGTGCCTTCCCTGGGTCCGTGACACCCGGGAGGGGATGGTACCCGCCGCTGCATGCTCCCAGAAAAGGACTGGATGCTGCACAATGTCCACCGATGAGGTGCTGGGGCAGCTTGTGCTCTACAGGACCCCAGGGACCGAGTCAGAACATCCCCTCCTGGTACATGGAGGATTTGGCACTGCCAAGGGCATCCTGGTAGGAACAGAGACCTCTCGCTCCCGCTGTGTGAACGGTGTGTGGGGTGGGGAGCTGGGGCACCTCCTGCCAGGAACTGGAGGCCAAAGATCTCTTCTGGCCCATACCCCGTTAATTAAATGGATTGCTCTCTTGTTAGCGAGGCGCCTCTGGCTGCAAGACCGTGCACGTAACTCGTGGCAGGGACCGATGCCCGGGACATGAAGGCAACCACACTTTTAAAAACATAAAACTTTATTTCATTTCAGAGAGCAGCTGAGCAGCCCTGCTCCTCGACACACACCATCCCAATGCCTTGCGACGCAATGCTGTGGCAAAGGGCCTCACCAGCCCTATCTGTAGGAATTCGCCTTGTGTTTAGGCAGGAAGGTGAAGCTGGTAGGTACGGGTCCCAGAAGCATCTCGCTGGAAGAAAGAAAACCAAACCCAAACAAAAATCAAGGAGAGGTTTGTGTTCAGTACAAGAGCCACCAGTCCCCAGCCAGTGCATGGCCCTGTAGCTCTGCAGCGACAGTGACTGCAGTCAGATGTGTCAAACCAAGCCTTTACCCTCCCCAAAACCTAGGGCTGCTGCACAAAGCCACCGCTGGTGCTGAGCTTCAACCCTGAACCCCAGCACAGGAGGGACCCAGCTGCCAGGTATAGGCAATGCCCTTCTTGCTGAGAGCTGGTGCCAAAACAGCTTAAGTTTGGTGACCTGAATGCCACCGGGTTTGGTGACCCGCTCGCAATGACGCACCTAAAATCAACGTGAGCCTCTGAAAAGTTCCTCCCCACCTCTTAATGTTTAAGGTCAGGTCCTAAACCGATGTAAGCCAGTTCTACTGCCATCAGGTTTATCCTCGCTTAAGACTTCAACTAGTTCTCACTTTGGAACGCACATTGTATTTTCAGGTCAGAGTGACTTTCTTTTAGTCAAGGAGGTTTAACTTATTTCCTAGATGCTGGTTCAGTACAGCACCACTACAGCTTTCCGTAAGACATGTCAGAGGGAGAGTCACAGAACTGCACAGCAAGAGACTGCACCTACAGCACAGCAGCAGAAATAGGGCGCTCGGAGAACCCAGCTTCTGGTCAGCATCTTAAAATGAGCTTTAACAAATAAACCTAAATTGCTTTAAAATCTTGAGTTCTGGTGCCTACAAATGCCTATTATGTGGCACTGTAAAGGCCACAGGTTACAAAGGTTTGCGCAGCAGCATGCAGGCAGGTTCCGCTTGAAAAATGGCATTTAAAAATATACTTCTAACACGGTTTTGGGCAGCCGTTCCCAGTACTAACACAATGGGTGAGGATTAGCAAAATCAGAGAAGGCTGTAGCCACGCTCCGTTTTTGCTGATCTCTGTTTCCCCGAGATGGGAAATAGCAGCTGGCTGCTCCAGCTCTCATTCTAGCTGGCTTGGAGCTTGCGGAGTCATTTCCAGCCAGTGCCTGGGGACTCGTGGGTGTGGGGGAAAAGTTTCCTGATCTTTGCTGCTTGAACTCAGAAATCAGGTAATGAAAAAAGGAGAAAATGCTCAGCTCTAACCTGGGGATGGGGACCACCCCCCTGCTTGGTGTCTGCATGGGCCTTGTGGGCTGGGACTGTCTGGGCAGAGCACGGAGCGATCTGATGCTGAAAGCCTGAGATGTCCCTTCACTGCGCTCCGTTAGTTCCTACAACTGTCCTGGGATGAACAGCATGTCATGAGAGAGGTCAACTACCCCAGATTTGCAGCGGGTACAGAATGATGGGCTGAAGCACAGAGAGGGATGGAGAAAGCTCTTTATGGCAACTTCAAGCTCAGTTAAAACCTCCAAGTAAAGCGCTGGTTAACCCTGGCTGTTCTCTTACCACCTCTTAAAACTGATGGGAGTCATCACCTCCTCTTTGGAAGATGCATGCGTGTAGAGGAATGAAGCTGGGTTAATTAGCATTGATAATATACAACTGTGGGTTGGCTTCAGGGGTGTCGGGTTGGCTGATGTAGATAAGGTGCAGCTGTGGCTGGTTCTGTTAAGTGGTTGAGAGCTAATGGAGAGAGAGCAGCAGAGGGAGAAATAGAGAGGAAGAAGAGAAGAGAGTGGGCCCTGCATGAGGTGAAGGCAGCAGAGGGACTGTATGAAGAGTATGCTGGTATGAGATGGTAAAAGACCTTGTTGCAGCTTGGAGAGTGCTGCAACATGTGCAGGCAGAGTGGGGCTGCGTGGGGCTCTGTGATGTCCCTTCCTAAGAATTTCAATGAAATTCAGTGCTTTATTACCTTATTTTAATCCAATCATCCACGTTTTGGCTTGCCATCAGCGTCTCCAAATAGTCTCTTCCCATGTAGTAAGGTGGCCGCTCATTAATTTTCTGAGGTAGGTGTTCTAATAACCCAACTGGAATATACCTGCAATGCAACGTAGTGGCAGCATGTGCTATTGTTCAAAGGGTACGCACTTGCTGCATTACAGATCCTCTCAGCTGGGGAGAATTACCTGCACAGGAATGAGAGCCATTCCAGCAGGAACTTCCTCGTCTTCTCCACTCCCTGAGTATCTGACCCCCAGTGCTCAAGGCCATAGTTGGTGAAGTCTTTGAGGATATCAAATCTCTCGCTGGAGGAGATATCCCAGTGTCTCTGCTCCTTCATTTCAGTGAAAAGCCATGGTTTGATGAGTGCCCCTCTGTAGCCCCAAAAAAATGTGCATTGTTATTCCCATGACTGATGTTTCCGAGGATGCCAGTTAATTTAAGAGGCTCACGTGCAGCCGATGCTGCTTTACTTTCTCAATTTCAACAGGAAGCTGCTCTAAGCTCCCACAGATGCAAAATGACTTTACTAATTTTTAGAGTAGTTTCACCAAGAGGAAAGATCTCATGTTTTGGGTTTGCTTAGGTATATTTTAAATTCCATTTTTCCTCTTGCACCAACAGAGCTCAGAAGCAAAGGGGAACCACAGGCACTTGCCTTGCAATCATAACCCCCGAAACGCCCATCTGCATGGCTCGATTAGCATCTTCGTACGACAAAATATCACCGTTTCCTGTCCAGAAGGGAGAAGCCAGAGGTCAAAGGGATACGTGAGGGCAAGTCAAAATGAGTTAATCCAGGCATGGGATAAAATTCAAAATGGACACAAGGTCCAAGAGCCAGACTGTCCAAAGGGGCTCTGGGGCTCCTGTTGAGACTCTCAGGGATGTTCTGGATTAACGTTCCCCTTACAAGGAAAAGCAGAGCCTTCTCCCCTCCCAGCTCTTACCCTGAAGGTTTAGCTGGGACTCTTTGTGCCACAGTGCCCAAGGGAGAAAGCACCTGCTAAAAACCAAGTGCTCTGTATCCTGCCTGTCCCCTCCCCTCCTACTCTGCTCAGCGCTCCTCTCGTCTGGCCCAAGCACTTGGGCAGATCCGCGCTGCACCGGAGCTGCTGCATCATGTAGGGATACCCCAACCTTTCCCCCAGGCTGAATGTCCTTGGGAGCCTATTCTCGTATTTTTTAAAGGCATCTGAAATCAAACACGCAGCTTTTCCCAGCCCACGTGACAGAACAACAGAAAGACCTACCAAAAAGAGGCATGGGGCTCGCTATTTTTGCACATTCTGCTATGTAGTCCCAGTCAGCACCCCTCGTGTACCGCTGCTCCCGGGAGCGGCCGTGAAGCTGGGGAAGAAAGTGGCAGTGAGCCCTCACCGAATGTGACTGTTCACAGGGAAGGGGAATATTTCCTGTGGGCAGGAACTACCCATCCCCGTGCCGACGGGCTGGTCCCATCGCTTCCCCAGCCCTGCTGTGATGAGGCTTATTTGGCTGAAACCTCTGTTCCAGGGCACTGCAGGAACCATCTCCCTCTGTAACGGATGCAAGGCTCAGCAGCACCTAGGAAAATACTCTCTGCATCTGGATTTTTCTCTGTCATTAGCAGAAAATGCTAAGAGGTAGTACACAGCTCGTCAAAGGTGCTTGAAACAGCTACTCAGTTTGGGGAAGGGTAAGGTCACCCCCACATCGTGCTCTAGGCTGACATGCAAGCAGAGCCCCCCCGACACCAGCCAACAATCTCACGCCACAGCAAGTAATCCCTGTACCGTGACCATGGATGCTCCCCACTCCCGGATCTTGGGGATTATTTTATGAGCCACATTAATCTTTTCTTGCACTCCTGTCCGTATCTTCACAGTCAGTGGGACATCCAGCACCTGCAGAAACGGGAGAATGAGGCCAGGCTGGGGCATGAGATGGCTCCACCAGCTCATCTCCCACCGCTGGCAGGTGGTCTGACTCACCGAGTTCATCCCTCGGACGATCTGTTCAAACTTGTTGGACCGAGTCATCAGAGCACAGCCTCCTCCCTAGGGGACAAAACATGGCGCAGTCAAGACTCTCTGCCTCCTTGCGTAGTGAAGAGCCTCCGTGGAGCTGCCCAACAGCAGCCCTCTGCTCAGGGGATGCAGGTAAGGCTTGGAGCATCTCAACACTTGGAGAAAGTCTTACAGCTCTCTTCCTTTCCAACTTCTGCCTTTGACAGGCAGAGACAGCAACCATCCCCTGCTCTTTGGACCGCTGATTTGCCTTCTGGCTCAAGTCTAGCGCCCATAAAATGCACGGGGAGCTCTGGGTCAGACTGGCAGGAGCAGGTCACACAAACATCTACCGAAGGAAGCAAAACACACCGCAGAACATCTTCTTACCTTCTTGTAGACCAAATCAATGGGACAGCCAACATTGATGTCTACAAAGTCCACTTCAATTGTCTGGTTCAGGAGCTCTGCACACTTGGTCATCGTGTCTGGGAACGCTCCCTCCAGCTACCAAAGGGGGACAGGTTGCACGGGTTCAAGAAGCAGCTTTTCTCCTCTGAATCGAGTTACCATTTGTTTGGTTATCAAGATGATAGCACTCACCTGCACCCCAAAAATATCTTCGGTATGATGCCGTTTGAGGAGAGCCCACTCGGAGGACTGGCCCTGGAGCAGGTTTGTGCACACAGCCATCTCTCCGCAGGTGACGTCTGCCCCGAAGCGCTTGCATATCCTTCGGAAAGGGAGGTTACCGCACTGGAAGAGGCAGCAGAGAGATGGTTTGTCAGGAGATTTGCTCTGTTCCAAAGGTGGAAATGGCACATTTTGACAACAGGACAGACAATTTACCTACCGTGGTCAGTGGAGCCAAGTAGAGCTTGCCTTGGATTTCCAGCTGGAAAAAACACAAGAATGGAGGAGCATGTTAGCAGAGCTGAACCAGAAGTGGTTAAATGGGAAGATGTTCCAGCTAATAATTTTATCATTTGCCTTGGGTAAAACTCAGTGGGAAACCCAGAAAACCACCCGTTTTATTCAAGAACTTCAACTGTTCCCTGAGAACATATCATTTGGATAAAGAAACCAAAACTTGAACCGATCTGTTTGCACTGCTCAGCTTGGAGAAAACTCAAAGCAGTTACAGATACAGGGGCTAGACAGGCTGGCTAATGGATGCAAGGACGGAGGTGATGATGAGGAGGATGAAGGCAATGCTCTCACCCCGGGAGAGGACCATGCAGCACACACAAACGCACCAGCCCCAGCCTCAGCTCTCCTTGCGGAACATCCCCACCCTCACACAACTCAGCCCCTACCCTCCACCAGGCACAAGGGGCTGCAGCTTCTCTTGGTTTTCACCCCTCCAAGGACACCACCGCAGCCCCCAGAGCTCACCTTCCCGCATCCTTCCCCTCAGGAACGCAGTGCCCAGGCAGCTCTGTCCTCTGCCTGCCTCTCACCCAGCTAAGAGGTCTCTTCTGTCTTCCCAAGCACAATCTCAACCACTTGACAGGCACACAAGAGACGGCAGCCCTCGACCAAACTCTCACCTTCTTCTTCTCACACGATCGCAGCTTTATCGTGTCTTCGTCTGTAAGCGGGCCCACTGTTTTGATGGAGGAAGCCTCCTGGTGGCCTGTGGGGCTGGGACTCTGTGAGGTGTCTGTTTTGGGATCCTCTCCCTGCACTGGCAGCACAGGACATTCGGGGCTGTCCCCCAGGCTCTCCTGGGGTGTTGCGCAGTTGGACACCTCTTGCTTCTCTGCAGAGCACCCCGTGGCTTTGCCTCCCTTCCCACCATCGCTGTGGGGCTTGGCCAAACCACGGAGATACTCGTCAGCCTTCTTGAAGCTGAACTTCCTCTTGCGCAGCTGGTGCTGGAGGTCCTTGGAGAGGTTGTTCCTCACCAGCGACTTCCCTTCCCACTGCTTGGTCAGATCTGCATTGACGATGTTCTGGTAGCCATCCCCGAGGTGGGCCTGGGCGAAGCGGCATGTCACGCCATAAGCGCACTTGCCGAAGGTTTCAAAGAGCACGCAGCTGCGCCCCAGGTCAGCCGGCTTGGTGGCCATGTACTCGCCGATGTCGTGAAGGAAGCGGCATCGCGGCCCGAAGTAGCACTTCTCTGCACACCCCTTAGAACAACGAAGAGGAGGTTAAAACCTCTGCCCCCCACTTGCCTGCCCGGGCGTGCCTGTACCTTCCAGCACAAGCCAGATGAGCCTGGGTCTGCCCCGGCCCAGCCAGGGGCCAAAACTGCTCCGAGCGCCCCTCACTCCCCATGTCGCTGCCCCCTGAAACACTCCCAGGAACGTGCTGCAGAAGGGCAGTGACGTGCCCACTTGAGGGGATATTTTAGTGCTACATGTCAGGGAAGCTGACACTTGTTCTTCTCAGCTCATCCCACTTCACCCTCCCCAGCCAGCTGACGGAGGCGGTTCTGCCAGCATAGCCATGCCCTCCCTGCCGGGAGTGTCCCCTACGTGGTTCTACCTTCCATGTGCTTTCCTAGACTTAAATGTCAATGCAGCCTGTCCTTGAGCAGGAAGGGCCCCCCAGGGTCCCAGACCCCCTGTCCCAGTGCGGAGCAGGGCCCCCGCTGCCCTACCTGCGTTACCGATGGGCACAGCCTGCGCTGCTCGTAGCAGGTGGGTTTCATGCACGGCCTGCTCTTGTTCTGCCCCCGTGCCCGCCTGCGCTCCACGGGCTCCTTGTCCTCTGCTCCTGCATCCTCTTGGCTTTCCCCATCCTCACTGAGCTCCTCTGGCTTCACCCGCTTGGCAGGGGGCTCGCTCTCGCAGCCGCTGGCCTCCTTCTTCTCCTCTCCCTCCTCCTCCACCTCTTCCTCCTCCTCCTCCTCCTTGCTGCCCGGCTGCCCGCCAGCCCGCAGGTAGGCATGGAACTGCTCCTTGGAGGCCAGGAACCTGTGGAGACAGAGGCAGCCCCCGCTGTGTCCCGGTGGGTGCCCGGGATGTAGGGAGAGGGCTCTGCTGGGTGGGGGGGGCTACAGTGGGATGGGCACAGGGTCGGGGGGCTATGGGGGGGCCGGGCAGGAACTGGGGGGCTATGGAGAGACTGGGCACCAACCGGGGGGCTACTGGAGGGCTGGGCACGAACCGGGGGGCTATGGAGAGACAGGGGGGTTACGGAGAGACTGGGCATCAACCAGGGGGCTATGGAGGGGCTTGGCATGAAGCAGGGGCGCTACGGAGAGACTGGGTACGAACTGGGGGGGTTATGGAGAGGCTAGGCACCAACCGGGGGGCTATGGAGGGGCCAGGCACGAACCAGGGGGGTTATGGAGGGGCCGGGCATGAAGCGGGGGGGCTACGGAGAGACTGGGCACGAACCAGGGCGGTTATGGAGAGACTGGGCATCAACCGGGGGGCTATGGAGGGTCCGGGCACGAACTAGGGGGCTTATGGGGGGTCTGGGCACGAACCCGGGGGGTTATGGAGGGTCCGGGCACGAACTGGGGGGGGCTATGAAGAGACTGGGCATCCACCGGGGGGCTATGGAGGGGCCGGGCACGAACTGGGGGGGCTACGGAGAGACTGGGCATCAACTGGGAGGCTATGGAGGGGCCGGGCACGAACCGGGGGGGGCTACGGCGGGGCCCGGCACGTACCGGGAGATGGCAGGGCCGGGCACGCAGCGGGCCGGGAGGACAGGGGGGCCTGGGACCCGCACTCACCGGGCGCGGACCGGCGCCACCCCCGCAGCCGCCATGCTGCCGCACGCGGCGGTGACGCGAGGGGCGGGGCCGCGCCACGTGACGGGGCGGCACCACGTGACGGGGCGCGCGGCGGGGCGGCTATAAAAGGCCCAGCGGCGGGGTGGCGGCCTCACAGCGGCCGGCCGGGGAGTGCGGGAAGCGGGCGGCGCTCGGTGCGGCCGGCCGGCCGGGCGCTGTGAGGGGCGGCTGCGGGAGCCTCTGAGCCCGCTGGGCTTGTTGGGGGAGACCGCGGTCCGCCGGCTGCGGGAGGGCCTGGCGGCGGGAGCAGGCCGCGGCGGGGAGTGCCCAGCGCGGGGCCCGTGTGGGGAGACAAGGCCGGTGTGCGGCCTTGCACCAGGGAGCAGTGCCGGCCCTTGTAGTGCCTCTTCAGGGTTTCTCTTTTGGGGCACCTCCAAAAGTGCAGTGAGGGATCCAGGATTAACGGGAATTAGCACCAGATGCTGCCCCAGGCCTGGCTCCTGAGCCGGGCACGGCTCATCACGGCTGAGGGACCCCCTCAGCAGTGGAAAAAAAAACACTGGAGCTTTGCCTCATGACTGCTGAGGGGTTCCCTGATTTGGCGGAGGGTGATTGTCTCTTCTGCCTCTACGTAGCTGTCAGCTGGAGCAGGTGGAGCACTCTGCAGCAATGCAGGGCACTTGGTGTGGGGGTTTTGTGTGTTTGGGAGATTTTTTTAAGGAGTAAATGCAAGGCCCAGTCACTAGGTGCTGGGCCTAAACCGAGGGGGTGAGCCATGCCTGCACCGCTGCCTTGGGGCTGTTCCATGGGCAGAATTTTGTTGCAGCTGCTCTGGCAACAGGATTTTCTATGTTATCCTTTCGAAATGTTTTCAAGCTCAACCCAGCTGAGCTGTGGGAGGGCTTCGTCTTTCAACCAGTGGTGGCCCATGGGAAGAGCTGGTCTGTCCTCTTCTTCACAGGCTGTGTGCTCTCCTGCCTTCCCCCTGCCACGGACAGGGTGGGTGGTGGGGCTGTCAGGCAAGGCTACCTTGTCCCTGGGGACTGGGGTTGTCCTCAGATATGGGCTGCAGTCAATGCAAAATGGACTCCAGATCTGCAGTGCTGCCACATGTTCTTGATGGTTGGATTAATGAGGCTGTCCTAACGCAGTGAGCAAGGGCTGGTGCTTATGAGACTGACCGGTGTGTAAAGTCTGCCCTTGCGTTTGGTATGTGGGAGGAAGCTTACGCTGGAAACCAAACTGATGTGTCAAATGTGGGGTGTTTGGTATGTGACAGCATGCACTGGCCTCTGCTCCCTTCCCTGTAGCTGCTGTGTCTTCCCCATGTGTTTGGGGCACTCGTTACACCCCTCCGCGGATCCGCAGTCCCTGCATGCCAGGAACAGCCACCACCTCATCTGTGCACAGGCCTTAAGCAACAGACATCTTGTAGCGAGGGGGCTTGATGTCTCACGGGGTGATGCGTTGAGCTCTCCTTGATCAGGTTCCCTCTCCATCTTTGGCTCGCATCCCTTCCTCTGCAGTTACACTCAGTCACTTACACAGCCTTGTTTGGCTAGTGCTTGACCTGGGCTACCGAGAGGGCAAGAAATAGCTGTGAAGTCCAAATGAAGAAAGACTTGTACTCCGTCTTCCCTGTTCCCTGCTGTGCACTGAATCTGAGGGCTTGCCAGGACCTTCTAGCCAAATAATTACCTCTTTGTTTCCATAAGCCCAGGAAAGTGAAGGCTGGAATGTGATTCCAGCCCTGCATTGTAGTGCAGGTATCAACAAGAGGAAGTAGAAGGTGACTTGTGGTTTTTGCCTTTAGGGGCTGCTAGATGCTGGTGAAGAGCAGCCGTGCTTGTGACGTCGGGGAATTAAGGCAGCGTTGAGTTTGTTTACAGGCATGTAAGAGTTGTGTGTGCACATGGGACAGAGGTAAGATTGCACATGGGGCTTTAATTTTGGTGTTTTCCTGTTTTGTGTTGCCTTAGTGCAGTTGTCTCCAGATGCTCCATCAGAAATGTCTTTTGGGAGGAGCTGGGAGCTTGGTAGGGTGCTTTTGCTGTTGCCAAGGGTGGGCAGGTTACACGATCAAGCCAGGCTGCTGTGAGAAGAGCTTTTGGCTGATTGGGTATTAATTAGTTTTGGAGTGAAATATGAGGAATGCAAAATACTATTTTAAGCTTCAGCTTGGCTGAGGAAGGAAGGGAGGAAATGAGGCCCTGGAGATTAATGAAATGATTTCACTGATGTTTTTGTGGGGCAATAAGCCTGAAGTCAGAATGCTTTTGACTTGCTGCACTCAGCTGAGGTCACAGACTTTTGCATCTAATCCCTTCTCAGGGCAGTGGCTCAGCAATTTTACGAGGCTGAGCCTTGGACAAGCTTCCCAACAGACCCTGGGGAAAGGTCTGAGAGCACGGCATGAAGCCCCTGGGAGTGCCAGCTCTGCTGCAGCCTCTCGGGCACTGAATGGGAGCCAGCTGCAGTCTGTGTGTTGTGCATCAGCACAGCTGCTCCTGCCCAATGTGCTGAGGGCTTAGCCATGTGCAGCCGAGCAGCTCGATGTTCACCTGTGGTTGCTTGAGGACACATACAAAGGAAGGCAGGGGGAATCTCTGCTAGGTACAGAGAGGTGCTGCTCTTGTTGGCTGCTTTAGCTTTTTCACCCCTTGCTGTCGTCATGTCATACTGAGGCTGGAAGTGGGGCCAGGGGAGTGAGTAGCTGTGAAATGTGCATTGTGGCTGCCTGAGCTGGACGGCTTTTGTTGGGAGTATAGTGCTTTGATCGCCAGAGCTCTCATGTCAACATCCTTGAGCAGTGCTAAAGCAGCTTTGAAAAAAAACGATACCCAAGAACTCACTGGGAAAGGCCGCGTCAGGAAAAAATGAAAGGTTGATTACAGGAAAGTGTGATTATATACAGGGAAAACTAAGTCAGAAAAAGTTCAGCTTCTTCAATGTCCAAGTTAAACAAGACACATGTATTCATGAAACTACCCCTTCCATGGGCTCCCACATAAGCTGGATGTGTCAAGCCCATGGTTCTGGCTACTACACCCAGGCGTTAGCTGAAAAATGAGGTTCTGTAGCAGCCCCAAGAGGTCGCCTCCACAGCTGCAGCGGGGTGAGAGCAGCAATAGAAACTTGGGCTGGTCGCATTTGTTTGCATGCCTTTTATAGCAATGCAGTAATGTTCTGACCACCTTTGCTGGCTGATTGTGTAGATGGGCAAAGGCCGCAGAAGGCAGGTGTGAGGTTTGCTGCTGGTGTATGGGAGGGTAGCTAGAGCTGGAAGTGAACTCTCGGGTCCTATCCATCTTCTGGTCAAAGCAAAATCCATTCCTCCTGTCTATTGTCTCATCTTTTATCCGGTCTTGGTTTTAAAGCCCTGTGCAACAGAGCTTCCAGCCTTCTGCAAGGGAGACTATTCCCATTGCTCATAAATCTACTATCAGGAAGCTGTTTCCAAGATTAAACCTTAAATGTTTCCCCTCTCTAGTTTCATGTCCCAGCTCCCAATTCCCTCCTGCCGTAATCACCAGGTCTGAGTCTCCTCCCAGCAGCTGACCGTTTATGCATGCTGGGGTCTCCATACCCCACACCAAGACCCTGAAAGTCGCTTTGCCATGTCTGCCCCTAGAAGGTCTGTGGTGGGACACTTGGGAAATGGGGTGTGCTCCTCAAATGCTTATAAATGGCTGAGCCAGGCTTTGGGTGGGCAGTTGTGTAATGGCATTTAGAAAAATATCTCTTGCTGTCATTCCCTCTTGGCTAGTTTAAGAGCTGTTCAGAGAGCTGACTTAGCGTTTGGCCCATGGATGGAGTAGTTAAAGGTCATTATCTGGGCAAGGCCTCTGTGGTTTTGGGATAAGCTGTCAGTGTGCTGGAAGTGGACTGGAGTTGAGGGTCTGTTGTGGATGTTGTACCACCTATGGCAGGAATGATCGTTCCTGAAACTGCAATAATAAACCATGGTGGTGAGCCCTTGGAGCTGCAAAATCTACGTGGTGTGTGGGCAGGGATTTCTAACAGGGGAGGGAGGGAAATGTACAGGACGTCTGGGTTCGACTGGGGGTGGTGGGAGCGAGGGAGCAGCGTGTGATCCTGTGTCTCTTGGCTGTGGTACTCAGCCCTGCATTAGTAAAGCTTGGAGAAGACCCCAGGTCTTTTCATCGGACCCTAAAATAAGACAAAGCCAAGGCACCCATCACAGCACAGGCTGATTTCTTGGCGCAGGCCACGCTGCATGACAGAAGAGGCAGGATGTGGCTTTCCCCAGCACCCCTGGGCACTGGAGTTGGGGAAGGCCCCAATTCTCCTGTTCTCACAGCTCTTGGGGCTTTTCACACCTACCTTTGATGTCCCTGGCAGCCTTCAATGCCCTTGACCCTGCTGTTCCCAGGGCCATTTTGGGGCAGCTCCTTGGGCTGGGAGGGGGAGAGGCTCCTGAGAGGGACCCTTTTCTTCTGACCTCCCCTGTCACCTGAGGCCACCCCATCACCTTTCCATGTAGGTTGGCTAATCCCCTGTGGCTCAGTCCTCTTTTGAAACTTCAGGGGAGTTGAAGATCTGGACAGCAAAGGTGCTTGCCTTCAGCCGGTCCCTTCTAATGCCCTGTACTACCAGATAAAATCTTTGGTACTTTTTTATTTTTACATGAAAAAGCAACACTGAGATTTCCTCCTGACATTTAACTCAGTCAGTAAGTGACAAACCAAATAAACATTCCTGTTTCACTGGGACAAAAGCTCCAAGATCCTGCTGTGACTAAAATATTTCATCATTTCCGAAGTGAAATGTTTCAGTTAGAAAAAATAAGAAAAGAAGAAGAACTAAAAATGACACGTTTCAATGTTTTTCTAATTATTTTCTCCATTTTGGCTGAAGCTATTAGTCAAATTTGGCCCCACTTAACAAATAGTTTTAGAACCTTCCAAAACTTCTATTTTGGTGACTTTTCCCGTCATTGATGAATAACAGTTTGATCTCTGTCCTGGTCGCCAGTGCAGCGCATGTTCCGATTCACCCCCAGGTGCTTTGCATTCTGTTTTCTGCTGGGACCTGCTTTGGCACCCCAGCCACCGTGACTCCTGCAGCTTCCTGGCTGCAGAGCCGCCTGCCTTCCCCCAGGCAGCCTGGGGCTGCCTCTACCCTTTCCCATGCTGGATGCATGTTGAAATGCACATGTGTGCATACTGGGTGTTCTCACGTGCTCAGGCCGTAAGACTCTTGCTCATCTATGTGTCTCTTACAGGTGGATGGAGCCTCGGTGCTACACAGTGATGGAGCAGGATCTTTTTTGCAAGACCAATCCCATGCTATCCTAGCAGTTGCAGCTTGTGTCATACCTGAGCTGATCCTCCATGCCAAGTTCCTCCCCATCGCTGGCACAATGTATTTGCTGGATTCCAGGTGAGCAATGTTTTTCTCCCCAAAAAACTGGCTGCTATGAGTGTGTTGCCTCTGCAGCTCAGCAGCAGTCCTGGAAATGAGCTGGGGAGCTTGCAAGCTGAGGAATGGCGAGCAAGCTGGGATCTTCCCTGTTGCCTCTGTTTGTCCTCATGCCTGCTCTGCCTGCATGAGTCAGAGAGGAACAACATCTGCTGATTTTTAGGGTCACAGATGGTTTGGTTTAGCTTTAATCGTGATAGCAGGGCCTGCGACTGACACATGGCTGTTTTCAGTGGTGGGTGCTGAGGTTCAGAAACAAAAAGCTAAAGCATGTTCTTCTGTTAGTCAGTTTTGGACCTTACCTCGCCTCAACCATGATTCACCCCATGCAGTGACCCAGGGAACTGCCCTGCTCAAGGATGGATGTTGCTCCAGGAGAGGAGCAATGGTGGGGAGGTGGCAGAGCCTAGTCTCTCTCCTCACGCTTGTGCCCGAAGCCTCAGGAGGAGGGCTTTGCAGCGCTGTCTAAAATCACAGTCCTTTTTAGAGCTCCCTTATGTTGAATTTTGGAGCCAGTTGTTTCTTAGCATCTTTTGGTAAATTTTTGCTCAGTTTTCTTTGTGAGGCACCTGAATGAAGGAGGTTCTTTGAATCTCCTCTCTCCCATTCCCTTCTGCATATGAGTTGGTGGTTGACCCTTTAACAGTGGGACAAGCAGATACTACCAAAGATAAACAGGGTGGGTGACCCATGCAACTTCCTTCACTGCCCTCTTCAGCATCCAGCTAGGAATAGGGCTTTACAAGGAAAAAACCCTGCAATTTCATTTAGTTTTGGACAATAAAATCTCGGTGCTAGCTTTATCCAAAGTCTTTCTTAACATCTGATTTTTTGTACACTAGGGTAGAAGTATTTTTTTTCCCTTCCTCCTCCTGACTAAAAGGTAGAGAGGACTGATGCAATGTCATCTAAACTTGGAGCAGCCTATGCTGCAGTGGCTGATGAGGTTTTGCAAAATTAGAACCACCCCCAGTTTTCCCCTGCCTTCCGATATGATGGTGTGCCAGTTTTTTATCCTGTCTTTCTTCTGGAAGACTCACCATATGCCTTAAAAAACTGAGTATTGGAGGCGGTTGCCCTTGCCTGCCTTCAGTGTGAGATACCAGTGTATGCCAAGGACCTTGCCCAGCTGATGGGGAGTCCTCTTTATCTTAAGGGATTTGTAGCCAGGCGGTTTCATTTCTGTGCCCTGCATAGCTGTGCCACTCCAGGCTGCTCAGTGGTGCCTGGGGTATCGTGCTAGCACAGTGACTGCAGCGTTCCTGTGCTGGTCGCTGGCGTCCAGCTCAGCTGCAGAGCATGCACTTGGCCCGTATCACTGTAACTTAAAGGCTAGCTCAGCCTTTTCATGAAAGAGGCAGCTGTGCCTATAGTGTGGACATGGGCCCATGCAAATGAGTAGGAAAAGAGACAAGAGAACAAGCAATATTGTCCCCAGAAAATTGTAATTGTTTTTGAGATGGAAAGATGTCATTTCACTCTTCTTTCCTACAGCACAAGGGAGAAAGAGCGAACCAGCTTTGGTTTAGCAGTTCTAATAAATATCGTGTGTGAGCTTTAGGGTGCTTATACAGGACAAACCATCCTTTCTGGCTTTTTGCTGCACTCAAACAGCTGCTGGCAGCTCTGCTCATGCTCTTGGAGTGTGACAGAATAGCAGCACTGAGAGCAGCCATTAGCTTTGTCCAAGTAGACCTTGGCAATGCCTTGGGTGTGAAAAGTCCAGAAGAAAGCAAACGGGCTTTGGCTGGGGTCTTGGAGCCTGAACGTGAGATGTGCTACCAGAACTCGCTGTACTGGTAGGGAAGCGAAGAGACTGCAGTGTTTGCAATGAGCCTTGACACTCCCCTTCCTGAACTGGAAAACTTCCTTCCCATTTGTTTCTCCCCCACTATCCCCATGTCCCTTCGCAGCAGGGATTAATAGACTTGCTCTCTAGGCTGGCTTAATACTGACATGAGATTGCATCTCTGTGTATTGCTATGTGTGCACCTTCCCCCTGCTAACAACAGTTGAATCCCTTGGCTAATCTCAGCAGCGTTTGGCAGGGAGGAAATGTCTCAAAAGCATTGAATTCCTAAAAGTTTCATGGGGGTGCACAGTTCGGTTTAGTACCCAAATTTGTGCCCCCTCTAAGGGAGGTCTCGGGCAGTTGGCCAGCTGACAGGGTGGGAGCTCAGCAGCCAGTGGGCACATACAGCTCCGAAGCCAGCTGCAGTGTGCCCCAGTTCCTGCGTGGCAACGCGGGGAGCAGGTACAGGGTGATGGAGGGCATGGCAGGGAAGGGTACCGCTACCTGGGGGGAGCGTGTATGTTGGAAGGGTGTATGCATGTGTGAGATCTGGCATTACTGCAGCACAGGGGCTACAACAGGTACAGGAAGGAGCTGTGATTATCGATGTGTGAGGAGAGATACAGGAGCTATAGGACATCAATCCATAAGGGCTTCTCCTATTCCCAGTACAGCCCCTGCTCTCAGCAAAGCAGAAGACAGGTTCCGTATTAAAATGTGCAAACAGCTCTATGTTAGCACTAAGAATATAACCTTCCTTCAAATAAATCCCTGAAAGCCACCTGAGGTGAGTCAGGGATAGGTAGCCAGAGCCTGTTTGTGCTGGTGTTGTCCTACAAGGCAGGATTGCTAACACAAGCACTCAAGCAATGCATCTCTGTCCAGCTGTAAAACTCTTTTCCATAGAGTCATACAGTCTTAAGAACAGGTGAGGATTTTTCCAAAGCTTTAATTTAAGGAATGGGGTGTCCTTTCCTTGTTAAAGGTAGGATGGTGGTCCCCTATGTGCTATTGAAAAGTTTGATCAATTTCTCCCCACAAAAGCTCCCTGTTTCTCTCTCCTTTCTCCTGTGCCACGCAGTGTTGCACACCAGGCAGCGTTTAATGAACTTGGCTCTGGAGAGTCTGTCTCCCTGCAGCTGCTTTTTCTGCTGCATCTCTGCAAATCATCAATATTCATGTGCTTCATCGGCAGAGCCTCTAAAGGGCTCTGGAAATCTGGAGCGGGATCCAGTGCTGGAAAAGTCTTTCCTGTGTGGGGTCAGGGAGCAGCGGGCTGTGTATTTGCCACGAGAGGGGGTTATGAGCCTGCGAGAGCCCAGGAGTGCGTGCTGAGGGTGCTGTGGCTCAGTGCTGGGTACCCAGGCAGGTCCTGGCTGGAACGAGCATCACCCTGCAGCTGCGCTGAGCAGAGTTGTTGTGTGCTTCAGCTTACTGGGGCCACCCTGGTGTGCAGTCTTGCCATGGGGATGGGTTGCAGAAGGCGCCTTTATCTCACTCCGCAGGCTTTGCTGCAGCTTCATCCCGTTTTCCCTGTGAAAGATGGGATGACAGTGGATTAAGTTGCGATAAGGCCCTGTAAGTGCTGATGGATGGTTAAGTGGGATGGTGTTTAACAGGGGCTGTGACACCTGCCACAAGGCAAACGGCAAGACAGAAGCACACTTGGCAGGGAGGAGCTCAGTCCTTGTTTGCCCGCAGGGTCTTGCTCCCAGATGACCTCGTGAGGGAGAGCTAAAGCAGGAAGGTGATTTTCCTGACTGCAGACGGGGTATGGACTGCTTCGCAAGCCTGCCTTCCCCTCTAGGCTGGTTAAAAGCATCACTTGAACGCATTTTCCCGTGAGCTGCTTCCACTGATGTGTACCGTTCTCTCCTTTGCAGTGATGCAACTATTTGTGTGATTGCAGGAAACGGCGAGTTACTGATCTGGCTGATCCTGGTTATTTTTTTGCCCTTTCCCAGGACAGGAATATTTCCTTCACAGGTGTTGCTTGAGTATAGTGTGTTCTGGGGTCTGAGCTAATCTGCCTGCAACCAGCAGAACTGAAACTAAATTATCCTAGCATATTCTCATTTTGGTCTCATTGTGGGTGTCAGGACACTAATTTGATATTTGCCCTCCCTGCTCCCTGGCCTTTTGCTCAGAATTTGAAGCCTTGGGAACAGTAGAGGTTCTGGGTCTGTGGTGTCCAGCTGAGTACAGGCTGTGCAGTTGCAGCATTTGCAGTCCAGTTCTTCTGTGAAGTATCCTTTATGGTCTGTCTGCTGCACAGAGATGACTAATAGTCCCCAGTCCCCATCCATCAAACATAATTAGGTCCATTTCCTAATGACCCTTTGGACTGCTCAAGTGGGAGCTGAGAGGAAGATGGAGCACCTTGTCAACGGGCATCACTTCCAGGAAAGAAAACTAACAGCCTCTTCAGCAATGCTGGGGCTGGCTCCAGGGTGGGTTGCAAGACCCCAGTTGCTGGACCAACAAACATCAGGAGCCCAAATATCTGCTTAAAAGGGAGAGAAGCCCCAGATGATAAAACCCTTAAGGTTCAGGATGAAATCAGGTACTTGCTGATATTTTGTGCTCTTCTGTGCCATGTGCAGTCCTGACCAGTGACCTGGATTCCTGCCTCTGCCTCCCATAAACTGGGGGATCCTGGAGAAGTCTTAACAGTGTTTTTCCCTGAAGTGGCTATGGTTTATTTTTAATGAGAAAGGATTTGATTTTTAGAAGATATTGATTAAAATAGAATCAGAATCTGTTTCAGAGAGAGTGTTGGTTGGATGAGTGTGTTTGTTTATTTTATTAGTTTTTGTTGGTTTTTACATAGACGTATCCATTAGGCCACATGCCAAGGAAAATGTGGAGGGGAGGGATTAGGCTAACACAACTGTGTCTTCTGAAATGTTCATTAATCTCTATTTTATACAAGGAAATTTTTTTCCAAAGGTCACAATTAAAACATATTCCAGTTGACCTCGTAAGTTGTCCTCCACTCTCTGATTTAGTACCCTGACAAGAAAGATGTCCTGAATCTGAATCTGACTCTTCCTGTGATTTGGCGGTTAAGTTGGTTTGTGTATGTCTTTTTTTTTTTTTTTTTTTTTTACATCAGGGATACTGAAACATCTTGCAGGCTCACAATTGTGTTCCTTCAAGAGTGGACATGTGGTAGCTCAGTACTGGTAGGGTCTCCACACATTCTTCACGTGTGCTTCAGATCCTGTGTCTTTCGGCTGTCGTTCATTGCAGTCACCTCCTGGCCAAGGCTCGTACACTTATACATGTACCATGTTATCATTGAACAGGTCAGTAGGTCCATGCAGGCTCTGCAGAATAAATCCTTTTTGAAATAAAGGCTCTGCTGAGCTGCACGGAAGCCAAAGTGAATTGTTTTGCTGGTTTAGCTTGCTGAAATGGTTCGGCACAGGGTGTGATGACTGCGTGGGCCAGGGCGGCTGTCCAGCCAAGAGGGCAGGGCTGAGGCAGCCAGCAGTTGCACTGGTTTAGGCTTCCACATAACTGATGCTGTAGCTGCTTGGGTTTGAGCACCCTGCTTTGACCTACCTCTCTGCCCAGACAACAAATCAGTGTTGCATACAGCATAAGAACCAGAGTCATGGTCCTCCAGGTGTTGCTTTTTTCTCAGGACAAGTTATTAGTGAGCCTGACTTTCTTCTTTGGCTTTGCTGTCTTGGGACTCTGGCTGGCAAGCATAATCAACAAGGGCTGGGGTTTGTAATTCCTGGCACAGAAACAGCATTAATGGATTTGTTCAGTTCTCTTTTATCAGCCTTTCCAGCCTGCCTCTTATCTCATTACTTTGGGGAGGGCTGAGGTGGGATTAAAAGAACGTGAAGGCCTGATAAATGGAGATAGAAACCAAAGTGTAGAGGCAGATCAATACAGGTCCATCACGAAGACTTGCGGAGAGCTTGCGGGGCTGGCTGGGTGGACCCAGGCCCTGGGGGAATGAGGCTGCCATGGGATGGTGCCAGAGCTCAGGGACCCCAGAGGAATGTGTCACAGCAGTCATGAAACCTGTTGGGCTGGGTGAAAGTGGAGCATATGTGAAGGCATCTGGCACTTCGCTTTCTGCAAATCAGTCCTGTGCTTCTGTTTTCCTGACTCAGCAGTTTGCTGTAGCACTGATTAGCATCTTGGCTGAATGAAACTTTCCCAGGCTTCACAGTGCTGCAAAGAGTTGCTGGTGCCTCCTGCATCTAAAGAAGCCACTTAACATTATTTGTACTCTTCTCCCCCAAGAGGTGAATGTATTAGTCACTGCGTAGAGGGCTCAGGATGGAGCTGGGATCTGGAGGAGAGGCAAATTGGTATGGGAATAAGGATGCCAAGTTTGGAAACTTCTGAGCCATCTAACACACCTAAGGTTGCCAAGGGAGTGGAAAACGGGTCTTGTGGGAGCAGGTTTCTCTGTGCCTGGAGCAATACCATGAGTGACCTTTGTCCTGGATGCTGGGCAAGTTGGTGCCTCCTTATGCATCCTTCTTTTTTCTCATCCTCATAGGCTGAAGGGGAGTATGTACTTATGGTGAGGCTTCTAGGCAGCCTTGTTGTCTTCCTGGAGGCAAGGAGCAAGTCTCCCTGTTCAGCACAGAGCCACCCATCAGCACATGTTGTGGTTTTGGGAATTTTGCCTCAGCAGCCTGGTTCTAGTGTGACCGCTGACACAAAACTGGCTTGTACTCTACAAGCAGGAGAGGGCTGTAGGGTCCTTTCCCTGCAGGGCTGCCCTGTGTCTTGCTTTGCTTGGGTTCGTGAGGCTCCTAGCCTGTAGGAAGGTGGGGAGGGGTGAATTATGTCCTTCCTCTGTGCCCGCTAGGATTAGCGTGGCAAGGACTTTGTGGTGGATGTGGACACTGAGTACTTTCATGTGACAGTGCTGCGTTTCAGCTGAGCTTTGACACAAACCCAGCCAGGAGTCGATACCTAGCTTCTCAGAGTGGCTCCTGGGGCATAGCCCTTGGACCTGTCTTCCTTTAAACCAGTTCTTTCTGTTCTGCTTGGAAGCACTGAAAAGCATTCCGGGGCTCTGCTGGGGACCTCTTTTGACACCAGCTCTGCTGTCCTTCACTAATTTCTCCCCACACTTTCTCAGGTTTCCACGTCCCCTGTGTTTTCAGAAGAACCTGGGAAAAGCTTTCTCTTCACCTGGCATTGGTCGCAGATCTCTGCTCAGTTTCTTTCCTCCCTGCTGTCTTTCCCTTCCCCTGATTCCCGGCTTTAATTCGCCTTTGCTTATTTTGAATACAAAGCTCCTCCATCACAGTGTTTATAGTTTGCAAAGCCTTGGGCCCATTGCTTATTCTCCTTCTTATATCCCTACTTAACTGCCTTGGCTCCCTGTGCCCTTTCTCTGCTTCCGAAGTATCCACGATGAATCACAGTCCCTGTCCCCAGCTGTCTGCTGCATAGTTCCCATATCCCAGGAACCCTGTTCCCAGACATTGCAGCAGTTCAGTCAGAAAGCCTTCCTCTTTCTCATCCCTTAAAAATTGCTTTCTCTGGAGTCAGCAGCACGCGCCTTTGCCTCTCTCGCGGGCCTCTCAAGGCAGGAGCAGCCTTGAGCAAGATCTGTCACCCGCACGGTGCCCAGGCCGTACCCAGTGTGGGCTGGATGGGTGGTACAGGCATCCCCTCCCTCCACTGGTGCTCAGAGCATCCCCACCTGCTTTGGAAGCTGCCGAGTTGATGCTGGCTGGCACTGGGCTTATCTCCCTAGCACCAAGTAAATGCCATCAGCCTGGTTGGTATCCACTTTTCCATATCAGCTTTTGTCATGGTTTCCCTTCGTCTTTTCCCAAAATAGGCTGGTCTGCTCTAAAGCACAAACGCCCTGGTTCCCATCTTTGCAAGGGTGTGGTGAGGAACGAGTGCTGGCCGCATCCCAGCTCTGTTCCCCTCCAAGCGCTCCTGGACCAGGATTATATTTTTATTTTTATTTTTTTTAGTGAACTGAATCTTCAGGCCATGTTTTGTGTCCAAACAAACCAAGCAAAGCTGATGTTCTTGCACCAGTGGGGACTGAAGCAATTGGAGAGCGAGTGTACAGTGAGCAGAAGACAAGTGGGATGAGGATGTGGGATGCTTTGGTCTGAGACTGAGTCAGCGAGTCAGAGCCTGGTGCTGGGGAAACAAACCCACGTCCTCTAGTCGGGGCTTGCAGAGGGGAGGGAAGGAGCCACGCAGCTAGCCCAGCGGAGCTGTACCAGCCCAGGGCTGGCGCTGTAAGGAGCCAGGGGCGCAGCATGTGCCAGGCCTGTGCTGCAGAGCAGGAGGGAGGCCAGCCAAAGGGCAGGGAGCGTGGAGCGTGTAAATGGTGAGGCAGGGGCCAGGGTGGGGAGCTGATGGGGTGGCTCGCTGCAGCAAAGCCCTCCTTGGTCATGGTGCTGTGGTGGGACCCAAGCAGGTCCAGGTGGGTGAGAACAGCTCTGCTCTTGCCCTGGATGGCATCTGGATGAGAGCATCTGTGCAACAAGGTGGAGTGTGGGCAGAGTGAGCTCAGGCCCATTTGCTTCTCTCCAGAGAAGTACACCCAGAGTTGAAATTTCCTGACTGCTGCACTTTTCCTGCCTGTGACTTAGTCCTCCTCCCTCTCCCCAGGCAAAAGCTTCTGAACTGAAATAATTCTGCAGATGGAGACCAGGACTCCGCGTCACTTCAAGTCCTTCCCGTCGGGCCAGGGTCACTCCAGTGGGAACATGGGACTCGAAGCAGCCTGCAGTGCAGGTGAAAGCCACAAAGCCAGCGGTGCATGGCCGCTCACCAGCTCTGGATGCTTGTTCCCACGCACATCAGAGGCCGCTGCTGCTGCTGCCTTTGCTCGCCTCCCATCGATGGGGACAGCTTGCTCCCCTGTCCTGTCCTCCAGAGACTCAAGGTCCAGCTCATCCCATGCCTGTGCACAAGGAGTGGGGACAGCGGCCGGCAGGAAAAGCGAGCCAGGCCAGCTCAAAATAGACTGCTTGTCGGAGTTTTCCATGAGACCTTTGAGACTCCTTATCTCCCCGCTGCTGTTCTGGCACAGGACGAGTTGCAGATGGAGCAGCCTCTATGAGCAACATTACCTCGGTCACCCCAAAGCTTCCTGCCACCCGGACGGGACGTGAGGCCGTTGTCCTGTGGGATAACGGCTGCTGCAGGGGGCACCGCAGCCTCTGGTTTAGCAGGACTAATTGGGTGGAAGTAAAACCTGCCTAGTGTCATGGGGGTGGGGGATATTGAGAAGCCTAGCTTTGGTGACAGCAGCTTTAGCAGAGTTTGGGCATGCAGGCGTGGTAAGCTGTTAAAAAGATGCCAGTAGCCAGAGGGTGGTCTTGTACCTCTCCTGCTGTAATAGCTGCCTTGCTTTCAGCAATGCAAAAGGCAGCAGGGGCAGCTCAAGCCACCCTAAGGTCTGTGATCCTTCTTCTCTGTACAAGTAAGTATATTCCCACCAGGAAGCAGGCAGAGCTGCTGCTTTGCTTGATGGGAGGTTGGTCCTGCTTGCCAGGCTCCTGGCATGAGCCATGGGTTTGTGGGTCTGTGCTCAGGTGTCACCAAGCTGTAGGCTTGTTTGTAGCCCTGGGGAAGTTTTGGCAGTGTGACCTAGTGCTTTCCACAAGTGCTTTCCTGACCCTGTAAGGATTTTCTTGTGGCCTTAATGAGACATCTGGGGGCAATTAGTTTTCTGTTTTATGACATGCCTGGCTTTTCTCATTGAATGTGGCATGGTGGGGCTGTGCTGGTTCTCCAGCCACATCTGGGAAGGAAGGAGGGAAGGCAGGAGGAGCAGAGTCAAGCTTTGCATCCATCCTTCTCCTTCCCAGTGCTTTTGCTGCTGTGTCTTGTGTGCCTGTACAGAGTCCAGGTCCAGGTGTAATCCCACGTGAGCTCAGATGCTCAGCTATAGAAGGTAAGGCCTGTTGTGACCTGTTGCTCTCATGCAAGTCCAGAGATTAAGGTTGAGCCTGCTTCCCACCCGCAGTATCCTGAAGTTTCTTAGAGTAAGAGATTACAGAGAGGATTAGATATAAACCTTTGCTGCTGCAGTAAATCGTTTTTCACTGTTGCCAACTATGCAGAGGGGAGAGACTGTAGACTGGTATTTCCCATTGCATTATTGCTGACCCCAGTTATTTCAAAGTGATAAACCACTACCTGTCCCTGATCTGTCATAAACTACTATGCTGTATTGAAACCCAGGCAGGTTAAAGAGGAAATAATGAGCATCCTTTTTCATTGCTTTTTAGTTCTAGGGCTTTTGTGGTGATGTTTCTGAGGTTTTTCTTGATGACCCCAAGAGTGCATAAGCTTCACCTAGAAGTGTGTGATCACTTCAGGACCTGAGGCTTTGAGATTGACACTAAAACTCATGAGACCTACAGCACGCTTCTAAAGGCTTCAGTCGCCTGCAGGGACCGGCTAAAGAGGACCCTCCATCATGGGGCTTAAATGATTACTTTGGACAGAGTTGCAATCATTTTTGTTTTACAGAGAGGGAGCCACAGAAGAGTGATGTACTTACTGCTAGAAGCAACGATTTCTGGGGCTCTGCATGATGTTTAGCCGTAAGGTCTCCCTACCCTGACCAGTACCTATGCTGGAGAGGATGCTGACAGTCTCTGATGCAGGCTTTGCAGCAGAGATGAGCCCATACTTGGTGCTAGGAAGAAGCAAAAAAAGAAGCTGATGCTGGGCAGCTACTTACTTGTGATTCCTGAGGATGAGGTTCATTTTAGACAAGTTCTGAAGATCCATCCCTCTAATAGACCAATACATGTGCAGACCTGCAGAAAACACTCTTAAGAAATCTATTAGAAATCCTGCATGGAGGAAAAGGCCATTGAGCTGCTGCACTGGGAATGACAGGGCTTTTTTGTCTTTTATTTTCCCCTTGCAGTTCACTTAATCAGCTAATGGTTTTTGCTGACAGATATTTATCAGCCTGAACATGCTTTCCCTGGTCTTGGAAAAATAGAAATCTTTACTCCTGGCTCCAATAAAAAAATCACCTCAGTATCCCTGAACGAGCAAGTCTGGATATCAATCCTTCTCTTGGCATCTTAGCTCTGGGAGTCGTTAAGAAGAGAATGGCAAAAGCAGAAAGCAAAGCCACCCAAGGTTAGAAACAGCCCTGACTATTATTATTAATTTTTTTTCAGCCAGAAATTTCATATGTTTAATGAGCTGAGGGGCATAGCGTGCTAGCAGCTATCCCCAGGGCTGGAAGCAAAGCTGCCCCAGCACAGCTCACTGCAACGTGTGAAACAGCCCCATGCTGGTGTGGGAGGGTATTTGTGGCACTGGTACTGCCATGCCCCACGAGCTGTTACCAGGACCTGGCTCCAGCATCCCTAGCTCTGTTGCCCATCAGAAGTCATTTCACTGAAAAAAAGGCAGCTCAGTACCCTGTTAGTGGTTGATTGCTTTTGCTCCGTGCATGTCCCTCCCTGTCTGCAGAGCTAATCCTCCTCTCCTTTACACCCTGTTTGCCATCCTGCATTGATTTACTCCTTTCTTACACCAGTTTAGGGTGTTGAAATCTGCTTTTCAGCCCTGTCTGCAGCAAGTGAAACTCCACGGAGGCACCTCTGTTTGGATTAACCAAGTCTGGCCTTACAAAAATATCTCTTAAGCACAGCTCAGAAAAGCAAAACATCCAAGATAAGTTAGATTGTGATGTTAGATTTATTATCAAGGAAACAAGCCGTAACTTCTGAGATGCTGCTTGCCATCATAAATGCAGTTAGACATTCTTTCCAGTGCTAATGAGAATGAAGATTGATGTCCTTGCCTGTCCTCTCTGGTGGTGCCAGCAAACACTGGGGTCTTCCCTTTTTTTCTTCTCAAAGCACTTCATGGTTCTGAAAATTACTGAAGTGAAATTTTACAATGTGTGCCTGCTGGTTTGTGACTTCAGTACATCTAGGAAGCCCAAACAGGTTTGTAAAAGCTCTCTTGCTCTCTGTATATACGAATGTATATATAAACATATATCTGTGTATAGACTAAAAGGAAACCGGCTCCTACTTTGTTGCTCAGGGCTGGGATCTGCACATTCTCTTTTGAGTATTTCATGCCAGATATTAGCTGTGACTTATATTTTGAATAAAAAAATTTAATTAAATTGGCGTTTTTGAGCTGCTGGGGGGCTTTGGCCACTATCTTGCTCAGGAAATAAAATGACCTAATTTGTGAGAGTTGCAGGGTGAAGGAAACCAGCTTCTGTCCCTGTTGGATAGTGACAAATATGTGGAAGAAGGCAGTATTCCTGGGGGAGAGGGGGGCTCAGCCGGTTTAACCAGGGGTCAGAGGGATGCCCAGGACCAGGTACTAACCAGCACAAGGCTTTGCAGACATCTCCAACACACTGTGGGACTTTGACCTTGGTCTGGTTGTTCAGTTTATGGGAGAAAAACCATCTCGTTCACGGCCCCAGAGCAGCAGTAGAACCTCTAGCATGGCTAACGTAATCCAAACCGTAATGGAGCCAACATTGCTGTGCTTTCAGTCAGCTCAGAGGCATTTGCCAGGGTGCTGGGCTGAGTCCGGCCATCGCGGAGTCTTGTGAGCTATGCAGTGCTTGCCAACCCTCTGCCTGTTTGCAGACCTGTCTGCTTCCCTTTGTGTGTTCTCATTGCCCGTTGCCTAAAACGTAACACACTTCATTTGTTTCTGTCCAGGCACAGGATTTCAGGATGTGAGAAGATTCAAGGAAAGATTTATCCCCACTAATTGGAAGTGGGAGAAAGTTTTCCAGTCTCAGATTTCCTCACTACCATCAGAGCCTGGCCGAGAGGTACATCACCATCACCATGCTGTTTAAAATAATCTCTTGTGCTGTGCATAAACGAGAGGAACATTGAACTCGGGTGACAGCCCCATGACCCTGGTCTCAGAACAGGTAGGAATGACTGGAATCAATAGGGATCTCCATGGAGATTGTTAGTTCTTCAGTAACACTCGGGTCATCACTGAAGTGTTTGCTGTTAAGGATGGGCAATTCTAGCTGGACAGATAGCAATAAGACAGACATTTCTGTCCTAGCAATGAAACTGAGTCCTCAGTGCGGGGTAAATGGAGAATTTCCTACAGAACTGACCTCTGGCAATTTTCACCTGCTGAGGAGCTCTGCTGTTGTCCTCGGAGATGATAAAAATGATGCAGATGCTTCCAGTCCTGCTCTGCAGTGACTGCAGCCTGACTGTAAATAAGAAACAGTCCCAGCAGCGCTTCCACTTACCCAGCATTTCTCGCTCATGGATCCCTGTGCATTTTGCACTGGCTTGGGAGTGTTATGAACTGGGAAACCTCTAGTGATGTGTTATTCAAAACACACTGGCTTTCACTGCGAAGTTTCAGTTGTGGTTTCTAGGGTTGGGCTGAGATTATTGCATTTAAATTCAAGGCAGATTCCATTCACTCATGGGGAATGAATGCTAGATCCTTGCCCCTCTGCTAGGAAATAAGCCCTGGATACACAGATTTGCAGAGAGACCCTGGCCACAGGTCACCTGGCTGCTCTTGAGCTGCTCAGGTAACAGCTCTGCCCACTGGCTGGGCCGCTGCGTGCTCCAGAAACCTGCTGAGATGTCAACATGTTGTGTTTGTAGTAGCTTCTGGATGTGGGAGAAGGACAGAAGACTGGTGAGGGAACACAGAGCTCAGGAGAGGTCTGTCCCTTGTGCAAGTAGCCTGTGATTTTGGCAGGGTGACAAAGGTCCAAACCCTCGACAGAGGGAACCACCACAAAGTCTGCTCCCTGTCCCCATGGTCTACATGACCAGCATGAGGCTCTCATGGATAAAAGCTTGGACTCGGGGCTCACTGTGCAATCTAATCCTGACCTTGGTTTATTGTTTAAACTGCTGCAGCCTCAGTGTATGGTAGAGGCTGAGAAAACCTCAGATCTTGTTTCAACTGAAACAGGAACCTCTGCACAGCCATTGACACCAGATGGTCTCAGCCGGGTTGAAGTCCAAGTGGATGAGGAAAAGCAGTATAAAATCCACCCTGTAGATGTGGCCTTAGAGTCTCCTAAAGGGAGTAAGGGAACCTGTGTTTGAGCTGCTTGAAATCAGGCTGGATTAACTTTTGGGGAACTTGTGGAGTGAAACTGTGCTCCTAGAGCCCTGAGGTTTGCTGTTTGACAGTGATGGGGGGAGACCTTCCTCCAGTTGCTCTGCAGTCACTCCACTGTAAGGCCCAGGAGGGCTGATGTTCATCAGTCAGGAGCAAACACGCCAGGAGGTCTGTGCGCTCTCAATCCTTACCTTTTTTGACAAGAGGAGAAGGTGGACCCATCTTTCACCAGGTGGGTGGGGGTTCACCACCTTGCATGCTGTGACCTTGAGCTCAGTTGGGACCATCGTGCCATGAAATGAAAGCAGAATATGGGAGAATCCCTGGGCAGGACTGGGCACAGGCAAGGAGGTCTCCAAGGGCCAGGCTGGCTGCAATCCCATTGCCACAGGGCTGCAAGGCAGAAGTGGGGAAGTGGCCACAGGGCTGGAGGTGACAGAGTGCTGAGACCCTGCTGCCCCTGCCTGATCCCTCTGAGCAGCAGGTCCAGAAACCCCAGCAGATGCTGTTCGTGACGCCAATTAGCAAGGCTCTGAGCTGTCGTAATAGGACAGGCCCCTTGCCTGCAAGCCTTGGTGGTGATTTCTGCTTTGGTTTCTATTAACAAATCTCTGTGGTTATGTGCTCATGCTGTGCAGCGACGGGCGGAGGGTTCAAAGCCAAGATAAATAGTCTTGGGGTCTGGCTGAGGCTCCAGGAAAACAGAGAGCATAGCAAGTAATTTGGTTAATACGTTCAGACACAACCATTAGCCCGTCAGTGCTTCCTGTGAGGGAGGCTCAGCCAGAGAAACCTGGACTGCCGTGGTTTAGGCACAACTAGCCTGGGTCTGCAAAGCCGCCGTGCTGCCATGCAAGGGCTGGCCTGGCACCGGGGTGGCCACGGGTCCCTGTGCTCTGGCCTGGAGCCAGCTGTGGGGAGAACGGGAAGACACCATCCCTGCCTTGTCTTTGCTCCCAGGAGCACAGGTGGTTCTCAGTGGACTGGCGTATCATGGAGGACAGAGACTGTGCCTGTCCCTCTTCCCAGCTTCCCAGTCACCCATGCAGGAGAGGTGCCTTGGCCACTGGAAACCAATGAGTGGTCTGTCCCATGCAGGGCTGGAACTGGGTCCCTTTCACCTGCAGTGATTCGTCTTTGGTATGAGGGGTCTGGATCAAGCTCATTGATGTCTGTGGGATGTGGTGGGGAGGCGGTGAGCCCGGACCTCCCACAGCCTCCAGCAGACACTCTGACTCTCTGCTGGGTTCTGCTTGGTGGTGGGTGTCGTTTTTCTCATTGTGGCACTAGTATTCCCCTCTCCTGCTTCATTCCCGGGTGTGCCAAGGTGTATTTACACCGCCCTGGCTACATATGTGGGTACCAGCGTGAGTGTGAGCAGAGTCTCTCTGCTCTCTGAATACTAAAAGTATTCATCACCCTTGACCAAAGACGACCTGGGGCAATTCTGGAGGTCAGGTGTTGTGGGGCTCTGCTCTGCATGCAAGTCCTGCATTAACGGTCCCAGGAAAGAGGCTGGTGTCTGTGTCCTTGTGCCCAGGCATTCTGCAAGGCTGTGTCTTTTAGTGTGGGTCTGAGAGAGCAACAGCTCTGTCAGTCCTTGGAGCGAGAGCTCGTGATGAGCAAGAAAGCCGGATAATCTGCTATCACCTTGAGAAGCAGCGCTGAAGTGTTCAGCTCCTTTGATTGTCTCCTTTTGGCAGGGGAGAGGGAATAATCCCAGAAACAACAGGTTTCTCTGAGAATCTAGATTAGAGTCCATCCATTACAGCACCTTTCCATTACTTATTTATGCTTTTTCTTCTCTTAGCAAAATTCTTCAGCCATCCTGGTTTGTCCTGTTGACACCCCAAGAATGAGAGGGAGGGAAACCTCACAGGCAGAAGACCCTCCTGCCTGCTGGCTGCCTTGCCTCCCCCTTTACTGGCTTCAAGGAAGCAAGAGCAGGCGGGTGCTAGTCAGCAGCCAGCACAGTAAGATTGGGTTCTTGGGAGTCTTCTGCAATGACAACTGATTTTGAGGATGCCAAGACTAACCCCTTCGACTCTGATTCCATAAGAATCAGCCAGCTTCGGCAATGAAACATCTGCAGCTAATGGGAAGAGCAACTCACCCTGCAGGCATCCGAACAGTTCAGCTTTGAATCTCCTGGCCCTCAGCATACTGTCATCTCTCTGTCCATCCACAGCTCCAAAATCTGTATGCTGTGCTGCATCGGTTTATTGCTTTATATAAGGTTTATTACATGCCAAAGGATGCCCTTTTGCTTGTAGAGTGATATGCCAGCCACGGGTGTATGTGATGTAGCCTCATTGGGTCTCTTTCTATAAGATCCAATGCACAGGTGCTTTTTTGCAGCCTTGCAGGCTACCTGTGCTTGGAGGACCACACATTGGGGAGCTGGGCTGTGTGTGCTGGAGGCCTGCTGGGCTACAGAGAGCTTCAAAACACGCAGGGGGAAGTCTCCAGCTGGGAAAAGACAAACTCACTCTGTTGAATGTTTTAGGTCCAATTCCCCAGCTAGTGCAAGCAAACAAGCATCTGCTCACTTTAATCCTCATCTGTACTAAGCAAGGATGTTGCTATGCATTGTCCAAACAGGGTTTTTGCAAAGGAAGGAAAGTAAACCCCAAGATAAATCTGTTGCTAATGGCAAATCCTTTGAGAAAGCCAAACACCACTCCAGGAGCTGCAGTGAGATTCGGGGAGTGTCTCCCAGCTGCAGGCTCAGGAGCACCTTCAGCTTCAGTGTTACCCCATCTTGCCTGCACATGGTGTTTCCAAGAAGGCCAAATACTGACTGCAGATGTGTGAGCAGCCAGGTCCTGGCTTCTCCCAGCTGCACCCAGGGCTTTGCTTCTGCCCTTCTTGTCCACACAGGCTGGAGGCTCTGGGAGTACTTGCAGTCCCCAAGCCCTGTCCTGGCATCCAGGCTGCCATGCTCCAGGGTGGCTGCCAAAAGGGATGGAGAACAGAAGGAAGAAGGTAGTTTGGCTCATCACGAACTGTAAGTAGCCAAGCCACCACCTGTGGCAGATCACAGACTTGTATTAGACCCATCTCCATGGAGATTAAACCCTGTTGCCACTCCAGAGGATCAGCAGGAGAGCTCTGCTGATGGCAAGGTGCACAAGGGTGAGAGGAAGTTTTGCTCGTGCTGCCTGCCAAGTCTAATCAGGATCTTTACACACCAGCTCCTATATGTTGGCATCTCTCCGGGAACTGACAGACCTGTTCTTCCTATTGTGCCCCAGGGAGCAAGAAACATTCCATGAGTCTCCTACACTGATACTAGAGAGTAAAGCAAACACGGGACAGTGAGTTCCAGTGCCCTGGAGAGGAGGAGACACTGGGAGCAGCTCAGTGCCCCCCTGGAGCTCCCAGAAGGGCTGGTGCACCCCTCGACTTGGTTGTCTGCATGCAAAGCAGCAGGATGCAGCTGCCCTCACATCTCTAGTCCAGCCTGGTGGCCTGTCCCCTGTGTTTTTACCTGGCATGGCTTTTCCCTAGCTGAAATGGCAGAGGGTTTCCCTTATGTTTTGCCCACTGAGCTTGCCTGGGGCTGCAGCAGGTTTCCCAGCTGCAAAGCACTGTAAATCACAGGCCAAATGCGGCTGCCTCACAGCTGTGCAGAGAGGGCTCTAAGTCCAGGGTCACTTAGCTGCTGCACGGTAGCTCCAGAGAAGTGATATGTGGATTAAATTTCCAGGAGCTGGTAGGGCCAGACTCAATTTTGAGCCACCAATTTACCCGATTAAAAATAAACAGAGTGTTACAGACAGGCTGTGCTCAGTCACAGCTGAGTTTTATAAACGTGGCTGGGCACTGGGATGGAAAGAGTGCTTGCTTGGAGTCACTCTCTTTCCATTCCCAATCCATGCTGCCTCGGGAGGATTTGGGAAGCAGAAAGTTCGAGTCAGGGCCTCTGTGAAATTCTGGCTGCTCTGAGATTTTCCCACATGTTCATTAGACGTACAGCTCATACAAGTTTATTTCCAGAGGTTTTAAGGGCTGTGAAAGGCTCATTGTATCTATCTGGTGTGATACCCGTTTTTTGCGGGAGCTTGAACCTACGGCTTGCAAAGCGGAGAGGCACTAAACACTGTGTTGCTGCGGTGGTTAACAACTGGGTGAGGCGGCTCTTTTCAGTCCCAATTTGGAAGTTGCAGGAGCCAGCAGAAATACAGAGATGCCATGGAGGGATGCCTGCCCTGCGCTGCATCCCTTAAGGATGCTTTTTAGCTGAGATGCCCATCCGTGCAGTCAGAGCTGTGAGATGCTACTGTGGCAGAGCTGAGCCATGCCAGCAGCCCCCAGGGAGCAGGGTCCCTGGCCCCCGCAAGGTCCCTCACTGTGGTGGGAACAGTGGGGTTATCAGAACGGGGTGGCTCCTCTCTAAGATGGAAATTTCTCCTCTGGCCAGAGGCAGAGGTCTTGGCTTGCATCCCTGCTCCCTGTCACTGAGCCTCGCCACCTTCCAGGGTTCACTTTGTTCACAAAGAGCCTCAGATAAGCTTCTTGGCAGGGGTGCTCTGTTCTGCATGGCATTAGCATGGCTCAGGACAGGGTTTTTTAATATTAACCTCTTGTATCCCTTGGAAGATGCAGCTTAGACACAGCCCCTGGGGCTGGGGCAGCAAGTCAATGCTCTTCGTCAGTAGGAAGCATCAGCATCACCGCAGGGGTTGGCTTCCTCTGACTGCCAACACAGACCGAGGAGATGTCAGCCTCCTTGGGTAAGCACCACGGAGGTAGCAGCAGTGCTCACCTGTGGGCTGAGCCCTGTGCTGGGGCACCCAGCGTGACCCAGAACCTTCTGCCTGGTGAGAACAGGCTTTGAACCCCCTCCTGTCAGAGCCACGGGAAATCTTGGCATGATGATGAGCATGTGTGCCTGAGGCTGGGTCTGCAAAATGCCTAAGGAATGGTTGCAACATAGGGGAACTTTTTTTTTCTTCACTGAGTAGTTTTATGTGGAGATGTGTTTCTTCATGAGTTAAGCTTTTTTGCCAGCCTGAAAAATCACCTTAACCCCCTCTGCTCAAACTCTTAAAACAAGCGGTTGGTGATCTGGGGGAGCCAGTCTAAGGCATCTCATAAAGCACCTCGTGGGATGCTGTAGCCGCTAACCAAAAGCGTGGCCTCAGAGTGCTGCAGCATGCCCTGATTCACAGGGAAGGGCTGGCTGGCAGCCGATGTGCTGCCCTCCCCTGCCACTCAGCCTCATTTATCTTCGTTACTTGGGCTGTTTACGCAAGCAAAGAATTGGCCAGAGGCGCCCGGCACCGCTGCGTGCCAAGGGAGGAAGTAGGCACCAGCACGAACTCTTGTGGCTGGCACCCAATTGCCTGCACGCTCTTTTGAGAACAAAAAGCCAGGATGTGGTCTCCGTGGCTCAGGGCGAGGGGTGGCTCTGGCCCCTTGCATGGGTTGTGCCGGGGGTCCCGGCAAGGGGATCCACTGCCTCATGCTCTGTGCTGGTGGCCCAAGGGCATCCCACCAAGTGGAGATGCTCGGGCACCTCCACACAAAGCTGCAGGGCACAGAGCTCCTGGGTACCTTTGCTTCCAAGGCTTGAGAATGTTGTCCTTGGGTTTAGTCCACGTTTAATCCTTTATGGCATGGGAGCTGTGGCTGAGCTTGTGGCTGAAGAGAGGTGACTTACTGCTTTGTTTGTATCTCCCCTGGTCGCTGAGCTAGCACGGCCACTGCTGCCTTCCCACTTTGCTTCTCTTATTCAAGCAGCTCCAGGAAATCTCTGCTCACCCCATGACCCCGCTGCAGAGAGAGGGGCATCTTCCCCGTGCCTGGGGCTGGCGGGGGCCTGGGGCTGGCAGGGGCAGAGCTGGGGTTTAGCACCCCTGGCTGGGCTGTGCTCACCTGGAGAGCTGCCACCTGGCCGCAGGGGCTGTTCACCAGCCTGGAGTGGGTTTCCAAGCTCGGGGTTGGAGATCAAATGAGTGCTGAGCTGCTGACAGCCAGCTGCCACTCAAAGGAGAATAAGCAAAATTTTCTAGAGTGTTTTACGGGTTTCTGTGTTTAAAAAAAAAAAAAAACAACAAAAAAGGCCTTATTTTTTTTCCCCCTGCTCCATCAAACATCATTTGATGTAAAATTGCTAGTGGGAACACCACTTGCTGCAGTTCTGAAGAAAGGAATGAATGGGATGGTCCAGGGACATGTCATCTCTAAAGCTTCCCTAAGCCAGCATCTGTGAAGAGAAGTCTAGACATGGCAAAACCCCTTTGACTCCTGCCTCGAGGTAGCCAAGTCCCCCCCCCGCGAGCAGCTTCCCGTGGTGGGCGGCTGCGCCAGCGTGTGCCCAGCTCCAAGAGGATGTGCGAGACAGAGCACGCTTTGTGTCACGCCTGGCCCGGGCTTGCCTGGTGAGAAGAAACACGGCAGAAATATGCTGGGGACTGACACAGCACTTCAACGGTGGTGCTGACCCTTTGGCCCATCCAAGATGTGATGAGGAACCGCGATGGAGTCTCAGGGCTGACACCGGTGGGTCCTTCCATGGTTTTGTTTTGTGTCTCAGCCCCTCCACTCTAACAGTGGTCCTGTGTGTCCTGTCCATACACCATGCAGGGCAGAAGGTCGTACCCCACCACAGAAGTGGGGAAGCAGGAGGCGATAGTGGTGCCCAGGATGGTTGCAGGTCCGGTCAGCATCCCTAGGTACCTTCAGGTTACTTTGCTTCTGGCTCCTTCCAAAGCCACAGGGGTTGCTCGCTCCTGGCAAGATTGCCCACAGAGTCACTTGGGGACACTGTCTTTTCTCACACCTACTTTCCAGGTGACGGGAAACAAAAGAACCCAAGATATTTAAAAGCAGGAAGCCAGATTCTGTAAACTGTCTAAAAATGTATCCTCCGGAGATGAGATTTCGCTCTGGCTCCAGGCCCGAAGGAACGATCAGTGCTAATGAAAGCAAGAGACCGAGGAAGGGATGGTGGCGGGGGGAGCGAGCTGCCCGGCCGAAGCATCCTTGCTGCGTCCCCCTGCCTGGTCGTCCTGGTTTCATCTGGGATAGAGTTAATTTTCTTCTCAGTAGCTGGTACAATGCTGTTTTGGATCTAATATGAGAATAATGTTGATAACACGCTGATGTTTTTAGCTGTTGCTAGGTAAATACTAAGTGAAAGACTTTTCGGTTTCTCAGGCCCTGCCAGTGCGAAGGCTGGAGGGGCACAAGAAACTGGGAGGGGACACAGCCCAAACTAGCCAAAGGGCTATTCCATACCATGGGCCACCATGCCGAGGATATAAACTGGGGGGTTGGCCAGGTCCTGTCGATTGCGGCTCGGGGGCTGGCGGGGCATCGGTCAGCGGGTGGTGAGCAGCTGTACTGTGCATCACTTTTTTGTTGGGTTTTTTAATTCCCTTTTGGATTTTATTCTTCTCTCCCTGCCTTTCTATCTCACTGTAATTGTTGTTATAGTTTAATTATTAAATTGTTCTTATCTCAACCCACAAATTTTACCTTTTTCCCGAATCTCCTCTCCATCCCTCTGCAGGGGGGGGTGAGTGAGCAGCTGCCTGGTGCTTAGTCACTGGCTGGGGTTAAACCACAACACTGGAACACTCCAGACCTGGTGGGCACAGAAAAATCTTGGGTCTCACCATGCCTTGGGTTGAGGCTGCTGCCTGTGAGTTGGGATGAAATAATTTAACTCATTAACTCTGCACATTTTTGGCGTATAGCCCCAGAGAGCCAGTGAGTGCTGCAGGAGGGAACAAAATTCACCAAATAGAAACAACTACCTGCTGCTTTACAGCTGCTGGTAGCACTTGGGACATTGAAATCCCCAAGGTGTCTGGGGAGTGCAGGGCTTTTGTGGGAGGTGTCCTTGCTTTCTAGCCTTGCCTTATGCAAGGCCTTTTACAAACCAGTAAAATCTCTGATTGCTGCCACTGGTGCCCTCTTGACTGGTTTTGGTAGCTAGGAATTGCAGGAACAATGAGCTCTGCTGGTTTATTTCCCAAATGTTTCCTTGAGACTGACTCATAACTGATGAAACCAAAACCTTGGAGTAGCTCATCATGTGTGGTTGCTTTCTACATCGCGTCTGTAGGCACCTCATCCACCCTCCAAGCCTGCCTCACCCACAGACCAGCTGCCTCTGGGTGATTTATAACATCTCTGCAATGTAGACAGCTTATAAGAAAAAAGGAATTATTCCATGATTGATCTCTGGCAGCTATCCAGTAACTCCTGTTGGACTCAAAGCCATCTGGCTGGGTGCTGGTCCATCTTCAGAGGTGTGCTGAGCAGATCAGCAATGTGTGGGCTGTTGGCCAGGAAGGGCCATCTCCCAGAGCAAAGAAGATGTTTCTGGAGAGGAAGGAGAAATGGAATTTGGGAATGTCTTCCCTTAGAACACAGATGACGTGACTTCTAGGCAGACCATCCTTGTCTCCCATGACCAGCCTCAGGGCGAATACCCCTTACCGATATGGATGCCGGGAGCGAGGCAAAGCTTGTCATCACCGCTCCGAACAGAGAACAGATCCCGGAGACCACGGGCTGAGCGGCTGGGAAGCCCAGACAAGTGCTCTCCTGAGGCACGCAATCACAGACATCCTCTCCCTTGGGACCAGCTCTTCCTGCCTGTTGATCCTTGTTGTAAATCCCAAGAAAAGCCCTGGGAAAAATAGTACCCCCCGGTCCCTGGCTGCTGAAGTAGGAAAGCCAAAGAGCTCCTGGGATCCAGTGGAAGGCTGTGATGACAGCAGGGACCTGTTGCTGTTTCGGTTCTGTGTGCTGGAGGGGGGGTGAGCTCGCTGCCGAAGCATCAGAGGCAGGGCGGGATGGAGGGCAGTGCTGCCACCAGTGCCCACCCCGCAGCCTCCCACCTGCCCCGTGCCTGAGCAGGGCTGGGACGAGGTGGTGGTGCTGGAAGGCGTGCGGGCCCTGAGTTACACGAGTAACTTGCAATTAACAGTGAGGAAACACTTTAAAAAATCTGGGAGTCCTGGAAAGGGAGGAAAAAGAGGACCGAAGACAGTGGGCTTCATCCCTCCCCAGTAATGATAATGATTAGCCCAGACACAAACTGTGGGGACAGTCCAGCTCCAGGCAGAACAGGGCAGTGGGCTTTCCATGACGGGCAGGCTCGGACTATACTTGCAGCCTGGCAAAGGGACTGAATCCTTTGTCATTTTGACCAGTGTAACCCCAGCACATGCAATGTCTGGGCTCACACAAACTTGTCTGGAAAAACAGCCAGGAGACACAGCTGGGGCTGCTGGAGAGCCCGGCTCTGCCGAGGGAGCTGATGCTCCTGTCCCAGCACATGACGGCGTGCAGGTGTGTTGATGCCACGCCATCCATCCCCAGCGTCCATGTGCTCCTAACTTCCATAGATCTGCCAAAAACCTCAGATTAGTTTATCTGAAGGGGTGAGGACAAGAATTGACTAGGACAAGGATGCATATAGCAGTAGTATAAAAGCTCCAAATACAGCTGCTTTTCAACAGGAGCTCCCCAAATGTCTATCAAAGCACCTTATTTTAAAATGAAAATCTTTTAGTTACCAGCTTTATTCTTACCTATTGAGTTTTGGAAGAGATCAATCAAGTTTTAGAATTTTTTTTCCCCTAAAGACCCAGAGAAGCTGCTTTTCTAAATGAAAAGACTGCTTATATTTATTTTTTTTAAACCAAGCTTTGGAAGCACAGAGGAAGAAAATGCAAATACTTTCATCCACAGTTTTTGTGGATGAAAAGTTGGGGGGTTTTTTCCCCCTTGCTGCTGTCTTCAGCAGCCCTGTACTGGGCTTACTTGAAAACCTGTATCTTATTTAAAAAGCTCAGATGGGAACTGTTTTGTAAATCAACCTAATACATACAGACTTCTCTTTGATTTCTCAGGAGTAAAGCCAAGTCAGCTTGCTGCAGGGATGGAAGAAAACTCAGGATGAGCTTGTCTCTGGACTTTTTTTTTATTAAAAAAATCCTATCCTTAGTTGACGCCTCTAGATGCTGCCCACACTTGAAAAGGTGAGTTTTGACCCTGCCCAAATGCTTGATCCCGCATAAACGTGTTTGGTTTTTATGGGTCACAAGGAGCATGGCCGGGAGCAGTGCCCTGTCAGTCTGTACAGCCCCATTAATTACTGCGATGGAGCTGGCTGCCTATTAATTCACAACTAAAAGGTGCAGCATAGCTGTACCCTTCCCCTTGACAGCGCGTGTAAACACCACAGCGCTCCCAGCTTTCCCATCCAGCGTCTCATCCAGAGGGAAACGTGGGCCAAGTTGGCTGGGGGGGGCCTTCTCCCTCCTCTCCTGTTTTCCATTTCCCTGGACCTAGTGTCATGTGCATTTCTGTGCTCCCAAGGTTTCTCTTGGCACATGCCTTGGAGAGCAGGGGGGCCTAGGAGCCCAGCAAAGTGATGCTTTATGTAAACGAGTGCTGATTATAATTACGCTGCTATAATTACTGCTAAGCAAATAAACAATAAAGGGCAGCGGCATCCCGGAGGCATGTGGGGCTTATGCAACCTCTGCAAAACCCCCAGAGCAGATCATGTGTGTTCCCCAGGGCTCACGGAGGAGGGAATGGACTTGGAGCAAATGCTGAATTTTATGGCGTTCTGCTCCAGGCAAGCTGGGGTGACACGGGAGCAGTCCAGGGAGATGGGGCATTGGGAAATAAAGTGTCTCTGTGTGTGTTTTGCAGGAGGACGACACTTTTCCGCTAAGTAAAAGTCCTCTTTGCTCCCTTGTTGGGTTACTTGTATCAAGTGGATCTGCTGGGGGATCTCCGAGCCTGCTGGTGGAAGTTTCTCATCCCATGAAACCAGCCGTGCAGCGAGCCATCTCTGCTCTTCTCCTGCGAGGTTCCCAGGGATGGTCCTGCAGCGCTGCCCACTCGGAAGGCAGGGCATCGCCGAGGGATGCAGGACAGGACCTGGCCTCTCGCCTGCAGCCTGCAGGGAGCCAGGTGGAGCAGCCCAGCCTGGTGCCTGCCCAAGCCTCCCCTCCCGCAGTGTGCCCTCACTGACGAAGGCCAGACCTTCATACCTTAGAGAGAGATGCAGCTTATGCACTCATTTATTCTTAATAGAGTAAGTACTGGCTGTCTCACGCCTGGCACTGTGTTGGTGCTTGTGCTTCATCCCTGATTTTATTTGTGTGCTTTAAATGTGGGCAGCACCCAGCAAAGCTGCATTTCAGGAGTGACTGCAGCGAACGTAAAACAATGCCCTTCTCCAGAGACATTCCCCATGAGCTTTTTTGATGCCCCCGTGGCATCGTGGGGGTTAACATGAAGTCCAGGCAGGACTTGTGGACCTGGGTGCAGGGGATAAGAGACCTGGAAGGGCAGGGGCAGAGGTCTGGCTCTAGCTTCCCTCAGGATGCTGAGGTGGGGAAGGGATCTGCAGGGAGAGGTCTGTGGAGCTGAAGGAGGCTGTCTGATGATGGCGGGTGGGGAGGTGGTTTGGGTGGGACAGAGAGGGAGTTTGGGGAGCCCCTGAGCTGCTGGAGGGGGATGTGACCCTGAGGAGGGGGATGTGGCAGGGCTTGCTGGAGATGCAGCTCTTCTGTCTACCTAAACCTGTTTTTTTCCAGCCAGGCTGGGGCAGTGCTGTGCTGGAGGCCGGGAGAAAGGCTGGAGCGAAGCTGGGGAATGCTGGCTGCGGTGGGACAGCCAGGGTGCAGGTACTGCCGTGGGGAGCATGGTGGGGCCAGGCTGCCTGTGGTGGGATGCACGGAGGGACCTGTGCAGGGGAAAGGGCCCTTGTGTGGAGTCCGTGTCTCACGTAGCCTTACCTCAAAGCATCTGTGCTTTTGCCTAGCAAAGCCGTTTCTGTCTCCCTAAGCATCGGGAGCTGTCCTGCAGGTTTATGGGCAGCCAGCTAGTGCCCCTTTACATCAGAGCAAATGTTCATCTTTACCCTAAATCGCCTCCATCTCTGCAGTCTCCTCTGCCTGCAAGGGTGCTTTCAGTGCTCCATCCCACCTCCTCGCTCCCTGGTTTCCCAGGATAAACAAGCCAGCTCCCATAGTCCTTGCCTGCAAGCTGGACACTCTGTTTCTTTTGAGTCTCAGTTCCTCTTCATCCACCCCGGTTATTTTCCTGAGCACGAGTGACCACAGCCGTTCCCCCTGAGCGCTCCCAAGGGCTCAATCCCAGCTCTTCTCCTGCTCTTTTCTCCCAAGCAAGTCCGTACGTGCCGCAGCCCACGATTCTCCCCACCTGCCTGCATGCCTGCCTCCATCGGCATGCAGGGCCGGCGGCTGGAGGTGGGAAGCAGCCGGCCCTGTGCAAGGGCAGGGTGTAGGTACCTGCCCGTGACATGGCAGCGGAGCTGGGAACATCCAACTGGTCCCCCAGTGACATTCTGGTGCTCTGAGCTTGTTACACCTCTACTCACTCCCCGCTGTGATTGCTTCCAGCCTTCAAATAACATTTCAGACACAGCTCTGTGGTGGAAAACAGTTTTTTTCCTACCAGATTGCTGTGAATGCACCACATCGTAATTAAAAGCCAGTGAGTTGTGGGTACTGGAATTAGCACGGGCATTTGCAGCCGGGTGGCTGCTCACCAGCTGGAGGCACGGTGCTTGCATGAGCCTTCTGCTTTGCCTTATTTCACACGTCTTTCTGTAACAAAATCAGACTTCTAGTGCTAGCAAACCATTTGCTGCTTCCCAAAGGTCCGCAGGGACATGAGCGCCCTGTCCCACCCTCTGCAAAGCCCCTGCCATAGTCCCGATGGTTTCGGGCTGGAGGGTGTGAGACCTTCAGCTCCATTGCTCACGAGTTCTGGCTTTCACAGGAGGTCAGTGTCGCTCTGGGGAGGTGCCTGGGCAGGAGGAGGTTTGAACCCTGTGCGGGGAAAAGGGGAAAAGCATCAACAGGGAGAAAACATCTCCCTCCATCCCCTCTCCCTGCTGGCTTTTCTGTGCAGCTGAGGCTCTCTGCCTCTCTCCAGGGTTCCCCCCACTTTGCTGCTGAGGAGCCGTCTCCGAGTGACAACGGTGAGCGGATTAATTAATCTGCCTGTCAGCCCTTGGCAGCAAGAAGCTCTGCCACGCCAGCTCTAATTAAACTGAACAAAACCTATCTTTATCTCCAAACCTCGCCGCAGGCTGGGATAAGGCAGGAGGCCACCGGGAGCTGAATTGAGGCAGCTTCATCATGCCCAAAGGCCTGGTGCCCAGCCCTGCTTCTTGCTGAGCACAGAGGGGCTGGGGAACGTGTACCCCACCATGGCTGTGCTCCCTGAAAGGCAGGTCAGGACAGGGAAAGGCACGGGCAGGGGTCCTCCAGCCCCTCCGATGACACCAGACCTCATGGGGGCTGTCAGCCCCCTGGCAGGTTTGATGCTGAACGTCTTGTCCACATCTTACGCCCAAGGAAGGATTTTCCACTTCAGCCTCCAGTCCTTCTAGGAAACCCTCGGTGGGCTCTGGGCATTGCTTGCCGTGGGACCACCCGTGGTCTGTCAGGAGGGTCCCGGGTGAAACCTGGTACCTGTTGATGCTCCCAGCAGCTGGAAAGCAATGTTTACATCAGAAACACGTAAAAAAAATGCAGAGAGGAGACAGCCTGCTGGGAGGGCATGTGCCATGCAGGGTGCAGCTGCTCGCAGCCTGGTGCCGCTGCGGGGTGGTCCCCAGCCCTGGAGCTGCCCACACTGGGGGTGACCCTCCCTGTCCAAGCCCTGGACCACCAGCCTTGGTTTCCCTGCGGCACGGCCTCTGGGCTGTGGGGAGTTGCTGCCTTGCATTTCTATTTCTCCTGGCAGAGGACAACTGATCTTACTTAGCTGAGGAAGGCTGATAAGAGCATTATCTGGAGGTAGGGCCAGGATGAGGCCATTGTTTGCAAGGCAATAGCCTTCTCCGGGGTCCCTAACGAAGGGGAAAGGCAAGGCTAAGCCAGGGTGGGTGTTACACAAATCCATGCACACATGGGCTTTCGGCTGGTATTCCACCTGGGTGAGCATCACTCACAATATATGCTGGTGGTCCTGTCCTAGGGTTGGGTTTTTTTCTAGCTACATAGTTTGGGGAACTTTAATTGCTCTATGATTAAGTGACTTTTAATTTCCCTCTCGTCAAATGTAATCCCATTTGCTCCTTCTTCTTTTCCTTTCTTTCTTTTTCTTTCCCCCTCCTGGAAATTAAATTAACATTCCATCTAATTACTCAGCCACTTCTCTAATTGCTGAGGGGACTGTGGTGGTTGTGCTCATTTAATTAATTGAGACCTGCAATGTTTAATGCAGAAGAGGATTTATTGGCTGTGGAGCTGGTGTGCAGGGCTTGTCTGGCAGGACCAGTGTGCTCCATGGAGAGGGAGGTAGACACCAGCCCAGAGGGCTAGGAAAGGCTGGATCTGAAATCCCTTTTTTGGAGTATAAATTTGGAGTAAATCGCTTTCCCTGCCAGTTCAATTGCCTTTCTGGGTGCATCCTTTTTGACAGAAGAATGTTAACATTTTAAAATGCATCATGTCCAGAGACCTTCCTACAGTCAGCAGAGATTTGCCCTCCGGAGATGACCCTTGGAATGCTTCTGTGTCCCCGGTACAGCACCAGCAAGCCCAGCTCCCTGCACCAGCAGCGATGGCTGGAAGCGGAGCAGCCGGAGCAGGGCAGACTTGTGGGTGTGCCAGCAGCGGGAAGGAGGGCTGGCCACATCTTGGGGTGCATGGGCCCTGGGGCAGGCTCTGCTGGGAACAGAGGCAAGTTCAGGAAGGGAGATAACAGGCTCCTGCTGTGTTTGTCCTGGGGGCAGGATGGTTTGGCTGTGGTCTGTGTCGGGATTTAAGCAAATCCGTTGTATTTTGCATTGGTGTTGACTAGGAGCAGGGGTGCAGCCCTACGGGCAGGCAGGATCTCCCAGCATTGCATTTATGCTTGAGGGTTTTTAAAAATGCCTGTAACTCAGCTGCTGGAGACCTGCCTCAAGCCACTGCCTCTGTCTCCCCTCCAGCCCCTGTTTCAGGGCTGACCCTCACCACTTCTCCAAGTGCCACAGCCAGGACGTGGCTCAGTTCAGCCCAAAGGCTGGGTTTTTCCTTCGCCCCAATGCACAAGGCTCTTCTCTCTGGCTGCTTCGCATCTCTTTGGGGCAAACCCTGCCTCTGTGCACGCAGCGCAAGGCTCTGCTCTAAGCTGACGCTTCCATATGTCGCCATATTATCAATACTTAAACCACCCCCTCCCCAAGGCAGCCCGCCGATGTGAACGTTTTATTTGCAAACCTGCCAGGCATCTGTAAATTCCAGGCATCCCCATTTCCGTGGTAGGGGATTTTATAAAAGGCAGAACAGCTTTGAAGTCACCCCCTCTGCCCCAGCAGCAGAGTCGGAAGCTGAACTGTGCAGGCGGCTCCAGCTGCAAACCCTCAGCCAGAGCTGAGGATGCGGATGGCCCCATGCTGAGACCAGCTACGCACCTTTGGAAGGATGATACCTGGCTGGAATGTAATGGAGAGGGAGCAGTGAGCAGTGCTCCTGGGCTGAGCCCTCCCAGGCACAGCCACCAGCACCCAGGGGTAGGTGAGTCCTTCACATGGTGCTTTGCCAGGAGGAATTAAACCAATTCCCCAGCACCTTCTCTTAGCACTGGAGCAGAGGGCATAGCTGGAGCATGGATGTGGTCTGACAAGCTGCCAGGGCTGAGCCACAAGGATCCCCACAAGGATCTGTAGTAAGGACGCAGATGGATGCTGAGTCTCTCTGGACCAGCAGCTCCCAATCTGAGCTCCCCCAATGCACCGTGTCACTTTGCTCCAAGCCTGAGCTGGGCTGACGGCAGGACGGAGGTGGCTGCCCGCGCAAGGGATGTTGCAGGTACTTGGCAAAAGCAATTGTGCAGCAGAAGCATTGGTCTGCACTGTGGCAGGACCTGAACACTGGGGCATGTTGCTGTGATGCTCTGTCCTTCCTAACCTGCATGAGAGCGCCCTGCACAGCACCTGCTCCAGATTAAGCTCCCTCCCTCCTGCTGCCAGCCGCCCGCCGGCACTGTGGCTCCTGGTCATCGTTTCCAGTGAACGGGGCCTCTCCCCAGTCTTTGATTCTCAAAAAAATGTGACTTTCCCCCGAGAAGCCCAGTCGCCTCTTTCTAAATGGCCAGTCGGGAGCTCTCAGCAGCTGCCTGCTTTGGCGTTCAGCAGCAGCACGGGTTCTGCACAAGCACGCACAAGGCAGCAGCTTTGGAATGGGGTTTCTTTGTAAGGAGATACAATCCCAGAGCAGCTTCTCAGGCTCTCTGTAATGGATCCCTTCTCTCTAGCATTTGTCTCGCAGTCAGTGAGCAGGTTGTCTGATCAGGGCTTGGGTTATTTCTATGTAGAGTGGAGGCAGCAGGACCCAAATCCCCTCCTGGGCTGGTTCGGCTCCCTTGGGTGAGGCTCAGGCTCAGATCTGCTTTTTGCCATATTTCTCATTAGACTGGTGAGCGATACTAATGCAGTCCTCCTTGGAGGGCACGTGTCGTAGAGATTAGGCTATTGTGTTCGACAGCACTGAGGGCATTAGATAAATCCTCCTGCGAGAGCGGCCCCTCCTCTGCTTTCCCTGGGCAGTGCCAGGACAATGTCCTTATGCTGCTCCCTGTGCCGCCAGCACTGATCCTGTTGCAGACTGAATTCTGCTCCACAGTGGTCGGCTTGCAGCCCCCAAGCCCATGACTACAGATGGGTCTATGAGGCTGAGGGCTGCGGCTCAAAGCTCCCAAAGGGGTGTCCTGCTGGCGTCTGAAGGGATATTATCTAAAGCCATTTCTCTCCCCTGGACGTGCCTGCAGGTCACAGCCCCGTCCGTCTCCCTCCTGCTGTGGGTACACCACCAGGGATGAAGCTGGAAGACCAGATCCCTAGGGTCCCTGTGGGTGGCCAGTGGCAGAACAAGGACTGTTCCTGGTGGGAGACCTCCAGCAAAGAGCCCACGTCAGCTGGGCCGTTTCTTGTGGCATCGTAAGAGCTCAGCTCCCCGGCAGCAGTGCCGGCTGCTGAACCTCTGAGCATCCCTGCTCTGCCAGGGTGGGCAGCGACATGAGTGTGCTTGTGGTACCCTGTACCCTGAGACGAGCCAGCCGGTCAGTTCAGCATCCTGGATGACAGCATGCTTTTCCAGAGCCAGGCACCTCTGGCTGCCAGCAGTTATTTTGGAAGAGATCTTGGGAAGGCAGGATCTGCTCTGTATCCCAAGGATCGCACTCCTTGTGCTTCAGCGTTCATCCCCTTCCCTTCCCAGCCAAATACTGCTCCAAGAACAAGTATCACTTGCCTCTGAGAAAATGAAGGCGATTTGACTGCAGGGCTTAAATCCGGTGTAAAAAGTACTAGGATCTGTCTGCTGATGGGGAACATCTGGTCCGTGACCTTCACGCCCGAGGAGGTGTGAAACAACTCTTTGGAGATAGCTCTGCAGCAGGCAGAATGCTTTACAGTGGCTCGTTACTGCTCCGGAGCGGAGCCCTGGGCAAGGTCCCGGGGACCTTGGGAATTGCTGGGGGCTGCCTGCTGTGGCTCGGCGGTGGTCGAGGCAGTCCAGGTTCAGGTGGAGAAGGGAGAAATGCAGGTGTGTGGGACAGCCTTGCTGCCAGGCGCTGAGACAGACCCCCAGGACACCAGCGATGTTGCGGCGCTTCTCTTCTTGCTTCATTCCCGACAACCCTGCTCAGCTCGAGGAGCGACCCGTGTGGCTTGTATCCCCCACAGCTCCGTATCCTGGTCCCTCCCAAGCATCCCATCGGGAGCATGTTATGGGGAGAAGGTGAGGGACACGTTGCAGAGTCTGTGCTGCTGGAAAGCACCTCTGTTCTTTTGCCTGCCTGTCACTGCAACTCACTTTTGGGGACTCTGTTTATTACAGCTTGAACTTTTAATCTGTTAATATTCTGGCACGTTACTCAAAGAAAGGAGATGGAGATGGAAAAAGGCACAGCCACCACTCTTCTGCTGCACAGCATGTGCCCAGAGCTCAGCCCATGCAAGAGGAAAAGGGGCTCATAAAAATATGATTAGATTTACTCTGCCTCATTTCAAACCAGAGCGCGCTCGTAACTCACAGTGACAGAGGAGGGTTCACCAGGCGGAGACCCCATGGATAGACATTGCAGTCACCACTTTCAATTAGGAATTTCTTGGCAGGTTCCCAACTTTGTGTCAAACTCTTCTGGGCTGCGTTTTGGCCGGGTCAGCTTCATATGTGTAATTGGGTCCCTGCTGAGCAGCGAGGCGGAAGGGTTGGTTTTGCTCGCAGGGAAGGTGGAGGACGGTCCCTGACAGCCTGCGCAGGAGGAGCGTTTCATACCCAGCCCAGAAAACGGTCTTCTAGCTGAATTTTTCCATTTAAAAAAAAAAAAACCAAACCAAAAAGGAAGTTTTTTTTGGAAACCATTGGATTTGCATTTAAAATAAAATAGTTTTTCAAGAGGTATGCCAAACAAAAAAATAGGATTAATCCAAGGTGTCCCTCTCCAGGCCAGTATCCAAGATCCAACCATCCTTAGGCTGATGCAGCTGGGGTGAGATGCTCATATGCAGGGACTGGTGCAACCACAGCATCTGTGCCGTCTCTCCTGGCACTGTGGGAGGACTGGACAGCCCGTGGCTCCCCAGCTCGTATTCCCGGCAGGCTGGGATGTGGCTGAGCTGGAGCAGGCTCTCGCCTTAGCTCCACTTCAGCATCCGCTGAAAAATTTTAAAGCCTGTTTTATGGCAGGCAGATCTGGCCTGAAGCCTTTTTCCCTCCCCGGAGATTTCAACGAGAAAGTCATTATTTTGCTGATTTTTGTTGACACTGTGTAAGAGTTGCCATGGCTCTCGCCCAGCACACCTCTCCTGGCTGGGAAGTTGGGGGACTGGGATGGGGAAGGTGCGAGGCACGGCTGCTGACATCATCTGCCAGGGACAGATGGGGACACGGCTGTGCCCAGGGACCTGCTGGGGAGCAGGGACCCTGGCAGCCGTGGCCAGTCCCCTGCGCCATGGGTGAGACCGGTGCCCTGGCATTCCTGTTTCACCTCTCTCTTGCCTTGATGTGTTTTGCCATTTAGCACCATTTTGCCCCAAGTCCCACGTTTTTTCTGTATCTTTTCCCAGACAGGACTCCGAGTATCCTGAGCGTGCTGAAGTTTCACGGCCCATTAGGAGAAGGGAATGACATCCCTATCGGCCGGGTTCACCGCTCTGGGCTGCCGAGCAGCAGGGAGCGAATTACGAGCAGGCTGGGAGCTGGGCTGCAGCCTCCAGCGAGGACGGGATTACTCGGGATGCAGCCGGCGAGGATGCACAGAGGATGCAGTGGACCCAGAGGTGCTGGGACCCCAATCTCTGTGGCTGCCTGTCGCGGGGGTCCATTGTTGCAGAGCCGAGGTGGGTGTTTGCTGCTCTCAGAGGGACTGTTTTCCTCGTACGGGGTCTGTGGCCCATGCGGGCAGCCCCTAAACTCCCCTCTGCCCCTGGCACTGCTCAGCACCCTCCTTAATTAATTTTGCAGACTACACAGCCGTTTTTGATGAAAAACATCCCACAAAAAGCCAATGAACAGTCACCAAGCAACACTCCGGCCTCTTCTAATGATATTTTCTTTGTGGTTTTGGTTTGGAATATCTTTCTGTTAAATGAAGAAAGAAGCCCCTCTCTTGGACCGAAATGATTTGAGTTTATCCCTTCATTTTCTTGCATTCCTAAATGCTCAGCTCCGGTGCTTGGGGCTTAGTAGGAGTTTGAAATTAGCCGTAGCAGGGCCAGGATGCTGACCTCTTTACCGGTTCCCTTTCTGCCATCTTCTGCACCATCCTTGCTTGTGCCACCACTGATGCATCTGCATCCTCAATTCCTTTGCCACGTGTGCTCGGGTTTTATGAGGGGGCAATGCCCGGCTCGTCTTGTGCGTGGCTGTTTGCAGCAGGCACGAGGGGAGCTGCTGCTGTCAGCAGGAAGGATTTGTCTCATCTCAAGCTGGAAACATGGCACTTGTGTTCACCAGCACTTTCACCAGGTATAATCTTGCAGTTGCATCCTCTAGGGAAGGTGTTTTATCCAGCATGGTATATAGGAGCCAGCCCCGGGCATGCTCCTTCCCTGGACATTTCCAGCTCCTTCCAGTATGGTTGTATTTTATCTGTGGAGCTCTGTAAGGATTTTGTTCCGTCATCCAGGAATTTTTATGACTCCTTTGTGTGTATATAATGCGATTGCCCTGGAACAGAGAGAAATTAATCATTGTTCCTGTGTTAGTTTTCAGGAATTTCTAATGTCTATGTTTTTGTTCATCTGTCATGTCCAGATGTGGGGTCCATGGGCTATTTGACATTTAAAATGACTTAATTTCTTAGATTTTTCCCCTCAGTGTTTACGAACACTTGTTCATAGTAGATTTTGTGTGTGACATTATGTACCACGCATTTTCTGACCAGTTCCAATTTTCCACTCCATCCTAGTGCTTCACATCTCTTCTTGATACAGATCATGTCTCCGAACTCATCTCCCAATGGATCAATGAGGTGAGCAAGGTTCCGAGAGATACCCGCTGCGCATCCCTCCCTGGGTCAAATGACATGGGAATCCAGGGCTGTTTGTGGCTCTTTGAAGATGCTGCATAGGGAAGACATCCAAGATGGGGCACAGTGCCCAGTCCCCGTTCTCCAGCCAAGCTGTAGATGCCACAAGGGACCAGGACGAGGTACCCGTGGTATCTGGTGGCAGCTGGTTTTGGCCCCAAGCCTGGGAACAGGCTTACTCAGCCATTCTCATCTGCCAGATCTCTCATTTTGGGGAACTGCTGCCTCTTTCACAAGTCTCTACCCTTTGCAGTGGGCAGACCGGCCGGGTGCTACTCCTGCCTGTGTCCCGCTCCCTCCTGCATGGAGGTCTGCTCTGGGAAACTGCGCGGTGCATCCTGGGTCTGTCCTGGGAAGGTGCGTGGTGCGGGGCAGGCATTGCCCTTTGGGGCTCTGCGTTGCCCCTGGTTCGCCTGGGTCGCTGTAGGCAGGTTGCTTCACCACAGCCTTCAACTCCGTAGGGCCACCATGCCAGGGCCAGCTTTGATCAGGAGACACCTGAGGTCTTTTCGCACCTTCTAGGGGACACACAGCAGGACGGGAGGCCAAGTGCGTGGTGGCTATGAAGTCTGGCTTCATCTCCCCATGGAGACAAGGTAGAGCTCGGCTGCTGCAAGGCCAGAACTGGGTTGTTGCACATCCATTCCCTGTGCCTGTCACCTGCCCCCTGCTCACGCAGCTCAAAGGCAGCACTGAAAGCTTTCCAGTCCATGCAGCTACAGGCAACAGTTTTATGAGCATCCCTCCTTGTCCTGGCACATCCCTGCGAGATGCCCAAGGTGGGCATCCTTTGCAGGTACCCAGATGTGCAGCCTGCTCAGGCTCCTTTTGTAGCTGCAAGCAGGAAACACTGGAAGAGCAAAGGGAAATCTGCAGGCTCTGCTCACAGCCACCCTGCAGAGCAGCAGCTGGCAGGTAGATCAAACTGGGGGGGATCCAGGGTAGCTTGACTGGTCAGCAAGAGGCAGCCAAGCCAAATGCGAGCAACTCCCAAACCTCCTCCCCAAGCCAGAGGCTCCCAGTCACACTCTGGGTTTCATTCCTCCTGATTTTAGGCAGAAGGTGCTGGTCCCAGCCCCGCCAGGTGCAGCAGGGTGAGGTGTGGGGACTGCAGATGCTGCGACCAGACAGGATGACATCTGGGCTCTTAGCAGACGCTGCAGGATAGATGGCAGCTACATATCACGGACCATATTACACATGTCATTAGGAAAATGTTAGTTAAAACAAAAGATGCAAATTGTACCAGGCTGTGCTTCCTGAGCGCTCTGCAAAGCCTTTGCAACATCATGTGCTTTTTCTGTGGCTCTGTAATGGCTTCGACGCTTTCTTGGGCACGTTTGCTCCTGCTCCATTGAGGCTGTTTTGCATTAAATTGTTTGTTTAGCAGCTACTGGGTTTTTGGCAGGACAACTGTTGCCTTCTGCGGGTTGCAGAGCAGGAGGGTGTCATGCAGTGCTGCTTTGCAGAGCAGCCAGGTGCATCAAGGTGAATCCTCCTCATTTCAGAAAGAAGAGCAGCAGCACCCATTGCTGCTGCCCACCCCACGGCTCCCACCACCTCACAGAACCCCACGGGCTCGGGCCAGGTGCACGCTGTGGCAGGGGCACACACCTCTGCAGATCCTGCCAGGGCTGTGGGGACCTGAGGCAACCGTGGGCCAGGCTCTGTAGACCACTCCTGGGAAGGTCCCCTGATGGGCCAAGGTCGCCCAGATCCCAGACCCCCAGCAAAACCCTCCAGACTCAATGTGTGCTAAAGAAAACAGTCCCAGCGTATTAATACTTGCAAAAACAAACACTAGGCAAACAGAAGGACTGAGCCAGCCATAAAGAGAGCACCAAGTCTCTCCTAGACCTCTGATCCCTCCATCCCTACGGCTGTTGCCTCCCTGAACGCCCCATGCCAAGAGCAGCCTCTAACTGTCTTCAGCTGTGCCCTAGCAGGTCTGTCCCAGCATGGCTGCTTCCCAAGGGGCACCTACACACCCCCCCCTCCCCAAGCCATATTCGCCTCTTTTTCAGATCTCTTCAGCATCTCCAGCCCTCCCATTGCAAAGTAACGTCTTGATTTCCAACAGGGCGAAGCTCTGCTTGCATGGGGGAGTGCGGCGCGGAGCCACCCCAAGGGGGACATGGCACAGCCACCGCGGACCCTGCGGCGTCAGCAGCTCAGCTGGGGGCCTTGCAAGGCTTCTCACCTCTCCTCAGCGTTCTCAATTTTTTCCTTTTTTTAATTTTAGGAGCAAGCAGGCTTGGGTGGCTCCTGAGCCCACCAAGTACAATCAGACTGACGCTGCGGCCCCGTGGCAGCTGGAAGAGGTGACCCCAGCTCCCCATGCGATGGCAGAGGAAGCAATGTGGGCGAGGTGTGCCCACCGCTCGCCCTTGGAGCGCTCGTCCTGCCGAAAGACGAGTCCGAGGGTGCCCCTGGGCGTGCGCTACACTGGTGGCAGGTCCAGAAAGACAGCAGGGGTGGCTGAGGAAGGAGTAAAGGAAATCCTGACACCCCAGGGCAGAGGAAGCAGCTGGGGAGCAGCGCCAAAAGCCGTGTGCTGTAGCCCATGCGTCATCCTAAGGTAACACTTCGACAGTCTCCTGCTGAACTGGGCGAGTGTTTTGGGGATGGTGGCATGGCGATGGTTAGAAGGGACACCTGGAGGTGACAGGTCCAACCTTCCATGCAGGGCAGTGCCTTGCTTATGTTGCTCAGGGCCTTATCCTGGGGAGCTTTGACCATCTCCAAGGTCACCAGCCTCTCTGGGAGCTGGCCAGGGAGGGCTGGTGGATGAGAGAGGGAGGTAGCCCTGGCTTCAGCAGCTCCCTGGTCCCTAAGGGACACTGGGGGATGGAGGGGGGCCAGGTCTGAGGGTGCCAGCCCCCAGCTCTGTCTGCTGCTGAGGATGAGGGACCTGCTCCCTGAGGTCCAAGTAGGGGGAGTCAGGGGCTTCAGCCCCTCTGCGCAGGAACCTGCTGGGGAGAGCCGATGCTGAGCGCATCCTGAACACCAGCCACCAGCCCCAATGCTGCCGGGGCTTGGGGCACAGACACGGTGGGGAGCACTGGGAGGCTCCCTCCACCCTAGCTTGCCCTGCACATTTAAGGGTGTTTAAAGGATATTTAAGGGTGTTTAGGTATGTTTAGGAGCTCACTCTTCTCCCTGGGACTAGAACAGGCAAGGGAGACCGTGTAGGAGATGCTGTAACCAGCAGAGTGGTCCCAAAGCTGCCCCAGTGTGGGTGGCACAGCTGGAGCTGGAGGGGACCCGCAGCCTCCCCGCCTGCCACCCCCCGGGGTGCCCCCACTTGGAATTTGCTGCCGAGGAGGAGGCGCTGCATGCAGCGAGTTGGGAGCGTTCTCAGCTGCTGGCGGCACACGGGTGGCTCTCTGCTCACCAGCCTGTGTCGGGGACCAGCCACCGCACCAACGTGTGCCTGCTCCGCGTCCTGCCTGGACACCCCTGGCGCTGGTGCCATCCAGCAGCATCCCAGGCTGGGGAGATGAAGGCTTTTGTGCAACAGGATCCCTCTAGATCTGCACTGGAGATGTACGGGGCAGGCCTGAGAATGCCTCCAAGCCCCAGCCCTGCAAGAGGGGTCCTGGAGACGCACAGCTGGATGAAAGCAGACACATCTGGGTTGTATTCCCCACTCGGCTCCAGCCCTGCTGCCAGGGCTGGGCACCTTCCTCCCGGCTCCGGGCTGCTCCCTGCCCCCTGCTGCAGCCAGGGGACCTTTGGGGGCAGAGATGGGCTCTCCCCCAGGTGTATACAGAGCCACCCCTGCAGCCCCAGTGGGGGTGGCCAAAGGATTTCGGTGGTGCTGTTTCACCCCATTTTGAATTTTATTTTTTTCCCCCCTTTTGGTTGATTAAATCCAAGCACGGCTGATGTACTCACAGCCCTTGCTCGCTGGTGCTGGCCAACACGCCAGTCTCCTCCAGCAGCGGGCAGAGCTGGTGGGTCCGGTACGGGCTGGGTCCTGCCCCAGAGCTGTCCCAAGGGGTGGTGGTGGCCGTTCCTCCTGCTCCGCTCCGCTCTGGGTCACACCTGCCACGCCCAGCATGGTCCCCAGCAGGCGGTGGCAGTTTGCCTTGGCTTTCCTTTGTGCCCAAACCCAAGCAAGTCTCCCCCATCCTGGGTACCTCCCCGCCTGTCGTCAATTAGAATTAGCTTTACTCTGTGTTTTCTTCCTGGTGCTTTTCCACAAATATCTGCATAAACAGGATTTCTCTTTTGTAGTTTTCCAATTGGAGCTATTCTATTTCAGGTTCTTTGTTTGTTTGTTTGCTCTGTGAAATTTGTGATGGTTTCCAGGAAAGGTGAAACCTTTCCAGGCTGCAGTGAGAAGCCCGGGGTGCCCCAGGTGGGGGACACGTGCCTGCCTCCCCCCGCACCCCGGCCAGCACGCGCCGCCTGCCCCGACCTGCACCCCTCCGACTTGCACAACCGCCAGCGGAAGGCACGGATCACGTTTCTGCCAAACGCTGCCACAACGCAAACCTGATGGCACTTTTGGGGAGCTGGAGAAAGGGAGGGTTGAAGTGAACTGTTTCCGTACAATGGCAGGAAAGCAGGAAGCTGAGCTTTGCAGCGGTGTCCGCCTGCTCCTCCGGCCAGTTCCCCCAGCACGAAGCCTCACGCGGCTCGAAACCCGGGGCTGTGGCAGCCGCTGGTGCTTGCAAAGGGGCTGCAACAGGAGCGCAGAGAGGTAGGGGCTGTCTGTACCCACAAGCTGGCTGTTAACTCTGAAGACTCAATGATGACAGGCAACAGCAAGAACCGTTTGGTTTCTAACCAAGCCCGCAAAACGGAGAGATGATACTTTCTGTTTCTTTTTGTAAACTGAAGTGCCTTTCTGTGGTCATCCCCGAGGTGACTGCCGGTACCCACCTGCAAGGAACCAGGGATGGGGATACTTCCATCAGTCCCACTGGCCCCAGGGTGAGCGGGGGGTGGGGTGGGGTGTGAATGAGGCTGGGGAAGAGTTTGACAGCTGACAAGTGGGAGAGATGACATGGGGGGATGTCCCTGGCTGGTTTCAAGCATCCCACCAAGGCCCCCAGGTGCACAAGCATCAGCTGTGGGTGCTGCTGTAGCCCTTCCCACCAAGGGGTTCGGTCCCCCCGGACAGGGCCACTGCGGGGCAGCCAGAGCCACCCTCTGACCTTGGCGAGGCTGAGGGGTGGCAGCATTTCGGGTGTGCGGAGTCCCAGATTTGCCTTAAATTAAAAGTTGTTTCTTGCGGGATTTAAATTCCTTGACATCGCTCTCTGTGTAGCTGACCTGGATTTATTTATTATTAGAAATAACTTCTCCCAACTTTGCCATATTAGAGCATCACTGCAGCTGGGGCCAGGGCCAGGAGCTTGGAGCTGGGATGTTTGTCACCCCGGTCCCTCATTGTCCCCAACTCTTCCAAGCCCTGCATGGCCGGGACAAATTGTAGGGATCTGTTACATGGCTGTGTGCCAAAGCTGGGAAAGACCATCGTCTCTGGGTTGCTCCAAACCATTTCTTTCTCTTCTGCAAACCAGGAAGTTGCTGGAGAAAAGAAACTTTTGGGATGAGATAAAGGGATGAGACTGAAAAATAAAACATTTTGCACGTGAAGAACATTTTAACCGACAAAGTATAATTTAATAAGAATCATTTGGGGAATGTGATGCACTCCTGGGGTTTTTAGCTTTGACCAACATAAAGTACAACTTTCCGGTGTATCTGATGGACCTGGCTTTTGGTTGGGATTTCGGGCATCTCCGCAGAGCGGGAGCCTCATCCCGGAGCCTGGGAGCTGCAGATCTGTGCGGCCACGCTGGTTCCTGACTCGGCACCGGGCGCAAGGACCGCGTGTGCCATGGGGGTGAATCCAACCCAACGGTTTGTTTCTCACACAGAAAGTGCGACCCCCGTCTCCGTGTCTTCGGCCAGCCCGTGCCCTGCGTGTGTGGGATCCCACCGCCCGCTCCACCTGTCCTCGCCCTGCAGCCACTGTGGGCAAAGCCCGGACGACAAGCCACTGGTGCCGGTGCCACCAAGCCGCAGCTGCCCTGCGGAGACCAGAGACCACTGTGAGGTGACCCCAGGGATGCCCTCGGTGGGCACGGGGTTGGGGGGCTCCCCTGGTACTGCTGCTGGGGGGGGTCCCAGGCTCGCTGCCTGCCGGAGTCCTGTGTGGTCAGGGCTGCACAGGTTGAAGGCCCCTCGGCCGCACGGCCCCCAGCGCCTCCCCCCCGACAGGGCTCTGGCACTGGGGGCAGCACCGGGGGGAACGGGGATATGGACCGGAGGGTCCGGCGGGAGCGCTGGGGGGAGCGGGGCAGCACCGGGGCTGCAGGGCAGAATCGGGGGGGTCCGGGGGCAGGGACCGGGGAGAGCGGGAGCAGCATCGGGGGGCCCGGGGACAGCACCGGGGGGAGTGGGGCAGGGACCGGGGGCAGCACCGGGGGATCCGAGATAGGACCAGGGGGGTCTGGGGACAGGGACCAGGGCGAGCCGGGCAATGCGGGACAGGGACCGGGGGCAGCGGGGACAGCACTGGGGGGAGCGGGACAGAACCAGGAGATCCGGGGAAGGGACCGGGGACAACGGGGCGATGCGGGGGCAGCACCAGGGCTGCGGGGCAGGACCGGGGGGGTCCGGGGGAGGGGATCGGGGCGCTAAGGGAGCTATGGGCTGCTAGCACCGGGGCCGGCCGCAGCTCCGGGGCAGAACCGGGGGTCCGGGGGCAGGGACCGGGGGGTTTGGCTGCTCCCGGGCGGGGCGGGGAGGGGCCGGGCCGGGCCCGTCGGCTCCGCTGCGAGAAGCGGCCGGTGGCGCGGGGGGAGCGGCGGGGGCGGCACCGGCACCAGGAGGGCCAGGGCCGGGACCGGGGCGCAGCGCGGCTCGGGACCGGGCGGAGGCGGGACCGGGCGGGGCGGGGGACCCGGCGGCTCCGAACCCGCCCCCCGCCGCGGGGAGGAGGCGGTGGCCGAGCCCCCCCGCCGAGCCGAGCCGAGCCGCGCCGTGCTCCAGCCGCGCCGTGCTGAGCCGCGCCGAGCCGAGCCCAGCCCAGCGGTGCCGAGCCGCGCCGAGCCCAGCCGCGCCAGAGCCGAGTCGTGCCAGCCGCGCCGTGCGGAGCCCAGCCGTGCCAGAGCCCACCCGGGCCGAGCCCAGCCGAGCCGAGCCCCGCCGTGCCAGAGCCCAGCCGTGCCGAGCCGCGCCGCGCCGTGCCGAGCCCCGCCGCCCCTCCGCCCATGGCGGCCCCCGGCCCCACGCGTGCCCCGGCCCCGGCCCGGCGCCGCCGCTGAGCGCTGCGCCCCGGCCCGCCGCCAGGTAAGTCCCGCGGGCGACGCCGGGCACCTGCCCACGCCGGGCGGGTCCTGCCCCCCGGCCCCGCTCCGGGGGTCCCGGCGGAGCCCCCTTCCCCCGGGGGCGTCCCCGGAGGCTTCGCCGCGCGTTATCCCCCCGCCCGGGTGCTGCCGCCCCGCGAACGGGGCAGAACCGGGTGACTTGGGCTGGCTCGGAGGCGGGGGGGGGGGGGGGGGGCGAGCCAGGATCGGGCCCCCGCCGCCCACCACCCGCTCGCCGGCCCTCGGGCTGCCGCAGGAGTTTGCTTCATACTTGGAGACCGTCCCGGCAGGCCGAGCCGCGAGCGGGGCGGGGGGCGGCTTGTTCGCCGGGGGGGACGCCGCCTGTCTAAACATTAGTGTAAGGAACGGCAGGATGGGCGGCCGGGCTCCCCCGGCATCCCCCCGCCTCCCCCGGCCCCAGCCCCGCTGCCCGCACCGCATCCCGAGCCCGGCGGGCACTGGGAGGCCGGTTCCATCCCGGCGTCGAGGGAGGGAATTTCCCACTCGGGCTGCGGGCAGTACGGAGGCTTTAAAAAAACATCCTGGACCTCGGGTGTCTTTATTGCACATATATGGAAGCTTGTAGCCGGCACCGATGGAAATCCGACTGCTGCTTCGGGAGCCAAGGCGCGATTAGGCGCCGGGTCGAGGGCACGTTTATTGCGGCCGGCGAGGGCACGTTTATTGCGGCGGGTGAAGGGGCTGACGGCGGCGGCGTGCGAGTCCTGGACGGGTGCTCAAGTCCCAGATCTGAAGGCAGGATCAGCTCTGGATCCCAGATTCAGACTCTCGGGCTCACGGGTGCTCCTAGATTTCACGGCAGAAGCAGCCGAGATGCTGCATGGCACAAAGCAGAAAAATCAAGCAGGAAAGGGGGGGGTCTCCGTGCAAGATTTTAGGCTTGCGCGCTTGGTTTTGGTTTTTGAGCTGCTGGCTGTAACCAGGCCTTCGGTTCAGACCCAGCTCTACCCACCGTGGCGCTGGCTCGGGGTTGCAAAGCAGAGCCAGCGATGCCGTGCTGCGATGTGCGCTGGGCTGGGGCAGTGCCGCAGCGTCAGCATCCTCGGTGCCGCCACGGAGCTGCCCGTGGGTGTATCCTGCACCTCCGTCCCCAGCAGGTCCAGGGCTGGGCTGGGAGCGGGAGAAATGGGACTTACCTGTTAATACATCTCAAGTTTTTAAATAGCGCTGGATTTTTAAGTGCTTGCTCAGTCCTGGTCCAGCTCGTGTCTTGCCTGGAGGAAGGAGCAGAGGAGGTGCAGCGCATCCCGACGCCAGCTGCAGCACCCCACGGGATGCCGAGCTGTCCCTCCCGCTTTGCCATCAGGCTGTGCCTGGCTGCAGCTGCTTCGCGGCAGGATGCGGCCTCAGGGCCAGGCTCCTGCTGGGCTGCGTGGCCACGGGATTTGTGAGGGCAAGGGGGGAGCCCAGCACCTTCCAGGCCTCGTGACATCCAGCCCCTGGGCTGTAAATAAGAGGAGCTGGTCCAGTTTTCTGTGACGCAGCCAGAGGGGGACATGCAGGTCCAGGCACTGCTGCAGTGTCCCTTCTCCCTGGGAGGTGGGCGCCCCTGGGTGCCCGTGCTGAGGGAGGGCTGGGTGGCGCTGGGTGGTGCTGGGTGCTGGTGCGGGCCTGGCTGCGCTGCTCTGGGTGCCCTCCCACGGTGCAGACGTGAATCACAGCTCCCCGCGCCACCATCTCCTGCTCTCCCAGCCAAAGGCCCCTCGGTGGGCTGCTCTCCGACAGCCCTGCCAGGCTCCAGGCTCCAGGCTCCAGCCGTGCTTGCAAGGTTGATTTCCACCTTCGGGGAGCTGCAAGGGAGGAGCCAAGATTTGCAATGTCCACTTTTTTGAGGTCAAGGTACTTCTCATGTGGCCCTAAACGCAGCCCGGCCAGTAGCGCGACCAGAGCAGATGTCACCTTGGCTGTCCCCAGCACAGCATGCCACGCGTGCGCCCACTGCGGTGGTGCTCAGCACACAGCGTCCTGCCTGGGAGAGCCCCATCCTGCGACATGCTGAGCCACGCTGTGCCCACACAGGGGCGGGCTTGGGGGTCACAAAGAGCCGACAGTTGCCTGTTGATGCCAGCCCCTGCTGATAGAGCATCTTACGGTACCCAGCGGGGCTGAGCCTTGGCAGAGAGGGAGGTGCCAAGCAGAGGGAGGGTCCAGGGGCCCATCACAAGAGGTGCAGTAGCACAGCTCAGGACAGATGTGGTTGGTTTTTTTCCCTTGGTGCCACAGGCAATTTCATTGCTGGCCTAAGCTAAAGCACGTGTGCACCAGCCCACTTCCAGGACCCTTGCTAAGCCCAGCTGGGGCAACAGCATGTGGTCCCACTCCAGCAGCTCCCATGGCTCAGCATGTGTGGGGAGGGGGTGAGAGGACCTGCGTACCACCCAGCCCCTCCACTCCCACCGTGCCAGGGATCACTTTGCACCCCAGGAGTGCTGCCACAGTGATGCAGCCATGGGACAGACCAGTGCCTTGGTCAGGGTGAGCCATCTGCTCCAGCTCCACCATTAGCTGGTTGGACTGGAGACATCCCACCTAACCCAGGTTTTGCTGGGATTTGGCCAGTTTGGAGTAGTCTTTCCCCATTGAACTTGAAGGAGAAGAAGAGAAGCCCAAACGTGCTCCCTCTTGGTTGTGCCGGGCATGGTGCAGAGATGCTTTCATGTGAAGGAGCATCCCGCCAGCACAGGAATGACGTGACCCCCTCTGCAGCTGCCCTGGGAAGGGAAATGCCAGAAGCAGTTTTATTCCCATTACTTCTTCGTCACGAAACCCAAAACGGGCTCACTTTGTAACTCAACATCCAAAGAGCTAAATTGAAACAATCTATTTGCCACTGCGTTGTTCTCGAACGACAACAAAAAAGCATTTCCTTCTGTAGCTGTTCAAAGGCCGCGTCACCAGCATCTCAGTCCCCTAATAAGCAATGTCAGCCGCATCAACGCTGGGTTTCATGAAGCGTTTTGATGGTGATGGAACCACATTTTTTTTTTTCCTCAGCAGAAAAGGTTTCCTTTGAACTTTGTCCAAACCAAGCGTATAACAGGATGGATGGTGGCTGCTGGGAGGGAGCAGGGCAGCCCTGCCGGGCCCTCGCTGGGTGAAGGCAGTGCTCTGAAGGGCCAGCATCCCTGCACAGCCCTGGCGCAGCAGCGGATGTGCCAGGAGGGGAAGCTAGCATCACTTCCAGGCTGCAATAATCCAAAGCAGGAGTTGCATTTTTCTCTATTTCAGCAGCTTTTTCACAGCTCAGGGACCTGGCTGCGTGGTGCTTGGGGCAGGGCGATAAATCTCATCCGTGAGCTCTCCTGGACAATGCCCGGTGCTGTGCCAGGAGATCGTTCATGAGCAGCATCTGGGCTTGCAGGTTTGCTGTTAGCAGGGCTCCTGGCTTTAGGGACCCCCTTGATTTCATCTTGCCCTGTTTTTTTCCAGGCTGAAGCAGAGGGGTGAGGTGGTTGTAAGCCCACCCCTAGTCCTTCCCAGGGAAAAAATGTGTCCCCAGAGGAACCAAATGAGTGCCAATTTTCAAAGCCTATTTAAAGCAAGCAAATAGGCCAGGATTTGGAGGATGGATGGAGCAAATAGCCATCATCATCGGGGGCTACGGAGGGCTGGCAGCCCACCACCCTCCAGGCCATGGCAGCTCCAGGGGCAGCCGGCCATCAGCAAACACGTTCTGCTCAAGTCCTGGGGGTCAGAACCACGTTTGCCCCTTCTTTGCTACCTCTGGGTCTCACCAGTGACAGCCATCGCTGTTAGCTGCACACTCGCATCACTGACCAGCCCACAGGCTTCTGCGCCACTTGTGGTGACTTTTTTGCCTTTAATAATATTGGTTTTGGCTGTGCTGTGCTGGAGCTGGCCTCAAGCACAGGGTGTATTTATCGCTGGCTGTTGTTGCTCCCTGACCTGCCCCTATAAAACACGGGTGCTGTTGGACTTGGTGAAGGCAGCTGGTGGCCAAGGACCTCCTGGGGCAGAGCCCCTGGTCCTGCTGCCCCAGTCAGCTTCGTGCTGCGTTCCTGGAGCAGAGCAGGCTCAGCTCATCCCTGTGCCACTGACCAAAATCCCAAATCCTTGTGGCATCCATCCCAGTGGTTGTGGTCCCCAAGCAGCTCTGGGCTGCAGCCAGCAGAGCTGTGCCAAGAGGAACAGGCAGGGGATGATCCCAGCAAGGTTCTGGAGTGGCCTTTTGGCTTTTCCCTGGGGCTTTTCCCTATCTGCTGCCTTCCCCAGGACAGGCAGGGATGCTGTGCCCTTGTGCAACCTGGGGGGACCAAAACCTTGGGTACAAACCAAAATGTCTTCATCCCCTCGAGCAGATGCTGCATCCCACCCAGGGTCATCAGTCCCATCCCTCCAGGGTGTCCCTGAGGAAAGACTTGCCTCTGATTTAATAGGGCAGCTGCTGTCTTCATTAAGTGGTGCTGGCTTATTAAGAGCACATTTTTGAGGCTTAGCAGCTCCATGGAGCCATCTGGGAGGGACAGTGCCAGCGGCAGAGCCGCCGCACGTGGCAGGAGGACGCAGGAGGCAGCCGCTGGCAGTGATGCTCCACTGAGCTGGGCTGGGTGCCGGTGGAATTGCCCCGCTGCCCCAAACCAGGGTGGGGATGCACCCAAGGGCAGTTTGGGCTTGGGGGGGCAAAGGAGAGGCTGGAAGGATCCAGCTGGGATTTGGGTGGCACGAGCCCTCCAAGCATGGACAGAGGCGGGTGTGTGGGCATGAAGGGCTGTGCCCTGGCAAAGCATCGCTCACGGTCACGTCTCCACGACAGAGGATTGATGGGGAGGAGAGAGGGGTCTGGCCCCCGCCTGCCTCCCAGAGCAGATCTGGGGCTGATAGATCTTCTCCATCCCCAAACACCGGCACAGAAGCTGCAGCAGGATGGGCTGCATGGGCCACCGGCAGTGGAGGAGAGATGGCATCAGCATGCCTGGGGCTCCCCGCCGGGACGGGGACGGCGGGGTGTAGAGCTTGGCTGTGGCTGTCGGCTCCGCTCCACAGGCAGCGGGAGAGATGCACGACGATCCATCTTGCTGGAGCTCTTCCTCCAGCGCGCCGTTATCTTCCAGCAGCCGTGCTTTAATTTCCTGTTGCTCTGAGCAGCACCGGTGGGTCCCGCTGCAACCTCTGGGCTGGGAAAGGTGGAGAAGTGGCAGAAAAGGGGCAGATTGCCCCTTCCTGCAGCCCCCAACCATCCTGCCCTCCCCTCGCTTCCCTTGTCGGCTCCTCTGCAGGAGCACAGGCAGGGTTTGGGTGGCTGCGCTGGGATTGCGAACAGCGTTTTGTGGCAGCGCAGAGCGCACCACGCCATCAGCTGGGGGCAGGAAAATTGGTCCCAGTCTCTTATCCACAAGCTCGATTGGATCTGAACTGGAGTTGTGGGAGACAGCAGCCAGGTGGGAAGGACAGTGCCACCGCAGCTCTCCCACACACTGATTCCTGGGTGTGATCAAAGGGCAAAATTGGCTTTTTTGGAAGCTGTGTGGCTTTTCCACTCGGAAAGCCTCTGGTCCCCAAGGGCATCCCAAGCGGCTTTTCCCTGTGACAACAGGAAGGGTCAGGGGATGTGTCCATTTGTATCAGCATGATGCTGCGCCACCGTATCGGCATCTCTGCATGCAAAGGTCCAGGTGACCCACATCTGCTGCCTTTTGGAGACCCTCCAGCTATTCCCGTCATCTCCAGCCCTCTTTATCCCAGGCATCCCCCAGTTCTGAACTTCCTCCACCCAAAAGCTCAATTCCCAGTCTACTGCTGTTGCTGTCTCGGGAGGAATTCCTCATTTGCTCACTCTGGAGCAGTGCTAAGTGGTTCAATATGTCGGCGGTTGCTGCTGGAGTTGGACAGTAAATGCTAATGGGATATTAGTCTGTGCACCGTCCAAAACCCACTGGAAGGGTTTAGTGCAAATTGGATTTGCAAACCTCTCTCGGGTCTCTCTGCCCTTAGCAAAGCGCTGTAATCCCTGGCGGGTGCCTTGACAATCCAGCTCCTTTTGTACAAAAAGAAATTAAATATATATAGGGATAAGAGGAGCGAGGATACGGGGGAATTCCCACTGCCAGGCTGGAGGTGGCATTGGCATCACCTGCACTTCTTGCTTGGGATGCTGTTGAGGGATGCTGTTGAGGGATGCTGTTGAGGGATGTGCATGGGTGCTCATTGCTCATCCCTCGCAGGGCACCCAAGAGGCTGTAACTCCTCCATCCTGTCCCTGGCACCGCTCATTTCCTGCTTGCAGGGATGCTGCGTTAGGGCAGGATCTGTTTCTCTGGGGACAAGAACAGGAATTATTAAGGTGGGAGCTGAAGGGACCATGCCAGCCCACCAGATATGTGGAAAAGTCAGAGGTGGCCACTCTGCTCCCACCTCTGACTGCTCTGGAAAAATGGGGAATTAATACATGGAGGTTTTCAAGGGCTGTTGTGCTCCCAGGGCATTTTTGCAAAGGGGAAGCTGAGGCACACTGCAGCACAGTGACCCCTCTGGGGATCTGGGAGGGGGCTGGAGCATGCCATGACACCAGCCAAATCCACAAGGAAAGAAAACCCTACAAACAGGGAAGGCGAAAATGGCCAAAGCTGCTGTGTGGGAGGAGGTGATGCTTTCATGGCAGCCTTCTTGCCCTCCTGCCTCTGTTATGTTTTTTCCTCCTGGATCCCACCGAAGGTTTTGCTTTTCTTGGGAAAAAAAGGAGATTTTGCCCCCAGCACACCCGTGGCAGCTCACAGATACCAGCAGTGTTGAAACCAGCCCAGAGGAAAGCACATCTGGGGCCTGGACTCCGTCTCGCTGCCAAAATTTAAGCTTTTAACCCTATTTCCCGAGGCACTGGGATTGTTCAAACAAGCCACAGTAATTAGTTTCCTCTGACAAACCACCCCCTTTTGGCATCACAGGGTTATTTAGTGCATGAAGGGGTGGTTTGTCACTCCGAAGGAAAATAAAAAAATGACGTTCAGACTTCAGGTTTCAGCACGAGGGGGAAATTCTGGGCTGGAGAAACGGTGTGGGGCAGTGCACGAGGCTGCTGTTTGTCAGCACACCAGCACCCATGGGTGCCCAGCACTGGGGGTGCTTCTTGCATGTGCCTTTTTTTTTTTTTTTTTTTTTTTCCTGGAGTTATCGGTGGTTTCCTGCAGGGCTACAGAAACCATCCTGGGTTTGGTGGGATTTCAGATGATAGATTTGTATTTTCTCTGCCCATCAGCAAATGGGATTTGGCTGCATCAGTGGGATTTTGTGCAGGTTTTATTCCCACCTCGTTCCCCATTACAGCCTTGTTCCGCGTCATGCCACAAACCGTGCTCTCAGCTCCAGCTGCTGTGCCGAGCAGTACCCTCCTGAGGCATTTTATAGTAATTTTATCTGTAATTACTCATCTTGTATCATAAAGGGCAGCTCTTGCCGCTGCTTAGAACTGGCTGAATCGGCTTATGAAGGGTTTTGGGTTGCCGCAGCCTCGCTGACCTTGGCGAAGCAGCCGCACCTTGTCGGGGTCAGTGGGGATGTGCAGCCGCTGGGCTGGGGACCAGCACGTGCTGGAAACCACGAGCTGGGGACCACAGCACCCATGCCCAGCCTGCCAGGATTTTTAACGACTTTGGCTGCTTTGCAGCTAGAAAGATGAATAGAGATCCCTGAAGTGTGATGTTTTCAATGATTTATTTGCAGAGCTGGGGGGGGTGAGGGGTGCAGGTCCCAGCCGGGTGCCCCCAGACCCCCGTGCAGCCACCACCCGGGTATCCCTGAGCTGGCGGGGCAGGGTGAGCGCTGCAGTGAGTCGTGCTGCATTTAAACCACTGCTTTTTTTTTTTTGCTTTTTTTTTTTTTTAATGCTGATTTATATTGCAGCTGTGTTTCTGCCTCCGTCGTGCCCCTGCGAGTGATGGAGAGAGCAGCAAGGACGGGAGCGGCAGGGTGGGAGGCGAGGGCAGCCGGGGCTGGAGGGGGAGCAGCAGCATCTTTATTTGCCCTTGCAGGGACCAGCTAAGCCCAGCCGGGGCTGAGCCAGTCCCAACGGGGGGGACCCGACAGGACACCGCGGCAGGAATGGCCACGCCACTGCGCTCAGCTCCACATCTGCAGCGGGATTCCTCCCCGCTGGGCACCCGCTTCGTATCCCCTGTTAATTAATGACATGAAAACCCGCGTGGGACCGCTGGGGAAGGAATCAAAGGTGCCGGCGCTGCCTGCCAGGGCACGGATGCGTCCCGTGGGGCCGCCTGCCTCCCCGCAGCCCCGCACCGTGCCGGGGCGCACGCCGCACGGTGAGAGCACAGATCCTGCGGGAGGGATGGGAGACGGTGGGACTGGTCAGCACCATCCTGGCATCTGGCTGGCGAGGACTCCTTGGAGGAACCCAGCCCCAAAATGGGTCTGAGTGGGGCCGGCTCTGCTCTGGGGGGACGCGGGAGGTGAGTGGGTTGTGGCCGTGGGGCTTCTGGGCTGGGGGCACCGGAGGGGTGCTGGGCACTGCACAGTGCACTGGCACTGGGGTTTCCGTCCCGGTGAATTTGGCTTCTCCTGCCCGTGCCAGCTGGGGTGGTGGGATGCTGGCGCTTCAATGTGCCCCTCGGCTGTGGTGCAAATCAGGTGTTTCCTCTGCTGTGCTCCATCCCCTCCTGGAAGAGCTCCCACCCCCCCTCGCTGGCAGTGTTGGCTCAGCTCCCATCAGTTGCTGGGGGCTCCCCTGGCTCAGGAACACAGACAGGGCATCTCCTCCTTGGCTCGGGGCTCTGGCCATGCCATGGGGGCTGCGGGGGGGCCTTTGCCTGCTCACTCCCAGCTCTGTGGCCTGTGGGGATAGAAGATGATGCCCTTTGGCGAGGCGCGTCACCAGAGGTGCCTCAGGATGCATGATGAGCATACAGCACAGATGAGTTAATGCACCCGAAATTCCTGCCACCTCCTGGCACCATCTCTGGTGCTCAGCCCAGCTTTGAGTGGGTTTGGCTCCCCAAAGTCCGAAACGAGGGAAATGGTGGGAACAGGGACGCGGCCATGGGCAGGGCTGCTGCGTCTGACGGCAGCTACCAAGGCTCAGCTCAGCAGGGCTGGAGAGCTGCACCCTGGGGACCTTGCTGCTCACATTTTGATGCAGCGTCCCAGCTGTGGCAGAGCCGTGACATCTTTCTTCTCCAGCCACAACCTGGAGCACGGTGTGGCCGTCACCCCCCGGCATCGCCTGCGGCACTGCAGGGTGCGCGTGCCCCTTGCAAATCCTTCAGCTGTGTCACACAGGCTTGGTGAGGATTTTTTTATTATTATTATTATTTTTATTGTGATGATGGGGTTGTGGTGGTTTGTGTTTTTTTTTTTTATTTTTACCCAGCTGTTTAGAGAGATGTAAACCAAACCTGCCATAATTCAGCCCGAATGTAAATGTCATGTAAGCGTGGGAACGGCGCAGCTTGCCGATGGTTGGCGTGTTCAGCCGAGGGGCTCCCCGCACTGCCGGGAACACTGATGCTCCCCCGGCTCTGCCACGGCCCCTTCTCCCTCCCCACCATCCCGCGGGTCCAGGATCGGCTCCACCACTGCCGTTTCCTCACTGGTGCCGTGCCGGGTGGCTGCAGCCAGGAGGGGCTTTGGTGGTTGCCCCAAGAGGCTTCCCCCAAGAAGCCCAGGGCTGAGTCTGGCTCATTTGTGGTTGTTCCTCTGGGGGGGGCGGGGGAAGCTGGGGCTGCGGGAAGAGCTTTGGAGTTTCTCGTCTTGGGCTGGTTTTCACTTAGGAAAAGCAGAACCATGTGTCCTGCGCTCAGCTCTGGTTTTGCTTACGGGGGAGTGGGGAGGGCTGGGGAGGGGGGGAAGGCGGCGCAGGGACGAGCCAGTGCTGCAGGGTGTGGGACGCACCGTGGCCATTGTCGCTTTTGGAGTTCAGAGCACGAGGCTGTGCCACTGTGCCGGGCTGGGAGAGCCGCTCAGGAGGCCACTGCACCGTGTCCCCAGCCAAGGGGATGGCTGCACTGAGGTGGTGGCAGTCCATGGCCCCGGAGCACCCTCCAGCACAGAGCTGGAGATGGGGACGTTGTCCTTCTTCCCCTCCCTTATGCCCCCACCTACTGTCAAAAGAACAGGAAAATCCAACAGTTCAACTCAGATCAGGGTTTGGGGCATTTTTCCTTTCCACACTCCCCATTTTGGGGCCAGTTTTGCCAGTTTGGGGTGGGTTTGACCCTGGGGCATCGGCCACCCTGCTGCAGGCAGTCCTGGCTGGGGGCATTGGAGATGCCAATGCTCCTTGCAGGGGTTCAGTTCCCAAAAAAGCGTGTCAGGAGCTTGTGACAGGTTTTGGGGAAAGGCTGCCCCGACGTCTCTCTGCCACCCCTGTCCCATCCAGGACCGCGCTCCCAGCAGGACCAGGCGCTGAGCCGGAGGCTGCTGCTGGAGGAGCCGCTTCTCAGCAGCCCCTGGAGCTCCTTCACCATGAGCCTGGATGGAAATTGTTTAATTCCTGCGGGGTGAGTCATGAGGAGCCAGGATTTCAAAGCAGCTTGGCTCCCATGTAAGGCACTAAAATAAACAGTGTGTGGCAGGTGGAAGCTCTCTCTGATGTTCCGTCAAGGCCTTGGTCTTTCCAAGTGTTTTGCGTTGCCAAAAAACCCTCGGCCACTCCATGGCCTCATCCATTCTTGCAGTGTGGCTGAGCCCTAGCACTTGAAAATAATGAATCAATGCCCGGAAGCATGAATCGACTGAAAATTTATGACACACTTATATTATAATGTCTTTTGGGTTCTGTTTCCTGGGCTTTAAAGCATCAGGACTGAAAGTTTTCACTCTCCTCCTTCCCCCTCGAGCAAGGAAGATTTAGGGTAAAAAAAGTAAAATTCTGCTTTTCCTCCCTCATCTCGTGACTCCAGGAGCTGAGGCTTTAAGGGATCAGTGGATGCTGGAAACAAAACCTGAGAGTCTGCTGGAAAAATTGGAAATGGGTTAGAAAAAAAAGAGCTATGAGAAAAACCGAGAGCATGAAAAGCGAGGGAAGTCCGAGAAGCCCGAAATGCTCTGGTGGTATGAGCGGAGGCGATGTCTCTGCGGGACGCGGGCGCTGCTCTTTGGTTTAGCAGGAAAAGGCAGCGGAAACACCGGCGCTCGGGAGCTGAAGCGGAGAAAACTCCCAACCAGAAATGAGTCTCTGTTGCTTTGACTTTGGTTTTGTGATGGGAATCAAGCCTTGGAAAAGTTTACTTAGGGCCATGGGGTGGGTTTGTTGGATCCTCTTTGAAAAGAAAGACGAGGAGCTCACAGAGGGGTTCTGAGGGGATCTGCAGTGGCGGGGCGAGCCACGATAATCAACTTGCTCCCTCCAGACTAAGCAATGGGAGTTGGCTGGCCTGGTAGTTGTTGCTTTTCCTTAAGATTTCCAGTTTCTCAGGGCACGGAGTGTTTTTTTCTCTGCCTGGGAAGCAGTGAGCCCTGGCAGGAGCCGGCTGTGGGGTGAGCAGGGCAGGTGAGGGCGGAGGAGGCTGCCGGAGCAAAGGCTTCGTGCCGGAGCGGGGCTGGTTTGGGAGCTGCCTGGCAGGGAAGGGTCTTCTCCTGCAGGGGTGAGTTTCCTGCTTGGCAGCAGGCGTGGCATGGCTAGACTGTTGTGATCGCATTAATGGGTTATCAGGAGAATGCAGGAAAATAGGGAGCTTTTGGGCTGTTCTCCAGGAAAGCTGAGTGCAAACTTTGGCCTTTCATCAAGCCAGGGAGGATCGCTGGGTCCCTCCCCGGGATGTAACGTGGCTGTGAGCACCCGAACCCCACCAGGACTCAGCCCAAGAGCCCCCCGGCAGCAAACCCAGGGCATGAACCCATGGACCATGGGTGTATTTTGGGGCTGGAGTAAGTGCACAGGCACAGCCTGGGGCAGAAGCCGGCTCGGAAAGCTGGGATGGCTCCATGGGTTTTGGCTCCCCGAGGTGTGCAGTAAGAGCCGAGCAGGGTGCCCAGCACAGCTGTACTTGCCCGTTTGCCCCGTGAAAAGAAGGGGGGTTGTGCTGGCAGAGGCTGTGCAAGGACCAGGCATCCCTGGTGAGACTGCAGCTCTCTGGATCCCTCCTGCCCGCGTGCTCCCCACCGGTCCCTTGGCACATCCTTGCAGCCGTGATTTTGTGCCTACAGCTCCTGTGGCACCCCAAAGCCCTGGGTTTGCTGGGTCCCTCCATCCCCTCCGGAGAGAGTCAGCAAAGCCCGAGCAGCCTTGTCCCCCTGACCCCAGCTGCCTCGCAGCCGAGCCCCATCCCCAGCCATGCAACGCAACCTTTTTCCAATATTGCTTTGAGCCTGAGGGACGAGCCACCAGTCTGGGTTGAATGGGTGAATCTCCAGGCCTGGGTGCCAGTCGGGGTACCCAGGGTGGCAGGGCTGCCTCCTGATCCTGGGAATGTGGGATACCCATCCTGCAGTGCTGAGCCCGGAGCAGGCGAGGCAGGGAGGTGGCTGCACTCTTGCAGGGTGCAGTAGCTGAAATGAGACTGGAGCAAAGAGCAGCAGCAGCAGCAAGGCTCAGCAGTGGCCATGCCCAGCACTGTGGGGTCTGGATGGGGGAGACCCTGGTGTTCCCCAGCTGGAGGCTCGCCGTGCCAGTGGTTGCAAGACTTGGACACATCAACGCTCAGACTAGGTATGAGAAAGAAATTTTTTACACTGAGGGTGTTGAGGCGCTGGCACAGGGTGTCCAGAGAGGTGGTGGGTGCCCCATCCCTGGAAGTGTTCAAGGTCAGGCTGGACAGGGCTCGGAGCAACCTGGTCTGGTTGAAGATGTCCCTGCTCATGGCAGGGGGTGGAACGAGGTGGTCTTTAAGGTCCCTTGCCACCCAAACTGTTCTGTGAGTCTGTGATTTTTACAAACAAAGATGCTGAGCCGTAGCTGTAGGCAACTTTTTGATAGCAGCCACTTGAGGTGTGGAGGTTTGGCCCTGGGTCCCCACAGGATTCGGCCCCACTCAGCATGGCCAGAGCTGTCGTCAGAGCTCGCCAGGCTTTGCCCGGTTCAGCTCCTTGCAAGTGCTTTGCACGCTCGTGTGCAAACCACCGCCCCAGGGCAGCTGAGGGTGCAGGTCTGCACCGGGGAGGGTTTGGGGCTGCGGGATAGGGCTGAGCCAGCAGGGCCGAACCCCCTGGTCTGAACAGCGTGGTGGGGACCCCCCAGCCATGCCTGCAGCAGCGGGCCCAGGGGAGCACGTGTCAAACCCCTTGTGATTATTTATCCTTACTGGGAGTGGGTTTGAAGTATGTGGAAACCAGAAAGATGGGAGGGTGCTGCTGGAACCCCGTCCTGGGTGAGTCACGGCTGCGACTCCTGCGTGCGCGTGTGTGTTTTTCCTTTCCCCCCACCCCAAACTTCAGCTTTCCCCACAGGCTGGCACATGCGGTCTGTGGCTTTTTAGAGCAAGAGAAACCACAGGCAAAGCCTGGAATATTTTTTTTATTATTATTGTTTTGCACGTTGGAACTGGGGTTTTAGTTTTTTGAAAGGTCACCGGCAAGTGGGTGGGGGCCAAAATTACTGGCTGCTGAAATAGGAGGCTTTTTTACAGGATGAAACCACTCTCCTAAAATTTTATGGGCTTGCAAGAAGCCAGGGGCCCTTCCTCAGGTGGACGGATCGAGTGTCGCAGCCTTGCTGTTTTCCTCACCGGCCCAGGGCGAAGGGGGCTGAGCAGGGGCTGAGTGCCCCGAGAGCCCCTCGGGGGGCAGCGGTGAAGGCTGAGCTCTAGGTCCTGGCTGCCCCATGGGGTCCCCTCCCCGAACGCTCGGACACCAGCTGCCCAAAGCTGCTTGTTCCTCCTGGGGGGGTGACTGCCGCTGCAGGTGGGGTCCCTTCCCACCTCTGGGTGCTGCTGGTTCCTCCTGGCCCTTCATCCCCTGGATTTTGCCCGCTCTCCCAGAACAAACTGCAATTTCCTTGGTCCTTCACCCTTCAGTGCCCATCCCGCTGCCTCGCTGGGAGCTGTTTGGTGCCGGTGAGCATTTTCGGTGCCTGTTCCCTGCTCTTACCTCAGAGGGGAAATCGGAACCTAAGGCACCTAATTATGATGACGAACGTCGATGCAAACACACCCAGCAGCCTCCTGCATCCTCCCCGTGCCCACAGGATGGGGAGCCAGGCTTGACCTTGGCTCTGGGGAGGAGGAGCGATGGCAGAGGGGGATGCCACTGTCCCCACTGTGGTGCCCATGACGCTGCCCACGGCGGTGCCTGTGATGCTCCCCACCACAGTGCCGTGACGCTGCCCACGGTGGTGCCCTTGATGCTCCCCACCACAGTGCTGTGATGCTGCCCACCACGGTGCCTGTGATGCTCCACACCAGCCAGCTGTGAACCCTGGCCCCAACGCAGGTTTTGGTGCCGGTGCGTGTCGGCGCGATGCCTCGGCCAGCCTCGCCGCTTGTCCCCCGTCGGGATTTCATGGTCTTGCCTCCTTATATGGCCAAACTATTCTTTTTCTAGCTTGGCATTGTTTATAGCCCAGTTGAAAATATTTAGAGTCTGGCTGGGTTCTACAATTATCTTGTAACCTACAGGGCATATAATTACTGTTAGTTAATGTGCAATTATCTGCATCCTGTAAAATAAAGGCTTGCTGGCGATGAGGCAGCGTTCGCAGCCTTCTTGTTGTTTTCTAAAGTAAAAGTGAACCTGTCAAATTCCATTTTAAAATAAACATTTTTCCCCCTGGTAAATTCTATTTGGCAAATATTGCTAAACTGGGGTTGGGTTTTTTTGCTTGGTTTTGTTTTGGGTTTTTTTCTTTCCTTCTTTTCTTTTTTTTTCCCCCCGTGGAAAATTTATTTCAAAAGGAGAAATGTTTGGAGTTTGCAAGGAGCTGAAATAAAAGAAGGGGCCAGGAGGCGGCTGCAAGTCCGTGCCGCTTTCCAGAGCCTGTCTTTGATGGGGATTTAATGGCCGACAGCCATTGATGGGAGCCCAGACCAGTTCCCCACTGCCCTGCCTGGCCACAGGGTCAGCTGTGAAATCCCATCAGATCCAATCTGGTTTCGATGGAGAAGATGGAATGGTGTAAGGTAAGGGCCCAGCTCGCCCGCCAGGGAAATGCCAGCCAGGTTTTTTTGTGCTTTGAGAAACTGCTGGGCTACAACCGCCGAGGTGGCCGGTGCTGCCGCAGACCTCGCAGCCGTGCCAGGATGGTCCAGCCACCCTGTTCATTTTTGTTCCTGAGGTTTTCAGGATTTTGGCTGGTTTTGGTGGAGCTGCCACGTCGGTGCACCAGCGGGGAGGGACTCAGGCTGCCCTGGAGCATCTGGGCGACAGGCTGGCAGGAGCAGACTCACAGTGCTGGGCGCACCTCACCGCAGGGCAGGGACATCAAACTGCACCCCGGCTCTGGGGGGAGCGGGGAGGGTGGTGGCACTGGGGGCTCCTGCTGCTCACAATGTCCCAAGGAGGGATGCGCCGGGCAAAGAGGTGTCACAGGGCGGCGTGACATGAGTTTGCCCATCCTTTACGCACAGCCACCCACTGCAATATCGGCCCCTGCTGCAGCCGGGGCGTGGGGAGTGGACACCCACCTGCCCACCAGCCTGTGTGCTGTTGGGGATGGACTGGCTGAGGACACCGCTGTGTCCCCACTGCCACCGCCAGCCCCAGGCCACCCTCACCCGCCACGTGCAATTTCCCCTTTGCAGCACAGCCCTGGGCTGTGCCGTAGCTCCCTACCTCAGTTTCCCTATTGCAACAGCGGACAAGTCTTGGGAGAGTGCAGGGGATGAGGTCAAGCCAAGGGGATGCTGGTGGTCCCGTGGGAGATGGTCAGCCAGCCCGAGCCACGGGAATGGGGGGAGGGAAGAGGGGGCCACGGGTGGAGGCCACGTAATAAGGATATTTGTTTTGCCTGTTTTGCAGAGTGTCAATGTTCTGACTTGCTCTAAGATGAAGGTATGGAAGTTTGCAGCCATTGCATCGATGCTCCTCAGTTCCATGTTATCCATTTTAGTTTGTAGAGACATGTTCAACGGAAGCCGGAAATACAGCCCCTTGCCTTCCTCGCCGTCTTCCTCACGGGCATCCTCCTCCTCCTCGCTGCCGGAAGCTCTGCGGAGATCCCCACGAGCCCTGCAACGCCACAGCTCGCTGCTCTCCCAGTGTAAGCTGCTGCGCCTCTGCCCCGGGCACCGTCCCCCCCGCACCTGCAGGATCCGGCCCCCACCCCCAAGCGGGGCAGCTTTCGGCGCACAAACAAAGCCCGACGCAGCCCACCGGGTTTATTCCCCATTTGCTTTGCCTGCCGCCCTCTCGCTCCTGTGCATCCCCTTAGGAGTGTCTGAAGGCGAGTTTAGGGGGCAGCGGGGGCTGCTTGGGCCAGCAAGTTGGGGGGGGGTCCTGCAAAAATACTGGGCACCAAACCTTGGTGCGAGCACGTCAGCTCTCCACACAGGGAACTGAACACAAACAGCTCATCTTAGTACAAAGAAGCTGCTTTTTGAGCTCCAAATGGCTTTTTTTAAAAATGTTTTTTATTTTATTTTATTTTCTGCACAAATGCAAAATGTCAAACAGGAGCTGAAGACGAGGGGGGACGGCCCCTCTCTGTGGGGAGGCAGCGGCTTACCCCGCAGTGCCGCTCGCCCCTCGCGCTGGCAGCCCGCTGAAACTCGCCAGCATGTTTGTTTTGATTCCAAACCATAAAGAACTTTTTGGGTTGAAATTTGGAAATCGATGACAAGCTGTCAAATTATGCTTTCCTCCGTCTTTCCTGTGCTTCCCCTAGCGCCGGGCTGGACTAACCCGGGCTTTAGGGTTAGGACTAAGGGACTTGGACCTTCCTAGCGGCTGTCAGGGACAGTTTGTGTCTTGGCTGCTGGCCCGGGGGTCTTGTCAGGGGGGGCAGCCCTTCCACCCAGCCCGTAGGGAAACAGTGCAAATATTAAATTGGTGTTTCTCCCCAGTCCCATCGCGGCTTTTCTGCAGCAGCATGTCTTGGTTGGAATTTGAGGTCTTTTTCTACTTTTCTGGGGGTATTTTTTGGCACGTTGAGGTGATGCCACTAAGGAGTAGCGCTGGCATCTTTAACTCCTACCAGGATGCTCTTTGCAGGCACTTGGTCCCTTTGGCATCCCAGCCGTGGTGCCGGCGTGTGGCCGTGCCGGAGAGGCAGGGCTGCCCCTTCCCGGCCACAGCCGTGGAAAGCGTGACCGTGGCAGGAGTTAATTGTGAGGGAGGGGATGGGATTCCCCCCCTTACACAGTTCACTTTGAAGGATGCACTTGATGTTGTGCAGTGGAAGGGGCTGTCTGGGACAGCTCCAGGCAGGGGAGAGCTCGTAGGGAGAAAAAATGAAAATAAGGCAGAAGAGGGAAAGGGGGGAAGGGGATTTGGGGATTTTTTTGCCCTCCCCTTGTGGGCTGGGGGTGGCTTGGAGCCACCCTGGGGCTCATGAGGCCACAGGGATCTCTGGCCTTGGGGTTGGGTTTTAAAGCCTTGGGGCGTCTCATGCCCATCACAGAGAAAAGCTGGTTCCTGGGCGGCGCTGTCGGGCTGCAGCGCTGGGTTCTGCAGGTTTTGTCATTGCTGCCGGGCATGGAGGGAGCCAGGAGCCAGCGCTGGGGGACAGCCACCGCCCCAGAGGACCACCATCCTGGGGGAGATCCACCAGCCACAAGGGACTTCCATCCTGGGGGACATCCACTGACCCCAAGGGACCCCCATCCTGGGGGACACCTACCCACCCTAGGTGGCCTCCATCCTGGGGAACATCTATCTACCCAAGGGACCTCCCTCCTGAATGACATCTGTCTACCCAAGGGACACCCACTAACGTTCGCCCCTTCTCTTGCAGACAGCAGCTTGCTGGAGAGCTACACAGAGGGGGAGATCCGGCAGCTGATCTCAGCACTGGTGGAGCGCTACAGCCAGGCCATGAACTCGGGTGGCCACGAGCTGCCACTCTTCCCCCGGGCAGGCAGCCGCAGGAAGCGTGCCCGCGCTCGCCACAAACCCTGTGCCCTGAAGGAGCTGGAGGTGAGCGTCAGCGAGCTGGGCCTGGGCTACGAGTCAGACGAGACGGTGCTTTTCCGCTACTGCAGCGGCACCTGCGAAGCAGCCGTCCGGAGCTACGACCTCTCACTGAAAAGCATGAGGAGCAGGAGGAGGATCAAGAAGGAGAAGGTCCGCGCTCGACCCTGCTGCCGGCCGCTGGCTTACGACGACGACGTCTCCTTCCTGGATGCCTACAACCGCTACTACACTGTCAACGAGCTCTCGGCCAAGGAGTGCGGCTGTGTGTGAAGGGCCGGGGCCCCCCCCGGGAGGAGTGGGCGGGAGAGGCGATGCCCCAGCCCCGAAACCCCGCTGGGCAGCAGGCAGAGGGACCGGGGGCTGCGGCGGGGGGAGAAGGATGGTCCCTAGACCTCTGGCTGGAGGAGGAGAGACTGAGCCGCTGGTGGATCCCTTGGCGTTGCTGTCCTCCTTGCTGCGCAGGACTAGAGATGTGGCTGTTGGTGACGGTGGAGGCTGCGGTTGTTGGAGCGGTGACAGCTGCTTGTGGCTTTTGTCCCCCGCTGGAGGTGGCCCAGGGGTCCCTGTCAGCCCCTCCAGAGGATGACAGTGGGTGTGCAACATGCATGGGGCATGTTCCACCCTTGGGATGCATGGCGTGCGCGGGGCGCATCCCGTGTCACACATACAGGTCACGCTGCCGGCAGAGGGGGTGTCACAAAGTCCCCTGCCGGGGGTGTGCCACACACAGCAGAGGTGACGGGTGCGGGTGTGCTGCTGCACACACCAGCATGATGCACAGGCGGGGTGTTCCTGCGCAGCGGGTGTTGCTGCCTGCGGTGCGGTGTGTGGTACTGGACAGGGTGTGCTGCATGCACGGGGGTCTTATGGGGTGCATTACAGGTGTGGGGTGCATTGGGTGGCTGTGGGTGCCCCAGGACGGGGGCTGAGCCCTGCAGCCTGTAGCTGCCCCCTGCGGGGGTTTCCCAGGGTTTTGTGACCACCGTGCTGGGATCCCTGCACTGCCAGGGGCAACTTGGCACCCCAGCTCCCTGTGTTTGGGAGCAGAGATGCACCAACGGCGGTTTGCACTCGGGCGAAAGGCTCTGGCTCTGCTCCCAGTGCCCGCCCGAGCCCCGTTTGCCATCGCCTCGCTCCCCACAGCCACAGGCTTTTCTTCTTAAAACTCGTGATAATCTGAAGTAACTGGATTAACCTCCCATCCCCCCCCTCTGCGGGCAGCTGGGCTGGAGACCTGCCACCACCGGGGAGGTGACAGAGCCTCACGAGGCCACCAGCGAAGCCGTGGCACTCGCCGCCCTCCGCCGGGTTTGCAGCATGGGCAGGAGCATCCGCGGTTCAGCATCCCCTGAAAGCCAGAGTGGCTGTCCCGGCCGCGGCACGTGAGTATTGCCCATCGCCTCGGTGGGGCTGGAATCACGCGGGAGGGGGGATGCAGGCCTGGGGTTTGGCTCCAGTTCACATTTACAGCAGTGTCACTCTTGTTTACTCTGCGGAGAAATAAATGAGACCGCAGACTTTTGCATTCTCTGGGCAGGCTATATTTGTTGCCTGGGATTGATGGGTTTTCTCCCCTTGGCCCTCTTCCCAGAAAAAGCAAATCATAAACAGAAGGAGAATATTGGTGTCATGTCCTGGGCATTAACCAAGACGAGGGAAAATGCTCTGCTTGCCGCCCCCTGGTCACAACAGTGTCCCAGCTCCTCAGTCCAGCTAAACGGGGGGAAAAAAGTCCCATGCACCTCCATCCCAGAGCGGCAGCAATGAGCAGGAGTGCTTGTGTCGATGCCCACAGCAGCCAGCAGCTGCTGCTGCAGGATTTTGGGGAGCAGGTCAGCATCCCCCAGGACAGCCAGCTCGGCTGGGGCTGGGAGACAGCTCTCCCCGCTCCATCTCCTGCGGGCGACCAGCAGCACTCCAGACCTCTGCAAAGGGCTGGGCTGGTGGGATATTTTTTTTTCTTGCTTTTCATCCAAACGCCGCTCTCGGCTGAGCGAAGCCAGGATGTAGTGAAGCAATATAAACACCATCCTTCAGCAGGGCTGGCTGCGCACCCGGCGCCACCCGGCGCCCCCAGGAAGGCAGCCTGCACTCTGTAGCACAGTTTTCCCCTCGCTGTTGGGAAAGGGAGAAGGCAGCCGTGGGCACAGAGGGCTGAACCTGTCCCTGGGGCATTGCACACGCTGGTGAGCAAGGGGTGCTGAGCTTGCATCCTGGGCGTGCAAACACTGCTGAGACCAGACAAACTCAAGCCACGCTGCAGGTGCATGGAGCTCCCCAAAAAAGCCTTGCAAGGTGCTGCAGCACTGCAAGGGAAAGTTTGCATCATGGGATTTGGATGGAAATGGAAAAGTTGTCTCAAAATTAAGCAGCCAGCGGGTGCGCAGTGGGAGCAGGATGGGGACAGCAGATGGGCAGCTGTCAGCGTGATCCATGCCATGCTCACAGCAGATAATCGGCTCACTCTTGACTTAAAAAAAAAAAAAAAAAGCACGTGCGCCCAAATCTAATAATAATAATAATAATAATAATAATAACAACTGCACTCTGAAGGACTTGGGTGCTTTCCAGTTCTCAGTACTATAAAACTAAAATTAGTTTTGTTGCAGAAGCCTCCAGTAAAAAAAAAAAAAAAAAAGGAACTAGAGCAATAAAGCAAGGTAAGGTGTTGCGGAGGCAGTGCAGGACCAGGCGCCATGGGAGGAGGATTTGCAGGATGGCTTCCCAGGGCTGCTGCTGCTGGCGGTACCCTGAGCCCAGCGGGTGCCTGGGAGATGCCAGAGCTGTTTCATTTCCCCAAGCAACTGTTCGCACCCTGGTTTGGGACATTTTTTCGCAATATTTAGGATTTAGGGTGCCTTGACTTGCAGGTGTGAGGGGGCTGATGGCTCTCCAGCCCCAAGGGGACCCTCATCTTGCCAGGGTCTTGTTGGGAGCAGCAGGGAGGCAAGGGGGCTCGGGAGCAGGTGGAGGGGGCTCAGGAGCAGGCAGAGGGGGCTCGGACACCCCAGACCCACTCTCCTACCTTCCAGCTGCAAAACACCCCCAGCAGCACCTGTGCGCAGCACAAACCTGGCTTGCAACCCCAAAAAAACAGATGCAATGCGGGGGGAAACGCCATGTGCAAGCTGTGTGTGTTAAACCCAACATGAACAGCTCCAATTAACCTTTTTTTCCCCTTTCACCCTGCTGGCAGCTGAGCAGCAGGCTGTGCAGAGGTGCTGGGAAGTGCCTGGGATCTGCTGCTGCCAGCACGGCGGCCACGCACACTGCGCCTGCTTTTTTTTTTTTTTTTTTTTTTTTGGGGGTGCAGCTGGGATTTGCAACGGCAAGACTCCCTGACCAGGTCTTGGGGTTAGCAGGGGCATCGCAGCCGTGGCCAAAGGGTGGCTTTTGCTTGGTGGCTTTCATGCATCTCACTTGGGGTCCATCTTCTGCATGAAGCTCCTTCGGCTCCGCTGCAGGAGCGTTGCTTGGCCCGTGCCGTCCTGCACCGCTGTGCTGCCGCCTGGGCATGGAAATATGGTTCCAATAGAAAGGCTGATATTTCCTTAATGCTTTCCATTTCTACAGCCCTCTCTGCTGTAATAGGAGCTGGAGCTGTCCGGAAGAATGTCTACAATGCAGAAAGGGCAAAAAAGGATGGAAAATTCCCTACTCAAAGCTATAGCAAAGTCTCATCTGGCTCCTTCCTCATCATCCCATGCGTTATTTAATGTTAATAATAATAAAGAGCGTGCAACGTCCATCAGGTAGGGTGTTCTTAGGTTGTTTTTTGTGCAGCTTGCCTATCTGTCGCTGCAGCTTTGCTGTTTGCAGCAGCATTGCTCCCCAGGAGATGAGGGTGTTTGATGGTGTTTGAAAAATCAGGAGGTTTGGAAAGACGAGGAGATGTTTAAAACTGTTCTCGTGGTTGTGACAGCGCAAAAATATGAGTGTGATGTTATGCTGGCTCTCCAACAATGAGTTATGGGGCGTTTCATTGTGGTCTACTATACACATTCTATACGTGCGTGCCTGTGTTTGTGTAACGCTGGCCAGTGCAGGAGGCGGCTGAAGCGCCGTGGCTCTGGCTCAGATCCACCGGTCGCTCGCATCGGTTGGGATCCCATTTGCTGACATGCTCTCCCTCCCAGTTTGGTATCTGTGAGGGGGAAATGGGTTCTAACAGCATTGTTTCCACTCGATGAAAGCGCTCACAAAGGAAGTGTTCCTTATTTAAACAGGTCCAGGAACTTGCTAGGAAGAAATCACTTTCCCAATGTATCAACACAAATGATTTTTCGGCGGTATTTGAAACCTCAGCCTTCCTCCTGTCGTAAATAGGGCTGCCACATGGTTTTGTTCGTGGTTAAACAAGGCGTAGCCTCAAATTTGAGGCCCAAGAGGAGCGGGGTGCGGAGGGGGGAGAAGTAAAAAAAGGGAAAAAAGGCGACTTGCCTCACCGCTGCCGGCAGGAGCAGGGGGAGCGTGCAGTCCAGCCCACGGCTCCACTCGGCACCATCCGGATTAACCCATTTCCCCTCCGGTATTGTCGGGTCTGACCGACCATCTGCAGAAGTTGATGCAATGCATCTATATTTTAGATACTCTCTATTTATTCGAAGTAACTTATGTTATTTATTTAGATACCATAGTGTGCCATCTACGTAATGCGTTCTTTCTCTCTCTCTCTTTTTTTTTGAAGTTTATTTATTGATCCAAATGGTGCCAAGTGCAGTTTACATTTATTACATTTCTACCATTTATTCTGAACGTTGGGGGGGAAAAAATGCAGTATGATTTTTTTTTAAACAAACATAAACTCGGGTGTGATGCCGTTACATACTCACGACAAAGTGGAAATAAAAGGAGGATTATATTGATTTCTCACTGCTTATTGTCTTCCGCTGCTGCCGGTGGGTACGTGATGGTAGTGGTGGTATGTCCCCAAGACGGGGATGGGGATGGGCAGGGAAGTGGGAAATTTGGCTTTTCTTTTAGGAGCACAGAGGGGGTCCCAGTGGCTGGCTGCAGGATGGCAGGCGCTTGGCTTGATTTTGCAGTTTCCTGCAGAAACCTCCATGCACACCTGCAAACAGCCACGTTTCTTGCATTTTTGTGCGCTGCAAAACTATATTTATGCAAACCAGCAATTTGAAACATTACCAAGGCTGGGCTGCTGCCTGCGTGGGTCTGGGCTGGTTTAGCCACAGAAATAATCATCTTTGCCCCCTTCTTGTAAAGGCACTTCCAGCTGCATTGGCTCAAAGACATGCCAATTCTGGCACAATGGCATTGAAAAAAAAAAAAAAGGAAAAGAAAACACAAGATTTTGATAGGAGTAGCCAGAGAAAAAAGTTCAGTTGTTCATCTGGAAGCAGTGCTGAGGTTAGAAACATGCTTTATTTTACAGGGAAAACATCTCAAAGTCAGCAGCAGGCATTGCCCGGGGTTTTGTTGCTCTTATTAAGATGATTATGGTGGTTGGTTAATATTTTGTTTTGGGTGAAATGCTGCAATTTGAAAGCCCAGCCAAGTTCAGGATGCAAACACGTTTCAAAGCTGTGGAAAATGGAAACGGTGGGACCAGCGCTGCCGCCACACACGCCAGTCCCACCTCAGCTCCTTCTCCCTGCTACTGGTTTCCAGTAGCTCCATAGAGGACTGAAGCCAGAGGCAACCTGCTGTTTAAGCCCCATTTTAGCAGACATTAGTTAATCCCATTTAAGGGACATTGAGCCTCTTAGATGTACATTGCCCCCTTTTAACATGTGCTACCCCACAGTTAACACACGTTATTTCCAGTTAACAGGTTACCCCCGCCCTCATTTAACACTCATTAACCCCACTGAGCACACATTACTCCCAATTAGCACATATTGCCCCATCTTAAAACACATCACCCCTGCATTTTACATGCATTATGGCATTTACCATGCAGAGCATCAGTGGCCCTGGTGCAGGGAAGTGCCTGCATCCCTGCCCTTTAGAAGCACTATCCCCCACACCTGTCTGTCCAGAAAAAAATAACTTTTTTTCACTGAAAAATGGTCTGAATCTGTCCGGTGCCAGTGGTGAGAGTGGGCACAAGCTCCTGCATTTCTTTACAAAACACCCCATTTTGAGCAAAGCCAGTGAGCCGCCCCACTGCTCTGCCAGGCTTGGCACCAGGCAGTGGGGAACAACTTGGGGGGGGGGGGGGGGGGGGGGCGGGGGAAGCTAAAATGCTTTTGAACCGCAAAGGTTTATAGCATTTTTTTGGGGAATGGAAAAAAAGGTCTGTTTATATTCCCTCCTCTTGCCACCCTGAGGCCTGACAGCTATGGACGGCTCATGGCCGAGTCAAACATTCACCCTCGGAGCTCCACTTTGTAAATATTTTATGAAGCATCTTTTGAGACTCATAAATCTTCGCATGTGCGCACGCGTGCGTGCATGTGTGTACGTGTGCGCGCACACTCCAGAGCTAAGAAAAGCTGCAATCCTGCTGCCAGCCTGTCCAAAAAAAAAAAAAAGGAAAGAAAGAAAGAAAAAAAAAAAGACAAACTGAAGTTTTAATGACCAAATTGGAGAGGGCTGCTTGGAAAATCTGACTCTTCTAAGAGTGAAAAAAAAAAAAAAAAAGAAAGAAAGAAAACAACGGTTGCAGGCAACAGTGTGAAGCCAGGACATGCTGCTGGGCTGGGACTGGGGCTGATTTTGGGTGCAATTTCTTGGAGATGAGGTGCATGTTGCCAACTAAGAGGGAGATTTTCACTAGCTGGTGTTTGTTTTAAAGCCCCAGCTTCAAAACCCCAGTTCTCAAATGACGTTTTGTGTTCATTTGTTAATTTTTAAATGGAAAAAGTATCAGGCAGGCAATGGGATGCTGAGAGTGCTCAACCCCACCACTCTGAGCTTCTCAAAATTACCTTCCAGTAAGAAAAACCGTGGGAAAACAAACCCAGCCGACTTCAAACTGGAAAACATGAAATAAAAGTGAAGACAAGAGTGTGGAGACTGCAAGCCTTAAAAAAACACAACCTAAACCCATATATACGGTGATTTCTCTCCCAGTATCTCTGGTAGTACTAACCGAAAATGTGAAGCTCGGGAACAATTTTTGTTGCTTGTGCAGCTGCTGATGGCTTTGCTGCCAGGGAAGGAGGGAGCTCGGTGGTGCTGGATGGCCGTGGAGAAAACAGTCTTTGTAGTTCCATGTTCTCCCTCCCAGCCTGACTGGACAAAACAAGGAGCAGGTTTCCAAAGCACAGGGGGTATCTGCCCGTAGGCTCAGCAAAGCTGGAAATAATTGAGTTTACAGGGCTGGTTTAGGCACCTTCATGCACCCAGAAAGACGAACCCAGTGGTGATGGAACTCTGGATCTTGTAAGGCTCCAGCTGCTGTTTTCAGGATTTTGGCATATCTGAGCTTTTTCTCTTCCCTTCCCCAAATGCAAAGCTCTGCTGAGCCGGGCTTGGGGAGGATTTGGGTTTCTCCCAAGCTCTGCCTCTCCTTTTGGCTCGCCTCCAGCCCTGGGGTCTCTGCAGGGCAGAAGTCAGACACTGCTCCAAAAGCTCTCTGTTTCCAGCATTAGTATCTCCCTGGTTTCCCATGTGGAGCAGCCTCTGTCTCATCTCTTGTTTTCAAGAAGCTCTCCCCTCCTCTGCTTTTTGGACCATCTCTGCCCAAAAGGCTCAGCCGGGAACCTTTCAGCCTGCCTCCTACCACCTTTGGGTAAAAAGATTAGAGGTTTGGGGGCAAATGGGGGGGGTTCACCTTTTCTCTGCAAGGGACTGAAGCAGCCCCTCATGCTGGTATCTCTAACTGGGTGTGGAGGGGGAAACCCACCTCAGCAAGGAGACTGCAAACCCCAGCACCGGTGCTTTGGGAAAAGCTGGTCTGTGACTTCTCAGCGCGGTCTCCCAGCCCCGGGCCCCCGTGGTGCAGCCATCCAGATGTTTCCCTTGATGAAGCCCCCCCTTCCAGAGTTTCCCAAGTGCGGTGTCAGCTTTCCCATCCCCTAACGAACTCAGCCTGTGCGTGGCTCCACGTCGCCCACAGGCACCCCCCTCCCCAGGCCACGGCAGCACCCAGCCACCACTTAGAGGAGGGGAAGATTTAACACAATATTTTTGTCCTGCTGACCCCGCGTTCCCTCCTCAAGGACAACGGCTCAAGTCTGGCTGGGTGCAAGCTCCTGACACCCCACGTTCTGCTCAGCCCGGAACGCTTCAGCAGAACTAAAATTTGTATTTTGGTCACCCTCTCAAAGGCTGCAGCACAATTTGGGGGATGAGGGGGAGGTCAACATTTGTAAGTCTGCCCCCCTGAATATTTATTTTGCCTTGGCTCCTGCACCCTCGAAGGCTGGCTAACCTCAGGGTCAGAAAGACCCTGATGCTCCCCCCAAGGCTCATCCAGGTCCCCAAATAGCCCTTGGACCCAGGAGAGGGATGAGGCTGATGAGCCTGGCTGGCCTTGACCTGCCAAAATAACCCCAGGCTCAAGGGCAAGAGGAGGGGGCCCATCACCCTGGCGCTGCCATCCCCCAGTTAAAAGAGTCCAAAAATCTACAGGACTCATCTCTTTTTAATAGGTGTTAAATGTCTCCAGGTCTTGGAAGCAAAGGGAATTGGGCTTGGGAGGCTGGCAAGAGAAAACAGCACAATGGTGCCGATCGGTGTTTCCTCGCTCCCTGAGTGCTTTGTCCCCAAAGTGTAGCATTTCCAGAAAATGCCACCAGTGCCAGCTCTGCTGGGCCCACCTGCATGGCACAGCATCCCAGCTCGGGGCGGTGGGGCCGGCTCTGACCGTGCTTCATGCCTTCCTCATGTGGGCTTTGGAAAGGCTTCTTGTCCCCCCAGTTTTTTTGCAACTTGGGCATGTCCTAGGCCAATGAGGCAGGGGGGGAACATTTTACCACTGAAAGGTTCTTAGTGAAGTTTCCTTCTGGGAATTTGTCCTGTCACTCTTTGAACTGGTGCAAACCTCCAGCTGCTCACGGTGCAGCGTTCTCTCCTCGCCCTGAGCTCCTCTGCAAACCTAAAGCTTCATACTGCCCATCTGGGTGGGCTCCCCAGACTTCTGCTACTGCCTGATGTTTCCTGCTGGATGGAAATAGCGACCACTGGACAGACCGAGGCAGCTGTAATTGTAACCTGCAGCCATTCACAGCTGGGCAGAAGGAAAGCATGTAGAGCAGCAAAAGCTCTGGCTGCGCCCAGCCACATCTCCTTCCTTGCTTGGCTGCGGCAGCAGCGTTGCTCCTGGATAACAAAAGGTTCAGTCATCTCAGGAGTAACTTCTCTCTCCTTGATATCTAACCTAGTGCCTTCCTCAGAAACGAGAGATTTTCTTTCTTACCTATGAGGCTGAAGTTAAGAGCATGAGGTACACGAACTGCACTGCACATGTATATACATTACCCATGCTCTCATACTCAAAAAGGCATGCAAAAGAGCCAAACTAATTAAACCTTCTTAATGACATTGCTGCGTTGTAATTTGCCACTCAATCAGTTTTGATAACATGCTGTCGATAATACTTACTTGTTGCTAGTGTGCATATTATGGAGAATTTCAGACACCCCGGGGTGTGTTTCCCTCCAGAGGACCATGGGCAATCTTGAGGCCACATCAAATGACAGGTCCAGGGGCTACACAAAAACAGATTGGGGGGGGGGGGGGGGCTGGGGGGGGGGGGGGGGGGGGCGGGGCGGGGTCGTGGGGTTGGACCGAAGTTCCTGTTCACAGGCATTTGCTTCCCCAGTGTGAGCCTGCAGGTGGCTCAAAGGAACGACATCCAAGGTGGAACTGAATTGCCTGTTTACCAAGATGTTTATTTAATGCACATGGTGTTCTCCATAAACATCATCACCACGTCTCCAGCGGGACCAAACCTGGGCTCCCTGCCCAGGCACAGCCACTTGCTGTGCACCTGGTGAATGCCACCTTGTGTACTTGGAATGCTGTTGGCCAAGGGAGCCGCACATCCACAGTCACCCACTGCTGCAAGACACATCTAAACCCCCTGGAGACAGCGGCCCTGCCCCAACACACCCTGCATTGCCACCTCCAGGAACTCCCCTTCCCTGCAGTACAGCCCTTCAAAACAGGCTAAAGAAAAATATTTCAGGTGAACTGAACGTGTTCATGGGGCTTTACGCTGTGGTTTCTTCCTGGGAAGGCTTTTTATGATACTGGCTAAAGCCAGGAGCGAGCTCCTCATGGCTGTGTTCATGCGTGCAGCATGGGTTGTCTCTAGCAGCTCCTGGAAATTTGAAACACCCTTTCCAAGCAGCTGGACCTTGTGCCCTGACATGTGGTACTCCATTGCTGCTCAGTTTAATTAACTACTCTGTTTTGGAATCGGTTTTGTTGGCAACACCAGCAAAAGGCAGCTCTGGAGGCCAATGCTCAAAGCTGAAGTTTTCCCAATGGAAGTCTTGAGGTGGAAGGATTTAGCCCAGGGACAGGCATCATCTTCCCAGGAGCAGCAAAACAATTCCATCTCAACTCCCCAGTGCCGCCCATTCATAGCAAGAGAATGTTTGCAGCACTCACCTGCAGAATATTATTTACCCCTTACCCACATCCATATCAGCTCAATCAGTAACATTAAGGTCTTCAGTTTCTCCAGCTGCTCTGAACTGAACTGGCTCTGGAGACAGGAAGAGCACCAGGATGAGATCCCAGGAGCTACATGCTAAAGGAGGAGAGATGTGTCTGTCTGCAGGCGGACACAGCAGAGGCAGAAGCGTGGACAATTATTTGGCAATAAAACTCGATGCCTCACCAACCTACTGCTCTTGGAAGCAGCCAGCAAGCACATGGCTAAGGCAGGCATGGCATGGTTTTCTACCTGAATTTCCAAAGGGGTTTGCTAAGGTCCAGCAAAGGCTCTTCAAGAAACTAAGCACTCTCAGGAAGGTCTCATCCAGACAGGTACTTTCAGGAGGACAGGAAAAAGATGGGAGGGATAAAGGTTCAGATTTCAGAGTGAAGGATTTGTTCTTAGGCTTGTGCTGATCAATGTGTTCAACAATCTGCAAAGCAGAGAAAAAACAAAGGTTGCTAATGAAAATAAAGGACTCACAATCCAAAGACAAGGTCTTGCTGATGGTCCTTCTACAGAATGACTGCGGGAGGAAATGCAGAAGGAATTCTTTGGAAATGTTTGCTAAACGCTGATGACGGAGAAAACAATTGCATCTCTGTATGCATTGCTGGACTCTGAGCTGATTTTCTTCATGGAAACGTCCTGGGGTCAGGACAGACCTTTGAAAGCTCAGCTCAGGGATCAGTAGCAGTCAGGAAAACAAACTGAATGTCCAGTGGCATCGGCAGGGAGCCTGGAAAGGCAGAGCTGTGTCCACTGACTCCCTGCAATAGGGCTCCCGACCTGGGAAGGAAACAATTGCTGGTGATAGGGCTTGAACAGCAGCGGGAATCCCAGTAAAGGCCAGTTATTCTCTGTTTTCCAAACACATGGTCCAGAGGCATCAGCCAATGTCAGAATTTGCGGTTTGAGGCACAGGGGAGGAGGTGGCTGGTCCTGAGCATCTCCTTGCCACAGGGTGCTGCAGGCACTAAAACATACGCTTCTTTCAGGGGCGTCCTTGGCACCCCACACCTTACCTGCACCAGCCTGCTGCTGTCAGACCCCCTCCTCAAACCCGTACGGACTTGCTAATCTGTCAAAAAAACAGCTTTGTAAAATAAATTGAGTTGCTTTCTACCCGTTTAGCATCCTGATGCAGCACCCCAAAGGCAGTCAGGGAGAGCCCGAGGCAGAGCAAGGGCAGGACTGGGGCTGCGGGGCTGGGAGAAAGAAGCACGGCCAGTTCCTCCTGCAGCAGCAGGCAGCCTCGTGGGGTGGTTACCCCTTCAAGCCGCCGCTCTGCACAGTACACAGTCCTTGAAACAGGTTTATGATAGGTATTGCTATTTCACCTCCCCCTCTCGGCCACTTGCTTAGGCTCTCCAGCCTGTGGAGCTGATCCAGGATTGTTTGCTGAGACTGAAAGTGAACTTCTCCAAAGACCAAGGTGTAGCCAGCATAACAATTTGTTCAGGTAACTAATAGATCAGCAAAAAAAACAGTGTACTGCTCTATCTGGCAGTCTATTCTCCAGTAAGACAAAGACGTACAACCACCTAAGAGCTTCTTTGTCCTTGTTCAGTTCAAAGCTCCTCTTGTCCCTCCATTTCCATCAAGTTCAATCACCCTGTGAAATTGCAGCCCACAAAAAGATTGCAGTGGAGCAGAGAGCTGAGCAAACAGCAGTTACACAAACCACTCAGACAAACTGGGCACAACCTGGTACCTGGCCTCTGTAGTCTGCAAGAAGTGACAAGCTCTGCAGACGTGCAGAGCCCAGCCTGCCCCCGCCACAGGTTTCAACCACTTGCGCCACTGGAAGTAGCGCCGGTATCTCTTGGCATCCCTGCTCAGCTCCCACAGGTACCGTGCCAGGTCCCCAGCGCTGGCGAAGTCATCAACATGGATGAAGGAGTCAGGGGGCAAGAAGCGCTCATAGTTTTCTCGAGGAGGCCCCAGCACAACAGGGACGGTGCCAGATGACAAGGCATTCCTCCAGAGCTTCTCGGTGATGTAGTCTTCATGCTGTGAGTTCTCAAAAGCCAGGTAGAAGTTGTACTGGGACACGGTGGGAAGGAGCTTGTCCCAGGGCAGGGGCAAGTGATGCTGCCCATAGACATCCACAGCGATGTGTTTCTTCAACTCCTGGTAGTACTTCACCCGGTGGGAGCCTGCTCTCCAGTTGCTGACTACCCAGGCCACCAGCTTGGTTTTGGGTGGGATGTTGAGGGGTTGGGGCTGGCCAAGGAGCTGCAGCTCCCCATAAGGGGTGAATATGTCCGAGTCTCTCCGGTAAGACATGGTCAGGTTGAAGAGGTTGTCCATGGCGCCTAAGTTTGGAGAGTGACTTGGGGACTCCAGGTTGAACCAGATCCAACGCTGGGATGGGACTCTGGGGAGCTGGGCCAGCCCCTCCGCGTCCCCGCACACATCCCTGTGGTGCATAATCACCACATCTGCCTTTTGGGACCAGCTGTGGTTGACAGTGAAGTGGCAGTCCGGGGTGCCGTAGAGCTGTGAGCAGTTTATGAAGTTAAAGCGGTACCCAAAGGGCCACTTCCACAGCAGGATGGTCAGCCTGTGCTCCCCCTTCCGTGGGGTGCTGGTGTTTCCAGCACGGGCCAGTTGTGCAGTGGGACTGGGGCTGTAATGCTCTAGCTCCAAAGTCCTGAACTGATGAAGAAAAACCAAGACACAGGAGCTGAAGATGAAGCTGAAGAGGAGGAAGATGAAGGGTTTCCTGCAGGAGATCATTGTTCCATCTGCAAGCTCCATGAACGGATCTGCAAACACCACAGACAGGACAATGAGCGCCGGGCACACAGGGGTCCTGGCAGGGAGGTGGCTCTCGCACACCGATGGCAGCGAGATACGCGCAGGGGCTCGGGGACGGTGTGCAGATCTGCAGTCCTTGTACCTCCAGCCAACCCCTGCAGCAAGGGCGGCCTGCAGTGCGCTGTGCAGGCACTTACACAGACGCTCACCCACAGGGCACAGCTGCCCTTCCACAGCGCCCAGGCGTCCCCCCATCACCGCCCACAGCCTGTCCCCACCAGGCCACGCGTCCCCCTGCCCACCGCAGGCTCCTCAGGCCTCGGGGTGCAGGACGGGCCGAAGCGCCAGCAGCACCCAGGGACAGCTGCCCGCCCACCGCCCCTCCAGAAATCCTGCCACCTTCCCAGCAGCCTTTGGGCCCAAAAGCCACTCCCCCCCTTCTGGTCATGTGCTCTGTTGTGATTGGCTGGCAGAGGCAGCCACGCCTTCTGGTTTACCCAGACACGGAAGGCCTTTCCTCGACCTACCTGGGGCTGCCATTTTGGTTTGACCCCTATTTTAGGATGTGGCGCCACCACTGCATGGAGGGCGGTGGCCCACTTTTTCAGACAGCATTCTGCTCTGTGATTGGCTAACAGCCACCTCCTGACACCATCATACCCACGTGACCTCAGGCAGCCCTGTGATTGGCCGGCAGGACTGGCTGCGGGTGTGGCCTGAAGTACATCAGAAAAGGACCGCCATGTCCTCCCCTGCGGCAGGCCACCAGTTTTGACAGTGCCATTGCCCTACGTGCTCCCAGGCACTCCTGTGATTGGCTGCCTGCTTCCTTGGGACTAAGAAACAGCCCTGTGATTGGCTGCCTGCCTTCTTTGGGCCAGGAAATGCTCCTGTATAAAAATATAAACATTTATATACTGTATGTAGTATATAAATGGATATTTTGTACTTCTATACAATATGTCAAAGTATTTGTAAAGGATGTACAAATACATGTAATTTTTTTAAAATTTCGCTACAGATACACTGTTTTATATATTCTTCTATATAAATATATACACATCTATACATATATATTTATAAAGCTATAGATACAAAAAATATATAGCCACAAAAACACAGACACAAAATGGCCAGGCTGGGGTCCCCCACTTCACCACGTCTGGGTGGGCAGAAACTTCAGCAGGGCAGATGGGTACTAAAAAAGGGGGTGGCATGGAGAAGTCAGAGCATGCCCAGGAGCAACAGACCCCTCCAAAGAAGCCACCAAGGGGTCCCCAAGCAGGAACCCTGTGCATCAATGAGCCCCTGCCCCCGAGCCCAGCCCAGCAGGGGGGCAGAGCACCGGGGCTGAGCCTTTGGGCTTTTCATGGGGCTGCAAGAGACAGGCAGAGCTGTCTGCAAACGTGAAGAACCAGAACAACACGTCAACTTCAGAAGAACATCTGTGTGGGCACAACAAGGAAAAGACCCCAAGGGGATCCCCAAAAAGATGACACAAAGTAGAAGAACAGGCCAATGGCCCCATGAATCACAAACTGAGTTTTGATGTCAGTGTCACACAGAAGGGTCAGGTGGGGTCTTACAGCTACCTGTAAGACCTTGTTTTGGGGGGATCTTACAGCTACTTGTAAGACCTTGTTTGGGGGCATCTTACAGCTACCTGTAAGACCACGGTGGAGTGCAGGCAGGTGCCACATGGGTTTCTTTGTCTTTCAGTTGATGATCTCATTGAACATTTCAAAACAGCTTATCTGTACTAATAAATGGCCTTGTTTGTCACTGTGTCTTTTGCTTCAGTGTCCTGTGAACAGCAGCCACATTCTCCTCAGCACAGCTAGCACCCGTATGACCACCCCCCCTCCAGCTTCTGATGGTCTCTGTCACAGCACCACCACCAGTGTTTTTATCACCAGCATCCTCTGTACTGGGTGATAGTCATGGTCTTTCAGGTCTGCAACACCCCATAACTTCTACAGACCCACTCTCTATGGTCTCTGCGCGTGTGGGGCTGCTGCCTGTGTCCCAAAGCTCAGGTCTCGCTGCTTTTGCAGTAATCAGGGCTGTCTAACCAGACAGTCTTCATTGCATGCCAACATTGACCTAAGGATAAGGAAACCCATATGGCACCTGCCTGCACTCCACCGTGGTCTTACAGGTAGCTGTAAGATCCCCCAAAACAACATCATTTCCAGCAAAAGCTGGTGGGTGCAGAACCTGTCACCTCTTACCTTGTATCTCAGCAGTACCTACACCAGCAACAGACATGATAAGAAAACAGAGAGGGAAGCAATGCCTCCCTGAAATCAGATGTGAAACCAGATGGCTGCAGACACCTGTCCCTCCTGTACTCAGTGCCTCTCTCTCGCAGCCCAAGTTGAGTTCCTCCTCCCATAACTATTAAAAAAAGCAAAGGACTGTTGCAGCTCACCTCTGGGCTTGGTCCTCGTGAAAAAGTGTGCCATGAAGGTGGGCACCGAAGTGGATGACACAACCAGGAAAAGAGGAGAAAAAAGATGAGTGCAGATTCAGGGAGGGATCAGCAGCACATTCCAGGTGTTCCTCGGCGCCTTAAGCTGCGTATGCCAGTCGCTACCACCAGAAACACGTCAACCGATAATAAAAGCTGTAATAAAGCCAGGATGGATTCCTCTGACAAATTAAGGAATTGTCAAATAATGCTTGTGGTTAATACCTTACTGTTAAAAACACCTCTGCACATGCACTGGTCTGCTTCTTTTGCTGGTCTCCACCCGCAGGATTTGCTGGTGATGTGCTTTCTTCTCCACCTTCTGTCGCAGGAGGACAGCTCTCTTTGGGAAGGATGGGCGAAGCTAGCCTGGAGAGGAGGTGTAGGAATCAGGTCTGCAAGCCCCACTGCCAGCTAATGGCGTACATGGCACAGCCGCCTCCATCCCCACGCCAGGCTACATCTCCTTGTCAGCTTTCCAGGATCTCAGACCGGTGACTTCAGCAATCACCATGCCCTTCAGGGCAGAGGAGCGCTTGGGCAAGACTGGGGGATCCCTCCTGTGTCCAGCGCTGCAGACCATGCTCTGGAACGACTCCAGCCCAGGTGAATAGGCATTGTACACCACGGTCTGTAGACTTGGAGAGGTTGTTTGTTTGCCATGGCCAGAATGAATTGATCTTGCCTCAAGCTTGGCTGCACTTGGCTGGGGTATAAAAAGCCATTATGTGTTATTATCCGGCTTAAATATATTCAGTTGTAAATACAGGTTGTCGGTCTGGAATTAAATTCACAGAGTTTTCACGCAGGTTTGGGGTCTTTTGGGTGGGCAAGAGAAATGCAAATGGACAATAAGGTGTGGAAGATTTTACATTTCCAGACCTTGTAGCAGCAGGAGTGTGTTTCCTGGGGCAGAGCTAGGGGGTCACCTGAAGTGTGTCCACATACCTCCTGCAGACCTGGGAACACTCCAGCACAGGTGAGAGCAAAAAATACACCATGGCATGAGGGATGGGGGCCATAACTCATGGTGTTCTCACCCTGGATGAACCAGGCAGCCTGAGGTCTCACAGCTCCTCACCCGCGCCTGAGAAGGTACCAGCCACTATACTGCTCTGTCTAGAAAATCTTGAGAAACCATGACTTCTTACCCTTTCCCCCATGGCGTAGGCTACACCTATACCAGTAACTTAAACAACACAAGGGCACAGGTTCTGCATTTAAGTCACCTAAAGGCTGAAATTTGGAATGGCCCAGCTTTGGCATGATCCAGCTAGTGCTGTGCCAGCTGTGACCCAGGTGTGGTTTGGGAGTCACCAGGGCAAGCAACCATTCCCTACAGGTGGACTGCATGTGACCACTCCTTGGTGGCAAAAAGATTCCTCTAGCGTGAACATGGTCCAGCCACGCTGGGCTCAGCCCAGCCTCAGGAGAATAGACTCATCCTACAAGGGTAGAGGCAGCCATGAAGTTCAGGTGTTAGCTGGCTTTCTTGCTGAGGGTCCGTGAGCTCTGCAACCAGCAGCACAAATGAAGACACTGCATGCCCAGATGTCCCCAGCTGCAATTTTTTACTCAAGGCTGTAGAGGAGGAAGAAGATTTGAGTTTCCCAGCACCACGGGAAGCTCTCAGTGGAATGATCCTGGAGCACCAGGTAAAAGGCTTCAGGCAGATGGAAAATTCAAGACCTTTGTACCCCTGAAAACCAGGACTGAAAGGAACTTAAGCTCAGCAGGAGTAATTAATGTAAATGAAACAAATGAGGAAGTGTGGGGAAGCCATGGAAAACAGTCACAAAGCTGTGGATTGAGAATTGTTCCGAGTGGCACACGTGACATCCAGAAGGTGAAGGGAGACTGTATCACAGGCAGAACAAAGAGGCTGTTCAGGTAATAGACTTGGCAGGACCAAACCTGGTTGACATGAAGAGTTATTGTTATAAGATGAATAGTCTCAGTAATCCCTACATCTGAAGACAAATAATGCTGTGTTTTGGAGAAGCTTCCTGGTTACTGCCCTTGCTGACCCAGCAAGTGGCGGCGGAGCTTCGGATGCTGAGCTCTCACCCAGCTGAGCACAGGGAAATGCAAGGGCTGAGCTCCCCGTGCCAATGGGGCAAGCGTCGCTCACCCAGGGATGCCGGCAGGTGGACAGCTGAGACCACCTACCTCCCAAGAGGTCACCAAATGCAGATAGTCCACAACGATGGATTTGCAAACACACTGGATTCATCTCCGTTACTAAATAAATGGGCCTGAGGCTGGGTTTTGTCCCTGAGGCCAAGTGACCCAGCTTGACTCCCATCCCCGCTGCTTCCTGGTCAACTGCAGCTGCATCCAGGCTTTTTGCTGGGAACGGTCTCTGCCTTGGGCTCTCCTTGGACCATGTCTAGGTGCTGTTTGAAGGGCGCTGTTTGGCACGGGCTAAAATTGTGCCAAGGTTTGTGCAGTACAGATGATAATGGGATGGTGTTTGGACCTGTACCCTGGCTCCCCGCAGTTTCCCATTGCATATGCAGCATGTGAGGAAAATGCATAGTCCAGGGCTAGAGCTGAGGGGTGAGTTCTTGGAAACATTTATCTAACCAGATACCTTGTCCCAAGAAAAGCCACAGACTCCAAGGGGACAGGGCACATGTCTCTCAGCCCCATCAGCAATATATCTCTGATTAGTATCAAGGCATTTTATGTTTGCATTAAAATTAACTGGGAAAAGGTCTCTATGTACCTCCAATTCCTTTGAAAAACTTCTGCGGAGTCTACAAGGGAACAGCACTACATTTCCCTGCTCCAATTGCTTTGGGCAGACTGCAAAGAGTAAGAGCAGGGCAAAGCAGTGGGAGGAATCAAGAATTCCTTTGTGAAGACTTACCAGGATGCTCTGCCCAGAGCGCTCACAGCTGCGGTCTCCAACAGCTCCCTGCTCATCTCTTGCAGAACATTTTGTTGAGGCTTTCCAGGAACAAAGATGTTTTGGGAGATGACCATCAATAGGCAAATACCAGCATGGACCCAGTGGTAAACATGCAGCTGAGCTTCAGTGGGTAGGATGGGTCGGTCTTGTCCAAACATGACAGCTGTTGATGCCTCGTTACCCTCAGCCTTTTTGTCTGCACAGACATGAAAGGTGTCAATAACAGCTCTCACCCTGCCAAATTTCTTATGGGGTTTCCCTCCTTAAGGGAGGAGGATCAGGGTGGTAGGAAGGGCCCAAGCCCCAAATGTGCAACAGGTCTAAGATGCCGAGCATGTTGTTTGTACCTCTTTGTATAACCACACACCCTGGTTGGCATCCAGCACTGGCATCTCTGATCTTCTAGGCTAACCCATCTCATGGCACAGCCCAGTAAGAGCAGAGCAGAAGATACAGTCACCAAGAACAAATTCAGCAATGCCTGATCCAGAGCCCTTCAATGTCAGCAGGGAGACTGGGATGGGAGCGTGGGGTTGGCGACCAGCCCTGAACACCAACAGTCCCCCAGACCCTGCACCCCCTGAGCCATCTGCCTCCCTGGGTGGGCCAAACCTCATTTCCACTGTCACTCCCCGGACTGCCCCATGGTTTTGGTCTATCTATAGTGTATCACCAGTCCTGTACGTTCGCTGGGACCGCAGCTCCTCCCAGAGGGCAACGCTACCTTTTGGCATGGGTCTGACTCCTTGGGGGATCCCAGGCCAGGCAGCTCCACTGCTGCTCCCCACCAGCTCCAGCCTCCAGGATAACGGCAGGGCGTGGTGCAGGAAGGTTGTCAGCTGTTTGTAGTCTCAAGAATGTGATATTTCCTTCCAGAGGTTAAAAAAAAAACAACAAAAAACAAACAACCAGCAATTACTTGTGCTGCACCCAGAGCTGAACCACGCCAGGAAGATGCCAGTGCTAATGTCCCCACTTGCCCTGGCCACATTCACACACAGCACTGAAGGGCTACAGCATTCTTCTGGGGAGGAATCTAGTTATTTGGGAATCAGAGATGCTATGTGTCTCCAGCATGCCCAAGTGTATCTGTAAATTCAGCAAAAAAAGGTGTTCCCTGTGACAATTTATGCTGCCTTCCCTGATTCAGTAGCAGCCCAACACATGGTGTGCTGCTCCCCCCGAGCTGTCCTCGTCCTGCCCATTCCTTGAAACCATCAAGTGTCTTTCCCAGGTCAAGAGCCAAGATCCTACATTTCTCAGCATTTAGTAATCAGCATGTGATGGCGTCAGGGTAGGATTTCAGCAACTGCAGACAGTTAACACCACCTCCGAAATCCATCTCGGTACAAACAGTCCGCACAGACAGACCTGGACACTTAAGCAGTGAAAAAGCCACACAAGAACGTAGGAACATCCCTGGTGGGTGAGGGAGGGCCCGATTTTGAACAGCGATCACTCCTAGCACACTTGCGATCTGAGTGCTGCCAACAGGGAGCTTTCTGGTTTAAAAATATTTCTTCCATCTCACATGAACCCGTCCCATGCCGGGCTTGGAGAGAGGAGAGGAAAGAGGGAGCAACCATAATCTTGGCTCCAGGAATCCGCTTTGATCGGCCTCGCAGAACTAGGTAGTGAGGTCAACTTCCCCCCGCCCTTGAAGACTTTTCCAGCCTGTGCCTGGATATCCCTGATGGCTTTTGAACTAAGTGACAACTGCTGTGAGATTTGTTAAGGTTCATGGAGCCCCAACAGCTGCTCCAGCACCGCTCTCCTCCGTCCACACCCAGCATCTCCAAAGTGCCCAGGATCTACGTGCTGAACGCTACCACCAATCTGCTGACTGCAGGTCAGCCAGCAGCCCACTGCCACAGCTTCACTGCTTCCAACAAGCTTCTTTATTCCTATGCTTCCATCTCAATTCCCAGCCAACCTGGAATCCCAGCATCGTATGAGGATACGGACTCGAATAAAAGGGTGCTACGAACTTCCATCCACAGCTGCATAGCAGCCTGGGAGCAGAGGGTTCTTGCCGAAGATGTTATGAATAAAATAAAAAACATGAGCAAATTTGGAATCCCACTGCCTCACTCTTTAATTTGGCTCTGGTTTGCTGTTTGCCACATTTCCTAAAGAAATGCAGTCTGCAACAGTATTGCAGTTTGATATTTTGCTTACCCAGCATCCACATACCTGTGCTCCCCTGTGTCCCTGTGCCTGCCTTCCCAGGGTGTCACCACCTCTCCTCCCATGTAAAAAGTCCTGCAGGAATCTCACTACTGCTATATCTTCACTTTCATCTTCACTTCTTCCCTGCCTTTTTTTTTTTTTCATCCAACACAGAGGCTCTCCAACACAGTTTCCTCTGGAGAAAACAAGATTTGACCACCTCTGTGTTCAAAGCTATGCTCAACATCTGGGGAAGGCTCAGGGGAGCTCACAAGACAACAGCTATTTCATAGGTTTATACTTTTTAAGACCAGGAAAGACCATTTCATCCTCCAGCTGGGCCTGGAAGGACATCATCCTCACAGGGACCAGCTGGCTGAAACACACCCTCCCAGGAGGTATCAAGGTAGATTTGGGAGCTTTTGTCCGACTTTAAAATTCAGCAGGTGAGGATCTAAGCTCTTTTTTTTTTTTTTTTTTTTTCCTCTCTGAAAACCTTCTGCACCCACTGCTCTCATCCCACAACATTAAGAACGTGCTATACCACCCAGCCACGAGTGTGGATGGCAAAACAGAGCATGTCAGGGCATTTTGGAGGCAGCTCCAATGCTACCCGTAGCCCTGCCATCGCCCCAAGCCTCCACTTCAAAACAGAAGGTAGATAAGATATTGCCTGCTAATGGCTTTCCATATAAATATTAAGACCTTTACTCTCAACCAGTTTACTCTGTGCACTGACCCCCTTGCCGGGGTCACAGGGAATGGGAAACTGTGGGAGGTCCCCAAGTTTTATAAATGAGAGGGTTTCCCTGCACAGACACGTATCATGAGGCACCCGGGAGTCAAAGACACTGATTAATGGTACCAAGAAGGCCTGTTGTAGGGGAGCAGTGTCGGAGCCGTGCTGGGCAGGGATTACTGAGAGATTTAGCAGTTCAGGTGGATTAAGGGTGATTTGTCAGTTGTCTGCTGTGGGTCTCCACCAAAAAGAAAGTTTAAAAATGACCAAGGGCTGTGGAAATCATTTAGCATGGAAGCAGGAGGCAAAAATGCAGTCGCTCCCTTTAGGTTTGGCAAAGCTCAGGTTTGAATGTGGGTGCAGGTACCTAATACGGGCTGATGGGTGGGTGCATGGTTCGTTGGGGGAGCGGGTGAGGCAGAGGTTACCTCCAACAGCAATTGCCATGTCCTCCACCGCAGCATGCACAGCTCCCATCGGCTCCCCGAGCCCCTGCACACCCGGTGGCTCAGATACAGCCACTGTGTGGGCAGGACCCCCGCATCCTGGGGGCTGCAGAGACAAGTCATGGTCCCCCAAGTGTGAGATAACGACCCAAAACCGAGAAGAGGAAGATTGGGTCTTACCAGACACTGGTCACACCCTCACAAAGCATCCTTTGGAAAGGCTGAGCTGCACCCCGGAGACGGCTGCTTGCAGCTGGTCCAGGTCTCCAGCTGCACAGTTTGGTTGCCAGAAGAAAGCAGACTTGGGCAGTGACCCCCTGTATGCACAGCATCTATTTTTTCCAAGAAAAAGCAAGGGAAGGGTCTAGAAGGGGAAAACATAATAGACAAGTAGCTGGAAATGTAACTAATATAATTATAATGAAGATCATCTTAGCAACACATCTCTGGTTTCAGAAGAAATCTATATAAACAAACAAAGGTGCAGTTCAAAGACCACAGGTCTCAGATTGCAAAGAGCAACACAGGACACAGCGCTCCAGAATGTGACTCTTGCAGAGGGGACCATTTTGGAGCTCCCCGAGCATGCTTGACTCAAGTTAATTCCTTGAGCCTTCCCTAAGGATGGGGCGGACATGGAAGAGCCAACAAGGCAGCGAACCGCCCTCCTCCAGCTAATGAAAACCAGCACCCCGGCAAGGGTTTGTCAGGAAAGCACAAAGCAAACCCCAATGGAACAGGAGCGATTTGGTGAGCTGGGGCTGGACAGGCACACTCCCATGCTGAGACGGCTCACAGCTGCCATCTGCTATATCCAGGATTGATTAAAACATCATTTCTCTACAGGCTTGACAAGTCCAGAGTAACTCCAGGTGAGCACTGTGGGCTCAGTCTCCAAAATCCTGCCCCAAACCAGCAGCAGGCTCCACTGGGAGATGCCCTGGGAAGGCTTCAGTAGAGCCAAGGATCAGCCAAGGTGTCCATCCCACTTCCTGAGATCTCGTTTGGGGCCAACCAGGGGGCTCAGTTTCATTTATTTCAAAATGCTTCATTTTGCACTGCAGCAAATTGGGCTGTTCTGCTGTTTATTTTTGCATTGTACTATGCTGTCCTCAAGTTTCTAAACAGAAGTCACTTCCAACCCCAAAATGGAAAATGTTCCTCTTGCAAATGGAAAATGCAAACATTTGCATCATGGCCACGTAGGGTTTTTTTTTTTTTCCTTAGCCCACTAAAAACTTTCTGCATTGAGAAACTCATCTGCAATGACCCTTAACTGCAGAAAAGGGTTCGAATCAGCCCTTCCAGTTACAACTTCCTGAAGCTCAAGCTCAAGGTCCCTGCTCCCAAGATGCTGCCCTCTTTGCAGAGCCCGAGGGAAACAACCTCCTTGTGCTGCCCAGCTCAGGGTTGTGCCAGGGATGGGACAAAATTCAGGGAACAGGCAAGATCCAAGGGCAGCACATTTTCCCAGTGTCCAGACGCTGTTGGTTGGGAGGGATGGATGGCCAAGGGGGAAGCTGAAGCTGGTTTGACTGTTCAAGGCACACGGTGGCCAGCTCACTTTTCTGCTTACAGATGGACGAAACCACCTGGCTTTTCATTGCTTCCACTGTCAATCTGAACCACACTTCCCAGCCCAAGCGAGGCCCTGTTTGCACGCTCCCTCCCAAGGACCATGTTTGGACCTGGCGGCAGCGTGGAAGGAGGCTCAGCTGGTTCCCATCCCTGTCCTCCCAGCAGCTGCCCCCAATGAGCTCCAGATGCGGGACTGGGTGTGCAAGGGCGCAAGGCGCTGTGCTAGAGGGAGAAGGCGGAGGCAGCTGAGGCTGCTGCTTTTATCTCCTTCACTTTGTTTATGAAAAGAGAATTAGCACATGGTTGCCAACGATTTACTCTGGTGAGGGCACTCCTCCAGAAATACTTGTACTGCCGTCACCGCGAGCGCGGACATGGCTCGCCTTCCATCTGCTTTCTCACCACCAGCCGGGGCTGCTGAGACCTGAGGCCCAAAAGTAGCCACTAACTGCTGGAGAAGTTGCCACCTGAGCCCATCCCAGCCTCTCACTGTAGGTCTACAGGGGTGGGTGGCCAAGGAGAGCAAAGCCGGCTCTGCTCGGCCACCTTCCCAGAGATTTCTCCTGGTCGGGCACAAAGGGTCCAGCTGGCTCTGCCTTCGGGGTACCCCAAAAGATGAGCGTCCCATTAGTTGCATCCCGACTGGGATGCAAAGCTCTGCAATCCTCTGGGCGGGGAAGGGGGCTGTAAAATGAGCATGCTGGGCTGCTGTAGGCTTTTCCCCGTGAAGCTGCACCACAGAACTCCTGAAGGCACTGCTGTGGCATCCATGGGGAAGAGGGATCCAAGATCTTGTATTTTAGAGCAAAATCTCACCCTCCGAGTGCTTTGAGCAATGCAGAAGGCAGGTGATAGGCAGTGCCCTCAGGCTGCAGTGTGTCCCTTGGGCAGAGAGCTCACCTGTGCCGCACATGGATGTCACATTTCTGGAGAGCTCTGCTGGTTTGGGGGCCCGGTGGGAGCCCCAAAACTGGAAGAAGCTGAAGCCCCCTTTCCCAGCGAGATGGGGTTGGTGTGCTTTTCCTCCCAGCAGTGCGTAGGCCTGCTGATAGATAATTGGATTAAAAGCAAGCCAGCATCTGCTCAAGGTTATTTATTGCTTTTAAGAGGCGAGCTTTATTTGGAATTATTTTTGTCTTATCTTATTTTTGGTGCCTGTGTTGGGTCTGAGTTATGGAAACATCCTGGATGCACCAGCATCCCCTCTGCGCGGTGTCAAGTGTTTGCCAGGCAAAGGCAGCCCCGGGTTAGCCCTGGGGAGCTCTGGCAGGAGCCTCCCTGCTCTACAGCTGACACCAGCATCCTCCTGCACTTCCTGAGCTGGACCACCAAGCCATTTGCCAGCGTGACAGTTTATCACCCTCCCCAGGGTGGGCGGCATGGGGTGAGGTGCCCCATGGGTGATGCTCTGCAGCCCTGCTAGCTGCCCACCAAGCTTCCCATACCACCAAGGATTTGCAGGAAGGATTATTCTAGCTCTGTGCACACACACTACTGATGTTTCAGATGCTTTTGGCATTCTCCAGAGTGGCTGCCACTGCTTTACAGGCTCATTTGGGAGCTGCTTTTGTACAGAATAAAAAGAAATAATCACAGATGGATTGAGGGCAAAAGGCAGGAGTTTCCAGCCAGGGCAGAGGGCTTTGCACACCACAGCATTTGGCCCCAGCTCCTGCTGTTATTTCCTTTCCATTAGCTTGAAAACCCAGCACTGGTTGGAGGAGGACGGTGAGGATTCCTGCAGATGCCCCAGCACTTCCCATGTGCCCATAGGACCATGGCACAGGGCTAGAGGGGGACGGCAGGACTGTGGAAGAGGGATTGCTGAAGGGCAACACCAGTTCCTGGGGCTAGATGACCCTCGTGGCAGGGGTGTACCATGACCCTCTGCCCTCCCATGGCAGCCCAGCACCAGTGATGCTCAGATGCTGCCGGAGCTGGAAGCAAGAAAAGACCTACCCGTGGTTCCCCTCCTCCAGCCAACACTCTCACCACCAGAAATGCCTACCAGTCCCATTCCCTCCAAATTTTCCCCTGCCGGACCCTCCAGCTTCCCTCCAAAGGCTGGACCAGAGGCAGGGGCTTGGCAGGACTGGGGCTGCTCCCAGCCCAGTCAAAACACACGGTCACATCCATGAGGTGCAGCCATGCAAAGGGAAGGGGAAGAAAACGCAAGTGGGACCAAGCAGGGATGAGCTGTGGCTGCGTTGTGGGCGTACAGGCAGGTGTGCGTCGGCAGCTGTGTTTGAGGCACATGTGTGCTGCCCGTGGTGCACACACATGTGCCGGTTGCACGAGTACCTGTGCGCTTCCCCAGACCTCATGCCTGAAATCCTGCCTGCCATGCTGGCAGCTCACCAGCCCTCCTTCTCCCAGCCCTGCACTGGCAGCCACCCAAGCCAGCACTGACATGTTTAGGATGCTCTCCTCCTCCATCAGCTCCAAGAGGCCATGCTGCCTTGCAGCAGTCCATCCCCGTCTCGTCTTGGCTGCTCTTTCCTGTTCAGAGGAGAGCCCAGGCTGGTTCCAGGCACTGGACACCTCGACCAGCAGTGGGAACACATGCATGTAATTTCCCAGTGCACAGAAACACCCTTTGGGGCCGTTCTCTTCACATAAGCATTCTTCCCTTACTTCATCAATCTAAATATTGAGGATTTTTTTCTTACCCCCAATTCAGCTGCAAGTCCTTTTCCCCCAGGCTGCCGCAGCACTGCTGGGAAGGAGCTGGGCCAGGAGCCACCCCTTCCCCAGGAGGCCAGGCCAATTTTTTTTACTCACTCTTATTCACTGCAACTCTGCCAAGAAGGTGCTCAAGTATTTTACAAGCCCCACAAGAGGCCGTCTGCCCAGAGAGATGATTCAGGACAGCTTCTTGCATGGGCTGGCCTAAAACCAAGCTTTTCTGATTTAAGCCTATCTGTTTGGAAAGGGATTAAGCAGAAATTAGCAGCTGTTTTGCAGAATAACAATGGGAGTGCAGGATCTGTGCTCTTGCTTGGCTCAAAGAGAGCTTCCCAGGGAGACGGGTCCTAAATCACAGCAAGGGGAGCCCATCCTGCTGGGGAGTCCTTCCCCAGCACAAGCGGGGGAAAGGAGGCATTGCAATGGGTTTGTTTGGGTTGGGTTGGTGTCCTCCCTCCCATTTGGATTTCAGTGGAAGTATTTTATAACCCTTAAAACAATGGAAGCCAACAGCCACCACGAAAGCATGTTTTTCATCCCAGGGAGGGAGGACGACACCTGGAAAGGAGGGCAGAAGGGATGGGAGAGCGGAGCAGGTTTAGGACACAGCTCTCCAGGATGCTCGGGGAAGGATCTTGTGCTCCAGGCTGGGCTCTCCCTTTGGAAAGGGCTGCGCAGTGGTACCAAGCTCAAAAAATCTTTGCAGGGGTGACACCTCGTGACACCCAGATCTAAAGCAGTTTTGATGCAGTTGTGTCACCTGGCTTTGCAGGGATTAAAGCAAAGAGTAACTCAGTGCTGGGTCGGTGCTCAGGCACCCACAAACATCACCAGGGCAAGACAGGCTCCTTCGCCCCAGCTAAGCAAGCGTAAAGGCTGTGGCTTTCCTGAGCTCAGAGCAGGGTTACACTAAACCCCGTTGCTCAGACAGGTCAAGGACATGCACGGTGTTAAATTTAGCAATATGACGTTAAACTGTGAGGGCTTACCTGTCCATCTGCATCTGAGGAGCATCCCCAAAGGGGGTTCCTGCAGCTCCAGGAGCTGAATTTACGTTGCCTGCCAAGAGCTGGGGTGCTTTTTGCTTGGGCTATTCCTCAATAATTCCACAACAGATCAGCATAAAACTAGAAGGAAAAGAAATCATTACTGCAAAAGCTGGAAAATGCCCCCTTCCTTCTCACTGAGCAGGAATGAGTGTGAAGACCTGAGCAATGGAAAAGCAGCATCTTTCTTCAAATAGCTTACTATCATCGATAGTGCCTTGGTCTGCTCTGTACCGCTACTGGGGAAAGCTCATGCCAACGCCAGACCATCGCCTGCACATACATCTGTAGTGTTTGAAGGCTGCAGCAAGGCAGAGCTGAAAGAATAAAAACTTTTTGGAGGGGAAAATATATTTTCAGATTGTCAGCTGCACTCGCTCAAAATCAGCTATAACCTCACTCCACATGTGGTGGCTTTTTAATGAATTCCCCCTTCCTCCTGGGACCGTATTCTAACCTAATTCACACCAGCAAAGGGTGTTTCTAACTCCGCTCCAGCCAGCTCCCCGGGCGCTCCCGCCTGACGTCAGCGGCAGCAGAGCGAGGTCCCAGCACCATCCCAGGACTGATCCTGCACAGCCTCCGCTGCTGTGTGCACCCCCAAAACGGGGCCAAAATGCTTCTGCTGGCACCCGCTGCTGCTGGGCATGGGCTGTGCCGGCTCAGGCCCTCAGGGAGTCAGGTTTTACTGGGGGACAAAAATGTGGGTAAGTTGGAGCAGAAGATGGCACATAATGTCTCCTTTTCCATTCCCCACCCCCCTTTGAAAATGTTGAAGAGCGAATAGTTACAAACAGCCCTGTCTTTACAATGTGCTGTTATTTGGGGCTGGTTTGGGGGTTTTCTCTTCCAGTTTGGGGAATGTGGCTATTTTGCAAAATGCGTCACCAGCCCGTGGACAAGGATGCTGTTTTACAGCTTAAAAATGCCTTCTGGTTCAGCGGCCACATCTCCAGCGAGCATGAAAGAGCATCACAAGCTCTGCAGGCTGCAGAAGCCTCCATGAGTCAGAGCAGCAACCAGAGGCGCTCAGTCCTCCCCCAAAGACCAAAGGACCCTCTGCCATATCCCTCTCACCCTGAATTCATCAGCTGGCTTCTCCGGTAACACACTCACTCGCGTGTCATCAGGAAGGAATTCGTGCTCTGTTTGATAATCGGAGATGAATCAGTACAGCAGCGAAATCCTTCAGACCACAAAGCATTTCAAGCAGGTCTTTCAAGCCTCCTGCTCTCCTGTGTAAGCTGTCCAAGGACCCGCTCAATTCCCGGGCATCCCCAGCCCCACTCATAAATCAAAGCATTCCAGTCCTGGTTTCCTCTATGCGTCCATGAACACTCACAGAGGTTTCTTCTTTAGCAAACTTAATCTGGGCAATTGTTCAAAAATGTTAAAATTACCTGCTCCTTTTATGATATAATGACAGCCTGTGGAGGCATAATTTAGCCCAGACCTGAAGACGTCTGTTTTAAGGTTAAAAAGTCCTCCAAGCTGAACTTTATCCAACAGCAGCAATGAAAAATCTCCTTGCTCGGTGTTAATTTTGGTTCCTCTCATTAATGAAGCCATGTAGGATCACAGCCACAGGGGGTCTAGCTTTGCTTTATCAGAAATCCACTGAATATGTGCAAGGTTTAATCTGTTCCTTGGCACCAGATCCCAACAATGATTTAAAAATGACCTGGTTCATAACCTAACTTGATTCCCATTGCCATCATCTGTCCCTGCTCTCACGGACACCCTCCGGCTCCAGTCCTGCATGCCAGCAGGCCCTGGTAGCCTGCTCTCAAGGTCATGGTTCAGCCAAGGGCTTGGGCAACAGGTTAATTCTACCAAATCCCATCTGTCTCTACCACTGGCCACACATCACCACAAGGTCCTTTAAAACCTCAAGAGAGAAGGTCTCTGGGAGGCCAGGTCGGTGGATAAACACACTAGTTAAGATAATATATAGTTGTGCTACTGGGAAACAGCTCCTGTCAGTACCCACCTACCTACCACAGGGATGTGCCCAGGAGCCCCATTCCCACTGGTTCCCTGCTCCCCTGAAATGCAAGCCCTGCTTCACCCCTCAAAGCTCCCAGAATCCATAGGCAGGGATGAAAATCCTGGCTGGGACTCCCGCAGGGAGCCCCCCGAGGTCCCCTGGCAGCAATGAGTCCGAAGGGGAGCAGGAACCAGCCCCACGTGCCGGGGCACACCGAGTACTCCGGGGGTGCCATAGGCTTTTGGCTTGTTTGACCTGCGTTTCTCTGCCCAAACGGCTCTTCGCAGCCCCTGGGGAGCAACATCCTCATGTGCCACCAATGCACGGTGACATCTGCCATTTCACAGCTCCATCCCATCATGGTGTTTCCAGGGTACACCAGTGCTACTGCATGGGGTTCCCACAGGGAGAGGGTCTGAACCAGGATGCTGCTCTGGAACAAACGCAGGGGGTGTAACTCTTCACTACAAGGATAAAAAGGAAAGAGCCATTAATCCAGCCTGCAGGGGATTCGTGTGCTTTTGGTGCAGTGGATGGGTTTTGCATTAACGTCCCCCCTTCCTCAGGCTGGCCCCAGCACAGTGCAGGATGCATGCCAGCCTCGGTGCCTCGCTTGCTCAGAGACCTGGAAGCAAGTGTACCAAAGGGACACAATGAAACCACGGGGAGCAAATGGCATTTTCCCAATTATCTTGTCACATCCCCTCCCCAAATCCAATCCAGGCAGCACATCCTTCTCCAGGCTCATGGTGCCGGTGAGCAGCAAACAAGGCTCCCAGGGATGCGAGGAGCCCTGAGCCCCGCTGGTGCCCGGCATCCTGCAGGGCAGCTGCAGAAGGGAACCACTCGCCACCTGAGCAGGGCCCTACGAACAACCCCCTGATCCCCCAAAATGCGGGATCCTGGCGCCCCATCCACTGCCGGCAGCCTGCCCCGTGCAAAATGCCTCAGATCTGCATCCAGCACAGCAGGAAAGCCCTCTGGGAGGATATTTCACGCCATCCTACTGTTTTGGATTAGACCCCAGCTGCCTCCTGAGCTGTTTAAATTTACAGGTCTGAGAAGTGAACTTTCCATCCAGGCTCCCGAGCCGAGGGACTGAGCAGGGAGCGCTGGGTTCAGCGCCTCTCCAAAAACAGCCAAGGGCTCATTACAGATCTGATCCCAGCCAGTGTCCATCAGAAAATGACCCTCTAGTTATCAACTGCCCTTCGATTTACTCTCCTTTGCATCCTGACTGCACCAGAAACACTTTGGAAAATGCACGTTGCCCATGGAAAAACACCTTGCCGTGGAAAACAATCCCAAGCCAACACCCATATTCCAGCCTCTCAGGATCTGAGGTGTTTCAGTTAAGATTTTTCTGCCTCCCAGCAGGGAAATCCATCAGGAGTCAGTGAGAAAACCTCACAGGCTTGCATGGGAACCCGCAGCTCCTGCACGCAAAACAGCCATAGTGGGGGTTTTTCAGCACTTCAATATTTCCTATTAGTGAAATGGGAATGGACAAGGATCTTCTCTCCCAGCCTATTAATTTTGGTAAGGTTAGGGTTGCTTTCTGTCCCCTTACAGACAGACTGGAGATGTCAGCCTTGCAGACAAGAGCTGCTGTTGGCACTGCTTTGCAGCACCCTCTGGCTCTTAGCAGGGAACCGGGGAGACCCAGGGATGGGGACATCCTCGGGTCTCAATGCCATTTTCCCAACACGACAACAAAGCAGCCCATGAAGGGGGAACAGCCTTCCCATCCAAACCACATCCACCTCTTTACCCATCTCTCCATTTCTCCCAATTTCCCCAGTTACTTAAGTCAGTGATGTAACCTCTACCTCCAAATCCAGCACCATTTTACCCCTACCTGGAGGGCCAACATCTACAGAAGGACAGGACACACCATCTCAACTGGTGGCTGAGAAGCCAGGGCAGTGCCCCGGGGAAGTCAGGTTCACCTCCAGCCAGCAGTGTCAGCACCAAGACCCAAAAGGCCCCAGCACCCCCACCATGGGCTCCCATTGCAGCATCCCGTACCCAGCAGAACCTCGCTGTTGGCTTGTGACAGTAACACACATTTCTAACACAGCCCAGTTGTCTGAAGGGAAAAATTCCCAGTGAAAGTGGGATGTAGAGAGGCCAAGAATGTAGGTCGCTCCAAAACAGGATTAGACATTTCTGTGGATGTCAGGAACGGCTAGAGTTAGTACAATTAATGATAACCATCTTGGCTGAGATAGAAACCAAGTGCTGCAGGGCTCTCGGCAACCTTCATCTGCTGGAGACCAAGACAAGAGCATCTCCTCCTGTGGATAACTGGCTAGCTGAAAAAGTTCACATAGACATAGTCCAGCTGGCTGGACAAAAATGCACATCGCTCTCAGCTTATCTGAAGTAAAGCAACATACACTGTCTTTGGCTGTCCTTGTTACACAATAACAGGAAGATTTTGGTGGGAAAAGAATGTTGCAGGTGGGAACAGAAAACTACAGAAGAGAAACTAGGGGTGGGCTTGGTATTTAGGCAACTAACCAATAATGAGCTTAACTTTTGTAATATGTATGAGCTAATTATAAGAAGGCATAAAAGGTGACTGTAAGGGACAATAAACGAAGTCTGCTGATCACTCATATTGAGCGACTGTGTCTTCCCTCCGTCGCGACAAATGGCGCCCGAACAGGGACCAGAGGACATAGGACCGGCGACCCGATAGCGGAGTCCGGACCCGGCGACCCGATAGCGGAGTCCGGGAGCCACGGTCGGCGGAGAAGTTGAGTGCGGTCCTGTAAGCAGCGCAGGAGGCGAAAGGGATATCTTCCCCGCGCCCGGGAGCACCTATAGAGGCTGGCCCGCCTGCTACGCGCCGCCGAAGTCTGCAAAGGCTGCAATTGTGCACAAATAGAGGTATGAACAGACAAGCGGCGTATAATTTGCTCAAAGGCTTTTTAGAAAAGCGGAGCGTTCGGGACATAGATTGTAAAAAGGAATTACTCGGGTTATTAGCGTATGGGATAGCATCCGGGACCCCCGCGGCAGCGGCGAGCGGCGGCGCGGCCCGGCAGGCCCCTTCCCGGCCGCGGTTTCTCTCCGAGGCTGCACCCCCCCCCTCCACCCCCCCCGCTCCGATCGGCGCCATGGCGATGCAAGCGGCCAAGCGAGCTGACATCTGGCTGCCCCCAGAGGTCAATCGGACCCTTTATATTCGGAACCTGCCGTATAAAATCACAGCGGAGGAAATGTATGATATCTTTGGGAAATATGGACCTAGTCGACAAATCAGAGTTGGAAACACTCCTGAAACAAGAGGAACAGCTTAAGCTTCTCAAGGGAAAATACGGACTTGATTACAATCCCACCAAAAAAAAAAAAAAAAAAAAAAAAAAAAAAAAAAAAAAAAAAAAAAAAAAAAAAAAAGCTTCAGATGTCACCTACAAGAAATGGGTTTCTGCCTTGAACTAGCAAACATTTCTGTGTTTAAAAAGAAGCCTTTTTGCCTTGATGGAGATAATTTATTCTGTATTCTGTATTTATGCTGTATTCTGAATGTGGAAATTGGTTGGGACTAGGAGGCTGGCTTAAAGGCATTTTGCAAACGGGATTATTATTTTTGATCGTTATTGTAATAATAGTTTCTTGATCAAAACCAGCCAACACTATTTGTAAGCATTAGGCATATCTGAAGAGAATGCCTTTATTTGAATCAGCAGTTAAGGTGTAGTTTAGTCTGATGCTGTGGTTTTATCTGCTTCTGGTGAATTTTTGAAGTGATGAAATCAGAGATACAAGGTATACTAAGAGTTATGAGGTAATAAGGTAATAATCTAAGTAAGGGTGCTGTCTTTTATATCTACAAGTGCAACATGCTTTTATGTAGCAGAGAGAAACTTTGACAATAATGTTGCTTGAGCGAGATGTGCATGTGACAACTTGGGAAAAGGGGTATCACAACTGGAGTGCAACAGTGTTTCTATGTCTGGCAGAGTGAAATCTTTCAAGACCTGAGTTTAGACAGTCTAAAATAAATTGTTAGTATTCAGAAAACCCATCTTAGGCCTCTTTTGCTTACATAGTGTTATGGAAGTCAACTGCTATTGTAGAGAATTAATGATTTTTTAATACATATTGACGAATACTACTATTTTACCTTGAGGCAGTTGAGTGAGAAATACTCACATGTAGCATTTGAGGGAATGTCAGCATAAATCGCACTTACAGTAAGACTGCATTTTTAATTACTGTACTCGTTAAGATTCGATGATGCCATAAGGCTAAGGCCTTTTATCACAGATTGGTTCTGAACTAAAAGGTGTGTGCACATGTAGATATGCACATTTGTGTTATTTTCCTTAATTGGCTACAAAATAATATAATTAGGTTGGGGACTAGATCTTGGGAATTTACCTATTATACTTCTGTTTGTTAAGGAACGTGCATAACACACAGCACCCATGTAGGCTTGGCTTGTGGCATAGTTGTCAAATTTAGCATAGACATTCAGACAGATAAGCAACGTACTCTTCTTGTGTGTATCACCTACAAGCCATTATGGCTTAGTGTGTAAATCTGTATGTAACTATTGAAAAATCCACTTATGAATGTATATAGCTTAGAACTAATTTTTTCCCTTTGTTAATTCTTTGATATCAATGAGGTATTCTTCAGAAAATGTATGGACTGGTTGGTTGCATAAGGGCAGTTGTTATTTGGACAGAAAATTGTTAATGGTCAGGGATTTTCCACTAAAATATCTGCAAATATTCCTAGTCAAACATCAGTTTGGTTTCTTTTTGGGTTTTGAGCTTGCATTAGTCCATGTTCAGAACTTTAAAATTACCTTTGAATTTTTTAAACTTTTTATATCACTGGAACAGAAAGAGCATCTAAATTAAAACTTCAAGCTAACTTTATTTTTCAAGTATTTCAGGAATTATACTTCTGAACTGAGATTTTATAAGTTGGCTGTGTATTTTCCTGTGTTAAAATGCTGTTATTGAAAATGGTCAACCAAGCCTATGTCGCCCAAAATAAAAACGGGGGAATTGTGGATAACTGGCTAGCTGAAAAAGTTCACATAGACATAGTCCAGCTGGCTGGACAAAAATGCACATCGCTCTCAGCTTATCTGAAGTAAAGCAACATACACTGTCTTTGGCTGTCCTTGTTACACAATAACAGGAAGATTTTGGTGGGAAAAGAATGTTGCAGGTGGGAACAGAAAACTACAGAAGAGAAACTAGGGGTGGGCTTGGTATTTAGGCAACTAACCAATAATGAGCTTAACTTTTGTAATATGTATGAGCTAATTATAAGAAGGCATAAAAGGTGACTGTAAGGGACAATAAACGAAGTCTGCTGATCACTCATATTGAGCGACTGTGTCTTCCCTCCGTCGCGACATCCTCCCTCTCTCCACACACCATGTGTCTCTTCCACTATCCCCTGGTGGAAGGTCCTGGTGGGACCTGGCTCTGCCCCAGCTAAGGAGCTGCTGAGGGGAGCAGAGCAGGGAAGGGGCTGGCTGGGCAGGGGGAGCCAGGATGCAACAAGGGAATATCCACGTTGTGTGCCCTTCCCTTTGAATCCATAGCCTGGGAAACCCAGAAGTGCAAAGCAAAGACAGACGTGCCTCCGTGCCCAGGTAATCGAGCAGCCTCGTTGGAAGCCCCGCAATTTCTAGCACAATCTCAGCACCGTTCAGCCATCTCTCGCTCCCCACCTGCGATGATTTAAGGGGGAGGCAGGCAGCACCCCCCACCCCATGGCTGCCCCGCTGGCTCCAGCCCCGGGGGAGCACAGCCAGGGCTGCAGCGCTTCCAGGCATCTCCCAAATTGCTCCCATGTGGGTGCCACGGCTCCAGCAGCCACCCGGAGCCCTAAGTGCTTCCAGGCTGGAGAAGCCCTGGCTGCTGCTTGGCGTCACTCGCACCAGGGAATGGGAGCCAGCGTCTCCCTGCTGCCTGTGCAAGCACACTGCAGATGTCCCAGAGGGAACATTACAGCCTTCAGTTACCCAATTAAAAACGTGTTTGAGGGGATTTGATTACTCAGTTTGACAGAGGGAAAAAAACCCTCCGGGTCCTGGCAACACTGAGGATTTACGAGCCAGGGCTTTGCTTCAGGTCACTCCGCTTGATCTATGTAGCAAAGGAGTGAAAAAAAACCCCAAAAACCAGGGAGCAATAGTGTCTGCATTCCTGCTGCTTGAATCAGACGTCTTTCCTGGCAGCTCCAGCCCACCCTGGCTCCAGGGACTCAGGGAAGGTGCAGCAGTGGGCAGGATGCACCGGAGCAGGTCATCTCTGACATCCAGCACCAAGGAGTGCCTGTGGCATCCCAGAGAGCCACATCCTAAATCAGCTCTGCTCGCCCACCCCATCCCTCAGGCAGGAGGTGATCAGAGGTGTAAATGCTTCCCCATCACTTGCAAACACCATCTAGGGATCTTGGAATCATGGAGTCATCTAGGTTGGAAAAGACCTTTAAGGACATTGAGCCCAACCTTTAACATAGCACGTGGTGAAAGCTTTCCTCCCAGTTTGTAAGGGCAGAACCTGCCTTCTTTCCGCTCCAGGGTAAACACAGGCCTGGCACTAACCCTGCTGTGTGGCTGGGACGCCTGCTTCTTGGGTACCCCCTGGCTCCCTTCCCTTCATTTCCCTATAAAAGCATCACCTTCAGGTTGGGAAATGAGGGAAGACAAATCTCACAGCCGTCTGCCTTATTGCAGCGTGTGAACAGCATCCAGAAACGCCTCCAGACAAGATGATTACTAACAAGGGATTTGGGATCACGTATATTTATTGCCACAGCAGCGAATAGGAGACATGTGGCTACCAAACCCCAACGCGGGCTCAGAGGAAGGCAGCCCAGGGCTGAGCATCTCCCTCAGAGCCAAGCATCTCCCTCAGGGCCCCCAAGCATCCTTCTTCTCACCCTCCTCACCTGCCTCAGCCCCGCAGTCAAGGACAAGGTGCCGAATTCACTGTGCTCCCACCTCGTTCCTCACTTGCCTTCGTGCACAACACCAAAGTGGCTGGTGTTTCTTTTCAAGGCAATATTAAAATGAAAGGAGAAAAGTTATAAGTTATTTCAGAGGTCTTTGCTTCAAAACTATACAACCCAAATCTACGCACCAAAGCCATAAATGTTCCTTTTACTGCGCGCACAGAATAACCCACTGCAATATGATTCCTCTAAATTTATGGTTCTTCCAGAGCTATTAACTCAGCCCAGGTCTTTTCTTCTTTCTTTCCACCTCCCCTCCTCTCACTTTAAGTCAAATAATTCATAAAAACTTCACACTGGGGCGTACTTTATGGGCATTATTATGATCACTTGAATGTGGAAACGCCTGTGAAACTATTACAATAGTTTTAATACACCACAGACTCCCCAGCGGTACAGAGAGCAAGGTACAAAGCGGCTTCATCACACACCGAAGGGAAGAGCTCTCTTGAGAGGCCATTTGTTTGGCCAAACGATTGGGATCCTGTAGCCCATACATGTCTCTGGATTGAGTCAATGACAACACCTGGGGCAAGTTTTAGTTTGCCACACGCCAGCTCAGGAGGGTTACATGCATCACTGGCCAGTGAGTTGTGGCTTAGGTCCACAAGTCTCCCATACAATTTTCAGATCCAAACCCAGAAAAAAGTAAAAAAAAAAAAAAAAAAAAAAAAAGGAAAAGGACCAGAGCTGCATCGGCAGGGCCACAATAAACACATTTGGAAGAACACTCCTTGGAATCTAGGCACGCAGAGAGGCCCAGGTAAGCCAAATTGCCCTCACCACAAAGCCACCATCATTTTCTGCCACCCCTGCACACATCCAGGACGGCACTCTGCTGGAAGCCAGAAACCCAGAGTCACGGGGCTGTGTCCCCCCAAAGACACAGCTGAAAACGATTGGCTTTGTTAATGGGAAGTGGCAGAACACTATGGCTATTAAACTACACCGAGGTGGAAATAGGAACTCACCAAAATGAAACATATTTTCCAGGATCGCTGAGCCATACAGGGTCTTTCCTCAGGGTAGCTCAAGGAAGGGGCTTTGCACATGCTTCTGCATCCTGCATTTCTCTTCCTCATTCTCCCATGTAAAATGGATCACTGGAAGCAACCATGGCCCAGAAACTGTAAAGCCAAAAATCGGTGGGAGCATGTTTGAATTCCCCAAGAGGGGCTGTAGGACGACAACCCTTCCAGCACCCAAAACCGGCTGCCCCGTGACCTTTTCCCCAAGACCACCCAGAGAGAGGTGCAAAAAGAACCCACAAGTCCTGTCTGCCTCTGAACCACCGCTGCTCCCCAGGAAATCAGTCTTTTTCTCTTGTAAAGAACTCCTACAGTAATTGCCTTCATATCTCAAAGGTGTCTTACAGCCACAGAGGTGCAAATATTTATCCATACTTGGAATTGCAGAGTGAAGCCTAACTAAGTGTTCCCAGACACTTCAGCAATTGTTGTTTTAAGACCTGAACCATAGACACCTGGCTGGAATTAATCAGCAGATGTGAACAAGGAGGCAGAGCAAAGCCCTTATTAACCCTTCACACATCAATGTCAAGGTCACAGGGTGTTTCACTGGGGCAGCCTGTACCTAGATGTCAGCTGTCAACAGCCTGGGAATCCCAAAGCAAGGAATGTCCTCCACCAATCAGGGCACAAACTGGTAGCAAAATTTATCATGCTCCTGTCACCACTTGAAGACTTGCTGTGCTGAGGCACTCACTTGTGAGTAGCAGCAATAATAAATGTTTATTACTAGACAATAAAACACAAGAGCAAACTACCTTCTGTATGGGCTCTGTCTAAAATCAATAGTTTAAGCATCTTTTTAAGGGAAAGCATTCACTTTGCACCACGTGGTTTCAAGTAGTTCACATCATCAGCCGCTCCTCATCAGGATCAAAAATCCAAGCACAGACCTGGGAAACACCCACAGCCTCCCCCATTCCAGCTCCTCTCCAATGCACTGGCTGATCCCCCTCCCATGGCAGTCGACCAAGCCACACCATCCCGATCTCAAGCCTCCAAAAAATACACAGCATCAATGACTTCTCCAAAGCCACTGTCCTGGGAGGGTTGGGACAAGGCCATGCCCCTGTGACTCCAGCCAGGGTGAATTCCCTGGTACCCCCTATCCAAATGCCTTCATTCCCATCGGTTCCTTTCCAGGCAGGGACAAACGTCAATGAAGCTAAGAAGAAATGTTGGCACAATGTTCTTTCTCCCCTGCGTGGGGGAAGGAATTGGCCCACAATCAAATGCAACCTGAAACGAGAAGGCAGCTCCCTCAGTGGCTGTGATGCTGGGTACCAGGACAAGCCCAGCTAAACGTGGCTCAATACAAAGCTGGAGCAGAGTGAGGTCCCAAGGCAGGACCCATCAACGCAACTGAGCAGGTTTCTGTGAGGTCTTCACACCTCCTCCATGGTGGAACAGGCTGTGCTTTTATGTCCAGCTAAACCTCCCAGTGAGACGCCCAAGCCGAGGCACTGTGGTGTTTATCTCACCGCTAACCCATAAAGACCCCGGGGGGGCCTGGCTGGTGCTGATAAACTACATCAAGATGAAAAGACAGACCACATCTGCCCCAGCCCGCTTCGTTGCGAGACGTCTGGTGATGGAAAGCTCACCTGCTTTGAAACGGAGCCCAGAGGCAGGCAGGTGCGAAGCCTTCCTCTGCAGCCAACGTGCCGCAGAGCTCACCCTGCCAACCCATCATGTGTGGCTTCCTTGGGGTGGGGGATATTTCTAAGCAGATTATAAACCTCTGCATGAAACCCACCAGTCAATCCGTTTGAATTATCTTCCGTCCTCCCCACAAAGCGTGAGAGAGAAGATCTGTTTTCTCTGCTGCTGACCCATGACACCCCTCTGCTGCTAAGCAGTTCTGACTGTGGAAAGTGGAACTTCATGCAGAACAATAAAAAAAAAAAAAACACCACTAAAAAGAATCCACAACCTTATATTTTAAAGCAGAGGAGAAAAACCTTCCTGGCTGTCTCACTGTAGGTGTTAGCCCATGGCCAGCTACAGAGAGCTGCATTCTTGACTGATGTTGGTTTTCATGGCCCATTTGCTTGTTTGCTTCCATTTCCCTTCCTTGACACTCCATGAGCTGGCAAACCGTAGAGACGCTTTCCTGTAAGCTTGCTGGCAGGCTGGGAGCCGTTTCATATGGAGGGTGAGAGCAGGGGAGGAGGGTGCAGGGACCAAGGGAAGGGGAGAAGCAGAAGAGCAAGGGCACAGTAGGGAGAGGGGAGGTCAGAGGATGAGGGCAAGGGAAGGTTTGGAGAGAAATTAATGACAAGGGGCTGAGCTGGGAAGAGGAAGCAGGTGGGATGGAGAAAGGGTCAGTTTCAGCCATCCATCTCCCTTCCCCCACACCTGTGCCTGAGCAGGATCAGGCCCTTCTTCCCTTCTCATTCAGTGCGGAGATGGAAACAGCTTGGGCTTCCTTTCCATCTATAGAGCAGGTCTGAAAAACAGCCTCACTGGTCCACAGCTCAGCCAGCAGCGGAGTCCAGCATCAGCTCCCTGGAGAGGCAGCTGGTGCCAAAGCAGCAGAAAATGAAAAACAAGAGTCAGGGTCCTCACAGGGACCACCCCACCAGGTTGGGCCACGGGCTCAGTTTCCCTCGTAGCTTCCCTTTAACAGCGACCATAAGAGGATGCCCGGAGACATGTAAGAACAAGGCAAACGTATAGGATACTACTCCAAGTCCTCTCCCTGTCTCCAGCTGTTTCCAACTGAAAGGAACTCTTGAGCCAGCTGTACTTAGTAACCCCTCAGCAATTTCTCCTACATGCAATTGCCCAGTCTCCTCTCAAACCCATATAAACTTTTTAGTATCCACAGGCTCCTTTGACAACAAGGTCACGGGGCAAGATCCAGCGCTGTCTGTTGACATTGCTCCCTCCAGCTTGAGAGGACTCTCCTGCCTGTCGGTGAGGTCAGACAGCATCACATCCTCTGTTCTTCAGACCACGTAACCTTTGAGCAGCTGCCCAGGCCATCAGATGCTGCCTCCCTCTCCAGCCAGGCACTAGGAAATGAACAAAGACCACAAGAGTCATCCTGGAGAAGCTAAAAAAACAAGGAACTTCCAAAATCCGCATCCTGCTGCACTTGAACAAAGAAAGTCCCACCCGGCCAAGCAGGTGTGAATGCAGCCAAGGACCAGGATGCTTTTCACCATGGCTACCTCGACACTAAACAATCCACTCCCCAAGCCATGGCCAGCCCCAGTTCAGGGAAAAAAGGGAAAAAAAACCAAAAAGGCAGGTCACTGGACAGCACTGTTTATGCCTTTCTGCCTGTTTTTGTACCCAGGGAAGTCAAACAGGCAATCAGAGGAGGGATGATTTGCTGCTAATCACCAGGGAGGAGGGTGTGGGTGAAATTTTCCTGTTTATGAGATGTAAACAGGCCCTGCAGAGCAGGTCAGGCCATGTGATGCCCTCTTATCACGAGCCATTTCATTTGGCATAAACACCAGCCCCCAGGTCGGGGCCATAATCTCTCCCAGATGCTTTTGTCCATGGGCTTGATCTAAGGCTTCAGATGTGGGGTGGGGACTGAGGAAACCCCCGCCCGCTGCCCTCCCTCTCCAGCATCTCTTTTCCACCCCAAGACTTATTTCTCTGGCGCAGGAGGTGGGAGAGGGGTGCCCACAGGAGGTGGGCACTGCAGCCAGCGAGGCTTTGCCCAGCTGCAGAGCCTGGGGAGGGGGCTAGGCCAGGGGCTGCTGCCCTGAAGAGTCCCTTGGGATGCAGCCACAAGCCCTCAGCCTGTCAGGGAGTTTAACCCAACCTGTCAGTCAAGGTCTCCCTTTCTCAGGCTCCATCCCCATCGCAAATGAACTTGTCTCACAAAGCCCAGTCTAAGGTGACAAGTGTTTATACAGGACTAACAAGCGTCTCCGTCCCCAGGGACATCAGGGATGGCTCAGGCGCCGAGGTGCAGGCACGCATGCTGTTTCCCTTGCCACGGGCAGGCTTGCAAGGAACTGCAGCCCAAGCACAGGGAGCAGCCTGGCATGCTTTGGGCTCTGCTCCTGCATGGGGCAGGAGCTGCAGGTGCCTCTCCATCGGGGATGGCTGGTCCAGCAGCCAGGCTCTCGGCTCCTGTGCAAGAACCACACACCACCCTCCCAGGACCAACCACCAGGTCAGCAAGCAACCACAGGATGCTTGCCTTCATGGCTTAGCCATGCAAACCACCTCCTGAGAAAGAAAAGCACCGTCTCCTCATTAAATGCCTTAAATAGACCAGGATTTGCGTAGGAAAGTGCCAGCCTCTCCGTCAGGCCTCTCCATGCTACACCACAAATATCTCGTGCAACTCTCTCCACCTCTCCAAGGAGCCCAGCCTTGGCTCTGCTGGATTCGCCTCCCTGAGCCTCTCTGGAGAGGTTCGAGAGCCACGCAGAGCAAGGGGGCCCGTAAGCAAACCCTGCGACGCTGGGTTGGGGCCACGCATTCCTGACAGCCGCCTCTGCCCACGCAGGGGCTCCTTCCAGCCAAGTCCTGAGGGCCCCATAACCTGGCAGCCTCCTCGGAGCAGACGTGCGCTACCCCATCCCACACAGCCCTGGCTGAGCTCCGCTACAAGGCGCTGCCTTCCATGGGGAACCTGCAGCCAGGGAGGAGCTGGCCTCCCCACTCGCCCCCCTACGTGTCCCCCCTGCCCTGGTGGGATCCAGCAGCACCAATCCCCCCTGTACCCCAGGTTGGCCCCAGCAACGGTGGCCAAGACAACAGCTTCATAGGAGAGGAGGAAAGGTGCTGCCAGCACGGGCTCAGTTGGGAATCATGATGCCTTTGGTTTCCAGAAATATTTGGGCACTTATCTCCCTTGTCTCCTGGGAGATGCATAACTTTACCAGTGCAGCTGGTGCCCACTTAAATGGATTCTACCTTCTCCGAACTGCTCTCATGCCCTCAGGAGCTCCTGGGATTCATGCTCACTCATGCCTCTGGATTTCGAGCAGATCTGGGCTTTGCAAGAGCATGTAGCAGCACCAATACCCTCTGCAAAACAGCGCGCAGGAGGCAGCAGCGAGGAGAAGAAGCAGAGGCTCCCGCTGCTGCAGAGCCTGCACCCAGCACCCTCTGGTCCTCCAGAGGTCCCACCCCTTTGGACCAAATCCTCAGCAGTACCTGGTCCCCCCACACCTGAGGCAAAGGGCCTGATGCCACAGGGATGGGCAGAGATGCGGGAGGCGCAGCGGGGGGTGCAGCGCAGCACCCAGCTTACCCCACACCGGGGCCTGAGCCGGCGCTTTCGCTGGTGACGACTTTCAGCGCTGCCACCCCCGCACTGGGAACTGCAGCAGTCGCCTTATAAAAACCTCAGCTGGAGAAGATGAACCTCCCAAGAGGAGCTGGCAGACTCTGCCAGGAGAGCGCGTAGGGGTTTCCACATTTGTGCCACAGCCTCCAGCTCTGCCAAGACTGAGCGGAGCTCGACAGCATCAGGTGGAGCGTGACCGTTCCCACGGCGAGACCAAGCTGCCCAACACACATCACAGCGCTACCCGTGCCGAGCGAAGGAGAATTCAGATTTACATCAACCACTGTCATTCAACAGGAACGACTTCCATCCAACCCCCATTTCAAAGACCTACCAGATCCCAATGCTGCCCCTCCTTCCCCAGCCTCTCTTCTTGGATTCCTATAGGTGAAGCTTAGACCTGTGCAAATACCTGGTTTATCATTTAAAGATAAAATTAAAAAATTAGAAAGTGGAACATTTTTTCTTTTTAGGTCAACCCAGAATGAAACCTTCCTATTTTTCTCAGCAAAACACTTTTTTTTCCTTAAGTGGAGACAATTAAAACATCTTGTTCTCCCCAAAATAAAATGTTTCTCTGTTTTCAAATGCATGTTTGAAGGCACTTGCGGTCCCCCGCTTTTCTAATTAAAGGCAGGCAAATTTCAAATGGAGAATGTCACAGTGTAATAAAAAGTTAAAGCATTTAATTTCAAGCATATCTTAAACAAAGCCTGCAGATTTTCATCCCCAAAATACTCTTTTCTTTTTTTTTCACTTCAAACTTTGCTTCAAGTTGTAAATAATTTCAAAGGAACAAAAATAACTTTTATTTTCCCTACAAACAAATGTTTCATCTTAATTTCAGCCAGGCTAGCTTAAAGTGATTGGAGCCAGACTCTTCTTGGTGGTGCCCGGTAAACGGACAAGAGGCAAGATCCATGAGCTGAAAGACAGGAAACTCCCTTTAAACAGAAGACAGTTATTGGATTTTATTTTTTTTTTTACTGTAAGGGTGGTCAGATGCTGGAGCAGGTGGTGCAGATGGTTGTGGAGTCTCATCCTCAGAGATAATCAAACCCCAAGTGGACACAACCCAGAGCAACCACCTCTGGCTGCTCTGGCTTGGAGCAGGCGGTTGGATTAGACCATCTCCAGAGGCGCCTTCCAGCTTCACCCATCCTCATTATGTCAGATTTTATCACCAACCCACCTGGCCATGCATCCTCACCCTGGGCATTCCCAGGGATACACCAGCCCCACCAGCCCTGCCAAGTCTGACAGTCGAGCAGAGCTTCGTGATAATCCCAGGCTCCAGGTCCTGGGTTTTTTGCAACCAAGCATTTGAAATAAAATGCACATTTCTTACCCTCATAAATGAAGAGAAAACCTGTAACCTCTACCTGACCTGTAAAGAAGGAAAAACAGAAGGCAGGTTTGTAAAAGAGAAAACCACAGAAAACCTCAGGCGTTTCAGAGGAGCCGTCCTGCGAGCAGCTGGTCTGAACACGCCGCATTTCTGCAGACCTGACACCTCCTGCCGGCATCCTCCGTGTCCAGTAAGGTGTAAACTCTGAGGAGCTTCTCCCCACAGTTCAAAACGTCCCATGCCAATGTGGATTGTCTGAAATATTGTACGAGGTTTAGCTTGTGCTGGAGCATCGCGCTCATTAGGGGACCCATTCCTTTCCCATTTCATCAGACCTCGATAGCCCCACAGGCTTGAGCCCACCGTCCCCTTGCACTGAAAATGGGCACCCTCAGCACCCAGCGTGTGCTGGGCACCATCAGCATGTCACCACCATGCAACAGGCTTAGTAAAAATGCCAATGACTTTGGGAAAATTTGGGAAATGCCCAAGCTTGTCAAAAAGGAGGGGAAAGAGAACAGCCTCTGGACATTTCTCATTTTTGAGTGTCTGGGTCTGTTGTCATCTCCATGTAAAGACCCCTGACGGGGTCAGGGAACAGGAGTGTGCACGGAGAGAGAGGAGAGTATGGAAATCTCACACCCCATTTATCCCCTGGACCTCCCTCTCTGGGATGCTCTGCCAGCTTCAAACATTTTAACATCCTGGCCGTTAAGAAAGACATTTTAAACACCTTAAATTTCAACCAGAAGCCCAGAACCCACACAGACGTGTGTGCAAACGCTGCATGTGTGCAGCGTGCGAACAAGCCGTAGCCCTGGGGGGCGGAGATGGTGCTGAGCCCTCGGCTCCAGCAGCCTGTCCTCGCCAGAATTTGGGGAGGGTTTGCGTTTAGCCACCAGTAAAGCCCCAGAGCCCCAGTTCACCCAGTGCGTACCTCTTACTTCTCTGCTTTGCAAAGGTCCTTGCTCCAGCGGCAGCACCTTTGCAATATCGGCTTTTGGAAACAGCATCTCAGCCCGTCTTTAAAGCGCCAGCAGGCGCAGGCTGGGGCTGGCAGCACCTTTTCTGGTTTTCCCTTTGGAGAAAGGCCCCGGGAGGCTGCCAGGTGCTGGCCCCAGCCATCTCCTGGTGCAAAGTGACCTCTGCAGCCCGTTCCCTGCAGCTCAGCCCCAGCACGGGATTCCCGCGGGCGGGGGGGATCCACCGCCCCCCCGTGGCAGATCCCAGATCAGGCTTCTGCCTGCGACCCACCAGTGCACAGGAAACAGTCGGATTCGTTGCGGTAACAACAGCAGCACTTTGGAACAAGCCAGTAATTTCAGTCACGGGTTCATACAGGTAGGAAATTAATCTGGAGCCTCCGGGCTGCTGGTGACCTGCGGGATTGCAGAAAGTCCCCATCAGCACAAGCTCTTGCTGCCTAAAAATAAGCATCAAGTTCAAGAAAATAAAAGGAAGATGCTCACATTAGAGTCGGTGTCTTTCCAAAAGTGACACACCGTCCTTTTCTCCAACTCATGTGAGTATTTGGCTCACAGACTGAAAAAAAAAAACCCACTATCAACAGAAAAACACCTTATTCCAGGTGAGAGGAGCATGTGGAGATAGGCGAAAGGAGGGAAGAGAGTAGAAGGTGCATAGGAAAACAGCCAGCACCAGGCAGGACCTGATCCTGCACAACCCATTCCCCTGCCTTGCTGCCGCCTCCTCCAAACTGGCAGGACCTGGGCTCAGCGCCGGAGAATTCCCAGAGGAACCGCAGTGCTGGAAAACCAACTTGGTGCAGTGTCCACTTCATACAGCCCAGAATACTTAAAGAAAACGGAGTCCCAAACAAAACCTGGGAAGCAGAGGTGGGCTCACCCAGCCCATCAGTGAGCGGGGTTGCCCCCATGGGTGCTGGGGTTGGGGAGCAGCACCCCGGCCCCCAGCCCTGGAGCCGCAGCCGGTAGGTGGCATTCACATGCTGCCGTATGTCATCGTGTGCTCCCGGGCTTCAGCTGCCTTGGAAAACACGAGAACAATTCTCATATAAAAATGAAGGTAAAAGGCAAATATTCACCTTAGCCAGGGATGGCCCTGTGGACTTTGACAATTAACTTTGGAGCCATCAAAAGTTACAGACCTCCTGGCATCTCCTTCTGTCTCTACGAATCTCCTGTTTCTAATACATAGCACACACAAAGAAATACAATGCATCCCTAAAGCATCCATAAGTATCTTGTGTATCCTGGACCTCAGGGATGCCCAGAATGTGAGATGCAAGCCAGGGATACCCCACCTCAAGGCTGACCGTACACGTGGCTAGGAGCTGCCAGTGTTTGGCTAGCACTGATGTGTGTTGCTTGCTTTATGGTGACATCCACTGGATTGAGGAAATACTGCCCTCAGCATCCTGCAGGAGCCGCTCATCCTAAAAGAACAACAATGTCTGCAGAAAGCTACGGCACTTGGGTTTGTAAGGGCTGGGCACACGCCACCTCCCCATTGAGGTACCGGCGCACGTCTGTGTGGGTTCTGGGCATCTGGTTGAAATTTAAGGTGTTTAAAATGTCTTTCTTAACAGCCAGGGCGTTAAAATGTTTGAAGCTGGCAGAGCATCCCAGAGAGGGAGGTCCAGGGGATAAATGGGGTGTGAGATTTCCATACTCTCCTCTCTCTCCGTGCACACTCCTGTTCCCTGACCCCATCAGGGGTCTTTACATGGAGATGACAACAGACCCAGACACTCTCCAAAAGCCCAGATGAGAAATATCCAGAGGCGGTTGCCAGCATGTGGGACATGTGAGCACCCAGCAAGGACGTACGGTTACAGGAGGAGGATGGAATGGGTGAAGTGATGGGAGAAGCATGGTGTGGCCCAGCCCGGAGTGCGCCTTGTGAAACTGTGACTTGACTTGTCAGCACAGCACATCAGCCCTTCTCCTGAACCCGCAAGCTTCGGCTGGCACTGCTGGAGAGCCCTTGCACCGTGCCGAGACTGCACGAGAGGGCTGCATGACAGCCAGGACCAAGACAGGACTCCACTCTTACCATAACAGAAAGAGGGGTGCAATAGGTAGACTCCGGCTTCCAGCACACAGCACTCCACCACCTCCCCACCTGCCTTGACCCCCAGATCACCGCAGCTCCTCTTCCCACCGAGCAGCCCTGAAAAGAAAAATCAAATGCATCATTAGCAGAGGGTAACAGGAAAATCCCAGGGCAGCAGGCACAGGCTGACTTCACAGTCCTGCTCTGTCAGTGATATAATCGATGTCCTCCCTCCGACCATTTCTGTTATGACTCAGAAGACAAACCCTCACTCTTCCTTCACTGGCGTAGCTAAAGCCAGAGCTACCTTCATCTTTGCACAGCACCAAGCATGCTGGCCGCTCAATGCACGCATGAGGGGGACTTGTGACTGCAGACATCGTCAAACTAACTCTGCCTCTAGCAGAGGCTCTGGCCTGAGCTGGAGGGGAGGCTGCTTGCTGGAGCTCAGGAATCAGAAGCAGGCGTGGGAGCCCGAGGCTGGAGCAGGTGAAAAATCACTGCTTCTTCATTTACTTCTAGGTTTGCAAAGGAACCGAGCAAAGGTGTCAGGCTCTGATGCAGTTGCAGACGCCCTGGAAGCAAGGAACAGGAGTTGATCTCCCAGTGCAAGAATGACCATCTGTCAGGTCTGTCTGTACAGCCCCGGCACCAGAAGTGAGACCAGTGCCTAAGGTTTAGGTTACAAACAAGTTTTGCATGTGCAAGGCAAGATGGACCATTAAATCCTGCATCCTAGCACACGCGGAGGCCACCTTCTACTTTCTCAGTGAATGATACACTGTGTTAAAAAGCCCTCCCCTTCTCACCCACCCCTCCCCAGCTCCCACGCCTCCTCTAGGACCAGATCCTGCTGGATGACGGGCATCCCTGGCTCCCACTGAGCGCAGCAAGGAGGCTGTGCGCTCAGCCCCTGGCAGCATCACTCACCCGGAGGAAGAGAGCAGGGAGATACTGGTACCGCGCAGCCCATTGGCGGGGGGGTGGCACCGAAAGGGGGGTGCCTGCAGCTCCTCTCTCCACCCATCCTCCATAACACCCCCCTCCCTGTCACCACCACCGCCGCCATCCTCCTCACACACAAAAGCAGTACAATTAGCTGACTTAAGAGAGCTGAGGCTTGCCAGCTGCAAGCAGAAAATAATAATAAAATACCTTGGAGGGGAGGGAGGCAGCGGAGGAGGAGCAGCCATGGAAGAATACGAGTAACTGCCCTCAATTCCGCCCCCCCAACAAAATCCAAATCACAAAGCAACGGCTGCTGCGAGAAAGGCCGACCTAGATGTGTCCCCGCGCTCCTCCGCTGAGGAAGCTGCACACATCTGCACCCGGATCCAGGCGCTGGACCCCCTGAGCAGCCCGGCTCTGCGGGGAGGAATGCCTAGCTGGGCTACAGGCAGGATCTTCTTTGTTCCTCATTAGCCACAAGCATCGGTGAGTACAGCATCATCTGGGCTTCCATACTGCCGGGCGATGTTTGACATTAAGAAACGTCAGACTCCAGCCCGGGATTTGCTTTGGTATCTTTCCTTTCTCTTCTTCCCTCCATGATGCCTTCAGGGTTAGCAGAAAGCAGATGACAGCAGTGGGGAGGAGGGAGGGAAGGTGGGGGCTCTCTGAGCCCCAAGGTATCTCCTTTGCCTGCATGTAGGGAAATAAAAAATGGAGACATACGTGACCATGCATGGGCATCGCATGCAGCCAGGCGTGGGGCTGAGGACAGAATACATGATGTGCTGGGAGGAAAGGCTGAGAGATGCCGGGCAGGGAGCACACCCTGCAACGCTCGCAGCCAGCTCTTTGCTCTCATTGCTATTTCTGCCAGTGCCTGTAATAAAGTCAGATGCTGGATTTACTCAGGCCTCTACGTAGCTTCATTCCTTTAAAGCAGATACAGACAGACAGATTTATCTTCCTCCAGATCATCACCAGCGACACCCTCTGTAAATAGAAGCATCCAAAGGAAGCAGTAAAAGCACTGGCTGTCTAGAAGAGCCTTATAGCAATGGGTCAAACTGAGAGATGCTGATTTTCCTGACACCAGGGGAGAGGCAGAGCAGCCCCATCCACTTGGGAAATCACCCTAGCTCCCTTATCCCCAAAAAAAAATACGTGTTACTATCCAGGCCAGTGCCTGGACACGTTTATAGTGTGAAGGCTCAGCTCGGGAAGGATGTTCAGAGCTGCCCTGCAGTGGATGGGTTAATGCACGTGCCCAGCACACGAGCTGATTTAAAAGCTGACCTTGTCCCCTCGGGCCCAGGTGCTCCAGCAGCATCCAGCTGAGAGCAGCATCCCTGCTCCCTCTGAGCAGAGCCAGCCCTGCAAGGACTGGTCCTGAGCCCTGACGCACCCTGTGAGGGGCTGCAGGCCATGGGAAATGGGTACAAGGGGTTGATTTGTGCTGGCTGGCAGCGCAGGAACCTTCTAGTGACAGCAAACTCACATGGTCCTCGGGGCCCCTTGTGCTGCCGTGGTGTTAGGATGGGTAAGAACCAGGCTCGCTGGGTCGGAGCCGGTGCTGCTCCTTGGCACTGCAGGAAAGAAGCAGCTGAGGAGCAGCACCTGCCTCCGTTTGAGGTGCTCCCATTTTTTGGCATCATTTTTCGTTTACCTGGGGAGCAAGACAGGGATGCAAATTCTTCAGGGGTCTGGAAGGTTATTCACCATCCTGTGAAGGCCTCCTCACCCTCCACAGTTTCTCTCTGGGTGCGGGGAGAAGCATGGGGATGGAGCACAGACCAGACACCAGTAGTCAGGAATTTCTCAGCAAAACCACAGCCATTAACTTCTGCCCAGGCCAGTAAAATGGAAACGTGCTACTGCCAAGGCAACCTGAAGCCAGCCTTGGAGGAGCTCGCTCTTCTTTTTCCTTTTAGCCACATTTCATTTGCCTCAGCAGAGGTGCTTCTTTATGCTGAGATGAGGATTGGAAGAGAAGTAGCAAGGGAAAAGCAGGCAGACATCAGCCCAGACAGTGTTGATCCTCAGGGAGAAGAGCTAAGGTCACAACTGAGCAGAGAGATAGCTATTGCTTTGATCCAGGGCCAACACCCCCCCCCCCCCCCCCCCCCTTGTCCAAAGTGTGTCAAGTAGCCACAAACCCCCTTGTCCTTGCCTTGTTGCTTTTGCAAAGCAAGCAGCTATCACGCTGCTTCTCTGCGGAGCACAGCACCAGCACACCCGCTCTGAATGGCTCGGATGAACACTCCCCGGCCATGATGCTCAATGCTCCATGCTCAATGCCAGCCTCTCTGCCTTCCACTTCCAGCCTGAGCCCTTCCCCAGGGGAACCGCTGTGCAGCCACCCCAGCTCTGAGTACGATGGGGACCACAGAAGCCACTTTGCGGATGGAAAACGTGGATGTGAAGGAAGAGTGGCAAGATGAGGACTTCCCCAGGTTTGTTCCCCCCATAAAAGCCAGGGAGAATTTTGTTTCTTCCTGTAAGAAACCAGCACGGCATGGAGCATACAGGTCCCTCCCACCACCACCCCAGGCAACAGGAGTCTTAACTCCAACAGGGCGATTCTGGCCAGAGAACAGAGCGTTTTGTAGCAAGGCTGCTCGGAATGCTCAAACATTTTGGGGAGGCTTCTGGCAACCTTCTGTGAGTATGTCAAGGAGAGGGTAAGGAGCCAGGTGCAGAGTACAGGGAGCTTAGCATGGATGAATGAGTGCGTATAGGGAGGGAGGGAGGGATGGATGGACGGACTCCTTCCCCAGTCTCTGGATCAAGCAGTGTCTCCCCAAACAGAGCAATGCTGCTTTGCCAGGGATTTGCCACAGGATGCAGAGTCATCGGGATGCAATGACCGCTCAAACTGACAGGCAGAACCTAAATGGCTGCAAATCTTGTAGGAAATGACATGTGGGTGATGGAAGGTGCCACAGCGGCAGCTTTTGTCTTCACAGACATTACTAACTGTACAGAGCGCCCAAAAAAATCCCCATAAGGTCAGTGTGCACTGAACGGGAGTTCAGCCACCCAGAGGGTGCACCCACACCCATCCGCACCCCAGCACTGCCCCACACATCCAGCACTGAAGCCTGTGGCCCAGCAGCAGCTTCCTGGGGCGCACACAGCATGGCCAACACCAAGCCTTGCTGCAGCTGGGTGCGGGCTGCCGAGGGGCTTCTCAGGGCCGTCTCACCCTGCCCAGCCGCAGCTGGATTCCCCCGCAACCCACAGAGCCCCTGTGTGCACAGACAGAGGCGCAGTGTGCTGTGCGGGGGGGCACGCACAGCCCCAGCCCTGCTAGAAAGGGGCTCCTGTGTCCCTGGGTGCTGGCAGATGAGCCTCGCTCACTCACCCCCGGCCCAGCTGCGTCGCTCTCTGAACCCCTCTGTCTGCCAGCCCAGCACCCGGTGCACGGGACGTGGCTCGTCCTTCCGCTGGCCCCAGCCGTGGGCTCAGCCAAGCCCTTGGGTTTCTAGGATGGGGGTTTCTTTCCTCTGAGAGCAGCTTTGGGCTGATGGAGCTCTGCCAGTCCAAGGCTCCCTCAGAGCACTGCGAGGACAAGCACTTAATGGAGTAGGAAGGCAGACAAGGTACGGAAAAGGAAAAGGAAGGTATTGACCCAAGGCTCCCTAGAAAAAAGGGGCAAAGCTGGTCTGGCACCCGGACACCCAGGCACTAACCCACACCCTCACCTCGGAGCAGGAGCTGCCAGGCTCCATTTCACACTGGGCACGCAAGCAGCAAACTTACCCCAGCCACAGTCCAGCCTTCAACGGCATTTCTGCTGCCGAGCCCTCAGCACCACGGGACACGGGTGTCACCACTCCTGCCTGGCAAAGGGGGCTGAGGCAGAGGCAAAGGGATGTGACCGTGGCTGTGTGGCAGATCAGTGGCAGGGACAAGGCCAGAGCCCGACGAACAAGCTCCCCAGCCTGCTGATAGACTGGCTGCAGAGGGGTTCAGTCGGGAATGATGCAAGGGGAACAGAGCCCAAACAGCCACTAGGCAAATGAGTGAATGCCAGCTGTGTTTAACTAGCATTAAAAATAAATAAATAATAATTTTCAAGACGCTTCCCCCTAGAAGCATTAAAATAATAGGGCAGAAGCTGCTGCATGTGGGACAGTAGCTCTCCAGCAGATGATTTGCTGCATAGCTATTTTTGCTTAGCTGTGATTAACCAATCTTGCAACAAAAAAAAAAAAAAAAAAAACCAAAAAAAAAACCCAAAACCAAGCATACCCTAGACAAAGATCTGGGCTGGGGAAACTGAATTCAGCTGCTCATTAAGGACACAAGGCGACATTCCCACCCCTCCCTGAGAAGCTGATCTGCAGAGCAAGCTCCTGCCTTGCAGGTTGCAAAGGTGTAGCGCCAAGGCGCTGGGCGAGCGGGGAGGAAAGGGTCCCCCCTCCTGCTGCTCCCCCCAGGGTTCAGCCTCCTGCTGACAGTGTCTCAGCTGTTGGTGCAAGTGCTGTCCTGCAATGATGCTGTAGCGTGCAGCGGGGCGGATACAGGAGCATGCTCACTCCATCACGAATCCATGAATCCATCGGATCACGGTCAGTGAAGGCTCGGGCTGGCTGGGGCCAGAGAGAAGGTGCTGGCAGAGGGAAGCAGGGCAGCATGCTGGCAGCAGAGAGCAAAATGGTGGCACCCGTCCCCTAGAAAACCTGCTTCACTCAGAAAATTTGGCATCCGGGGCTAGCTGCGTTTGGGAAGGAAGATTTACGGGAGAGACGGGGAGGCAGTGATCCGAGCAGCCTTTGGGAAGGTAAGAAAGCCTTTTTCTTCACCTCTGACTTCTGAACCGCTTTTTGTAAACGGCTGCTAGCACCGGAGCGCGGGGTGCCTGTGCAGCACGTACCCAGGGTACAGCTGGGCCCTGTGATGCTGCCTCACCGAGCTGTGCCAGGCGCCAGCTCCCAGCCGGACAAACAACCAGCCCGACCCCTTCCAGACAAAAGCCAAAGGGAAGGGGAGAAGCTGGCAGGGGGCAGAGGGGTCTCTCTGACCGCTCAGGAATATCGTGGCAGCCCACAGGGTCCAGATGCTGCACCCGCGAGCAAGGAGCAAGCGCCTTTGATCAGGTCTTCAACACTCATAAATATACAATAACCAGCTAGGAGAGGATTATCCCTTAATCTAAATATTTATAGGGTTTAATTTGGCTGGTGGCTCTGGTGTCATGGCAGCAAGAAGAGGAGCCTTTGCAGGGCAGAGCGAGGCTGTATCCCCCTGCGGACTGGGAGGTACCGGTCCCCATCAGTCTCCCCCCCGCTGTCTCGCTGGACCTCAGCAGCTGCTGGACTTAAAACTGGTGGGGTTTATCCGCCCGCCCCCCCCCCCCCCCCCCGCCTTACAGCGCTGCCTTAAAACTGGTGGGGTTTATCTGCACACACACATCCCCATTACAGCGCTGCCTTAAAACTGGTGGGGTTTATCCCCATTTCACCCCAGGGCTGTCCCAGCACCCAGGATTTTACACTTGGAGGGATGAGCCCTTCCCTGTGTCAAGGGAGAGCTTCCAGCAAGGGGCAGGTGAAACACGAACGGCTCAGGACCCTTTTAGGCAGACCTTTGACACCATGAACTTGCCATGGGGTTGCTGGGGTTTGGTCAAGCTGTGCAAGAAGTTTCAAACCCAGCTAATGCCAGAGGACAAGCACAAGTCCCAGCCCAAATTAAGGGGAAGATTGTCCGTAGAAGTCTCCAGCTGAGGGTGGGCAGTACGCTGCTCAGTCACCAGCTGGGGCTCCTCACTGCAGTACTGGGGGCCAGATCCTGGCTTCACTTACCCCAGCATGGGTCAGGAGCAACGCTGCAGTTTCCAAAGGGTGGCAGCCGCGTAATGAGGTTTGGCATTAGCATCTATACAGGCAAGCCAACTTTTAAATCAATCAATACCTCTAGCCTCCGGCTGGAGGCATGGTGATTTATACGAGGAGGGTGCAGGAGCCAGGCATGAGAAGCTACAACTCCTGGAGCCCCAGGAAGGCAGCGGTGGGTCCTGGCTCCGAGCTACGGGTCTGAGCGTTGCTGCCTGCATCTTAGCTGAGGGCAAGCCGGCTTCCAGACCTCAGCAGGGTCTGGGTATCACAGTCAGCTTTTGTCGGGTGAGGGCTGAGGTGAGGATGGGGTGACAGTTCTGGGTTCACACTTAGGTTTGACCCTTGCCTCAACCACCGCCTGCCTTAGGGCAAAGTCACTACAGCCTCAGGAGGCAGCTGCGCTGGATAAAGTTGTGCTCTGCTGCAGCCAGGGCCTGTGGCAGAAAGCAAGATGCACTTTACAAAACCATTGGCAGAGAGCGCAAAGTGCTCTTGTGCTAAGCCTCCGCTGCTAGCTCAGCTGCTGCTGGGATCAAAGCACCCCCCACCGGGCTTGGGAACCGCCAGACTGGCTGGGCAGCCCGCTGCATTGCCTGCGCTGCGCAGGGAACAGGATACAGGCAAAGTACCGACTGCAGAATATGTTCCCTGGTACCCCAGAGCCCTAGAGCTTGGCACTGCCTCTCAAACTTCTGGCAGAGATAAAAATGGGGATAATATGGAGAGAATGAGGATGTTACCAGGCTCTTCTGGGGACAGGATTTGTTCCCATGTCCCTGGCTGGATTTTCCAGCCTCTTGGCTGAGTGGCAGCATGAGGGATGTACTAGGGGAGAAATGCAGGGATGGTTCGGGTGTTAGCAGGGATTGCACAGTATTGCAGCAAGAAGGCCCAGCTGCTGGGTTGCTCTTGGGCAAGTCACCTGAGGGTACTGCTCAGGCTGAGCTCATAGGTAAGAGGGAAAGGGCGGAGCGCACATGGGGTTGCCTGTTTTTCCCTGATGTCCCCAGTTCTCTCCACTGCCTGCCATGGAGTGACTTTCTCCTAAACATCACCTGTTATCTCCTCCCTTTTTACCTCTGCATCTTGGCTTGCCTGCAGACCTCTCCCAGAAGAGACGGGGATGGAGTCACTGGGCAGCCCTACAGAAGATGAGAATACATCCTGTAAGTACCAGCCTGCCTTATCAGGAGTTCAAAGGAAAAGAAGCCAATGGGAACAGCAGCTTGCAGTTAGGGCAAAAGCCAGTTCCCTTGGAGTATCTGCAAAAATTCCCATGCGGGAGAGGAAACCAGCAGAGATTTAAATTTGCTAACCTTTCACGAGAAGCTGGGGGAGGACATGGGTATGTCAGAAGCGTTGGGAATTTAATCCAGCCATACCTGCAGGCACCCAGTACATCCCAGCTATGACCCACCACCCTTAGCTTCCAGGACCATAGTCTGAAAGATGCATAATGAAAGCACCATGTCTTGTGCTAAGGACACAGGACAAGGACAACCTGTCAGCTATTTTCCTTTTAACTCCAGCTCCCCCAAATACATTAAACTTTAATGGGGCGCATCGGAAACGGAAGACACTTGTTGCACCTGAAATCAACATTTCCCTGGACCAGAGTGAAGGCTCCATTCTCTCCGACGACTTCCTGGACACACCAGATGACCTGGACATTAACGTGGATGATATCGAAACACCTGATGAGACAGATTCCCTCGAATTCCTGGGGAATGGGAATGAACTAGAATGGGAAGGTAAAAGGCTGGTTCTGGGTGAACGTTTGCAGGGGCTGGAGCTTTTTTTAGTGTCATTTTAATCACTTTTGACACCACTCAGCATCAGCAGCTGAGGATCAACTTTCCCAGCAGCAAAGCACAGCCAAGCCCCATCTTCCACACAGCATCTGTCCCACTAGGACCCCAGCTATCTCAGCACTTCCATCCAGGGATAGGGTGGGCAGAAGTAGTTCAGGGACTTGCAAACATCAGAGTAGCCTTAACTGAGAAGAAGGCACAAGGCTGTAGACAAACATTCCCTTCCAGCTGCAGCTGGGCCACCCCCCCGGCTGGAAGGTGATGCCTGCTAGAGCTGTCATGTGAACGTTCAAACTTCTTGAATAACATGGTCTTTGCCAACCTGGCTGATTTTGACTGGCTCAGGCTAAGAAGGATTCATGCAAGCAGCTCTGCGAGCAGGTCAGAAGACAAGTGGCACAGGTGATGCCCTCTTCAGCCAGCGTAGATGGATCTGAAGGAAGATCCAGCAAAAAGCCCAGTGCCCGACCTGGGACTGCAGGTACTATAAGCAGTGTGAGATGTTAAGCTTATTTCCATTACAATTTGGCCGTGGAGCAAAATTATTAAGAACTACAAACTTACACAGCTCAAAGCTGTAGATGAAACAGATGATCCTCAGCCTGTGGTTGTCACTGTCTCTTATTGTGCACCAAAGCTCTTGCAGAGCCTCTTCATACATTATATTAAAGGCAAAAATATTTGTCCCTTTTCCAGATGACACTCCTGTAGCCACAGCCAAGAACATGCCTGGGGACAGCGCAGACCTGTTTGGGGATGGCGGGACAGAAGATGGGAGTGCTACTAACGGGCGGCTCTGGAGGACTGTCATCATTGGAGAGCAGGAACACCGCATCGACCTCCAGATGATCAAACCCTACATGAGAGTGGTGACACACGGAGGTGAGGGAGAGGGTGGCCTCATCCTGGCTCAGTGGATTTCTTTCAGCCCATCTTTGTTAAGCTGGAGGGAATCATTGACCGATTGCTTTGATTGTCTTCAGGGAAAAATTGCTGTTAGTTTTGCGCAACTACGTGGCAGCTAAGCACAAAAGCACCCCACTCGTGCCAAAAAACATATAGCCATGGAGCAATGTTTCAATAAACAAGAGTAGAGATAATGCTGGCTCTGAGCAAGACTGAATATACCCTGACTCTCAGCTAGGTGCAGGTAAGCATCGCCAGCGATGAAAGGGGCTGTGGGCGCTTACTCCCTCTGTGGCTGAGTGCCGGAGCTGGTGGCACAGCTAACAGTCCATGTGTCAAATTAGTGACCTGTCTGAAACCTGAGCAAAGCCAAGCAGCCACCAAGGGCAAAGCTCGCAGCTCCGTGCTTTGGCACACTTAAATTCCTTCCCTGAACTTCATGTGTATGTTATAGCCACAATCAGGATCAGAGGCAGATCTACTTCTGAAAAAGATCCACAAGAAGGACAAATGCACCAGCGCTTACCTAGAGCTGAACAGAGGCACAAAAACCAGCCCAGGCCCAAAGCTGACAATACACCTTTGCTGCTGTTTTTCTCCTTAAGCTCTTGCATCTCCCCCAGAAAGCGTCACTGATGCTGCCTGTATCTTTATTTCCCAGGATACTATGGAGAAGGTCTCAATGCCATCATTGTCTTTGCTGCCTGCTATCTCCCAGACAGTAACCTGGCCGATTACCACTACATCATGGAGAATCTCTTCCTGTAAGTGACTGGTCAAGGTCTGCGAGGGGGAGGAGGGCAAGGAAGGTAACTCAGGCTCTGGGAAAAGAGATTCTATGTATTCATTGCATCAGGAACCTCAGCTGGAAATAGTTTGAATCCAGGCCAAGGGTACCCAGTGTGCAGCTGTAGACTGGAGCATCACTGGGTGAGACACTGTCCACAATATTTGCATCCAAGTCCAATAAGTCAAAGTATTCAAACATTCAGCGTTAATTATGCCAGTGATGGACTCACTACCATATGCATGGTAGTGAACATATGCATACAACACCGAACAGCTGGTAGATACTACTGCTAGGCAGAAGAATGGCGCAGGGATGTCCATCAGTGTATGCGCTATGCTAACAAGTACCAGTGATCCCTGAGAAATACCCCGAGGCATCCTGCAGAGATGCCAGGAGAATCCAAAACCTATTCCAAGGTCTACAAAGAAAGGGCCTGGGTGCCTTTTGGGATGACACACAGGCACTTGAAAAAACCTCAAGGGACCTTTTCTGAGTCTCATGTTCCCATTGCTTTTGACCACCACCCAACAGATACGTGATCAGTAGCCTGGAGCTGCTGGTGGCTGAGGACTACATGATCGTGTATCTAAATGGAGCAACACCCCGGAGGAGGATGCCAGGCCTTGGCTGGCTGAAGAAATGCTATCAGATGATAGACAGAAGGTGAGAATCCTGTTGGTGTTGCCTCTTCGTTCTTCCCAGGCCTCTTCCCACATCTCTCCCACTGCTTCCTTGCAGCCTTCCCAGCCACCCCTCCTTCCTTACTCCCCCGACTCCGTACTTTCTTACTCTAGGACAGCTTTCTGACTTATTTCACACTCTCCTCGTTTCCTCTTCTCCCTCCTTCCACCACAAGCACCTTCCCAGAGATGAGGCTAACACAGCACCCAAGCAAAGCAGTGCTCCTGCAGCCTGCCAGGTCTGCTTAAATAGGGTTCCTAAGGCCATGGGCAGGGCTTTTGCATGGAGCCATCCAGCTGGGGCTGGTGAGCGTCATTAGTTGCTGATTAGCGCCCTGATACATTACAGGTGAGTTTAAGAAAAGCTACTCTGAATCTGACTTTCTGTCCCCTGGCTTTTCCACAGGCTGCGTAAAAACCTCAAAGCATTGATAATTGTGCATCCTTCGTGGTTTATCCGGACAGTGCTGGCTATATCCAGACCCTTCATCAGGTAAATATACCATGTTGCCAAACTTGGCTGTTTTGGAGTGGGAGTTTAATCTCAAAAATTAGATCTTAAACTCACCTTTAACCAGTAGTGACCAAGCTGAGACTGTTCATCATTTGTCTTACATCTCTCTGATACTTCCAAGGACAACCCCAAAGGTGGTTTTAGGAGACACTGTGGTGGTCTGGATGCAGATCAAGGCTTGTCCCAGTGGATAGCGTGTAAAGATTTAGTGGGATGTGCAGAAATGGTGGTTCTTTTTCCCTCCTACAGATATTGAGAGATGGGGGTCAAAGCAAAGGAGGTACAGTAACAGGGCATCACACCACAATTTTTAGTCATCAGCATATTAGCTCTGGAGGAGATGGGTACACACAGACTACAGAGGATACAGAGATGCAGAACTCCCTGTTTCCATCAGGAAAATTCTGACTTCCTATGGAGAGAACATCAAAACAAGACCTCAAGCACACACTCTCTCTCTCTCTCTTTGCCAGTGTGAAGTTTATCAATAAGATCCAGTATGTTCACAGCCTGGAGGAACTGGAGCAACTAATACCAATGGAGCATGTGCAGATTCCAGACTGCGTCTTACAGTGAGTATCAGGGGGGCCGTGGGGGCACGTGTAGCTCTGAGGAGGCGCAGGACAGAAATCCTCTGTAGCAGGATTTTGTGTGGAGTCAAAACCCACGTGCCAGAAAGGCAGAGCCTGGGGCACAAGCCTTAGCTCACTCCTACACCGGTGCCAAGCAAGAACCTGCACGCTGTGCCAGGTTGCAGTTTCTGTTACCTTCAAAGCAAACGTTGCATTTTGCTGAAAGTGAACAGTCCTGACTGGGTAACATTTAAAGAATGTTTCCTGTTTGTTGCAGATATGAAGAAGAGAGGATCAAGGCCAGAAAAGAAAGGTACAATTATTGGGGGGACAGCAGGGAGCAGAGATAAAGGGTGGGTTCATTTTCTTGGGATGTTTTTGCTTTCTCTCATCGTTATTTGTGTCATAACCTGTCAATTCTGTGTTCATCCTACCTTGCTATCCCACACAGCCTACGCTTACTTTCTACTGATTTGCTCAAAATCAGCAAAAGCTGCAGGAGGGAGGAGAAGCTTGATTAAAAGGTTATTTATCCACAGAACCATTGCTCTTAACCCCACAAGTGCATGCATCCTGAACATGCACCATATGTGCTAGCAAAGGTCACCAGAAATCACTCTTATGTATAAAATTGGCACATTCTCCCCACATGACTGTGCAAACTGACCTTAAAGTGGGAGCTAGTGCTTATTTTAAAAGCCACTTCATTCTGCTGGAGTGGCATAAAGAGGGCCATTAGTTTACAGTTTGTTTTGTTTCATTTTCTAGACCCATTACATCACTGGTGATGTAGGTTAGAAGTGGTGGCCATAAACAGTGATAAGTCAGCTCTGCTAAAAGCAAAAGGCAGTCAGGGACAGAGGCAGGACCAGCTGGGTCAGCACAAGAGCGCTGTGCTGTAACAGCTCCTCCTCGTGCTGCTGAACTGGACGGGAGATGCCGGTTCAGGAGGATTCAGTTCATTAGCTACTGAAAAGCAAGTTGACCAGCCCAAATCAGCCTGCTGCCTCCCTCGAGGGCCAACAGAGGCATCCCCAGAGCACTGGGATTATCAAGGCGTCAGTTATCACGGGGACAGAAAGCTAACGGTCACCTCTGACCAGACCGGTAACCTGTCTGAGGTCCAGCTGTCTCCCCAGAAAGTCCTTGGGTACGTCACCCTTCCATGCTGCTAGCCTCTAGGTCATGGATTTCAAATGTGACTTGTGTTTACAGGGCAGAAGAGAAACAAGATATGGCTGAGAAGGAAAGGTAGCTATGCTTTTTTTATTTATCCTTCCCTTACAAAATATCTTAAACTGTCTTTGGTGATGAGAATGGCCCTGTTGTTTGGCGGTACTGCCTGGTGAGCCAGGCTCTGCCATCTCAGGAGATGTTTGGACCCCAGGACACTTCTAAAGTGTCTGGGGACTGATAAAGCCTCTCCTCTCTATAACTGCTCCCTGTGCCATCGCTTTTGTGATGTTATTGACCTTCACCTATGCGAATGGGTTCCCAACGCGGCTTTTGACCTCTGAGAAGCTAGAGAACGTGTTTGGTCGTGGACCAGAGCCAGAGGCACTGGCGAACATTCTCCTGACATTCAGTTGTAGCATTTGCACGACGGTGCAATGCAGAGGGCTGAATTCTGCTGTCGGGCGCATCTTGGGTGTGCATAAAGGCAAGATATGAGGCTGTAACATGAGATGGGGAGGAAAATTCTAAGGAGGTTTGGAAGACAGTGTCGAAATCCAATGCCAGGATAATTTGGCCTGAATTTGGCTCTGCTTCAGAGTGACATAGCCTCTCTTTTTTTATTCTATCTACCTAGCTCCTGAGGGGGAACAGGGCATATTTCTGCTATTCTCTTCCCAGAGAAAAAGGAGCTTTGATCAAAATTGACAAGGTCCATTGGATGTCTGAACTATTCTGAGAAACTAGTGGGACCTCAGGGCCAAAAGAGAGGGTGATTCATTTGTGATGGAGACTCACTTGTTGTTTTGCTGGTTCTCTTCCAAGCAGGCCTGTGCCCCCAGCAGAGGATCAAGAAACCAGGTTTGATTTGCCCCTCACTCCTTTGTTTGTCTCCATGTGATAGATTTCATTGCATTTGTAATCCGCTTAAAGGAAAGGCAAGACTGGATTAGGCTCAGGACCTCTTTAGCCCGGTGCCACTCACCTAGCACAGAAGAGGCATCAGCCACTTTGCAGCAGTGGGATGCCAAACCGGGAAGCTGGGGGCACCTTCACCCTGCTGCGGGGCGGCTGCAGCCACAGCCGCAACCACAGCAGGCTGTCCCAAAGCAGGGACTGCTCACAGCTGCAGCTGCTGCGGAGGCACTTGAGAAAAGCTGTCCCTCCATAATTTACCTGGCATTTGCCGCATGGTAAAGGTGTGCACATGGGCCCTTACTGCCTTCCTTTACCCTACAGTAACTTTTTCATGGTCCCATGCACTCAGGAAGAGTCCTTAGCGAAGAAGAAAGCCCATTAAAGCTATGAATGACATTATCTTTGGCTTTGATACCCTTTTGTAGAGGATTACACCCAAACATTTTTTTACATAGTGGGAATAACATTTTTGCTACAATTTGCTTTCTAAAAAGAACTGTCTTTCTGTTCCTTCCCAGTATGTCATGAATCGAAGTAGAGTGGAATGAATGGAGAAGAAGAATGACACAGCCTGGCAGTCACCCACGTAAATGACCTTTTGGTATAAGACCTTGTCGCCATCTTATTCCGAGTTCTGTAAGATCATGGAGCCTGCCTCCCCTGTCTCCAAGATGCAAAGTCCTTAAAACTTTTTGGAAACATCTTACTTTAAGAAAAAAAAAAAAAAAACAACAAAAAACAAAACAAAAAAAAACCACAAAGCAAAGCAAGCCAAGAATAGCACTTTTCAGGACAGGTTCCAGTGTGTTTCAATAATGGTCTGTGGAGAGCTATTAAGTAGTGCAGATAGATACCATATTTACCCTTAGTAAGTTAAGAGCATCCTGTAGTCCATTAGTCACCAGCCCAGAAAGAGATATATTTTTTGTTTAAATTATAAACCCTTCCCCTAACTTGCTGCTGGCCAGCACTGAGACATTTTGCTTTAAACTGCACAGCCAGTTTGACGTTACAACAGCCATTGCCCCAGGGAATATCTAATCCAGGCCATGAAAAGAGTGCATTTTTGTCCTTTCTATTGCCAGTGTATGTTTCTTCCTGAAAATACCAAGTGCCCACTGGTCTAGGCACCTATTCCAGCCTTGACCGCCTCAGTTAATTCATTGCCAGTTCCTTTCATTAACTCACACCATACCATTCCTGTGAGCAAATGCCATGTTTTTTCCCCGATTTGTTCTGTCTCAGTTTGTAAGGCACTCTGATAACTCAGAAGGAGAGTCCCATCTGTATGGCAGCCTCCACAGAACCTTCTTATGCACATCTTCTTCTACCAACGCACACACACCAAAAAGGTCTGGTTTTAAGAAGGAGCCTTACGGACAGGAAAGTTTTTCACGCCTTGTCTTTGTATTGATTTCATGACACCGGACAATCATTCACTGTTAATACCTCCTATTGCGGAGACAAGCTGCTAGATGTTTGACATTTCCTACTTGCCATCCCTGGGTAACAAGGGCCTCATCTATAAACATACCTGCCAGGGAAAAAAAACATACCAGGCGGAGAATGCTGCAGGTGTGGAGGCAGGTCGCTGTATCTGGGTTCAGCTTCTCAGTTAGCCAAGAGATGCAGAGGTGATATCGAGACTCTTGTATTTTGCACTCGTGAGGATTCTGTGAGCAAAAGAGGGAAGAAAAATTAAGAAACAACTGTCTGGCCAAAATCATTTGGAAACTCCTGATTTCACCAGAGCCAGCTTACACAAACTATCTCAAATGCTGTCAGGCAAAACCCCTTGCAGACAACTGCAGCTGAAGAATTACCTGCGTATTTCATCACTTAAGGAATATTTCAAGCCTGGCAACGCCAACCCGTGGCTATTTGAAATTACCACCATTTCACCCTGCTCTGAAATCCCCTGGAGAACAATTCTGGCAAAGCAAGATCTTCCTCAAGATAGGGATGCCTCCTATGTACACATGAAGTTTTTCTTTTTTCCTTTCAGTGAATAAAGCTGCTACAGATGAGATCTTTATTTTCCTGAATGTTACAAAGGAGCAACATATATGCTTTCTGACACGACTTCTTATCTGATACACGTTTTTCTCCTGCACTTCAGTCACAGATGTATTTACTGAACAGACCTTTGCATGAAGAACAGAGCACTGCACCCGCAGCATTAAGCCTAGAAGCTGAGAATGGTAAAGATGCCCGATTCTGTCTCACTGGCATCTTAATGATAAGCACCAAGCAAAAATCGGTCTTCATAACTTTCTAGAAATTTCATTATGAGCCAGTTATTGACAAAGTGAATTCTGACCAGCATTTTGGGGGTTTTTGAAGTTTAGGTTTTATGCCAAGTACCACCTCCCCGCAAAAGGCATTCTGTCCTAAGCTTTCCCAACAGTCAGCAGGCATCTGTTTCAAGACAGAAGCAGCAGTCAGAAATTTCCAAACATTCATGTGTTAACCCAATCTGCAAAACTGGGTGTCCTTTTTCACACATGGTCTGTCAGATGGACTAAACGAACCCACTGAAATTAAGAAAGAACTCCTCAGATCAAATTAATTTTAGCTCAGACTATAAACAATCACAGATCTCCCTGTAGTGTAAGAGTATGTTAATTCACTGTCTCCCATTGATAATACTTAAACCTAGATTTTCCTTCTTTTCTTTTGACACCATTTTTATGCATTTAGATAAAGAATCATCTGCTCTGCTTTCCACAAAAGAATGCAATGCAGTTGGACACTGAAAGGGTAGTTTACAATTATATAACGAAAAAAACTGATAGAGCGTTAGTAATGTTTTAAAAGTACAGCTCCAGAAAGCTTTTATGTATCTGTAATTACTAAACACTTCAGTGAAAAATGTTGGCACCACAGAAAACACTGCTGTTATGGAACACATGGACATGGAAGATAAGAAACCCCAATTACGTTCAGTCTTGGGGCCTGAAGAAGCAGACGGCTTCTTGATCCTCAGCAGTAACCATACCAGAAGAATGTGGAGTTTGGTTTTGTTGTTTTGTTTTTTTCCAAAGAAAAGACACTCTGTCTACATTTTCAGCAGAACTACAGAATAAGCAGACCTGAAGATGAAACTTCGTAATTTTTCAAGTCATTCCTTCAGGGCAAGGTTAAGAGTTCAGCTGTGAAAAGGACAGATGACCAATTTCATTTCAAGCTAGCAAGTAATTTGTTTGAATACAAAAGTCAATTTGTAACTTCTTTGAAACAGTTTTTCAAAAAGTGCACTTTCTGATAGAGCACTCTAAGTAGTATGCACTATATTTTAATTTTTAACAAAATTTTATGAGCGTATAAATGTTATGTTCCTGAATGGATGGACGGATGTCTGTATGTCTTTTCAACATAGAAAAGAACCTGCCACCCATAATGGATAAACTATAGCTAAATGTAAAAAGCGCATTTTTATAGCAGCAACAGAAAAAAAGTATCATTTGACTTCTTTCAGACAGTGATTTTAGATGCTACTTGAAACCAAAGTAGCTACAAATTCTTTGACAGAAACACAGAAACAATCAAGTTGGCAGCATCCCTTTACCAAATGCGGAGGAAATAGCAAAGTTTGATGTTGATAGACCTGCACAGGCTTCAAACAAAATCAGACCTACATGTTGCAATAAACACAGCACCAAACATGCTGCATTCATCTTCAGAAGATCGTTACAGATTTCGATCCACCTTGCAGTGCAGGTGAGAGATCTCAGTAGCTCTCCAGGCCAGCTGATGGGGTTCTCAGAGGCTGCCCACGTGGTATAATGGCCTTGGTGGGGAGCTGTCAGCCAGCGGCTTAAACCCAAGACTTACCTTGCACCAGAGTCAAGCAGTGACAATGGCCCAAACAGAAAACGGAGGTGACTGAAGCCATTGTTCAAATTTCTTTGCCAGTTCCTTAAAGAGAGCTGCCCTCAAAGCCTGTCTGCAGAAGGGTTTGCCAGCCAAGCTTTACCTTTCCCCTGGAGATGCAGTTCATAAGAGAAATACGCTATACCAGCAAAAGAAAAAAAAATAAAAGTTGCTAGTAAAAGTGCATTTACATTAGAACTTTTGCCAGTATATATACATATGTTTAAAAAATAAATGAAATAAACTAAATCCTTCTAGCAATACTGCTATACTGGTCAATGTTCCAAATGTATACCAGGCCTTGTTTCTCTCTCACAAAAACATCTCTGAAGGATAAATATATTGACTTATGAATGCCACTGTGTTATATCAAAAAGTAGGTGTTACCAACAGCATTTTCCTGGTCTCGGATTCTACCTTTCATGATATTTTCTAATGGTGAATCAACAGATAGCCACATTTCAGCTGCAGAAAAAGATTTTTTACACCCATGATAGCATATTCACAAAAATCACAGTGTTCTTACTCACAGTCTAATGGCTGAATGTCAATATTCATCCAGCATCAGCCCACAAACTGGAAAATCAGATCCCTTCCTGTACCGTTGGTGACAGACTAGGACATACCTTCCCATCTCTTTAAGGTAGTCACAGGACTTGACCTGTTGTCAGTTTGATTCCCAAGGAAGACACAGGAAATAAAACTGAGATGCTGCTGTATATTCAAGTTGGATAATTAACACGATTTCTCCTGTACAGTACTGTGTAAATGTGAGTGGATATTTAGAGCATACCTCATTGCAATTTTTCCATCTATTTTTTCCAAAGATTATTTGCTTACAGATGTGCATACACATGTATGAGAAAACCTAAGTGGTAAAGGTTTTAGAAGCAACGCATCCTCTATTTTACTTATCTAGGGATGAAAAAACAAAAAAGTTATTGAAATGCTGGTGACAATAAGCTCAGATTGGCCTGACAGCAGGTGAAACGTACCGGCAAAACAGCTATAAATACAAAAGCACATGTTCTCTCTTTTGTATTTCCATATCTACTGGCAGTCAAAAATACAGCATGCTACTGGTAAAGTGAATTTTAAAAAGTCACCATGACAATATAACATAATCTATCTCAGTTTCTTTTTCCTTTGTAGTGGGTCCTTTTAACCCAAACCTACATGTAAAAATGTGTGAACTGTCATTTTTCTAAAGTGTTTGTAATTAGGTGGTTTATGCTAGAGACATAGATTGCTGTTAAGTATGTATTATTCTTTTTGCTTTGTATTATTCCATAAGAATCTGTGGATATTCAATTAAAATGAGACTAATCCTTAAGCAAAAAATGCATACCCCTCTTTTTGTCAGTATCTTTTATTTAGATTTTGGCTCCATATGGAAAATACAAGGAAAATTTTTGTTTGGATCCTATTCCCTAGAACAAAGCAAGTCAAAGTCCTCCCTGGCAATTATGATACTGCAAAATGAACATCTCGGAATGTTTTTACTAAAATAACTTCCATTCTACCAATATGCCATATGACCTTTCCAAGTTTCCCTTAGTGTTATGCTTTAGAAAAGAGTCAAGGAAAAATTGCTTCCCTTGCATTTCTATCAACCTGTACAGAACCACACTTTTTTCAGGTTTTTTCATCTCACATTATTTTTACGTATCTTTTTATACTCAAATTGATAACAAGATCGGGAATTACATTGTAAAAATAAAGACATGCACACAAAAAACCCAACCCAAATCCACTTAAACAGAAAAAAACCCCAAACCCTTACAAATAAGCATTTACAGGAAAATGCCTGAGATGTCTAATTTGAGTCGGTTTTAGATAGGTTATTAAAATATTTCAGTTAATTAATTGGAAGTATGAATACATACATGTCTAATCCTATAACAAGCATTACTGTTTTCACACTGTGAAATAGCTCATTCAGGAGATGTATATTAGTTTAAATGAGTATACGTTCGTAGGGCTACACTTTTGCTGTATGCATGTATGAAAACATATTTTTTGCTATTATTTTATTTTCACCAAAAAACTCCTACCTCAAACACAGTAGTATCAGCAATGTGCTCTTCTACTCATTCTCTGATTTTTTGTTAAATTTATATGCAAAAGGTTGAAGAACTACAATGCTAGATCTCAAATGCTAAATTTGTGTGGATGATAACAATGTAGGAAGCTGTTGCTCCAGGGGTGTAACAGCAGAACGCTACTAACCCCAGGCAGCGTGCTATAAAAACCTGTTGTTACTTTATTTTGCAGCACCTCTGATGTAGGCACATGTTTTTAGGTTATGAATGAAACACGTTAAAATATTTCACATGGCTTTGCACCAAAGGGCCACCAGCATCAATGGCATATCATGAAGGAATCTGGTCCACGCTGTCAAAAAAGGAGACAGGGAGTCTTGGTTGAGGTATGCCAAAACCCAGCTCTAAGCGCAAAGAATGCAACCAACAAGCAGACACAGTTCAAAAGCTCGCCCTGTTATGACTACGCCATGCCACAAGAAATGGGATTAGCTGCTACCCGACCAAACCAACAAAGGTTCCCAATCAGAAGACAAGACATCCTTCCTCAAAAGAAAACATACCCTTTAATCACCCTTCCCTGTAGTTTTCCATTAGCCACATTATATTCCTCTATTTGACTGACTGCCACTTTCTATTATTAATTTTATTTAGCAGTCCTTAAGAGCTAAGAATATTCCCTAGAAGAGACATATTAAAAGCAAACCAGCCAACTGGCTGCTGTGTAAAAGACAGAGAAGAGAGGCACCCAAACCCCCCCACAATCTTGTAAATATATTAAGATTACATTGTTGGTTTGAGGGGTTTGGGCAGAATGGGAAAGTTAAAGGTAAACAGTTTATTGCTCTGAAACCATTTAATATACCAGTGCTACATTTTTCTTAAGTAGGTGCCTGCAAAGCTCTGCTGCAGCACTCTGGGAGGGGTGCATGGCTCATCCTGTGGGTCGGGTCTGCTCTGAAGGTACCAGGTGAAGTCTTGCAGTGGATTTAAGAGTTGGGACACTTCCTTCCCTTGTCGCAACTGGACGTGTGATCCAGGTACATATCTATCCCTTTTAATCAAGATGGTAGCACCTGTGATTGAGATCAATAGGAGAAAGACAGGTAAATTTTCTGGAAGTTTTCCTAATGAAAGTTTAAACACTATAAGCTCTCCATCAGCCGCACAGTTAGTTTTCATGACTCATTTTCTTCAAATTAGGTGCCTGAAACCCAGCTAAATTGCATGCTGTCTTCGTGAACCCTACGTTTACTCCACCCTCAGCTCTAATTTTAAGGCAGAAAAAAAAATTATAACAGCACATATATTGTGTGATTTTAAAATGTTGAAAAAACGCTTCTCTTTCTTCCAAAACATAAAATCACTTTCCACCTAGACCTCACTTCTGCAGTTTGAATGAAAAGTCAGTATTTTCCCATTCCTTCTCAGTACTGAAACCTATTCTGTCACAAGTTGTGAACTAAACTGTCACCCAAGTGGAAATCACTTCTCCCACATGTGCATGATGTGACTGTTCTTCCCTTTGAAATGACTGAGGTTCCTCAATGAAGCAGTATACAAGAACGTGCTAATTATGGCATAGACTGTTCTGAGGCATTTGCCATCACTGCTAATCATGATGTGCCACAGATAGAAACCAAGACTCCCAGCTTAAGACAATTAGAATCTTCTCCAAACAACTAACCTCAACAACAACCTTAGGATGAGCTTCATCTCACCTAATTTTAGCAATCTAAAAATTAGATATGGAGTCTAAGTGAGTTTTAGGTTCCCTCTACAGTTGATGAAAAGAGATGATTTCACCTATCTTAGGATGGGATGAATCACTCCGTGGTGAGGCCTCTCTCTCCCCACTGGTAAGAGATGTAGCTAAATATCAAGCCTTACACTCCACACGTATCTTTTAGACTGCCAGTTAAATGAATCACAGCCTAGGGGAGGAAAACGAAGTGATAATGCAAGTGAAAAAGAGAGAAAGTGATGGAACATTCCTCATTTTTTAGCACGTAGGAGTTCAGTACTTTGATCGTTCAACTTGTCACCTTGGGTTAACTTCTCAGGATGCTTGAGACTTTGTTTACTTGACCTTTTGTTTAACAATCTAATATGATCAAAAGCAGTCAGTTTCCCTGAGTAACATAAGACTGGAGATTAATAAGGGAATGCCGGCTGAAGAGCTGAGTTTTGAGAAGAGATTTGAAGCAGGAGAGAAAGCCAATACATTCCAGTTGAAATACATTTTAGATAGGTTGTATTTTTTTTCTTTCAGTCCATCAGAGAACAGCCACAAAAGAAAACTCAGCCTCTAAGTAAAAGTTAATGATGCCCAAATGTGAACTGTAAGAACAAGATTTTGTACCTGGAACAGAAGGAAAAGAGAATGTATGGGTAGGAATTGGAAAATATTGCTTATACATGCTCAGAAGAGAACTTCGAGAAAAACTAATTGGCAGAGCACTTGAGCTAAGATTGACTGGGCCCCGATGCAAAGACAGTGACTCCTTGTGTTATTGCAAGCAAGCAGAACTGCAACAAAATAAACTTGATTCTGTCCTGCTCTGTGTCCCCCATCCTGCCCCAAACAACCCACAGTCTCACATATCTGGATAATTCCTCACATTAAAGGATGTTTTCTCACAGCATATTACTCAATTTTAACATTTTTTTCATTCTTTAAATGCCAAAAATTTTTATTCCCCTGATTGTTGTTTGTACCTCATACTGCAGTCAAATAAATCAAGGTTAATGATTAGTAATTCTACCACCGTGAACTATGTTCTAAATTCCAAATACAGCTTCTTTGAAAAGATCACATCCACAAAAATCCAGTTGAAGGAACATTTCTTAAAATCCATTTTAAGACTTTAAAAAGCTATCAACCCTTTCCGTTTGTGTGTTACAACACAGTCATTAATTACATGATAAACGGAAAATGTTTTTACACAGGGCACCTAGCTCATAGATGTGTTAATTCTGCAATGTTAACATTCTTTTAATGCAGCTTGCTGGGTAAGTCTAATTTTGTGGATTTTTTTTTTCCAAAGCAAGCTACAAATAAATGAATTGTATAGCTCTATTATCAAAACAGGGATTTTTTGCTAAACTCATTACATCAAGTACTCAACTTATTTTAGCAAGAACTTACTAAAACCCATTAGCCTGAGGCAGTCACTCAGCATGGGAAATTTCAATATGAACACAGAGTGTGTGACAAAGTTTTAACCTATTACAAAAACAAAAAAAAAACCAAAATAAAACTGGTAATGAAAGTAACCAGTCCATGTATGGTGTGGCTTTAACAAGCTTTGGGCAAAATTGAAGATAGGTATCATTTTTCTGTCTGTCTCTTAACAACAAAACTAGTCTTACAAATGTCAGCCACATAGTAAATCCACCTAGAGAATGAAATTTATATATAAAATGCCTCCACAGCAACTTAATTTATTCAGTGAAGATCATCTCCCTGCCGAGGATCTCTCTCCGGAGATCTTCAAGTTACACGAGTCGCAGTTCATGCTGTCACTGTTGTGGCCCATGTCAATAGGCAGAAATAGGCATGGCTGGAGGGCTCAGCCTGGCTGTCCCACTGCCAGCTCCAGATGGCACCAGTCCTTGAACTGGGAGGTGGCTGAGCAGAATGAACCCCTTCCTCAGGCTGACTCGAGCAGAGGTAAGAAATGAGCTTCCCCTGTCACTGGAACTATCCCCTTCTTGGGGGCAGAGCTGGTCTGTGAGCTGCTCCTGGCATCTCGCAGCTGTGGCAGATGCACCTCCGTGCCCCTGAAATGAGATCAAACAGCAAGAGTAGCCCTGAGAGTACACCAGTTCCGGGAAATGGGAGGCAATTGTTCTGCTCCCCGATGTGGATCCCATAGCCACGTCACGGTGCCCACGGAGGCAGGCAGCTCACTCCTAGGGAAGGGAGCGTTTTGTCCTTTTCTTCAGCTACCTCTAGCCAAGGCAGACGAGGGGAGCACAAAAAGGCAACATGGGCTCCGTTCTTACCACAGTACTGAACATATTTAGCATGGCTAAAAGAGTAGCAACACAGGTATTAAGAGAACCACAAAGAGCGGAAGAAGAGAAATGTGTATTCATTAACTTGTCTTCTATTTATAGCATTTCCTTTCTAAAATACAAAGCCTTAGCCCTGCACACCCTGCTGCATGTACTTAACTGTCTCTTACCCCAGGATTGTATCAGGATAAGTAACTCCAACACACTGAAGCACCCTGTTTTTTCTTAAGTGTTATCGAAATAGAGTGTATACTAGAGTATATATTTTATATATAAATCCTATATGAGGTTCAAAACTGATATGCTCTGTTTCTTTAAAACAGATCTCAAAATAACCCAAATTGAAGCCAAAATAACTCAGAGGACAAGCTACCCGCTGCAGACTCTGTGGCAAGACGCTTTCAAGCGGAAGCTGAAAGGCTGCAGCCCAGAATACGCCAAGTCCCGTATGAGCGACACAGGAAATTAAAGTGCAGCACGATGTTCTGACAGGGGCTGCACTGAAGCACCTAGCAGGAACTAGTCATGCAGGAACCAGGACAGTGCAAGTGGAAACAGCGAGGAAGAAGAGTCAGTTAGAAGCTGCGAAGGAATGCTGAGAATGCAGAAAAGAGCAGAAAAATCTTTGGAAACATTTAGAATTGGTAGAAGTGTTTAAGAGACAACCTGCCCAGAAATGCACCTCACACAGGTGGCATGGTAGGGTCAAACAACACATAAAAGCTAAAAACAGGAAGCCTGTGGTTGCCTGCCTTTCTCACCCAGCTGAATTCTTTGTTCTCTTGAGGCTCCTTTTTAACAGCTATACCAATGCAACAGGCTTCTGTTTTCCCTCGTGAAATCCCATTGGGACAGACAGTTTCTCCAACAGGCAGATAGAATGTGGTGGAGTGGGAGGATTGTAGCCTGGGAATTTCATAGACAGCAGGGTAGCAAGGGGCAGAGCACCAGGAAACCTCAAAATCTGAGAGCTGGCTTAGCCCTGACAAGCTCAGAATGAAGCAGCATGGCCAAGGATGAGCTTTTAAGAGCAAGAAAAGGAAAACTTCCCTCTGTTGTTCTGTATATTACCTATTCAGACTGATTTTGAAGAGTCTGTCAAACATACCTGAAAAACTGTCAGAATATTTTGGAGTGCTGGGTGAATCATCACACATCAACAACATACCTTAATAGCTCAGCTTCTTCACTGCCTGCTTGCTGTGAAAAGCTTGAACACTTATTTCAAACCTTATTCTTTCTCCATCCTTCTTCATTTTCCAAACTACCTTAGAGTTTTTACTTCCTCTCCTTCATCCATCAGTAGACTCTACATTGGCCACAACATTCAATTGAGTGGGGAGCAAGATTAGACATTACCTCTCCTAGAATATAAACCAGAGAGTCAAAAAGTGGGATTCTATTACTTTTTTAAAATGCTTCTAATTCGTTGCTACCGACATTACAATTTATAGCAACACACAGATCAGGACTTACTAATTTAACAATGTCACACACCTACAAACATATACCAGCTGTGAAATGACATTAGAAATGCCTGGCATCTTTTGAAAAAGTTACCCCTGGAATTACTGCAGTTGTTACCTGGCACCAAATAGATATAAAATAGAAGCATTTCTTGCATATCTTACTCATTTCTGCCTCTATATCCACTGATCCCATGAAAAAAAATCCTTATACAGGCGACTGAAATCTAAGGAGGATCCTTTCTTGGGGCATTGTGGTCAACAGCTCCAAAGGGTTCCAGTCAGCCACGGTTCGGGAAGCGGAGCATGGGGAGTGAAACAACTGCAGAGCCTGACACTTTGGGAACAGAGAATGTAGAAAAATTTCTCCATCTCTGATTGGACTTATGCTGCAATAAACTGGCTGCCTTTGGGCTCCAGTTTTCTCTTCCCTCAAAGTCTTCACTTCAGATTACCTCTTAACCTGTTCCTTTTACACTTACCCTCTTGTCCTTCATTCAGGCCCCATTGCTTTTCCTTCCTTCTGGAATATTTTTTCCAGGTTAATCCCATGCCCCCAGAGTAACGGTATACCAAAATAGTTTCGTCTGTGGTTTTCTTGCACACACAGCTGCTTCTCGCCGATCCCATCTTGCCTAAATTCTCAAGAGTGTGACCTCTCTGCCACTGCCTCCCTGCCTCCTCCGGCACTACAGACCCTCTGCCACCAGTGGCAGCCATGGGATCAGCTGCAGCAGTGGAAGAAAATATCACCAATGACGGTGGTAGCTCCTGGCTGTGAGCCAGTCTGCATAGCACTGTGACAAGATGCCAGCTAGTTAAGCATTATACTATTTAAGCTTGTTATTCTACTAGCCTGATTTTATTGTTAGTTTTCTAGTCACTGGCAGTTCACAGTGATGATGTTCTTTCCCTCATTTTTGTTTGAAACAAAAGGCTACCTTCCTCCAGAGCAGGTATGACTGTTTTTGCATTGTCAAGAGATGAGCAGCCTCCAAAGCCTTGGAGAAGGACTCTCTTAGCAACCTAACGCGGTGATCTGGAAAGAAAACACAAACCCACAATTTAAACATTCACAAGTGAAAATTGCTCTCATTCTTTCAACTGTTCCTTCACTAATCGGTATGCTGTCTCATCCAGCCCCCTCCCCCAGGGCTCTATCAAAAGGAACCTTGGCATAACCTTCCTCATACCATAGACAATGTCTTATGATTAGTGAAGGATTTAAATTCTGAACTAAAGCTTTAGAATAAATGAGTCATATTCTGCAACAGTGGGCACACAGAAACTAAAACGTCCCAGGGAAATGATACCATGGCTGCTCCATGAATATCAAACTGGCTTCTGTCAAATTTATCTTAGTTTTAACAAAGATTAATATTAAACTTTTAGTAAACATTCTAAAAATAATGTGAAGGGAGGGAACATTTTCTATCTTTGATTGAAGCACACTGATGAATGGTATTTGTATTAGTAAAGTGTCAAGTAGATAACGTATCTGCAGGATAAACATGCCCCAAAAAAAGGAAGTTTCAGATGACCAACACATAACTCGCCGAGAAATGTGGCTAACATAACTTGCTAAAAAAAGCATTTATGAACACTTGGCATTTGCATAGACATATTTTTAAAAGTTGGGTAAAGTTTGTTGTAGCTGGTCAGTGTAACTGTCACATTCATTTCAGACAGTTTTTTTGCACGAGGTCTTTTTTGTTCTTAGGGAAGCAGACAGCTGAAATGCCAGAGATCTCCGAATACAGGCAGACACATGCCACTGCCTAAAGGAACAGCAAGTCTGAGGCCATTCAGGAATCTGAGAATTTGAGCTATGTGGGTGAATACTATTTTGCTGGATGTTTGGTGCATGAGTATGAATATGGGTGATTGAAAAACCACGTCAAGTAGCTTAAAAACAAACTCAGGAAAAGCCAGACACATCCTCAGGAGCACTGAGGGACCACGAAGAAAAGGTTTTAAAAAATGAGCTTTTACACAAGGGCTGCATGAATGAGTTTTGCAACTGTGAGCTTGGGGGAAGGGGGGCGGGGGGAATCCCCAAACCAACAACAAAAAAATGTGCCTTCTGTCCTTTATTCCTCCAGTTTTCAGAAGAAACAGAGCTTTAACATTCTTTACAGGGACAATGGGACTTCACTGCTCCAGAATTCACTGATCTCAGACAACTCAGCCAAATAGAAAGAACTGCTGCTGCTACTGCCATAATTATTTTTTGTTTGCTATCTACCCGTGAAATGTATTGTTTCTTTTGATACATCTTAGGCCAAATACTCATTTTTCCCATGCAAAAACCCAACCTGTATTTCTGAAGCACATTCATAAATCCAACAGAGCAGAATACCATTTTTACTCACCTCAGGGATGGCACGTTCCCAAAATATTTGGATTAGCATGACTCCAGTGCACAGAGGAGTGGATCAGAGGTAGCAGAGACCAGTGTCCCCTCCTAACTTGCATACAACTTCCAAGTCTCCCAGTTTTTGCCTAGTACATAAGGTCCAATGTAGTAAAATAAACACTGAAGTAACCCACTGTTTGCTTTCTTACCCAAGACACCTTCCCAGCTCATGGGCAGAAGAGAAACACAATAAATGGCATAAAAACTTGGAGCAGAGGGCTAATCTTAGGTTGAATTTTCAGTTGATGTAAATTAGCACTGCTCCATTTCAGTGCAGAATGACAATTTGCACCAGCTGAGAGGCTGATGTGGTGACTCCCCATGCTGTGCTTAAAGTGATGGGCAGCTGCTGGAAATTAACTTCCCCGAGAGTCATGTCTCCTTCATATTCAAGAATTCGAGCTCAGAATTTCTCTAGAGCGATTATTTTACGTAGTTACCTTGGAAATGATGATGAAAGTATAATTTGCAAGTGATGTCTCCAGGAACAGTCAAATCTTGTACTAATGTTGACCATAAATAACTATAGTGGAAACACTGGCTGAGGTCTATTCATTAAGCACACAGAATTAAGACAGCATAATAAACTGGAAAAGATCATTTGCTATAATCCCATTGACAAATTTACCAGGCTCTTCCTTAAAACCAATTTATTTTCTTGCCTTCAACATCTTCACTGTGAGATTTCCAGAATCTTACACCTCTGGCAGTTAATAACCTTCTAATTTGCAGTCTGTGTTTATTCATGATCAGCTCATTTTATCAAAGCTCTGGACCTCGATCTTGTGGCTGGTGAACATAAAATAGCTTTGCAGGGGAAAGTGACATCTTTTGTTAGATCAACAGCCATAGCTGGGGTAAGAAAAACACAAAATTTTAGGCCACAAAACCCTTCTTCAGTCCTGAAATAGAAGCAGAAAAATTCAAGTTAAAAACAGCTTGGGAGAAGTTGTTCTGAGTAAAATTTCATGATGCCAAACAATTACCCAAATTGAGGAAAAGGTATACACAAAATACTGGGATATTAATAAGTTATACTGGGATATTAATAAGTTATGAGATGATTAAGCCATAGGATACCATGTGAGCCAAAAGAGATGCAGTTAACAGCCAGAATGTTCTATAGGCTTCTGTAGATATCATGCTCCCTAGGGAGCATCCTGCCTCAGTAGCTCCAAAGCTGCTGTACATGGGGAAGCTCCACAAAAGGTACCCACACACATCCAGGCAGCTGCGAGCTCCCAGGTGCATCTCGGTAGCCTGGATTAGCAACGGTCTGTGCTGCTGGAGCTGCACCCCACCCTGCCCTCAGCAGGGATTTTTAGGAATACTCCCTTCAAAAACGCTGTCCTCACATTCTTGATGGTTAAATTCTGGATATACAGATTTTATGCTCTAACAGCTGAAAAGCTCAAGGGATAATACTTTGTAGCCAGCAACCAAATGATGGAGGCACCACAAAGAAACTAGAACAGAAATAATGGCTGTCTACTACTTTGAACACAGTTGAAATCATCCCACTGTAACAAGTTCCACCTTCACCTTCGGCCAGGGAGCAAGCCCTGCTCCAGCACTCGTATGCCACACACATATCCAGCAGTACAAGATCATGATGCAAGGATCAGCTCTACAGACTCCAAAGCTGCAAAGAAAATGAACAGGACACCAGACACCTAGATAATTGTGCTACTAAGTTTTCTACAATTACTTTACAAACCACTGTATGACAAAGAAACTTTAAGTATGTCTTTAAATACTTCCATAGACTGATTTTATAAAAAGGAAGAACAAAGGCATACAATAGTCTGGATGATTTAAGCCCTATTAGACCAGATACTATTTAAAAATAGGTACTATATACCTCACATCACATTCACCTGAAAAAAACCATTCAGAACTGTTGCTAACTACCTTCACCTAACATCTCTCAAGACAGCCCTGATTTTAGGAGCATCTGAAATAATTAAAATTAAAGCACAGGTTCCACATTGGTGAGAGGTATTTATTCAAGGAAGCAGTCCAGCTGGAGTTAACTTACCTTAAAAAGTGTTACCTTACATGAGTAAACTGTGGAGAAGGAGGCCCTCTGGATAGCTAATATTTTATGACTTTGTATCTATGTATAAAGAATTAGCTGTTCAAAAAATTCCTCCGAAAGGTTCAAAAGATAATGGTCCAGATGGATTCACTTATCACCCCCTGCATATTCCTTTCTCTGAACAGCCTCACTAAAAGGAGTAAGAAAAAAAAAAAAAATCCCTTGCCTTCCCTATTGGTTTAGGGAAACAAAAAAAATCCTTCTTATGACATAGCTAAATGCATTTCAAATAATCAAATAGGAATTGGGAAAAATGAAGAGGAAGGCAAAGACATAGCTTGTCTGACTTCAAGAAAAAAAAAAAAACCCAACACTTAATTATATCCTTACACACCTCTGCACCTTCCCCAGCACTCCCAAAGGAATTGTGGAAAGGGGTGACATTTCCACCTACCCTATTACTAATTTAGGCAAAGGAAAAGCTTGCCAAAAAGCTATTTATAGGCAAGGCAGGGGAGTGGGGGGCTGTGAGGGGTGCCGAAACAGGTGCGGTGGCAACGCGCATGACCCCATCTGCCGGGGTGAGGATTGGCTAAACCCGGCTCAAAAATATGACATCTTGGGCTTATGATAGTCACAGGGCTTTTCCATCAGCAAGCGGGGCGGGGAGCCACCGGGGAGGGCGGGAAGGGCACTGCAGCAGGGCCCTATAAATTAGAGCCAAACGCGCCTTTTCCCTCAATGAAAGAGTAAGGCAGGGTAGAGCTGAAGAGAGGGAGCAGGGTCAGGTGTAGGCTTGTTTCGCTGAAAGCAATTTCAGCGTTTCTAAGCCTGTGTTTTTTCTTACCACATCCCTGCTAAGAAGGCAACTCTGCGAAGATGAAATACATCATAGGCATTGGAGGGTAAGTTCCTGTTCATATTGTGTATGTATATATATGTACTGCTTTTTCTTCCCACTTAATTGTTGTGTGTGAGATAATGTAAGACTTGAAGATTATAAATCTGCCATTATAATATTACAAGGCTCTAGAAATGATGCAACTTGCTGACTCTTTGTGCTACTTAGAGAGCTCTGCAGGGGGGCATACACAAAACTGAGATGATCAGGAGGTACACTGACAAAGGAAAAAAAAACTCATTTCAAGTAAGCTTATAGGTCTGATGAAATTATGTGCTGCAACTATGAAAAAGAACGTTTTCAGCATGAAGTTAGGCTTTTAAAAGCTCTGAAAGACAGAGAGGAAAGAAATCCTGATTCAAATAAAACGGGGATGCTGGTATATAATTTTTCTATGTTGAAGATACCATTTTTATGTACTAATTTGGAACCGTAGGGTCGCTTTCCCCGGCAGAGCAGGGCAGCCTGTGTGCCCGGGCCGGGCGGAGCCTGGCGCTCCCCTGCCGGCTGCTGGTGGTTCGCAGCGCTGGCACCGGGCAGGGCCTAGAGTTAATAACGTGGGTTAAAGGCCGCGTGAGACTTTTTTTACAGCCTTTGAATAAAAAATTAGGAGTAAGCGCTGTCTTGACAGCTCTTGTCTTTCGGAAAGGAAGATTAGTCAAGCCTTTTATATTAAAACAGGCTTTGCGGGTGTGGGGAGGTCTGAGTCACGCCCTGAGGGAAAAAGCGAGCTGCTCGCGTTCCTACCTCACTTTATAAACCCGCGTCTTACCCGCCGGCCTTTCCCCGGGCGGCTGTTCGCGCTGCTGGGCGGTGCCTCTAAGGCCAGCCGGGGCACCTTAGGGCAGCGGGTGAGTTAAGAGCTCGCCTCAGACCTCCCCGCGCCGGCCGGGCACCGCAGGCCGCTCCGGGGGTGCCGTGGCGGGCGGCCGAAAGACGCGCAGCCCCTCTGACCTTCCCCGGCCCGGGGAGCGGCTCTAAGGAGGGCGGAGATGGCGGCGCGGCCCCGCGCTCCCTCAGCGCAGCCGTTGAGCGGGCGGGAAGCAGCGCGAGCCGCCGCCGAGCCCGCCTGCCCGCCCGCGCGCGCCGGGCCCAGCCAGTCGGTGGCGGGAAAGGGGTGGGGCGAGGGGCGGTGCCGACCAATCGGCGGCCAGCGCGCGCCGCGGCGCCGGTGAGGCGGGAAATTCAAACGGGCTGGGCGCGGGGTGCCGCGGCGGTTCGTGTCTCTTCAGGGCGGCCCGGCGGGGCCCTGCGGCTCTAACGCGGCTCTCCCGCTGCTGTCTCGCCTTCCCCGTGCAGTGTCACCAACGGTGGCAAAACCACCCTGACCAACAGGATCATCAAGGCGCTCCCCAACTGTTGCGTGGTCCACCAAGATGACTTCTTCAAGGTAAGCGGAGCTCTTGCCCTTACTCGAAACACTAACCGCTGCTTGTACGTGTCGCGATAGCGGTGCCGGCCCCCCCTGGAAGTTTTATGTACTTATGCATGCTTTCCAAGTACATTTTGACAGCTTAGGAGCAGCAGACTTTCTAATAATTTTTTTTCTTAAATATATATTTAATTTTTTAAACCGCTTTGGACAGGTGAGGAGATACTGACCTTTGCAAATGTGGGGATCTGCCAGCTTTTGCAGAAGCGGAGCTTGGCACAGCCAAGCACAGAACGGTTGTTCTCTAAAGGTTCCCTTTAGTTTTAACAACAGATCTAAATTTGGGTCGAACTACTGATTTAAGTTAGAAATTATTTATTGTAATCTGCACAAGTAATTTTCTCCATAATTGGGTTTCCCTTATTGTATTTAAATAAAAATGTTGCTTCTAAATGATACTTCAGGATTTATGCAATCTCTGTGCTGCTTTAAATAAAGACAGACAGCTGTACTGGGGAGTTCTGATAGCTCCGTATGAGAAACCCAATTAAAAGATTACTAATCACGAAAGTGGAAGACCCATCTGGGAGAGCAGCAGGGGAAGCAGCTGCACAACCACGTTACTAAACCTTGTAGGCTACAGCCACTTCACAGCAATTACAGCATACCTGGACCCCACTGCACGTGGAAGTCCAAGAGGTACTTCAGGTGGCTGTGTGTTGACCCCTGATGTGCAGAGTGCTCCAGCACTGGCAGCTGCCTGCTTGGTCTGTCCCGCCTGTGCAGGAGCACGAGCCATATGGAACAGAATGGAGCGCCCATTTGGAAGGGCTTCTTTGCCAGAAACTTCACACACAAATTTGGGCAGGTGTGAGCTCTTGAAGTAGAGGAGGAATTCTGTGTGACTTCTCACGGGTGGGTTTAGCTGGCAGATGCTAGCACAAGTAAAGCTAGTGACCGAGTGACCAGAAGTCATGCTATGCTATCCTACTTTTTTTTTTTTTTTACAGCTGCTAGGAGTTAAAATAGCTATTCTTGAATGTGAAATCTTAGCAGTTACTTAACACTGTATTTGCATTTTAAGTTCTTATACATTGACTTATAAACAGGGGCCTGTATAGTATTTTGGCTAATAACACCCTATCAAACGATTAACCTAGAACTCTTTGTCCAAAGTGGCTTGACTGGGCCAAGAAAAACTTTTCAAAGTTCTTGGGGTTGGTGAAGGATGGGAACTTTGATATAGTCCAAACAGGGTCTGTAATTGTTTTGTTAAGTGAACACTTGCTTTGTTGTGTATTGCAGTAGCATCCAGGTTGTGATCGGATCTTAGGTAACTGATCACGCTGAGTTTGCAGCAATGTTTTATTGCTCACTATATTTCAGCCACAAGATCAAATAGAAGTCGGGGAAGACGGCTTTAAACAATGGGATGGTAAGAGCAGTGTTCGCTATAGGATGCAGTAATGTATATTTTTTCCTAAGTATTTCTTTTTAATTATTAAAGATTTAACAGTAAATTTATGTAATTTCAATTTTACAAGTTTATTCTATTTTATACTTTCAAGCCACTATGGTTGATGGTATTTGATTGTATACCTTTTCCCCACCCACCCCCTTTCTCCTAACTAGTGTTGGACTCCTTGGATATGGAGGCAATGGTGAGCACTGTGCGTGCATGGATTGAGAACCCAGTGAAGTTTGCCCGTTCCCACGGGGTGAATGTTACGCCTGGCTCTAAAGAGCCAGCCTCCAAAGATATCCATATATTGGTCATTGAAGGCTTCCTGCTTTATAATTACAAGTAAGGTTTGGGGAACTATTAATGGTTTGCCAGGGAAGAACACTAGATCTCTAGTGCCAGGGCTAAAACCTCCTCTTTACTAATATACCCTTCCTGTCTTGTTCTGAGGTATCACAGGGAGGAATTTTTCTCATGTGAAATGTAAATTTTACCAGGAAATACTGGCAAAAGTGGGGCGCACAAGGTGACTTTCTCAAGGAAGTTTTCATTTAGGCTGCACCCTTGAACTCTAGGGCATGGAAAACTTTAGACCAGAACTTGGAAACACTGAGCCAGTAGTGAAGGCACAGGCTTCCCTCCTGGTCTTCCACCACGCTGCCTAAGCCTTGACCTGCAAAGGTTGTTGATGAGAACGAGGAGATAATCCATTCTGCATTCACTGCTTGGAATCTCTCCTGGAATTCAGGAATAGATCTCTCATGTGATACATGTACTTGTTTAACACTGACTAAATTGAGCTTAGTAATTAATTGTATGTTGGAGCAAAGACTGAGCTTTTTTTTTTTGTATGGGGGGGGAAAAGTGCTTGCCGGGAAGATGGGGAGACCAGACTAGCAGTGAAGAGAGAAAACTTCCAATGGCTAAATACATGCAATTTTCTTAAGTTTATGTTATAAACATAATGAGCAGAAGATTCTTGGCTCCAAACTATAGTTTTGTTTACAAAACTCTAGAGAACAAGCTGTTCATGACACTTGGCAAAAATGGAGCTGTTTATAAGCTGTACCACAAGACAAGCCAGCACCATTCCGGCTTTCCAAACTGAATGTAAAATGGCAGTCTCGGATTAGCCATACCCAGAATGGCCAGCTGGAGATCGTGCTGGCAAACTGCCGGGTGTTCTTAGCCTGCCCCCAGGGAAGTAACCCTTGGTACCTTCCCTGAAGGTTACTGATCCTTCTGAACCACTCCATGTCGTTAACAGGAGCCTCTCCATAGTCCAGAGGGAGTATTCCATCCACAGACCTGGGGCTTGCTCAGTTCATACTATATTAAGCACTGGCAATCCCACTACGTTCAAACTAGATCTGCTTCAAGGATTTTTCTGGGTTTATTTTCTTCAGCCTAATAGCATAGAGCAAACTCCCTGTGTTTCTGGAAAAGAACATGTTGGTGAGCTGCCTTGTACCAGATGTGTGTGTCCATGCGTGTTTTGGCAGCTTGCTGCAGCACAACAGGCCAGACGGTTTGATAAGTCAGCTCATATCAGACTGATAAATTGCAACTTAGACTGGCCTACTGCAAGCAGAATTAGAAATGATCTAGAAAGAGGCATGATTCCCACCCCAGGTCTTCCCAGCCTAGTGTCTGATCTTCCACAGTAAGTAGTAGCAGGCACTCGGGTGGGAAAAGTACCTGGCATACCATTCAGATCTTCAGAAAACAGCATTCTCCATGCTTTATAGCTACTAACAAACCTACTGTACATGAGCTTCTGTCGCAATGAAAACAGTTGCACTTGTCTGCAATAGACCCTAATATGAGAGGCAGATTTTTTTTATGGCTTTCGGGGTGATTTAACACTTTCCTGTGTCAGGAAAAAAAAACAGACATGTTCTTTCTCTCTACCCTACCCTAGACCACTGATAGACCTATTTGACATACGCTACTACCTGGCGGTGCCATACGATGAATGCAAAAGGAGGAGAAGGTAAGAAGATTCTCTGATGCAAGTCTAATCCTTCCAATAAAGACTACTGGAGGCAAGCCTTCAGGCTACCTTTACGGTGCTCTTAATGGGATATATTGGTGTCACATCAGAATTACAGTTGAAAAGTTAATATAACTGGAGAAAGAAACTTTCATATGGTATTTTCTGAAACTTGATCTGGCAGTCCCCTTCAGGTTTTATGAAGATCAGCACGTTGGTGCAAAAGGAGCAGAGCTGTTGCATGCGTCCCCCGCAAATGTCAGTAAACCCTCAGACTGCTTGCTTTGCCTTCATCAGCTACCTGTAGCTTCTGCATTCGCTTTGGGTGCTTAAACTTGTTGCAAAACACAGACCAGTATCAATGAGAGACTGGATGATGACAATGAGCTTTTATGTAATCTGACAGCTGCTCAGTTGTATTTAACTTCAGGCTTTAGCAGAGTGCAGGGTGCAGCACAATCCCAGTAGTCCTGATGTTCTTCCGTGTTGGTTTGCAGTACACGGAACTACACCGTTCCTGATCCACCGGGTCTCTTTGACGGACACGTCTGGCCCATGTACTTAAAACACAGGAAAGAAATGGAGGACTGCGGTGTTGATGTTGGTAAGCCTCCCCAAATACAAATCTTTTGGCATTGTACTGTGGATTTTAAGGAAGACAGTAATTTAATTCAATGAAAATTTAACTGTAATGATGCAAGGCACTATTTTTACTAAGCTGTAATCCTGGCCTACTTTGTCCAGATAAATATGTGCCGTTTTAGAACTAGGAACTTTTTCCCTTTGTTTCATACTAGAGCACTTTGGGAGGGGCAGGAAAAAAAACCAACCATACAACAACACATTATATTATAATAGGATAAGAGATTCTGTGGGCCACAGGTTTTTCAGACTGGTTCTGTTTTTCCAATTGGAAAACAAGTTAACAATCTATCATTTGGGTTGATAGTCTGAAATATTTTAAAATTAATCCACAGAAATTTTGTTCTGATCAAAAGCCTACAGCCTGACTCCAACCTTTTCTTTCAGTTTATTTAGATGGACTGAAGTCTAGAGATGAACTTTATAACCAAGTCTTTGAAGATATTCACAACAAGCTTTTAAATTGCTTATAGGTAAGGATGTCCCTGCTTCTGAGGGGGTGAAACTTGACTGCTGGAAGCAACCTGCTCTTATGCTTGTGTAGTTATACCTTCCTTTCTTGCTTTTCAGGGTCTCAGAAGACCTGAAAGACCCGTGTACAGGATGATGTAAATAGTACTTAGAAGTCAGAATGAGCATTTTATTTGTGTAAACTCTTCTTATACTGTCCTTTGGGAAGTATCTTTTGTATATAATTGAAAAATGAAGATAACTTATTCATAACTCTGTGATGGACAGGATTGTTTTGGTGTTTTGGTTTTTTTATTATTTTATATTCCACTGGCTTACGAAACATAAGTTGAAAATGTGTTTTTTATAATGGAACAAGTAGAGCAACTTGTAGAAACAACTGACTCTTCTGCTTATGTGCTTCTGCAGTTATTAAGTCTTTATGTAATGGCTTGTTTGTAATGTCATCTCTTAAATTCAGTAAAAATCAAAGTCTTTTTTTTCCTGTTTTTCTTTTGAGGTCCTGTTTTAATAAATAAACTGCATTTACTGTAGTAGAAATAGGCACAAAACTCCTCCAAAAACACAACAGCCTTCACACATGTGCAGCTTCAAACCTAGTGCTAGCGCTGGCCTGGGCACCTTGTTCATACATCCCAGCAAGAGTGAGGTTCTCAGGGGTGGTTATAGGAGGTGAACAGTGCTTCAGATATTGTTAAAGTGCTGGTATGAAACCAGTTTAATGTCTGTCTCAGCTTTGTGGTGTTTCTCACTTCGTGCTCAAAACAAATTAGCACACAAAGATAGCACAGTCTGCCTCACATAGCAGATGAGTGTCCAAGGTGCAAAGCCTGGACAGAAGCCTCTCCTGCTTTTGTGATCCAAACAAGAATGCTATTTGGTCCTAAATTCTCCAGGTAGCTGTGCCTCAAGAGGTGGAAATGGCTATGTGTGTGAATGAAAGTAGCAGCCTCGTATTAAAATTGTGCTAGCTTGGGGAACTCTTCAGGTATTAGTACTGAACTCCATCCTAGTCTGTCTGGAAAAAAAAACCCCTGGAGTACATGTGCAGTCTGTTTACTAAAAGACTTTTCCTTAACTCACTGTGAAAGTGCTCTGAGGACTGTGGGCTGTAGAAAACTGTCCTTTGCACTCCATGTAACCAGCCTTCACAACCTCCCGCAGAGGAGCCTGCACCCAAGCAGGTTACGTGCTTGTGACAACACCCTGCGTTCATGTGCCAGGCAGCATGCTGCAACTCCAAAGGGCAGGTACAGGAGGTTCTGCTTCTTAAAGTCCTTCCAGTAAGTTTGTAGGGAGTCCACAGATTTCTTATACATCCATGTCTTCCCCTTCTAGCAAAACTACAAGTAAAATATCAGTGGCAATAATTTTACTGATTTTTCTGCTGATCAGCTTTTCCTCAGTATTTCAGTGAGATAAAGGCAGCCTCCCACTTCAAGCCAGACAGCACAAAAGTAATTCAGCAAACACAATCAGAATATTGAAATAACTCATAACATGGAGGAAAACATGCTTGAGAAAGGAATGGGGATATTGTTCCTGAAGCTAAAGCCGAGCGGTAGACCTTTATTTTCCTGCTTATCATGTACTTTGAGAACAACGTTCTGCCTGAGTTTCCTCATTTATGAACAGCACAACTATTCTCTGCCAGGCTTTCTGGCAGAACCTCCAGCCCTGAGCCGAGCGGTGACCTTCACCCAGGCAGCCCCGCAGGAAGCCTGAGCAACGCAACAAGTGAGTGCTACAAAAAACATCATCTCCTCTCTGCCCTGTGTGCTTGGGTGGGTCTGTGCTGCCACCAGGCACCTGAGGCAAAGGCCACCCAGCTGTGTGCTGGGGAGAACAGCTCGCTGCGGCTGTAGAAGAGACAAGACTAGACAAGGTCAGCTGGAAGGGACCCGATCACCTTGGCCAACCGCCCGACCGCCTCAGGGCTGGCCAAAAGCTAAGCACGTTACTAAGGGCATTGGCCAACTTGACTCTTAACACGGAGCGGCTCGGGGCATCGCCTGCCTCGAGGGAGCCCGTTCAGTGTCTGAGCACCTTCTCGGTAAAATGCTTCCTCATGTCCAGTTTGAACCTCCCTGGCGCAACTCTGAGCCATTCCCAGGTGTCCTGGTGTCTCCCTGGATCCCAGGCAGAAAAGCTCAGCACCTCCCTCTCCACGTCCCATCCTCAGGAAGCTGCAGAGAGCAACAAGGTTGGCCCTCGGCCTCCCTTTCTCAAAACAAAACCAACCCAGAGCAACAACCTGCTTGCCACGCTGCCCCTGGCTAGTGCCTGGCTCCATGCTAATAATAACCTCTCCCCACCGCGCTGTGCCTGGTAACTAATTGAGGTTAAATAGTGTAGTGAGCTAGGTGAGCACGCCGAGATCTGTCAACTCGCTATCAAAATACACTGGCTAAAGATAGGAAGTGCCAGCAAACTGATGTACTAAAGCACGTGCAGCGCACCACGCAGAAAAGGTTCACCATGTTAAAAGTACAAAACATCTCACGTGGGATGAGTGTGGTGATCTTTTGGGCACTAAAATAACTTGGCTGTGGTGTCAGCACAGCTCACTTCAGAAGATTTTTGGGTATGCCTTAATTAGAAACATTGTTCCAGAAAAGCAGCTGCTACAGATTAGCAAAAAGTCACCCGAAAAACCCACCAGAAAGCCTATTTCGAGGGGGTTTTTTAAACAGCCTGGTGAAGCGGCCAGAAGGAAGTCGGATCCACCACTTTGTCCTAGTGTTACACGGATATTTTCCGATTGTCTGGCCGGAACAGGGACACCACAGCCAGAAACGAGACATGAATACTGATGGCATCACCCACACTTCCACAAGCTATAAAAAGGCATATTGCCTTGCGTGCAGCACCATGCGTGCCTGGAGAGACCCACAAAACTATAATTACACTGTTACACGGCTGGGCACTCATCAATGGCAAAGCTGAGGAACGCCTGGGCCAGGGACAGCGTGCTGTGACTTGTCACCGATACCTTGTAAGTCCATTTGACATCGTTACATGGAGTGTTTCCCGCAGATTAGCCGCAGCTCTGCTCGCTGGCAGGAAGAAAGCAGCCCCGGCTCCCCAGCGGGATCTGGCATATAATTTCCATCAGGGCTTCCCCGGTGTTAACAGATAGGTTTAGCCCTCACCTGATAAGCCGGGCAAAACCATTTTACTTTCTGAAAACATATAAGGGAAAAGACATTGCACTCGCCTCAAGCCAGCCTCTAGGAAGCAAAAATTGAAGCCCAAAAAAGGCACTTTGATAATCTCTGCCCAGAGAGAATATAAAACACCCTAGGTGGCGTTAGCTCCCATTGCAGAGAGGGGAACCGAGGCAGAACATCCCAGTACATCCAATCACCAAAATCCCCTGAGGACCAGCACACCCCCTCATTTCTGAGCACCACCGTAGCTCCTACAGTGTTCAGCATTAGCCGAGTCCCTGCAGTATTTCCTCCCAGACACTTTCTCCCCAGTAAATCCTCCTCCGCGGTGAGAGGCTGGTATTTTCCCCCTTCTTTGCAGCTGTACATGGTACATGATGCAGCCTGCTGAAGTCAAGCCAATACTTTGCAAATTAAAACCCTCTAGAGCAGGTCACCCTGAGTGCAGTGTCAACAAAAACCACCCCAAATTCTGCTTATTAAAAAGGAGGAGAAGGCAGTGCCAGCCAGGGTGAATGGCCAGCACCTTCCAAGAGCCTTGCAGAAGCATGAAACAGAAACCCGCAGCACAAGGAGCATCTGGGAAGCCTTAGCACTATGTGAACTTTGCACAGCTTGGGAACAACTGTTGCGATAGGATTTCTGTACATCCTTTCACACACTGGCTCTGGTGATGAATCAGCTCTGCAAGAGCGTATCAAATGCCCAGGACTACGGCAGAACCCACACCCCAAAGCCTCTCCCCGAACACCAGGTCCCAAGATGCAGCGCCCAGGGAGAGGGCAAAAGCCCCCAGCCCCCCAGCCAGGCTCTGGTGTCCCACACCATGTCTGGAGCCCTCGTGAGCCACAGGAGCTGCACCCTGAGGCTGTGGCACAGATCCTGCTCTGCCCTGGGATGCTGCCACCAGCCAGGTAGTCACGCCGTCACCACTGGATGCCAAGTGCCATGCCCTGGAAAAACAGGGCAGACTAAAATTATCCCCAGACCCGCGTGCCCTGCGGGTTGGGATGAAACCTACACCCCATGGGACGTCAGTGGGCAGCGGGGGCTGCCCCATGGCTGGCACAGACGGGGGCATGGGGAACGTCTCCTACATCCATCTGTGTCCATCTCATTGCTATTCCAGACCCCTGGGGAATTGCAGGGGAAGCACTGGAGTGACAAATAAAGTTTAAATTGAGCAAATCCTCTCACCCGGAGCTCAGCCAGAGGAAAACCCACCACTGCCCCTGCTGCCATGGGGGCTGGCGGGCCAGAGAGACGCCTGCCATCTGCTGGGATTTGGCTGGTGATTCCCCCAGATCAAATTCAGCTGGATTTTGGCTCCATGGCCACAGGAACGTGGGCAGCCAGAAACCCTGTGGTGCTCCAGGCAGAAAACCCTGTCCTGGACTCTCACACACGCTCTGGAGAAGGCAGCAGTTTGGGATCTTGTCATCCCTGTCTCCATCCCCAGGAGGCCAGGGGTGAGGGGAGGGGGTCCAGCACGGGCTGGACCCCAGTCCCAGCCACCAGCTGCTCTCCTGTGCATTCCAGTGATGGCAGAGCCCATCAGCCCTTCCTGGCCCAAATAATATTGAGGCCAATTCCTTATCCACTCTGTTCCCATGTGAAATGGGATCTGGCTGGTCCCCTGCAAAAGGGAGATCCTTGGGGAAAAGGGTAGGAACTCCACAGACACCCTGGGACCTTCCCCACACCCAAGGGCCTTCCTCAAGTCCCAGGGAAATCCCCAGATCCCATAGACCTTCCCCAGTTCCCAGAACCATCCCTCAGCCTTCCCTGAGCCCCCCAGATGTCTGAGGCAAGAAGGGCTGGGGGCTCCCCCAGCCTGGGAGCACCCTGCAACCCATCCCCTGAGTCCCTTCAAGCTCGCATGGACCTCACCTGCACTGGGGCTGATAAGACAAAAAAAAAAAAAGCTTTTCTCCTCCCAAATTAAGGTAATCACTCGAACAGGGGTGCAAACACCATCTGGAGGCACAGCAGAGGAGCTGTCACCCCAGAGCACATTCTCATTCCCTTCCCACCACCCATCCTCCCACTGTAGGAGCCAAGGCGGCCACCCCGGTGTATGGAAACTTTTATTTTGTTAAAAGGGGGAGCACCCGGTGGGACTGAGGGCTGGGGCAGGGAACAGCGGGGTGTGACGCCCCGGTGGGAATGAGGGATGGCCAGGGTCACCCATGGGGCTGCAGCATGTCTGGCCACATGGGAATCAGTCCTCGGTCATGGCTCACACGTGGCAGATGCTGAACTGCTGCCAGGGTTTAGAGGAGGGGTCTCCCCACCAAACCCCCGCTCCAGACAGGGTGGTGCGGCAGCTCAGAGACCCAGGCCGCAGGTGGGACAGGGAGAAGTGGTCTCCAAGCACTGCGGCAGCGAGGGGGAGAGCAAGCAGGGGGAGCATGGGGAGCATGTGGACGGCAAGCCAAGCAAGAGCTGCACGCAGGAAGCCAAAACCCAGGCGAGTGCAACTCAAGCCCCCTGAGGCAGGGGTCTCCAGGAGGCGTAAGCCCCCAGCATGCCACCATAAGCCCAGCAGAGCCTGGGGATATTTACCAAAGGCTGTCGGTGGACCGGCTCCTTGGGCGAGCAAGGGGCAGAGCCACCGAGGCCCCTTCGGCGCTGCCTGCCGCTGTGGGTCAGCCGGAGGAATCGGGAGGGACCCAACCCAGCCCCAGGGCAGCTGACCTCAGCATCGACCCAGCTAGCGGATGCTGCCGTCTCCCTCGCTGCTCTGCAGCTTCTCCCGCTCAATGGACCACACCAGCTCCTGGACAAACTTCATCTCCGAAGCCACTTGCTTGGCCAGCGCCTCATAGTGGTTCTCCAGCTTTCGGTAACGCCTCTTGAGGCTGTTGGCCACCTGCACCACGCTCTTGGTCTCCTCCTGCGCCTGCTTCTTCAGGGCCTCTGTCTTCTGCAGCTCCTGCCGGATCTGGCGGAGGTCCTGGCTGATGCTCTCATTCTCCTCTTTGTACCACGACTCCTTCTCCTCATAGATGGACAGCAGGGCTTCGATGTCCTCCTGGAAGGACTTCTTGTTCCTCTCCAGCTCTCGCAGGCTCTCCTCGGCTGCAGCCACCTCCTCCATGACCTTGGAGAAGCGCTCAAAGTTGATGTACGTGTTGTTTGGCGGCATGCTGGAGTGGGACTTGATGGTGTACTCCTTCAGACGCGTGGTCTTCAGCCGGCGGCGCTCAGGCTTCTTGCAGTTGTCTTCATTGCGGACATTCCTCCTCTTGATCACCTAGAGAGAAGGACAGCTGCAGGTGTGGGGCACAGCCGGGACAGCAGAACCCAGACAGGCTCAGCACCCCCAGCAACACGGCCACCAGCAGCACCAAACCAGCCTCACCTGGGGCTTGGAAAAGAGCAGTGGAGAGCTGCCAGTGCATCAACACCTAACCACAACCTCTTGGATGTTTGACACCCAAAAAGTGCCAATTCTTTGAGTCCTCACCTTAATCCAGGGGTGTTCCAGGCTTTGAGCAATGGTCATCCGCTTCCTGCAAAGACAGTGAGGCTGAGATTGAGGGGCAGAGGCTCTGCTGCCTCCTTCCCTGTTAAAGTCCTGGAAAAGCAGCTCAGATCCTATCACCTCTGGGGCACGGATGAGCCCAGACAAACCCCCTGTACTCAGAGGCCGCTCCAGACAGGGGCCACATCCAGCCCCCACACCCTCAGCCAGCCTCCCAGGAGCGAAGAAGAGCCCTCAGGAACCTCCCGACCCATGGCCAATCGTACGACACCACTGCTCCTGGCACAGCCCAGGCCCTGGGTGCTCCAGTCAGCCCTTGGTCCCTTCCAGACCCCGTTCCCTCCTTTTCAGCTGAGCTGCTGCACCCTCAGGGTGATCCCAGAATTCACCCCATGCCTAGGGGAAAGACTTTAGTTTCCAGATGTTTCACAACACCAAATGTTACAAGCAGCAGGAGGGAAACAGGGAGACAAATGGGATTTATAAACAAGCAGCACAACAGGGATGGGCAAAGGCCCTCTGGGCTGGCAGCAGGCAGGAGATGGGGGAGCCGCCTGTACACGGAGCGGAGTGTCAGGTAGGAGGGACCAACCCTCTCCCAGGGCAATCCCCAGCTGTGCTCCCTGTCTCTCACTTGGGGTCCTTGACGAGCAGGCGGCGGATGAAGTCCTTGGCCAGCTCACTGGTGTTGCTGAAATATTCCTCATCGAAGTCGTAGTTGACAGCAGATATGTTGGTCAGGGTCTCTTGCTTCGTTTCCCCCAGGAAGGGGGATGCTCCGCTCAGCCTGCAGCAAGAGTGGGATGACACCCCAAAAAGGCAACAGCCCAAGGCAGGGGACTCACCCTGCAGAGCCCACCTCCCCCAGACTCCCCATATACTCACAGGATGTAAGTGATGACCCCGATGCTCCTGGAAGAGAGAGGAAGATGAGGCTGAAGCCCCGCAGAGTGCTGTCAGTCCCCTCTCCCTGCACTTTCAGCAAGAGGGGAGATATGCCTGCATGACCCCGGTCCCGGGGACCAGCTGCTGGTGCCACTGGAAGGTGCTTGGAAGGGGACACACTCACCACATGTCAGCCTCCAGCCCCAGGGGTTCGTAGTTCACAATTTCTGGGGCTTTAGAAGGAAAGAGGGGAGAAAACAGGCTTAGTCTGGGGGAAAGAAGCTTGCCCCCATGGACAGCAGGGCTTTGGGCATCTCCTTAGGATTAAGCCAAAGCTTTTGGAGCCCAGAGGAGCCCCACAGGGATGCCACCAGCCTCACCTACAAACTCCGGAGTCCCAAATATATTCTTGAATTCATTCCCAGCTTCAATCTTGTGGGCGATCCCAAAGTCGATGAGTTTGATGCGAGGGTTTGGCACGTTCTTGTCCAGCAGCATGATGTTCTCCGGCTACGATGGGAGAGGAGCTGGTGTTTACCCCAACATGCCAACCCGTGGGAGCCCTGTGCTGCCCTGGGCACCTCTCCTCAGAGGACAAGACATACACCTCAAGTAGGGAGAGATCCCAGAGCCAGCCCCACCGCTCCACAGGAGCCTGGATGCTCGTCCCTGCTCCCCAGATGCCTAGCTCACAGTGTTTGCACCTCCCAGACCTCACCTTCAAGTCAAAGTGGGCAATGCGCTTGGAGTGCAGGTAGTGCACCCCGTCCAGGATCTGCTTGAGGAACTGGGTGGCCTCCTCCTCTGTCAGGGACTCCTTCTCAGCCAGGAAATCAAAGAGCTCGCCGCCTGAGACCAGCTCCAGGATCAGCACCACATCTGTCTTGTTCTCAAAGATGTCATGCAGCGTGATGATATTGGGGTGCTGGATCTCCCGCAGGATGTCCACCTCCCTCTCGATCTCCTCCCGGCTCACGCCCCGACGGCTGGATGACAGCCTACGTTTCTTGATGAATTTGGCTGCATACTCCAGACCCGTTTTCCTCTCCCGGCACTTTCGTACAATGGCAAACTGGCCGCTGCGGGATGCAGGGAGGAGGTGAGGAGAGGATTTCCCACATCACGTGTGCTAGCGTGTGCTTGGCAGCGGGGCCAGCACCAGCATGAGGATGTGGGATGCTGCATGCAGGGACACTGCGCTGCACAGGAGGACACATGGTTTCCCCCAGCACTGTCAGGAATCAGGGTCCTCCCACATGCAGCTCCCATGCTCCCAGCACGCTCCTGGGGTTTACACACCTTGGCACTGCCACAGCAGGCATGTAAACCCCAGCACTGCCTGGGATGGAGGAAAAATATTCCCCCCAGGGATGCGGCAGCTGCCGACCCTCCTTGGGCTGTTTGGGTGCTGCTGTGACTGCCTGGCGGGTAGGAAATGCCATTGTCCCTGTTTCCAGCCAAAAGCCCCCGGGCTGCTCCCAGGAGCAAACCCTGGAGCCCAGTGGCCCTTGGGGGACCATAAAGCTCCAGCGGGGAAGGGCTGAGGTGGGGAGGAAATGCCTGAACTAAGAGGAACTGGCAGTTCAAAGCATGCTTGCGTCAGGGGCCGGGGGAGGCAGGGCTCTGGGCATCGACAGGCACTTCAAGGGGCTAGGGTCTGACAATACCAGCACCACTGCTACAGCAGGATGTCGACCCTTGTCCCTCCCCATCCTGGCTGAGCCACCCACGGCCCCTCTGCCGGAATGCCCAAGTGGCCCTCAACACCCTGGGACAGGATCCATCCCAGTCCCCAGGCTTCTCCCCACTGCCCTGGCCATTGGCCATCGCCACCAGCCATCCCCACCAGCACGTGGTGATGTGCAGTCCCCGTCACTGCCCACTGTCACCAGCATCTGCACCAGCCCGGACCTAAGACTCCTTTATACATCCCGCGGATCACAGCTGTGGGCACCCACAGGCCCCCCAGGGCAGGGACCAGCCTTGCCCAGGTGAGAGCCGACCCCCAGACACCACATCCATCCTCAAGGCTCACACCAGACCACAGCTACAGCGCAGCCCCAAAGGGGAAGCAGACCTGGAACAAGGCCCTGGAAAGCCCTCTTAAAAAAAAAAGGATAAAGCCACCCAAAAGGTTTCTGCTGTACAATTACTTCCCAGTGCCCAAGGAGGAGCACCCCCAGGGACCCATGGTGGCAGCAGACCCCAAGTCCCAGCCATGCCGGCATGGGGCTGGCACGGCAAGGCAGCGCTGGAGGATCCAAACCCAGCCCACACTCCCCCCACTGCCACTGCCTTTGCATCCCGGATGATTAAATCCCATCTGCATGCAGTGATTCACCCCCACATCTGTCCCGCAGGCGCAGAGCCAGGCTGCAGCGACCGGGAAGGGCCGGAAGCCACCAGCACAGGCCCGGCAGCCCTGGCCAAACCCAGACAGGACGGGAGCTCCGCAGGGAGCTGCTAGGCCTGCCCAGATATAGAAGTGAGCTTAATGTTAATTAATGACTTCTCTTTTTTAAATAAATAGCTGCCAGAGGTACCTGGCTCTCAGCACAGCCCCCAGCCCCACTGCCTGCAGGTAGCACAGCTGTGGCACAGGGGATGCCACCGGCATGGGAATACCACGGGGGCTGCAGCAGCCGGATGAAGCTGCTGGCCCAGTGCTCGGGGAGGGGGTGTAGCCACAGAAGCCCCCCAGAGAGCGTGGCGGGATGTCACTCACCTGCCCAGCTCTTCCCCCATCTCATAGAAGTCCTCCACGCTCTCCTGCCGGAAGGTGGACATGGCTGCGGGGCCCTTGTGGAGCTGCAGCCGCTCCGACCCTGTAAGCGGAGGAGGACGCTGGGGAGCAGCCAGCGATCAGCACCTGCGGCACCAGAAAAGGGGGTTTATGCCCCGGGAGCTGCACACCAACAGCAGCACAGCTCGGGGCTAGGATGTGGCACAGGGACCCTCTCCCCACAGGGGGACACAGCAGGGAGCCCCAGAGCAGTGCAGCCCCTTGGGTGCTGTGCCGTGGGGCAGCTGGGGCTGAGCTGCAGATTCATCCTGGGGCTGCCCCCCAGCCTCATCATGCCCCAAGGCCCATGGGAAGCCCCTGCCCACCCCAGCCCCAGTGGTGATGTCCTGGGGGGAGAGAGGAAGGAACAAGGGTGGTGGCTGCATGGGCCCCATGGCTGTGGGCCCCACGGCTGTGGGCCACGCTCAATCCCAAACCTCTTGGCGCTGCACCCAGTGACACCAGACTGGTAGAGGGACCCCTGACCCAGCCAGCAGCATCCTGCTGCCCCATCCCAATCCCCCACAGCCCTTTCCTGCCCAACACCCCGTCCCTGCCCCATAGCCCCCAACTCCACAGCCCACTCATCCCAATCCCCCACTGCTCCTCCCTGTCCCACATTCCCCAAATCCCAGCCCCCCTAATCCCTCACAGCCTCTTCCTGCCCCACAGCCTCTCCCTGCCCTATAGCCCCCAAACTCCGATCCCCCACAGCCCCTCCCTGCCCCATAGCCCCCAATCCCTCATAGCCCACCACCCCAATCATCCATAGCCCCTCCCTGCCCCACAGCCCCCAAAACCCCAGCCCCCCTGATCCCTCACAGCCCCTCCCTGCCCACATCCCCCCCACCGATCACCCATAGCCCCTCCCCGCCCCACAGCCCCCAAACCCCCAGCCTCTCACACACAGACCCTCCCTGCCCCACAGGCACCAGCCCCCCCCAATCCCTCATAGCCCACCCACCATCACCCATAGCCTCTCCCTGCCTCACAGCCCCCAAAACCCCAGCCCCCCAGATCCCTCACAGCCCCCCAATCCCTCACAGACCCTCCCTGCCCCACAGCTCCCAAACCCCCAGCCCCTCACCACCCCTCCCTGCCCCACACCCTCAATCCCTCACGGCCCCCCCGATCACCCATAGCCCCTCCCTGCCCCACAGTCCCCAAACCTCCAGCCCCCCTGATCCCTCACAGCCCCTCCCCGCCCCACAGCCCCCAAACCCCCAGCCCTTCACAGCCCCTCCCTGCCCTACAGGCCTCAACGCGCCCCTCATCCCTCCCAGCCCCATCCCACCCCTCACACACCCCCAAAATTCAAACCGCCGCCCCTCTCCCATTCCCAGAGCCCCCCAGACCCCCCTCCCTGCCCCACAACCCCGGCCCCACGGCCCCACCTGGGCCGCCGCCGCCCGCGTCGCCGCATTCCAGCACTGCCGCTGGCCCCGCCCACTCGCCGCACGATGCCCCGCCCCCAGGCGGAGCCGGGGATTGGCTGGCGGGGCTGACACTCCTCCCACACGTAACGCGCCGAGCCCACCCCCCCCCGCCAGGGGGCGCCCGACTTCCCGGCAAAGCACCGCAACGCACACCCATCACCATTATCCGATTTTATTAATTCCAGTGGCACTAATACAGGCGGCGATGGTCACGACGGACAGTCACACTGTAGACGGGCATCTCCCCCCCCCTCCCCGTTTTGCATCGATTTACCCCATCTGGGGACAAACGGAGGAGCATGTCCCCTCCCCTGACCTTCTGCATTAACGCTTTTGAGTCAAATAAATACAGAATTGGGCAAGTCTAGTGGAAATGTTTTAGTTACAATGGCAAAGATGAGTCATGTGCAACACAGAAACCTATAAGGCTTTTTTTTTTTTTTCCTCCTCTCCTCATTTAAAGTCTCAAATTGCTATGAAACTGATTAACAATGCAAAGAGATGGTGGGCACGGGCATCTACCCCTTTGCATGGGCATTAACGCTAATTAATTAATCTTTTTCTCCCTCCCCCAGAGTCCAAGGTGTTTAATTAGAGTTTGTCAAGGAAGTTGTCAAGGGCAGGGATGCCTTCCTTCAGCCCTTTGCGCTTGCGGGTCTCAGCCACCACCTGGCAAGGACGGCTGGTGCTGTCAAAGGGATCCCCAGGCAGGATCTGCCAGTGGTCGAAGACACACTGGGGGAAAGCCTGGCCCCCCGTGTTGGACCTCAAATCCGCTGTGAAACCTGTGAGGAAGAAGAGAGGGGGTGAGGGGGATGGGGAACAGGCATCGTTCAGCATCACCACCCGCTGATCCCACACCCCATGGCGCTGCTGGCACAGGTAAGGCAGAGGAAGCCAGAGCAGATGCCGACACCAGTGCAGCTCTCCATGGGATGGCCGGGGAGCTGGGGCCAGAGAAGCCCCATGGCAGCCTCCCAGGGGGCTGCTAGAAGAAGGGGGGCAGCCTTCAGGCAACGGGGCAAGGTCATGGTTTTAAACAAGAGGGGAGATTCACACTAGACAAGGGAAACTTTTTTATGCCAAGGGTGCTGAAGCACAGGTTGCGCTGAGATGGTGGATGCCCCATCCCTGGATGTGTTCAAGGTCAGGCTGGACGGGGCTCAGAGCAACCTGATCCCACCGAAGATGTCCCTGCTCATGGCAAGGGGATTGCACTAGATTGCACTTTGAAGGTCCCTTCCAACACACAGCATTCTGTGACACCACTATCTCCTCCCAGGTAAGAAGAGACAAGACAAGAGGAAACGGCCTCAAGTTGTGCTGGGGGAGGTTTAGGTTGGTGTTAGGAATAACTTCTTCATCAAAAGGATGTCAAGCACTGGAACAGGCTGCACAGGGAGGCAGTGGAGTCACCGTCCCTGGAGGTATTCAGAAGATGTGTGGACATGGTTTAGTGATAGCCTTGGCAGTGGCAAGTTCACAGTTGGACTCTAAGGGTCTTTTCCAACCTAAATGATTCTATGACTCCACAATTGTTGTGGTCAAACAGCTGGACCAAAAGTATCTCCCTCCCAGGAGCTGCACAGGCCCAGGACCAGCACACTCACCGAAGGACTCATTGACAGGCAGGTAGGCCTTGACCACGAACATGGGGGTGCCAGCCACCTGGGTCTCCTCAAACACATGGCCACGCTTCCTGTTCAGCACACCATAGATACCACCGACCACCTGCTCGGGGCACTGCAAAGAGAGAGGTGTCAGGACCACAAACCACCCTGCTCACATCTTCCTCAACCAGGATCTTCTGGGCTGAGCAGAGGTTCCTCACCTGGATTTCCACAAGATAGATGGGCTCCATGAGCCTGGGCTGAGCAGTGAGCACACAGGCATACAGGCATCTCCTAGCAGTGGGAATGATCTGCCCACCTCCACGGTGGATGGCATCAGCATGCAGGGTGACATCATGCACATCAAAACGCACAGCACGCATGTTCTCCTCACACAGGACCCCCTGGAAAACCAGAGCAGAGCATCAGTCAACACCATGTTGGAAGACAGCTGGCATTCCCTACCAGAAGGCTCTGGTTGTCCCTTGGAAACAGGTCACCAAGACCACACCTGGCACACCAAGGAGCCATTGGCACATCACTTCCTTGTCCAAGACCTACAAGTCAGCTATTCCTGCCTGCCATCACCACTGCAGCTCCTCAGAGAAGGCTTCACACACTGAAACCATTCGTACCAGCATCTCCACGCAACAGCCCCAAGGTTCATGTCAACAGAAGCCCTGACACATTTGTGAAGCTGCAACCCCAGCATTAGGCCAGGAAAAGTAGTTTTTCCACATTACTGGGACAAAAAGAAGAACTTGTTCACATGTATCTTCTTGAGACTGAAACTAACTTACAAAAACCCCCTCTCCTGTTGTTGTTCCCAGTCTGTCACCTTGTTATTCTGGAGTCACCTCCTGTCTAGCCCTGACAAAAAAATATTTGGTAAATAAGGCCAGATCTTTGCCGAGGCTCTCAAAGTACCTTTTCTTTTGATGCCAGCTGTATTATTCATCTTAATAGTTCCTGTCCCTGCTGCTGCATTTTGCTCTCTGAGAACTCTTTTTAAATTTTAAGTACATGCTGCCATGAGTTTCTCTGCAGTCCTGGGCGAAAGTTTTTTGTCTTGAGGTGGAGCATCTAAACTGATACATCTTCACTCCAGCTGTCACTGAGTTTAATTTATCCTAAAAGATACTTCTGAGTTATAAATGTTGCACTGTGTGACAGTTGTTCTGAAATGTCTTTGAGAAAAGGCATGCAGCAGCCCTTGATGACACTGCACACTGCCCATCGCGCAGTGATCCCAGCTGCACCATGACTGGAGCCAGGTGCTGCCCCTTACCTCCTTCGTCGCCCACTGGAAGCCGGCCACCACGCTGTCCTTGATCTCATTCAGGTACTGCACTCCCTTGGTGATGTCGGTCAGGATGTTGGGGCCAGTGCCATCGGGACCAAAGCACCAGATTTTCCTGGCTTCAGTGACATCCCACTCGTACTTCTCAGCCAGGTACCGAGCTCGCTGCTTCAGCTCCTGGCGGGCAGAGACCTCACCCTTGTCAATGTCTTCGGCCAAGCCGTCTGGGAAGGGCCGGGCCTTCATGTACAGCCTGTTGTGTTTGTTGGGGGACTTGGAAAGGCACATCACATTGGATTCCTCGCTGACAGTCTCACGGTAGGACACAACAGGATCTGATTTCTGCAGTGACAGAGCAGAGAGGCGTAAGCCACCAACCAAAAGGCAGCTCACCAGGACGGCCGCTCAGAGCTCATCAACAGCTCTGCCACTGCAGGCCCTCTACCTTAATAGGAATGCATGCATGGTCCTCTTCCAGATCCTTCAGACAGATCTCCAAGTGCAGCTCCCCAGCACCAGCAATGATGTGCTCCCCAGACTCCTCAATGATGCACTGAAAAGACCATTTACACAGCAGGTGAAGCTTGGCTGCAATGCAGCGAAAGCTCTTGCACATAAAACACTAGCGACTGTCTCTGATTCTTGTCTTTGACTCATAGAGCTTACTTTTAGATGATTTCTCCACCAATCTGGGGTGAGTCAGTACCAACCCCAAGCACTCCTCACTCTGGTGGGACTGGGAGCAATACTTAATTCAAGACTATTCTGCCAGCATCCCCAGTGCAATCATGACCAAGGCAGAAGCCTCCTGTGCCAGCAGGACCAGGATTCCTCCTGTCCCCAAAACCATTCTGGACATTCACCTGCACCATAGGGTCAGACTTGGCAAGACGCTTCAGTCCCTCTACCAACTTGGGCAGGTCAGCTGGGTTCTTGGCTTCCACAGCCACACGTACAACGGGGCTGACACTGAACTTCATGACTCTCATGTTGTGAGCATGCTCAAAGGTGGTGATGGTTCCAGTCTTCACAAGGAACTGGTCAACACCAACCAGACCAACAATGTTTCCACAAGGCACGTCCTCAATGGGTTCAACATAGCGGCCCATCATGAGAATGGTCCTGGTGAAAGAAAGCTGTTTTAAGGACGTTTGGAAGAGGAGGTCCCACCAGGCAGTATCCTGGAGTTCAGCAGCAGACCTGAAGCCCACAGCCAAGCTCCCTGTCTGGCCTCAGATAAGAGATCCAAGAAGAGTACCAGAACCACAAACGTGAAGCACAGAGCACACCCTGGCTGGGACTGACCTTTGAATTGGCTTCAGGTACAGATCCTCCTTCTTGCCAGGTGTGTAGTTTGGTCCCATGATTCTGACTTTCAAGCCAGTTGAGACCAGACCAGAAAAGACACGTCCAAAAGCGTAGAAACGTCCCTTGTCAGAGGTTGGCACCATTTTAGAGATGTACATCATCAGGGGGCCTTTGGGGTCACAGTTCTTAATACCTGGCAGGAAGGGGAGAAATCAACTTAGTTCAGTATTACTTCTAGCATCTGGCATGCATGCCCTGTCCCCCCACCCACTCCCAAATCCCCACGTGAGACCTGCAGCCACACTATCTTCCCATCCTGCTGTTGACTTCTGTCCAGACTGCTGGCCAGCACAGAGACAAAGATCACATCACTAAGAGATGTTTTAAACAAATGCAGGCTTAGCCTGAGCCTTTGGCATACACCCTGGCTACTCTCCAGTTACTTAACTAGCTCAGTCCTCCGGAGTAAAGCTGCGAGGTAGTAAGTTTGTTTGATCCATAGCAGCAACAGACTCAAGAACTACAGCAGCTTCCAAGCTGTGTACTTGGAGAATGAGGTGGCTACAGGCATGCTGGAGCGCTGAGCACTTATGGGAAGAGACACCTGGCAGCAAAGCAGCAGCTCATCATACCTATGGCAGCCTCATCATCAGGGGGTCCCTCGTAGAGCAGCTCACAGCGGTACTTCTGGGCTGTGACGGGAGAAGGCAGGTGAATAGTGATCATCTGCAGCAGGGCATCTCCGGCAGGCAGCCACCGCCTCATCACGGCCTGAGCAGAAATCACAGGAGTAAGACCCAATCAGATCATTCACGGCCTGGCAGTTAACCTGCCTGTGCTCCCCCAACATCCCAGCAGCACCCTCCTACCCAAGCAGGTTTTGTAGCTGCTTAGTAAGCTCGCAGTTAGAGCAGTACAACTACTCGCCTCCTACCCACAGGCGATTCAGACCAATCTCACCTTCAGCAGGGGTTTGCCCTCTTTGTCCTTATCTTCACTGTCAAGTTTGATGTCCAGTTTCTCAATCAGTTTAGCCGCCTCCTCTTTCTTGAAGTTCATGATTGCATCGAAAACCTGGAAAAGCAGCAGCAGGTATGAATGTTACCAGTGACCCAGTTTGAAGCAGCAGCACAAATGTCTCTAAAGAGAATCTCTGTTCTGGTTCATCATGCTGCTGAATCCATTTCAAGGCTCAGACACATACTTGCCTGCACAGTATTTACTACCAGCCTCCCTGCCTGCACCGAGTAACAAGATGTGTCAGATACTTAAATTTCTTCAGTCAGACGAGTCAGGTCAAAGTGAAGAAATTTTCCATCATCACACACCATAACCAAACCACAGAGCATAAAGGAACCAGCCACAGCTGAACACCAAGGAACTCACCTTGAAGATGGGGTCAAGGATGAGCTGGCAGAAGGTCCTGGGTAGCTTCTTTCCATCAGGGCTGGTAGCAGATTTGCTGAACTTGCCAGTAGCAGGATCAAAATATCTGGAGAAAGAATCAAGTCAGATAAGTATAAATGCCCAGCTCAGCTACAGAAGCGTGGCTTGTTCTACTTCCTCAGGCCAGAGAAAAGAGCTGATGAGTAACAACCATCTTCATGCTTTTCCCCATCACTCTCAGGTTTTCAGAACTCACCAAAACACATTTAACTCATGTTGCCAACTCACCACCCCCTCCCCATTTATCTGTTTCCCATACTGCAAAGATTTCATAGGAAGCGGTTCTTTTGCTAGCACATGCACCAAGACACTGAGACAAGTGACACAGCCACATCCCCCCTCCTTAACCATCTTCTACAGCATCATGTCGCAGCAACACAGGGCTGATGTGGAATTAAGATCAACAGCCAAGATTCCTCACCTGTCTCCCCACAACTTCTTCATCATGTCTTCTACTTTCTTGGCACGCTCAGATGGATTCAGCTGGGCATCACCCTTGGCAGCAAACTTCGCAACATACATTTCAGCAAACTGTTTCAGAGTGAAAGCCCAGCCATGCAGGCCAGAACCAAAGCCGACTGTACCAAGCACCGGATCAATCTGAAAGGAAACAAACATGAGAGCCGGGTTATAGATGAAGAGCCACAGCTCTTACAGCCACAGAGCATTAAAAGCAGTCAGCCTACTGCATCCCAAACACCACCACCCAAGTACAAAAAGTTTGAAAATGGAGCTTCAGGACTATGTGACTCTTGCACGAGTTCTGTGACAGCAGTCATCTCTGAGGTCCAGGGACAGCCTGGCCCACACCCATCATTTTAGCCCTGTACCACAGAACTGGACTGGTTTTTCTTCACTTCAACCAGCTACGCACTCAGATAGCTCAGCAACCACTTTGGTTTGTGCACAGGTAACATTCCCATCCTTCACAGGAAGGCTCAGCAATACATGAAAGCCTGCAGCACTCAGGAGAGTGCTCAATGGGAACAAAGCGCAAGCTTTTTGTCAGAGCCTCCAGCCAACAGCATCACTCGCTACCCAGGAACCCAGCAGGGAGCAGTGCTCGGAGCGTGGGGACTGGCAAACACCTACTGGCCTTCCACTGCAGAAGGCAGCTGGGGGGGGATGCTGTGCAGGAGCCTAGGATCTCACACCACCCAACATCACAGATATTATACAGGCAAGAAGGTGTCCTATGAAACAGCACCCTTCGTAAAGGAAGAAAACATCGTTGTATTTATAGCCTCTACGTGCTAGAGCCTTGAACAGATGACATTGGAGGAAAGCTAGCAAGAGCTCCAAACCAGCACAAGCATCTTCATCATTCTGCTCTTGCTTCTCCGCTTGAAACAGGAAAGAACAACCACGGAGACAACTGCTCTCTCTCACTAAAGGGGATTATTTCAAACACAGCATTCACAGCCTCCCACCTACCATGATATTTCCCATGGGGCCACTTTCTCCTTCTCCATATGTGGAGATAATAACGTTCACATTTTCCACTATGCGCTGGAAGGTCTGGTACAGCTCTTCTGGCTCCAGCTGCAGCTCCAGCAGCGCTCGGTCCATTTTGTTCATCATCAGGACAGGCTTGATCCTCTCAGCAATGGCCTGACGCAGCACAGTCTCTGTCTGCACGCACACGCCTGCCAAACACAGGGGAATTAGTTATCCTTGTCTTCAAACTCGCCCAACATACACTCCAGTTTTATATGGCTGCAAAAACCTTACCAGAGACACAATCTACAACAACCAGGGCACCATCAGTGACACGAAGAGCAGCAGTGACCTCTGATGAAAAGTCCACGTGCCCAGGAGAGTCAATCAGGTTGATCAAGAAGCCAGAACCATCCTTGCTCTGCTTGATGAAGGCCAAATCATTTTCAGAAAGCTCATAAAATAGGGAAATAGCTCTGAAATAAAAGAAAAACTACTAAAATTATTATTTACGTTACCCCTCCCCAGTGCTTAGAAGCATCCTTTTATCCCACACAGATGGCTGCCCCTGGGCTTAAGGATTTCCTGAAGTATATTCCTGGGAGGCCAGTGTGGGAGATAACCAGGAGTGCAGGCTAAGAACAGCCCTTCCTATGCTCTTCTGAACCCATGCAATTAGAAGTGCCCACACAGGATTCCACTTCTTTCAACCAAGGATTTCCGCTTTTCCTACCAGGCCCAACCGCCTCTCATCCCTCTTCACGTCCCTCAGGGTCCTCAAACCACCCGTGGTAACACAGCTGCCAACATTGCCAGAGACAATCTCCACGCCACATCAGCAGGACTCTGGCAGACACCCGCCACATCCAGCGGTCCCAGTGCTAAAACGGAAGACTGAAGCTCCCAGCTGCACATCTGTTTCCCAGTGGCCACCAAGGTAGTGCTCTATGAAGCCAATCAATACTTGCTCTTCCATTTAAGCAATCCTCACAAACAAGAGAGGAGCTTCTGAACTAGACTAAAGAAAGCCTGACGCCGTCTTCTTTCACCTTGCAACCAAACCAGTGGAAGACTCAAAGCCCCCCCTGCGCTCAGACCATGCAGCAGGAACACTGGGGTGCCTGAAGGGAGGAAACTCACGTTGATTTGATGGTGATGCACCGTTCCTGCTCATCCTTCCTTGTGTCGGTGAAACGGGTCTCCCCCGCACGGGCAGAAGCAATGATACCAGCTTTGCATACCAGAGAATCAGTCAAGGTTGATTTGCCGTGATCAACGTGGGCAATCACAGACATGTTTCTGATGTTGGCCTTTTTGTCCATGATGGCCCGTATCTGGTCTACTGTGAAGTTCACCTTGAAGAATGAAAGGGGGGGGGAAGGAAAAACAGGGTATGAGAAAGGGCTTTGGTAGCTCTAAGAAGCCCAACCAACACCACAAATACCTGCCATCGCCACACTGACACCAGTTCTGCCCATGCAGCCCATGTCACAAGACAACCCACAGTAAGGGTACGGCAGACAGCGGCGCTGCAAGCAGAGGGACCTGGGGTTGCAGCACAAGCCCCCAGCGCGCTCCTCCTCCACCCCAACGTCCTACAAACCGCGGAACGCTGCCTTGAGCCCAGCTCTCCCGAAAAGCGAGCCCCCTCCAGGCGCTGCGCCGCGGCGGGCGGTGACAGCCAGGTACGCCCGTGCCACTGTCTCCGCCTGGGCCGCAGCGTTACATAAGGCACCCGCCGGCCGCTGCAAGGCCCCGTCCCCAGCGCCAACACCGCCCCGGTGCCACATCACGGCTGCTCGCTACCCCCCCCGCCGGCCAGGCGGCGTGCCGCCAGGCCCCACCAGCACCGGGAGGAGAGGACCCGCCTGGGACATGGCGCAGGCCCCCAAGCCCACTCCCCAGCCGGGCAAAGGCCTTGAACCCCCCGGGGACACTCCTCCCTCCCCCCGCGGCACGCTGGCCAGCCCCACCCCTCTCCCCTCAGCAGCGGCCAAGCCCGGCCCGCCAGGCCCCCGCCACCGCCCCCCGGCGAGCCATCCCCAACAGTGTGGCGAGCACAGGGCCCGCTCAGCCCCCCAAGGCAGCGGCAGGACGCAGGGCCTCACCATGGTGGCGGATGGCGGTGGATTCTCCGGGGCGGGGGGGTTACAGCAATGGCGGCGGCGGCAGCCCTGTCTCGCTGGCGAGCGCAGAGCGGGCGGAAGAGAACGCTGACGTCAACCGCCCCCTTCTTATACGCCGGCGCCGGCCGGGGGGCGGAACCTGCGCAACCAGTGGCCAATGCGCATGCGCTGCCTCGCCTCTCTGGTCCGCAGCGGCTAGTAGACTCTATGGTTGCGAAGCTATTCCGCCGAGGCGGGACCACGTGGCCGCTGACTAGGGCTGCACCGGGGCCTGCGGGCAGCTGGGGACGGCGGCTCCCGCGCCGCCCCGCCGTGGCTTAGCTCGGGCCGCAGCGCGGGGGAAGGTCCTTCCTCCCACCCGCTGCCGGTAACTCGGCTGGGAACCGGCTCGGAGGGACCGGGGTCGGTACAGTCGCTGAGGACGGTGATCCCCGGGGCGGCGGCGCTGCCAGAGCGATGAGAGTCCCCGCCGCCGGCCCCAGCAGAGCCCAGGAGGCGGTAGGGCAGAGCCCGATGTCAGCCGCGGCCCGAGCACCTGTACCGACCACCGTCGGATCCTGCCAACGCCGCTCGGGCACCGCCGCTGCCCGGTACGCCCGGTGCCCCCTGCCCGCCCCGATCCCGCAGGGTCCCCGCGTTGCGCATGCGCCGGCCGGCGCGGCCGTAAGAGGGGCGTCGGCACTGCAGCGCCCCCTGCTGGTCGGGAGGAGCGCGGCGGGGGCCCCGGCGGGGAGTGTACCGGGGTAAGGAGCACCCGCGGAACCCCGCACCCTGCTGCGGGCTGCCGGCCCCGGGCTGCTCCCGGGCAGAGGGCCGTCATACAGCGACAGAACTCGGGCAACGATGTGTCCCTGCCTGCCCTCATCGCCCCCGTACCACATCTCGGGGGTCCCGGGGGGGTCCCGGGGTGGGCGCACGGTGCTGCTCCGCACACGGGGCCTCATCCTGCAGCCCCGGACTGTGCTGCTGGGTCCCTCTGGGGAGCCCAGCGGCCCACCTGCTCCTTGGGCCACAGCGTGGTTCTTCGTGCCGCAGCAGGGCAGAGACCAGGATAATCCTGCCGAAGGGCACGGAATGGCTGTGCCAGGCCAAGGAAGACCCCACACGCGATTTCAGGATGGTTTCTTCCAACCCAGCGTGGGAAGGAAGGGCCAGACTCCTGTCCAATTGTCCCAGCAAGTTGGGAATCTCAAGCTCTGTGCGGTGAATAGCATTACCAGAGTTAGGAACAGGTCAAAGGGAGGTTATGCGCAAGGACAGAGGGACCCCAGATAGGAGGAATGTAACCTCCATCTCCACAGCATAAATATTTTGCTGGTTTTTCCTTCTTTTCAGCACCGCAGGAGGCCACTGCTCCACCTCCATTGGCTGCAGCGTAAGAATGCTCACACAAATCCAAGCTGCTCTGTCCCCATGCCACCTCGCCTGGCAGCTACGGTTGCTGCCAAATTCTCTCGGCACATCCCCAGCCCACATGTCCCCTCCACTGGTCACAGGCAGGGACTGGCAGGATGGTGGTGGAGCTACACCCAGGAGAGATTTGGCCCCCTGCTCTCCTGGTGTGACAGGATGAGTTATCAGCTGTTGGGGTTTCCATAGCAATCATTTGAATTTTTAGCACCAATACTGGCTTTTGCCAGACTGGAAGGGAACACTGGGGAACCTGATTAACATACCAGCCTGCCTAGGAAACTGACTAATTGCCTTTTTGTTTAATTAGCTTATGAGGTTGATGACAGGGAAAGGAATGTGCTGGAAAACCTCTCCCAGTGCAGCATTTCACCCTGACTACTGGGGTTACCTCCTGGTAACTCAGCCGAGAGCTGGCGAGGACCCCGCTGAGCACTTGCTGCTTCAAAATGGAGCAGCCAGACCCCAGGGGGAACAGTATCAGGCTTAGGAGAAATAATTTCTACCTACAAAGAAGGTATTTTTAATAAGAAATGAATTATTGGAGAGAACATCTCCTCTTGAAGCACCCATGGGGGGCACAAACCTGTGCAGGAGAGCTGAGGGATCTCTGGGCCACCATCGCCATGGAACAGTTGGGTTTAGCCAGAAGATGCCACACGTGCCATGGCAGGGAGCATGTCTGCAGGGAAGGCACAGTGGGAGCTTCTCAAGGCCGCTGAAGCAGGCACGCAGGGGCAAGTGGTATCCCTTAACAGAGGCCATTGGAGCATTTGGCAGCTCTGGGGTCCAAGATCCAACATGAAAAGTTCAAGTTCAAGTGGAGGCAGCTGTGGGGTGAGGAGAAGGATGGATGGGTTGGTGACCTGGGGGGTTCTCTTAAGGCACCCATCCAGAACCACGCTTGGGATTTTCCGCAGTGTTTTTCTCTTCAGAAAAGCCCCCAACAGCCACTTGCTCTTCCACAGCATTTCTCAGCAAAACCAGGAGTGATTGGATCTGGTGCTTGGCAGTTTCTGGACAAAGCTGCCGCAGCGTGCCAATGCCACCCAGGGCCAAAGCAAAGCCCCTGGCACCGGGCTGGGAGCTGGGGGGGGGGAGCCCCTCCCCCAGTGCCACCCCCAGGGCCCGCTGCCTCCAGCGCAGCCCTCAGTGGGGAGGGCCAGCAGGGCCCGGCGGAGAGGCCTGCACAAGGCAGCGGGACCCCGGGCAGGCCCGAGCCGACACCTGGCGCGGTGGGGCCTGGCCTTGGGCATCCACCTGACGCCATTTTGGGGGCACCATACACCGCTCCCGGGAAAGCCGCGCCGCCGCCTGCCCGCTGGCTCTCAGTCCCACTCGCCGCGGGGAGCAGCCCCGACCCCGCGCCCGTAGAGCATAGCGCCGAGGCCGCCGCCCCGCTTTACAGCGGCGCTGGCCCTTTAAGGGCGGCGGGAAGGCGGGGCGGGGCCAGTGCGCATGCGCGGCGGGGCCGCGGCCCTCGAGGAGAGGAGGGCGCGCAGGGATTGGGCGGCGCGCGCCTGGCGCGGTCCCTCCCCTGCCGCGGGCGTCACGTGACTCGGCGGCGGCTCCCGGCGCGGTGGACGCTGGAGGCCAAGATGGCGGCGGAGCTGGTGGAGGCGAAAGTGAGTGAGCCGTGCCCCCACCCCGCCGGTGGGGCCTGCGCCGGGCCAGGCAGGGCCGGGGGGGGGGCGGCTGCCGGCCCGGGGGGACCGCGGGGGGGCGGCCGGCACGGTCTCGGCCCTGGCCCCAGTGGAGAGAGCCGGGGGGGCGGCGCCCCGGGACTGCGCCCCCTCCCCCCCCCCCGCGTTTTACCTCAGGGGCTGCCCCGCCCCGGCTCTGGGCCTGGCCGCGGCCCCCGCCGGACCTCGGGCCTGGCCCGGCCAGGCTCGCCGCTCCGGGCAGCCGCCTGCCCCCAGGCCGCCGCACCGGGCCCCGGCCTCCCCCGCCGTTAATTCCCAGTGGTTAATTAACGCAGGTGTCTCCCCCGCTGCCCAGCGGACCTCCCTCCCCTGCTCCCCGGGCCTTCGCCTCTTCCTCGCGAAGGCCCGGCCGGTGGTGCCCGGGGCCCGGCCGCTCGCCTGGGGCCGGCGGGGGGGCGCGGCTGGCGGAGCGGGGCTGTCCGGACGGGCCCGGCGGGAAGGCTCGGGTGATCCCGGCCCCGCCGTGGCTGGGGTTGGCAGCGGGACGGGCAGTGCCCGGTGCAGGGGCAGAGCTCCCGGCTCTCTGTGGCGGGGAGGCTGGGGGCGGCCTCCGTGGCGGGGTGAAGTGAAAGGTCTTTGCAGCAAACGTGCCCGAGGTTGTGTGGGGCTTCCAAGGCATCTTGTGCCTTGGGGGTGGAGAGGCCCCCTGCTCTGCCTCGGATCTCCCCTTTTCGCTGTTCGCTGGCACCTCTCTGGGAGCCAGGACTTCCCTGTGTCCTGCTGTCGGTGCCCAGCAGTGCGGAGGACCAGCTGGCGGCACTTGAGTGGGCTTCATCTAACAACATCGTGAGGAGGCTGGTGCTGAGGGCGCTTCTGGAGCAATGCCAACGGCTGGGAAGTGTTTCGTGCCTGCAGGATCAGCTCATCGGTGACGATGTGGCTGGATGGCCGCACAAATAAGATTTGGAGAGGCTTGTTTTAGGAGGCACTGCCTTTCCTTGCTCTTGGGCCCCTCTCAGTGTTGTGTGCTGAGCCCAGGACTCCGGAGGAGGAGATGCGCTTCCAAGGCAGCGTGGTTGCCCCCGTAGCGGGTGTTTGATGGGTTCTGTGCCTCTTGCACGCCAGGTTTCCTCAGGGGGAGGAATAGACTTTAGCATTAATGATCTCAGTGGTGATCTCCCTACTGCTCATATTATCATGCAGGTCCAAGCCTCAGTGACGTTCTTTTTTGTCTGAAGCTTTTTCTTCTGTTACTGCTTAAATCTGGTCATCCTTCTGGATCTTAAATTCTTCAAAACGTAAACTGCAGAAGGCTGCAAGCTCAAACTCTGCTTTAGGCCCCAACAGTCCCAAGTGACCAGTGGTGTAGGAGCAGGGAGCGCAGGAATACCTGTCTGCTGCACTACTGTGACTTCCCTGGTGCCATGCTGTTGGTGTGCATTGCTGCCTTGATGTGTTTATCTTTGCGAATATGCTGTTTATCCTCAAAGTGTCTCAGAGGGGACAATACGCTTCTCCATTTTGTAGCTGAAGAATACTGAGATACAGAAACTAGATTTCTCAAAGATTGCTTGGGTGGTATCTAGTGAGGAAGCGATAGGAATCGAGATCTCTTGAATCCTGACTTTCAAGCAATTAAACATCCTTTCTCTCCTCTTTAAAGTTATCTACCTTTTTTCCCTCTCTCACCAAAGGTATTTTGGGACACATCACAGCTACCAAAAATTTTATCTACAGACAGTGGTGTTTATGTAACATCTTTTGGGCTTCCAGAAATGACAGATTTCACGAAAAAGGAGAAAATAAAATGGCATTTTCTCTCTAGTCTAATTCCCCCACATGCAAAAACAGCTGTTAAATGTTTCTGGAGTTGGTAGTAATTTAATTAAAAAAAAAAATATCTGTATCTGCTTTATTGAAGGAAATTATAAGGCTACTGTTAACTTCCACAGAAATCCTGACTTTTATGCTTTTTTAAAATTTATTTATTTAATCCTCAGACAAGAGTGAAGTATAGGTTGGGGAGGAGAGAGACCTGCTGTATCTCTGCTGCTTTGGGGTTTTTTTGTTGTTTTGGTTTTTACTGTGAGGTGGCTGCGTTTCTTCTTGAATTCTTGTGTTTCCCACAAACCAGGAAGGATATTGAATGAATACCTATCAAATATATTTTCAGGGCAACTTGAATTTTCAAAGATACGTACTTGATAAGCTTGTCTTGTGCACTCACAAGGCTGCTTTGTCGTAAGAGAGAACTGAAACCTAAGTCTGACCAGGCTCTAGCAGTAATTTTAACAGAAATAATTTCTAGTTCTTAATCTGATGAAAATTTGTTGAATGGTATAGTATAGTCTCTGAATTTGCTGACAGTTGCAGGCCACCTGAGTTTCCACAGCAAGAGAGTAGATTTTTGAAGATGAAGGTGCTATTTTACTGCTTATTGAAACACTGAAATTGGTAATACCAGTGCAACAGCAAGGCGGCTGCTGGTAGGGATCATGGGGGAGCACTTGGCAAAGCACCCAAATAGAATTTGGAGGCATTGTTCTCAGGGAAACATATTTCTCTCTTTAACAGTCTTTTAATGTCTTTCCATAGCCTAAAATACATTATATGTTTTTAAAGATCCTGTATATGTTGAAAGGTTTCTGAGGGTTTTTTGCCTGTACAGAAATACAGTGCGAAAGGGTTGGTGGCCCCAGTTCACTTAAATATCACCTGACTTCCAGTTCATGTTCCCTTTCTTCCTTTGCCTTACACTAATACCATTTTTGATGAAGTTTTTATTACCCAAAACTGCCTGGGAAGTTTGGATGCTTTGAGCCTCTGTGGTAAAGCAGTTGACGTGCTGTTTTGGAGGTGGGCCTACTGTTGGAGATGTTTTCCTTTGTGGCCACTCTTGTTTCCAGTCAACCTGTCTTGAGTACGCTTAGCATTTATGACAAATTATTTTTGACTAATTTGATGATTATCGTGGTGTTCCTCTGATTTTGGTGATATATCAGTTGATGGTCTCCTCTGTATTTGCTTTGCTCAAACAAGTAGCTAGGAAATGGGATGCTAATCAGGTGAATAACAGCTGATTTGAACAGAAAGTTTGGTGTCTGTCTTATAAGCAATTTATTTTTTAGTATTTTGGATTCCAGTTATAGAGTATAGTGAGAACTGACACTTTGAATTTTTATAACTGTAAGAATGTTCTTAATTTTTTATCCCCTAGAACATGGTGATGAGTTTCCGAGTCTCAGATCTTCAGATGTTGCTGGGTTTTGTTGGCAGGAGTAAAAGCGGACTTAAACACGAACTAGTCACCAGAGCATTGCAATTGGTTCAATTTGACTGCAGCCCTGAGGTTTTCAAGAAAATTAAGGAGCTCTATGAGACTCGCTATGCCAAGAAGAGCTCTGAAGTCGCACACCCTCAGCCACAGCAGCACCGGTCTCCTGAGGCACTCTCCATACATTCATCGTATGACCGCGGGAGCACCGTTGCTCGGACTTCTATCTCCACTACTAATATTGACTATCCTGCACTCTATGGGAAGTACCTTAACGGACTGGGAAGGTTGCCACCCAAAGTTGCAAAGCCTGAAGTTCGACTGGTGAAACTTCCCTTCTATACAACCCTGGATGAACTGCTGAAGCCAACAGAATTAGGTGAGTTTTCAATATGCTGGTGCATTCATGATGGATTCGGTCCGGGAGAAGAAAAATGAACCTAGTTTAAGTGTCAAAAAGGTGACAGTGTTTTCAAGGATCTGTGTGACAGAAGGAGAGACTGATTAACATGGTGGTGAATGCCCACCTCTCTCCCCTCATGCTTAGAATTTAAAGAATATTTAGATCTAGGGTTTTTTCCCTTGCTGTAGACCTGAAACACGGTCACTTTGAGATGTAATTTGAAAGCCTGTCTTGTTTGGCTGTGGTTTACATATCCTTCATTGGAAATACTGCAATGTTGCGAATCATAATCTGTCTTCCATCTCTGTAATGTGGCAGTATATTGAGGAAAATCTGTGTTGGTGTCGCATGTGTGCTGGCATATTCTACACTAATGCTGTTTTTCAGTGCTTAAAATACCTGACTTAAAGCCCCCTATGGATGAAAGAGGGTGGATGTGCACATGAAATAGTATTTCTGACTTTTTTTTTTTTTGTGCTTGTCATAATTATTTGTGCATGATGGTGTATATTTTGAGGGGCAGCTAGGCTAGGAAAACTGGAAGAGGTGATTTCCCCACCCCTAGGGTTAGGAGACTGATTTTTCATTGTCTTAATTCTAAGAAACAGCGAGTGTTGTCACTGATGTTAAATATAGCGTTCTTGTAGCGAAGACAGTGTATACGGAGGAGAGGTATCACTGTAGTCTGCTCAGCCTCAGTGTCTCATAAAGTCAGTGTGGTAATATCAGGCTTCACGACTAAATGAACCTAGAGCTTGGGAAGCTGGTCTGGCTTTGCTGAAAAAAATGTGCATGTGAATTGTAGGGGGGGGAAAAAGATGGAGATGTGATTGTGCAGGTACAAAAAAAAAGGACTAATCAGACTTTATGTAATTTTTGTCTTCATTTGGAGGCATTAAATATGTTACTGCTGTGACCATTAAAGTCATTGACGGGTGGCTGCCACTGTAAAGCTAAAAAATTTTAAATGCTGTTTGAAGAATGGGTTAGTTCAGTCTTAAATGTGGGATGGTGTTTGTTAGTCAGAAACGCAAATGTAGTATTTTGAAGGAAAAGAAATTTTTGAGATGTGGGAAAATCCAGTGATAGGCAAAGAGCTGTGGTGTACTTACTGTGATTAACAGATTTTGTTAAAAGTTGGCATTAAATCTTCTACATCAGATCAGAACCGAGGTCTCATTAAATTTAGTATCTCACCTCTGTTAGCTGACACCTCCCTCGGGTCAGCTTGTTCCCTAAAGCATATTTGACTCATTCTCCCTCTTGATGAGAACGTTTTCTGCTTAATGGTGGTGAGTAGCTGGGTATGAACAGATGTTCAGTCTCCATTGTCCCAGTCAGCTGTTCAGAACCTAACAATGTCTTCTAGACGCTTGTTTAATTTTCCCAACCTGGTGACCAGTAACTATTCCTTCTGCCTATGCCGATGTGAATAATAAGCATTTGTTTCTCTGTAAAACTGGGGTTATTTCAACACTTCATGGGTATCAGCTGCTCCCCATTGCTACCTGGAACAGCCAGGTGCTGGAATAACTTCCACATTAGAAGTTATGCTTACATGGGGCTCTGCTTAGTGTGGAAGGATGGTAAGACAAAGCGCTCTGAGGAAAGTCAAGTGTTTTTCCATATGGAAGCTGCATAGATCCATGCTTTGTTGCCCAGATTTCCCATTCCGTGTCTGGACCAAGTGTAAGCTTCTCGTCAGCCTCAGAAACTCCTTAATGGTGGATGTACCTGAAAAGAGATTTAAGACCTTGGATCTGTTTAGAAACACCCAGATGCTGTTGTAGTACCCCATTTTGCTGGGCTACCAAAGAGGTGTTTTAAGCGTATAGCTGCGGTGGGAGTAGGGGAAGGTTAATTTATGTGTTCCAGGCTCCAGTTGGAAGCATCTTTCGTAATAAAAAGGCTCTCTTGCTTCTTTGAGGCTATTGCCTTGAGATCAAAGGTGAGGATGCCTGATTTGGTCTGTAGCCAAGCAGATTCCCTGAAGAACTATCAAATTACTATTATACTCATAGACAAAGGTGGCTTCAGCTAAAAGCAGATAAATTAGGTCCGTTATGAACCAGCTAATGTCTCATACTTGGTAACTGCGCACACAATTTAGGTATTGAGTTTAGCATCTGAGTTATCTACATGAAAACAGCTTCTGCTGCAGCTTTCTGGTTTGGTCTAAGGATGTCAACATGAAAGAATTCTTCTAATTTACTGAAATTGCCGCAATTCTCTTGGGTAGATAAGGCTTAAAATTAAGATTGATCAGATACCTTTTTAGAGGGAGTGAATACTAATATCTTTGCTGCACTGTATTTTAAGTAGCTAACAAGTGGAGTATTTGTGTGAGCTCTGTGGTTTCTGAGCACCTTGCTGATAAGTGTACTTATCCTCTGGCACCTTTTTGGGTAAAGCAGTGTGAATACAGTTTTTGACAGTAATGGCATGCTGTAAGGCATTCTGAATGATTTTTTTTTTTTGTTGTGAATGTTAGCTGTGGCAGCCTGTACTTGCTGTAGATACTGAAGCTTCTGATCTTCTCCTGGAGGCACACCAAAGGAGAGCTTGCAGTGCAGCTGTGGGAGCACAAGGCCATGTAGTCTGGGAGGTCCTGCCACTGTCAATGTAATCGGGATTTGTTTTGAGTTTTTCCCTTTGATAACACCTGTCTTGCAGCGTGGTGTTGGTCCCCTCTCATGTGTGGGTGGTAAAACTGCTGCTCCAGTCCCCTCCTCTGAAGCTGGACTTCAGTGACTGTAAACAGGGCCACCGATTTTGTGGCAAAGCCAGCTGCCTTCTCCCAACTGCAGGGCAAACACGGCTGCATTGAGCGATCTCCAAGGAATCCCCACAAAAGCACATGCTCACACTTGCTATAGCTACCTAAACAAACCGTGGTATGCGTTAAAATGACTGCTTCTGAAAAGATGCCATACCAATCAACTTCATCTCCCCAAACCTGCACGAACACCAATACCCTTCAGTCGAGTCAAAGTAGTTCTGATAGCCAAGGAGGAAAAAAGAAAAGCCCACCCGTATATTGTCTTGTGCCCTGAGGTGGGCTCTTCTGGAGGTGTGGGGGTGTGAAGGAGGACTCACAACAAGCTCCCCAGCCCTACAGAAGTCTCCTGCCAGCAGCTCATCTCTGCCTGATCAACCTTTGGGATCTCTGGTCACAGTGATGACAATATGATCGCTCTTTCCTGGGGGTATTAATGCTTTTAGTGAGTTTGACCAATAGGTATAGTAGTGAGGAATGTTACACCTTAAAATAAAAACAAAACAAAACAAAAATACACCTTGGTGCAGGTAAACCCTAAAACCCTGAAATCAGTGGCAGGTCTGGCCTGCAGGATGGAGAGCTGCTGGCGAGGTTGCCTTCTCAGAATGGGAATCATTTGCAGCTACGTTGAGCTAAAGTCTTGAATATGGTTTGCCAAGTCCTTTTGGGTTTTGGAAGTTTCATGTCTTGACTCATTCTGAGGACTGCTGATCGAGCTCAGTCTTAAAAATTGATTTCCTGCTATTGTCAGCTGTTAAAATAGATCGATCCCAGCAGCGGTCTTACAAGTCCAGGAGCTGAGCTGTGTGCTGAGGCATCTGTCCTGAAAAAAGGATGAAACTCAGTTATCTTAAAATATTTAGCTTTAAAAAACTGTGAATTTTTTTCTGGCTGATCAGTAAAGAAATGAACAGCTGATTAGGTACCCTAAAGTTGTATCTCCTGGAGTTTGGGCTTATTATATCCAGCATTAAGATATTGAAGTATTGGGTCTTGACGCAGGTCTGTCCTGGAGAGGTTTTTCTTCCAGTCTCTCAGGGCATGCTCTCTTGCTCTTTTCTCCAAAGCATCCAGTTCTGATGGCTGTTGGCAACAAGGTATGAATGGACACATCCTGAGTCCATATCTTTTTGATTTCCCTTCAGCTGTTTCTTGTCCAGGTAATGTTGGAGTGCTTTATGTGACTCTCCAGCAGCTTTCTGGAGCACAGTTGAGAAGTACCCCTCGTTTTTTGCCGGGAGAAGAGACTTTCAAACTAAGAAATAAAGAAAATGGGGAGCACATGCCGCTGCTGCTCATTTCGCTTCACACACAAAGAGGAGAGCTAGTAAAGTAGCTGAAGAGAAACATCAGCACCTGACTGTATTTTTTGTTCTCCCATAACGGTGGTCGCACAGTCAAGCTGTGTAGCCCATTGGCAGCTGATGCCTTGCAGCCAGGGCTGCTGTACAAACTTGCCATCACATCCAGTATGTGGTAGTGGTAGTCTTTCAGCCTCCAGCAGTACTCACTTCAGGTGTTGTCAGCAACTATTTGGTGTGTCACAGAAGCGAGCAAATTAACCTGGTTTGCAATTCAGAAGTGTGCTGGTTTTGATGCTAGACAGTTTTTCTGGCAAGGTGATAGTAATTTTGGTGGATACTTCACAGGGTTTGACTTCCATCACTGATGGCATCCTTTGATGGTGCCAGCCAGTGTTGTGGGCAGCCTGCTTTCAGCCTTTTTTGTGCCCCCCCCCCCCCTTTTTTTTTTTTTAAAGGAAGAGTGGGCTGATATAAATGCAAAATAAAACATGAAAAGCTTCTCAGTTTTCCTAATCACGTTTGCTTTGTCTTTGTGTAGCTGAACAATCAGCAGAACAGCATATCTATAGACAGTTATTTAAGCAACAATATTAAAACAATTGTTGTTGTTCTTAATTAATCACTTTCTAAAAATAAGTCTTTATGAAATGCTTTACTTCTCGCTGGTTTTGGTCAAGAGACATCTGGATGGAAAATGGAATTAAATTAAAAGTCCATAAAGATACCATTTTTTTTATTATTTCTGAAAGCACCTTTTTCATTTTAAAAGCTGAGTTACCAAAGGAAAGTGTCTGTAGTCAGTGAATCAGATTGTCACTGTGTCTTCCAGGATCTTAGAGCTGCTGAAGTTTTATCCTTCCTTCATCTCATCTTATTCATAGACAATAAAGTGCACTTTCCTACCTCTCAAATTCTGGTATGTTGGCTTTGAATAAACTAGCAGTTGAAGTGATGCAAAGAAAAACACCCAAATCTTGCTAAAAAGGAGAAGAAAAAAAAAAAAAGCTGTTTTATCACTTCGTGTTCTTTGTGTCTGTCCTGTGACTTTCACCAGCTCAGGGTCACTTCAGTTGGAAACGTGTACTGAGAATAAAACTTAACGTGTTTGAATTTATTAAAAGGTATGGAGCAGAAATCATAACGTAAGTTCTTCACATCTCAAGCTTCATTTTAACCATGTTAAATGCATTTGACCTTAAAATTATCAATGGATAAAAAGCCACAACTAATGCTGGGTTCTCTGTTCAGTATTTCTGAAAGTGAACTGCTCTAACGCCCTACCTATAAATACACCCTCAAGGTCACCTGTTTGTAAGTCATGTTTTGTCTCTTCCAGCTGTTTTCTGACATGCTTTTTTTAATTATCTAAGCTGATCTTTTTGTTGTTGTTGTTTCCTTTCTTTTCCAGAATCAGACTGATCAGTCTGGTATTTTCATGCTTTCATGTCATGCATAGGTTTCTTCTTCTGCTTCTAGTTCTGGTTCTAGTCTCCACATTGTGATATCACTTATGGTTTGTTCTTATGTGAACACATGATTGTTGGCTCATTGATTATTTGAGGGGAGGAAAAATAAAAAAGAAAAAGCAGGTCCACAGCCACTGTGGACTGTTGGTGTGCTAACTAGCGAAACAGGCAAGCAATAAATGAGCAAAGCTGTAATCAATGGTAGATTTACCAAAACACATGATGTTTGGGATTCTTGTGCAGAATGGGAGGAAACAAGACTTGGAAATAAACATAGCTCAGAACATAAAAAAATCACCTTGTGCTTAGCAATGCAAGAAGAACTAGATATTATCAGTTTGACGTACAATCTTTTTTTTTTCCTCTTCAGTTCCACAGAATAATGAGAAGCTTCAGGAAAGTCCATGCATTTTTGCATTAACACCAAGACAAGTGGAGTTGATCAGAAATTCCAGGTACTTTGCATTGGGTATTAACAGTTCAAGAAAATGTAGCTGTATAATTCCTCCATGTTCCCTCTTTGTGGAAGCTTTTGTTCTCTGCAAGGAAACACTGTTTGTTTGAAGATATTAGCAAACAGGCTACTTCTCATGTGAAGCAGATAGCTCTGGGGGAGGTGAGCTGTACAGTTTTACCCATCTAAGTCCCTAAGTTTCACTTCTGCTCCTCTAATCTTGCTTTTGAATAGTCCGTTTGGGCAGGAAAAGCGGTATGGAATCGTTGATGACCTAAATTCTCTGTTGAGCTTGTGTTGTGAATATTTGCAGGTTTTTCTTTGCATGAAAAGTTCAAAAGCTATACATGTAACGTTGTTTGCATCTGAAAGAAGGATTCCTTGTGGTAAAGGATGCTATAGTAACTGCATAAGAAAACATCTTGCACCGATTAGGATTTACCCTGACCTCTGTCGTGATACAACTTTTGATTCACACAATGAAATGCCTAAGAGATGTCAGTGCAGGCAGGAACGCTTCCTCTTTTACTGACCTGCTCCCTTTGTCCTTGCTGCTGTGAAAGGACAATGATGCAGAAGAGGTCCTCCAAAGCTAAGCGTAAAACCTTTTAAATATTTCTCTTTATGGTAAAATCATACTGTTATCATAGAGTTGGAGAAATATGATGTTTCTTGAATATCCAGTGCTTGATTACTGTTGTGATCCCAGTAGGTCAACAGAAGCAGTGCATGGGAAGCTGTTTGAAAACTTAACAGAAAGGAAATGATATACTACGGAAGTCTTTAAGGGTGATAAAAGACTACACGTGTTGTAGCTGATTCTTGATGCTCTTTTCTCCATATATTCAGACTTGTGAGAAAAATTTCACTGTCAGTTACACGACTGAAATATTTCGTATCGGGAGTCACAATAAGTTTTTCCTTGTCTTGAATGATCACTCAGTGCAGGTCCATCATCTTCCACTGCTTGTGGGTGGTATCCAGATGTGTTCCCCCCAGATCTAAAACTGCCACATCAGCTCCTGTCTGTCAGCTGAACTGAGGTTCCATCCCTTCCACTGCCAGAATCAAAACATGTACGCTAGAACACTGAACTGGAGTGGGAAACACTTTCACAGGCAAATCAAGAGTAATTTTGGGATCTTATCTAATGGCTTGTGTCCTGTGCAAAATTAGAGTATGTTTTACACTTTTGTGTAAAGACTCCTAATAAAATACCCTTTTTCTGTGGTATGTTTCTTTCCTGATACCACTTGAAATCCTGTTATCAGTAGCTGACTGAAGTTAGCAATATTCACAGTTGTTCTGCTGGTGCCATAATACTTGGTTCCTTGATTTGCACAAACACCTTTAGCTGAATAATTGAACAAAGGGAATCTTGAAAGAATGCTGTCAGATAGACCTGACCTTAAAACCTAGTTTTTGTAAATGCTTACAAATCAGCAAGAGGATGCCGAGCAAATTGATACCTTTCACCCAACACCTTTACAGTTTTGAAAACCCAGAGAAAGGCTGTAGGTTGGTGCATTAGGAAAAAAAAAAATCACAGGACCACTGATAGTTTCAGGGAGAATTGTACAATTTAAATAAAATTCTGTAAAGTAATTCTGTTAAAGGTCTCTTAAAAAAAAACAACAAACAAAAACTAAAACTCTTGAGCCTGGCAAAAGCGACAGCTGATTTTGGTTATTCTGGGGGATTTTTTGTGGGTGGTGTTTGTTTGGGTTTTTTTAACATAATTAATCTGAAGTTTCTGTTTTTTCTTTAATTTACTAGGGAGTTGCAACCCGGTGTGAAATCGGTTCAGGTTGTGCTAAGGTATGTCTGAGCATGGGGATGATGTAACATCAGGTAGAGAACAGGGGAGGAGGGAATGCACTACCAAAAGTAACTTTCAGTGTGGTTTTTGTAGCTACCAAGATAACTTGCAGTAAGTTGTTTGCTCACATGCCTAACGCAAGCATCTTAAACTCTGCTTTCTAACCTCTGCCTACGTGTACTGCTTGAGTTAGTGCTGCAATAGCAAACAGCAGTGTGTCAGATTTTGCTGCCCAGGTATGGAGTCTGCATCCGATCTGGGAGAGCCGAGTGGAATTGGCTTTGCTTTGGCCAGATGAGGGAGCATGGGTTGGTGTGGTGATGGTTGGCTGCTGGTACCTGTTGATGTGCAGAGAGCTTTGAACATGCAAACCGCATGGGGATATTGAGAGATGTGTCGTTTCTTTACAGAATCTGTTACACAGACACTAGTTCTCCTCAGGAGGATCAGTACCCTCCGAACATTGCAGTGAAAGTGAATCATAGTTACTGCTCAGTGCCGGTAAGTCAGCTCAGCCAGAAGGTGTGACATTGCAACTTTGGAAGGACTTGTGTAATTTAGAAGGAAATTGGTTTCCTGATGAATGCAGACAAGAAGCCAAAGTATAAAAGTGCAGCGCTTAGTTTAAAGCTATGGATTAGCTATGTTGCTAATAAACTGTTCTTGCAAAAAGTCTTGTTCCTTTTTTTACTTTGTGCTTGGTCTGACTGTTCAGCTCCCTTCTACCCCCTCCTTGAAAACTGTAGGTGAGTAGAATTTAGCAAAGCTGATGAATAGATGTACCCATGTAGAAGCATCAAAAATTTATATATACTTAATCTTTCTGCCTTAGGGCTACTATCCATCAAACAAACCTGGAGTGGAACCTAAAAGGCCCTGTCGTCCCATCAACCTCACCCATCTCATGTACTTGTCTGCAGCGACGAACCGCATCACCGTTACCTGGGGGAATTACGGGAAGGTACGTGCCAGAGGAGATTGCACAGGACTGCACGAGCGAGTGCACAAGAGCAGCCTCGCTCATTCTTTCCCTTTCTTGTCTCATAGAGCTATTCCGTGGGGCTGTACTTAGTGCGGCAGATGACCTCAGCGGAGCTGCTGCAGAGGTTGAAAACCATTGGGATCAAACATCCGGAACTCTGCAAAGCTCTTGGTGAGTATGTCTGCTTGTGAGGTGGCTCGGGGAGGCCCATTGTATGCCTGTCAGACTGCAGCATTCCTAGTAGCCAGGCTGCTCAAAATGTGCTTGGGATCTGCTGCCAAGTTTTATACCATTTCTTTTATCTGGTTGTATAAAAACACTTTGTGTTTGAACAGACCTGTGAAGCTGTTATGTCAGTCGTGTGAAATTGCCCTAGATCTGTGTGCAAGTGCAGTGCTTCTGCAGTGCGTGGTTCCTGTGGCTCTGCAGAAGCCCTGAATCACTTTAGTTGGATTTAGAATTTGTCCCCAGGTCGTATCGTGGTGAGTGCCGCTGAGGGCCAGTGTCGTTCTGACGCGATGCCTTCATGCCTTCACCTGAGTAGTTATGAGCTGGCGAACATTACCACAGCACCTCGGCCTTGACCCGCACTATTTCCAAAGGAGATTTCTGGAGCAAGGGATCCTGGTGAAAATGTCCTGCTGCCCCCAACCCCCTGTGAATCGTAGGGGCTGGCAGTGGGATTTCACCACCAGCACTTTCATATGCGTTGAAAACTTCAGAGAAGAGATGATCCTGAGAGATGCTTATCCTAGACCACTCAGGTAAATCATTGTGGTATGAGGCAAATGCAAAACATTATTGAAAATGAGGGGAAATTACCTTGCTGAGGTAGAATCTGACTTGCAGCTCATGGGTCTGGTAGATTTCCAGTTATTTAATGTTACTGGAGAGAGTAGAGAGAGCATTCTTACTGTTCAGTGCTGCATGGGAGAGCTAAAACAATGGATCGTTAATGGTCTTTAAAACATACTATTCAGATCATGGACAACTCTTACCAATTATAAGAAACATGATCTTGAAGGTAGATTGTAGTTCATAGGGGAGATGATGATTTCAGGCATGTCCAGTCTTCAGGCACCTAATGCATGGCTGCTTCTGCCAAACTTTTGATCTTTGTGTGAAATGCAGCATTTCTGCAGCAGATGCTGAACACTTCTGTATCTCTGCGCCACACCAAATAGCGTCCACGGCAGTCTTGATCATATTAGACCACTCTGACAGCTAGCACTTACCTGTTGACATAAGAAATGAAAATTTCCATTTGTTAAATATCCACCATTCTCAGAAGCTTGAGGCTCTGGCTGTGCTCCCTTTTTTGCCGTTCACCAGAACCTTAACTGAATTGAGCAGAAGCTGGCTTTTGAGTTGTCCCGAACTGCAGAGGATCCTCTCATTCTCTGACACTTCTTGACACCAGGCTGAGCAGTCTGTGCTGTTCCCTTCAAAGCGAGCACGTGCAGGATGGCCACTCAATCTGAGAGCGGCAAACAGGTTCTGAAAGCAGCTTTCTCGCCTTTTCCACTCGGTAACAAGTGTGTGCCTCCAGTTCTGCTGAGTTAGATAACTAACAGCTCTGGCTGGACTTCAGGGCAGAGGCAAATTGCATTTAGTGACCTTAAATTTAACCAAATAGGAACGTTGTCTTGTTTCAGTTCCTTTGGCCTAGTTACTGCTTGGAAGTTGTTTGGACATCTGAAACTGGCAAGCACGAGTAGCTTGTAAACTTTGCTTTTATAGCTCTGGTCTGTTCTGCAAATGTTTCCATATCACGTTCGTTGCAGCATCCCTCAGTACTCACTAGAGCTAGCCTTTGACTTTGGTTGCATCTCAGGGCTGACTCATCTTTTGCATATGCTTCTGTTGACTTCTGTATAGGAACGTTGTCTGAAAGCAGAGGTGCTTACATACATGGCTGTGGGTCCAAAAGCAGTCTTAAGGCATCTTGATTCTAATCAGGAGGTCCTAGAAAATGCCCATTTCTCATTCCCATGCATCATAGTAATTGATGCACACAGAATGCTCTTACAAAGAACTTTACGAAAAATTAAGCCTGGATGAAAACACTCCTAATGTGAAGAAAACAACACCAAATCTTGTAATCTTGTGGAAATTTCACATCTGAGAAGTCACTCTTTAATTAGAGCTGTGTGTTGCAAAACTGCATGTAGCCTCATTGTCTGGAGACATCTTGTTATGATCTGAAAAGGTCAAAATAAATGGTTGACTTGCTCCAAAGAAAAATGGTGATGGAAGTGTCAAAGGCCTTTTCAGACAGCAGTGTTAGCAGCAGCTACTCTTTAGGAGTTGTGTAGTAGTGTAAAGCTAATTTTTTATGGTGATTCTGCACCTTGATGTGGGACCTGCACATCTGCTGCTCTTTTTGATTTGCCTGCAGCTCCTCTGGGTTTTCCTTTCCGGATGCAGCAGCGGGGGCAGGGTTCTCTACCTCCTTTCCTAACATCTGATTCTTTCCAAATACATGCTGGATCGCTGCTTGTGACTGTTTTTGCATGGCTGCCTTGCTCTTTGAGCTGTCTGCCCTGGTACCTCTGGGTCTGCTTGTAGTTCCTGTGAAACAGTCTGCTGGAATAAATGAGCTGGCCAGCATATAAATGGAAGAGTTACAGCCTGGTAGCACTAAAAGGAGGCTTGTTTATTTGATGGGGTAATGATGGGATGTGGTTTCCTGTCAATTTGACTGTACCCCATGTTTGCTTACTTCGGGGAGGAGGAGCTTTTTCTGCATTTCAGGGGACAGTTAACCCTGTCCTATTGCCACTGATCTCAGAAGGGAATAAAATCCATGATCCTTATGCTAATAACCAGTAAAGTCTAAACTGACTTCGTTCCCGAAGTCCTGCCATGTGCTAGAGCTCTATCCATCCATTCTTTCCCTCCCTGTGGGAAGTTCAGGTATGTGGGTGTCTTAGTCCCGTCCAAACTGGGACAAAGTTAACTCCCGGTTTGCTCCATTGGTATGGTATTAACACGACAAAGCTGGTCAGCGGCATGATTTTGTCTGTGTACCCCAGCTGCGAGCCTGTAGCTTGTAAGTAAGAGGTGGAAGCATTGCTGAGAGAGCGTTAGCAGTAGCTAGCAGGTAGCATGCCCTCGTCCTGACGCCTGAGTCGGTTCAGCCTCCTTCATTTGCTCTGCCTGCATGGGAGGCAGCATGTGCCGTTTGGCTGGGAGAGCTGGGTCGCTGGGACGGGAGGTCTGTATGAAAACGTGAGCTTCCTGGTCGACCAAGAAGTGTGCTCCAGCTGGGCTGTAGACCACGAGCCGCCTCGCCACCCGTGAGGTTTTTTGCCTAGCCAAGCAGCGCCTGCACTGAGCGCTGCAGGTTGCGTAAGGCTGGTCCAACACAAACGGTTTTCTGTCTCTGATGTCCTCTGTCCCTGGCTGACAGAGGTTGTCATCTGTGGGGAAAATGACTCATATGCAGCCAAGGGCTGTCGGTGAGCTGCTTGACCTGTACTACATGTTTCTAGGGTCTGAGTTTGCATCTGTTACATTTTGTGCCCTCTACTCTTACTGCAGTAAAAGAGAAGCTGCGCTTGGATCCAGACAGTGAAATTGCCACTACAGGTGTTCGTGTCTCTCTTATCTGTCCGGTAAGTCTTGGCAATATATTTTAGTCTGTTTTTGTCAAGAAACCCTATTCTGCTGCCAGACCAGCTTCGCAAACTAACGAACCTTTTTGCTTAGGAGGAGAACTGTCTGGTGATTGCTTGGGTGGCTTTTATCACTGATCTTCTCTTTGGTTCAACAGCTAGTGAAGATGCGGCTGTCAGTCCCGTGCCGGGCGGAGACCTGTGCACATCTGCAGTGCTTTGATGCAGTCTTCTACCTACAGATGAATGAGAAAAAGCCCACATGGATGTGCCCTGTGTGTGACAAACCAGCACCCTATGACCAGCTAATAATTGATGGGTGAGTCCGTACTGTCCTCAACCCCTTTCTTCCTCTGCTAGGTGTGACATCTTGTCTTTTGGTCTGTGCCTCTGATTGAAGCTCACCTTGAAACAAAGTTGGAACCTTATTCTGCTGGCGCATAATATTCTGACTTTAATCGTCTTGGTGTGTTAGAGCAAGACTGGACTGTCTGTTGTTCTTAACTTCTTTGGATTACACTACAGCATGTTGAGAATCAAGCACTTACTGCCTCACTTTTTTCATCAGGCTGGTGAACCCGCACAACTAGCCATCCTGGTTGACAGATACCATGCTGCATGGAATAAACCACTTTATGAGCACCTGATAAGATGATTTTTGATAGGAAACATTGTTCTGTTTTCTTGTTGGTGTGAGGCGCTCATCAGCTCACAAGCGGTTCTTGGCACGCTGTACATTTGATTGGGGGACCTTCTGTGCCAGCTTGTAAACAGAACGTCCAGCCCTTGAGGTAGAGGTACAAATGCAGTATTTGGGTTTTGTACAGTCTGTGTGACTGTTGCAGTACAATTTATATGGCCGTTGTGAATATCTTAGATGGGAAGGATGCCTCGAGTGGAGCTGTTTCTGTGTTTTGCATGCCTGCAGGGGAAGGAAGCAGGAGGTTCAGATGCACTGGAAGGACAGAATTAAAGCGCTTTGGATATATTATCCAGGCTAGAGGTTTTGCAGATCTACCTGGGGTCCCTGGGCCTTCCACCCTGGTTCCTCTGGAGACACCCAGTGTTGGTCGATCCCTGTCAGCAGGCTGAGCCTCTGCAGCAGGACCTTGGGGTGCTCAGGGGACTCCCTGCTGGGGTTTGCCATCCCCCTTGGTGTGGGAGGGGACACCGGTGCACTCGTCAGATGAATGGGGCGTGCTGGGAGGGAGCAGGCGTTTGGTACAGCACTTTTAGAGTGGGGTTGTGAAGAGCAGATGGCAAAGTTTTGCCCCAGCCCTGTGTTTCTGTCTGGCTGCCATTCAGGGGCTGCTGTCTGCCCTGTAGTGGGCCAGAAGGACGGAGCCACACCAGCATCCCCATCCTCAGTGTTCCCAGCCAGGCAGCCCCTGTCTCTTCCGTGTGAGGGATGTTCTCTTTCTACTGTCTTATTTTGAATGTGGCATAGCTGGAGTAGTCCTGTAAAAGCACAGGAGGGAATTAAAGCAAAGTAAATTCCAAACAGCATTTGGAAAAGGGTGAGGCAAGAAATGCATGCCCCAAGCCCTGCCAAGAGTTCTCCGGCTGTGAACTGGGGAAAGGTTGCTTTAGACTTGGCACTCAACTTGTCTTAGTTTTCAGTCCGTACGGGAATGATGTTTCCCATATCTCTGGACGAGAGTTAGCTTGCTCTGTGTTTTTAACAAAGAGAGGAGCAGAGGGCTCGCCATAAGCTAGGAGAGCTGGAGTGCTGCAGTTCAACAGTACAAGAACATTTTGGAGGTGATGCTCGTATGTCTGAGTGAGGTTTCATCCTGGAAAGCCTAAAAATGCAGCTGTGTGCCAAGAGGATTAGCCTGAAAAAAACAGGATATCTCCCTCTCCTTGTTGCAGACCCGGTGGATGGTGTCCTGTATGCAAACTGCAGAACGAGCTAGGCTGACAGTAGGGGCCACCTGAGGCAAGCCAGAAAGCTGGCAACGATGCTCGTCAGCTCCAGAAATGTGGGTTCCAGAGGCTATCTCTAGAGAAGAGCACAGTAATTTGCCTGGCTTTTGTCCAAGAGTAAGGGAAGGAGCAAGGAGTGAATTTAATGTGAACAGTGATCTCCACCTGACCCCGAGAAGAAGCTTTGTTGCCTCAAAACACAGGGAGCCTGTTTTATGGGCTGGGACCACTGATGTCCATAGTGGTGCTAGCCAAGCTGAGAGCAACCCTGAGGACTGGTGGAGCAAGATGCATGGTTCTTGGCTTCAGGAAAATGATCTCCACCCTCGTGGCTTGTTTAATTGATCTCTAATGCAGGTTCCCTCAAAAGTAGGAAGAGTTTAGAGGAATTGTTCAGGTGCATCCAGCTCCCTTGGCACACAAGGCAGTGAAGTGAGCAGACAAGTCTCCGCCTGGGTGGTATATTCCCAGGGCCAGGCTGATAATATTCTGAGCATTGCTGCGTTTGTAGGTACTGATTTGATCCAGGAGTTGTGGCTTTTTAGACAGTCTGAAGCAGCTTAGGCAGAGATAACCTGTTTGCTTTGTCCTCCAGCCAACACAGACAGGAAAATCCAGTTCCTTTGAGATCTCTAACAAGGCTGCTGAGACTGAAGGGGAAGGTACGAGGGGCTGGATTGTGGAACCTCCACAGGTCAGCAATGCATGTGTCCCTCGAGGAGGAGGAGGAGGCCGCCACTAGTGAAGGCTCAGCAGATTTCTTTGTCCCTGCTCTGCAGTGCTCAGGACTGGGTTTCGGTGCCAGTTCTGTTGGATGAAGGTAGTCTTCAGACCTCCCTGAAAGTAAGCGAGAGGGAACCTGGCAATCACAGCTGGATGCTGTTAGTCAAAAAAAGGGGTGTAGGCTCCTGAGGAGGTAGTTGGTTGGTCCAGTCCAAGATCCTCTGGGCCTTGTCAGCTTTTTTGGAATCACAGCCTTGAAGGCTGGATGACAGGGCCATCTGTGGAAACACATTTCCTACTTGAGCAGGGAGAAAGCAGAAACTTTATCCCGCTAGTGTGCCACAGATAGTTTTCTTCAGCTTGTAAGATGTTTGTTGTTAGTTCTTCTTTATACTGAAGGGAAATGCTCAAGTCCAGGAGTGAACAAGGCTTTGCAGAACTGTGGTTCCAGTAGTGTGTCCGAATAAACATACCAGGCAAACGGTGGGACGTGTCAGAATAAAGCAGGTACCTGGTTCCTGAGACACTGAGCAAGGGCCTCGTTCTGGTTAGTGTCTGCAATGAGAGGTGGCTGACAGCGAGGTGTCTATGCTGGGTGTGTTTTCAGTGGTGAACATGTTTTGGGATTTGGGGTTTTTCTGTTGCAGGAGGCTGCTTATATTGCTTTGGTGGCTGCTGTGGAGCTTTTGGGAAATAAAAATAGGAAGGAGGGGAAGCGCTGCTTGTTGAACTGCTTTTTTCCTAATATCCTAAGATATTTTGGTTTTTGCTAATGCCTTGGTGTGAACATACCTGCACCAGCCCTGACATAGCTCTAGATGGGGCATCAGACGTCTGGCTGGAAGCGGTACCACAGACTTGGGAAACTGGGTGAAGAGGCAAAGCTGTCTTCTAATTGTACATAATTAAAATGTTAGTTCATGGTTCAGGTACGTTGTCAGCAAGGACTGGGACAGTTTGCACTGTCAGAACCTGTGCTTGTTTTATGGGAAATAAAACGAGCCCTTGACTGCAAGGGCTATCTGTTTGGCAGCCTTCTTCTAACCCCAAATTTCTTGTAAATTTAGGGCTGTTTAAGGTGAAGATCCAGGTTGATGGCCCGTCGCTAAATGCATTCTGCTGATTGCTTTGAGCTTAATAGATGGCATCTTTTCTCCTGTCCAGGCTGCTGTCAAAGATCCTGACGGAATGTGAAGATGCAGATGAAATAGAGTACCTGGTGGATGGCTCCTGGTGTCCCATCAGAGCCGAGAAAGAGCGGAGCTGCAGCCCTCAGTGTCCAATATTAGTTCTAGGTGAGCATCTCTGGGGCTAAAGACTTTAAATTACTGTAGGAAATGGGCCCAAATTGCAAAGGTAGAGTTTCCTGACTGGCTTGGGAAAAGCTGAGTGATACCTTAACATGAGTTTGACTCTCGGAGAGCTTCCTGTGGATAGCCCCTTCGGTTTCAGCCTCTCCAGGAATGAGCAGCCTCCACCAGGGCGCATCATGTCCCTGCAGAGGAGGGCCCAGCCCAAATGGGGTTGTTCAGCGAAGCTGGGTTGTTGGTGGCTTTGAACACGTTTGTCATATTGTGCACCTCTGCAACGACCCCCAGAATGTCATCGGCAGGACCAGCCCGGAACAGCACTGTATTTTTGTGGGAAAAGAGGATTTTGACGAGCAGGGCTGTCTGTGGGGCAGCCTGTGCAGCTGGGCCCTCTGGCAGGGGCGATGTCTGCTGGTGGGGTTGGCGGTGCGGTCGTGCAGCTTCTTGCTTCGGCTGAGCCGGTTCCTGGTTCTCAGGCAGGTGCCTTCCGAGCGGGTGGTGCAGGTGCCGTTGGGTGCTGTAGCCAGTTCTGACCCCAGAGAGAGCATTAGGTTTGTGGCATCGGCTCTTTGTAGGTGGCTGCTTGGATGCAGTGTGTTTCGTGTGCCCCTTTGCCCTTCAGACTGGACATGAGGAAGCATTTTACCGAGAAGGTGCTCAGACACTGAACGGGCTCCCTCGAGGCAGGCGATGCCCCAAGCCGCTCCATGTTAAGAGTCAAGTCAGCCAATGCCCTTAGTAACGTGCTTAGCTTTTGGCCAGCCCTGAGGCTGTTGGCCAAGGTGATCGTTGTAGGTCCCTTCCAGCTGGGCTCGTCTAAGTACCGCGCAGCAGTGAGAGACCAAGAGTGCCAGGGCGTCCCCTGAGCCTTGACCAGTCCTCTGTTCCCCCGCCTCTCTCAGGTTCCTCAGATGTGAACGGGCTGTTGCCCACTCCGAACAGTAACGGTGAGAATGGCAAGGCCACTGCAGATGTTGTGGATTTAACACTGGACAGCTCGTCATCGGAAGAAGAGGAGGAGGAAGACGAAGAAGAAGATGATGATGATGAGGGACCCCAACCAAAACGACGCTGCTCTTATGAGAAAGGTTTAGTTTCTGCCTGCTGACTGCGGAAGCAGCTCTGAATCTCAGAATGGACAGACTTGAATACTCTGGTGCTTATTAAACTGGAGGAGGGGGAGAATGTCCTCTCCCACCTCATCTCCCTCCCTCCCTGATCTCCTTTTGACTTTCCTATTCCAAATTAATCATTAAAACAAGATAAAGAGGAAGAAGAAGAAAAAGAAGAAAAAAACCCACCAAACCACAAACGAGAAACAAACCATTGAGCTGCTTCTTGGTTGGAAAACGACCCCACTCAAAGCCTGACCCCGAACTGGAGTCGGAAGGAAGGAAAGTGTCTTAAGCCAGGCGGTCGGGTCTGCAGCTCGCTGCGCTCCGCTGCCCTTCCCCGGGACGGTTTGGATGGGTGGAGTTCACCTGCAGATCTACAGGACATCTAACTCCCGTGCATCTCCAAAGCTGTGTGCATTTTTATCGTCTTGTTAAATAACCATTCCTTAATTAATCTAAAGTTTTTGCTGGACGTGTGAGTCCGGGGTGGGGAGGGAGGGGGGAGTGGGGAGAGGGGCCGGAGAAGGGTGGGTGGGCGCGGGAGGTTTGTATAATCCAGCAAGCATAGAGGGGGATTTTTAGGGGTGGGGACGGGGGGCACGGGGTGAGAGGGAAGAGATGTACGATTGGAACCGCACTGTTCTAGATAGGAGCTCCAGCAGCTCTGCACCTCATGTAAAGAGACACGTTTTAAATCTTTTAAACCTAATCCGAAGGTAATGTAGAAATTGTGCGTAGTGAATCGTTTTAGTTGAGCAGAAGCCATGGGGAGGGTGGGGAGGGTTCGAACCACAAATCTGTTGTATTTTTGAAGTGCAATAACTTGGTGTTTTTGAAGACTTAAAAGGGCTGCGCATTCCCTTTTCTTTGGAAGGCTTTGTTTCTGGAGGTGGTGGCAGTGACCTGCAGGACAGCTGGACACCTGGCACGTGAGGAGGAGCGGGGTGGGGGGTGAGGGGTGCTTGGGCCTTCGAGAAAATGCCAGGTGGGGGAATCTCAGTTTCTAGCCAACTACCTCGGTAAACTCCAATTCAGGTTTCTTTCAGTCACGAACCAGTGTGCGGCCCGGCACCGGCGCTGCTGGCGGCACTGTTGGCAGGGTGTTGAGGACAGAGCCGAGGGATGATGCGTGGAGCCCTGCGACCACGCGTTAACAGCCTCTGGACTTTCCACTTCTCTGTTCAAGACTTTGGTCCCAGACCCAAAGCTACTGCTATGCTCTTGATGGCAAAATGTTGTTGTTCTTGAGTTTGCAAACGGTAACCTTTTTGACTTTGTCTTAGAGAATTTTTGTAGTTAACTTTGCGTAAGCAGCTCTGCTGTTCCGCTAACGCCTCTGAACTCTGTTTTGCTTTGGATCTTGCTGACTTTTCTGATCCGTGGATGAGAGTAAACGTTGGAAGGAAGCTGGCCTCTGCCTCTGCCTCTCGCCGTGCCGCTGGGAGGGTGGTGAGCCGGAGCAATGCCCCCATGCCCAGCGTGAGGGGCATCGCTGCAGCTGAGGCTGCCTGAGCAGCGTCTGGCCATGCTGCAGTGAGACCCTCGAGCTCAGTGAGGGGCGCTTGGTGTCACCAGGGGCGGCCCTGCTGGCACCTCGGCCTCCCTTCGGCCCTCTCCTCCCAGCCGCTGGCACGTCCCCGTGACGGCAGCGATGTGGCAGAAACAAAGCGACGGCACTTCCAAAGCGCTCATCCTGCGATTGAGAAAAAGCAAAAGCAGGGATGATCTCACGTCAGCAGAAAAGCCACCAAGGTCCACCCAGAACTGTTAAAAATCCTTGTCAGTGACTTGCCCAAAAGCAAAGAATCACTCTCTGGATGCTGTTGAGCAGGAAGCTGTGACCTGGCATATGTTGGAGGATTCCCCTCCAAGTTCCCAGTCTCTCCCGCGCGGGGCTGGGATCCTGCATCCCCTGCCCACCGTGGGAGGGCACCGGGCAGAGGGAGCATCCCGCACTCCCAGCCCTTCCTGCCCATTGACATTTTATCTCGGCAAATGAAAAATGGAAGGCAGGAGGTGGTGGAGGGGGGGGCTAAAAAAGCCCCACGCTTTCTCCCCAGGCATCTTGCGAGGGTGTCCGGCCGGCGGCCGGGGGAGTGGGCAGCAGGCAGGAGACGGCCGCTGCTCCCTTGCTCTTCTGCTGTTTCCAGTCTTGCTCCCACAGAGAAACCCTTATTTGTCCGACATAGGCTTTTCTTTTCCTTCTCTTTTTTTTTTTTTGGTTTTTTTTTTTTTATTTTTTTTTCTGTTTGCGTGTAAGCAATATGTTTTCAGGTTTAAATGGGGACGGGGGTGGGAAGGGGGATTAAAACAAAAACCTGGGTAGAGCTCAAAAATTAAGTTTTACTGTATAAAGTTCTGTGGCTCACATCCCTGGCTGCACAGTAGCTTTAGAGTCCAGTTTTTTCTAATATTTGTATTCTAATTTAATTGCTTTAAATTTTCCAGGCCAAGCCACTGTTTGGAAACATCATGCTTCTGTTACTGCTTTCTGTTTGAGTTGGCCAGCTCTTCCTGTACATATGTTTTTTCTTATATCCTGTTTTTTTCTTTTTTTGTAAAGAGAAGAGAAAAAACAAAAAGAAAATTATTTTTCTTTCCCTCAGTACACATTCTTCAAAGTTCAAATTATAGTGTTTGTTAAATAAAAAGAAAGATTTACATTTAATGCAGTGTCGGCTTGTTGGGATTTGTCCCCGGGGTCCCCAGGAGCTCCCCGGTGCGTGAGCCCGGAAGGGGGGGGTCTGTGCATGGGGCAGGGGGGGCCCAGGGCAGACCCCTGCTCCCCCACAGCCCCCCGCGTACTGGGGGGCAGCGGGGGCCGAGGTGGGTGCAGCGAGGGCCCGTCCCCACGGCACCTCGGTGCCACTTCGAATTCCTCCACCTCCAGCGGATTAATCATTTTATTTATGAGGCTTAAAGGTCCAAATCCCGCTAAACCCGGGGCTTTGCCAGATAAACAGCCTGCTTTGCGAAGCAGCCCGTTTGTGAAAACACAATTAGCAAACGCTATAATCTGCACTAATTACCGGGCCGGGCCAGGAGGTCTCCCTGCAGCTGGCGGCGGCGCGGGGACCATGGGGGACACGGTGCCCAGGGGACGGCGCCCGCCCGGGGCCTCCTTCACCATCGAGTCCCTGCTGGCGGAGCGGGGTGACGGGGCGCCCCACAGCCCCGAGCCCCCTGGCCGGAGCCCCCCGGCCGCCCCCCGGCCCCCGCCGGAGCCCGGGGACAAGCCATCGCAGTCCTACATCGCCCTCATCTCCACCGCCATCCTCTCCTCCCCGGAGAAGAAGCTGCTGCTCTCTGACATCTACCAGTGGATCATGGACAACTACCCCTACTTCAAGAACAAGGTGAGGGGCGCCGGGGCCGGGCCCTTGGCTGGGGGTTCCCCCCGTGTCGGTGGTTTGGGGTGGGCCGGCAGGGAGCTGAGCCCGGGGTGCTGGGGCGGGTGCGGGACGGAGCTGGGCTCGGCTCACCGTGTCTCTGCTGACCCCAATCCACCGGGAAAGCGTGTGTGTGTGCCGGCACCGGGGCAGCGTCAGGCGGGCACCGGGGGGCTGGGTTCTCCAGGTGGGTCGAGCACCGTTCACTCTGGTGCCTACTGACGTCCCGGAGGTGCACGAGGTGGGCGCGATGGCTGACGGTGCCTCTCGGCCCAGGAGAAGAGCTGGCGCAACAGCGTCCGCCACAACCTCTCCCTTAACGAGTGCTTCGTCAAGGCCGGCCGCAGCGACAACGGTAAAGGCCACTTCTGGGCCATCCACCCCGCCAACCTGGAGGACTTCGCCAAAGGGGACTACCATCGCCGGCGGGCCCCGGCGGCGCGCCCAGCAGGTGAGCGGGGGGGCTGGGGGGGACCTGGGGGGGTCCTCAGCGGGGGTTGGGGCTCAGGGTTGACCCTGGTGCTCTCTTTCCCCTCGCAGGGTGAACGTCGGCTACTACCACCCCTACGCCCTGTACGGCCTCGGCTGCTGCTGCCCCTGCTGCCCCCCCGCCACCCCCCCGCCCCCCCCCCCCTCACCCTGCCCGCACTGCCCCCCCTCGCCCTGCCCACAGCCCCCCACCGCTGCCTGCCCCCGCGCTGGGGCTGGGGCCGGATCCCCGCACCCCGGGGCCCCCGGCCCCCTCCTTCCCCGGCCCCCCTTCCTGTAGTCCCTGGCCCAGGGCTGGGGGCTGCCCATCTGGGCCCCCCCAAAAGGTGGGGGCAGCTCCCGCTCAGGGACTCTGCAGGTGTCACCTGCTCTGTAGCCCAGCCTCCCCCCCCCCAGGTCACAGGGTCACGTGTCCCCCCATCACCAGTGAACCCCGATGCGCTGGGCTGAGACCCCCCATCCCCATGCCCCAGTGGGGACACCCCCCCCACCTCCCTGAGGTCCAGCCTTCAAGGGGCACCCCAGGGGGGACCACCTGCCCCCTGTTCTCCCATCAGGGCCAGCCCCACCCCCACAGCATCACCCAGGAAAGGGGGTCCCAGCCCCCCCGCCGTGGGCTCAGGCACATATGGATGGGGCTTAAACCCTCCAGCGGCAGCCCCTGCCCTAATTATTTTCTTACTAATTGTCCCTGACGCCCTTAATGAAAATCGCGGCTCCCAGGTGTTAAGTGGCATTAGGGCGTCTCGCTAAGCACGACGACTTGGCCACTAAATCCCGGGAGATAAAACCCCCAAAGCTCTTCGCGCTCCCGAAAACTAGGAAGCTTATGACACTAATTAATCCGTTAACATTGGCCGTGTCCTCTGGGGGGGCCCCGGGGCTGGACCCCCCGCTGGGGCGCAGGGAGGCAGCAGGGTCTGGGGGCTTTGGACTGCGGGGTCCCCTTGGTGCTGCCGGTCGTGTCGCCCCCCCACCTGCCTCAGTTTCCCTGTTTGCAGCCGGTCCCCACCGGGGTGGGGGTGGGGGGGTGTACCCCAAACCCCGTCCCCAAAGGCCCCTTAAACCGCGGCCATCTGGGGGCCGGCGTTTGCCCCGGCACTAATCTCTGCCCAAACGCGATTACAGCCCCCCCGCCCCCCCGACTCAGCCCCCCGCAAGCAGCTTAATGGGGCCCGATCCAGCCATGGGGGCACTGGGCAGACTGGGAGGGGGCACCCGACTCCACGCTGGGGTGGTGGGACCCCCACCCTTTGCCATTATTTTACAAGGGGGGGGAGTTGCTCCATTTGGGGAAACTGAGGCACGGTGACCGCCTGGGACTGCTGCCCCCCAACGCCCCCTCACCCCGACACCCCCAAACCAGGGCCACCCCCCCGCCTGCTCCCTGCAGCCGTGGGTCACCCCCTCCAGCACAGCCCCCCCAGCCCCAAACCACAAAAAAAGGGAAAAAAACACCAAAAAAAGGAAAAAAAAAACCCAAAACCCAAGAAAACCCGGCCCCCCTCCCCCGAGCCGAGCCCCCCCGCGCTGCTGCCCTCCGTAAGCTTTTCCACCTCCCAAGAAGACCAAACGGCTGCGTGTGTATTTTTAATATATAGTTTATTTTCTTTTTTTTTTAAAGCCCCCCCCAAAGTGCAATTTTTATTATTTTAATTTTTTTTTTTCCTCATCTCCCACACTTTATAAAGAACTATCAAAGTTACAATCTATGGAATGTCTTTTCTGTGCTTTTTTTTTTTTTTTTTTTTAATTTCCTCGCCTCGCTCCTTTACCCAGATATACCACAAAAGTAGTTTACACATAAAAACCGCTGAAACCTTGCGAGTGCTTTAGATAGAGAATCTCTTTAATAGATTATATATAAAGACGCAGAAAAAAAAAAAAAAAAGGAAAAGAAAAAAAAAGAAAAAAAGAAAAAAAATAAAATAGAAGTGGCCCCGTCTTGAGCATCCTCGCTGGGTCCCCGGGCAGAGCTCGGGCACACGCGTGACCCCCCCACCCCAGGAGAAGTTTAAGCTCTCGGTGTGTGTGTGTGTGTGTGTATATATATATATATATAATTTTTAGAAAACACAACTTTAAACGCAGCATTTTTGCTACTTGGTACGGCCCACCCGGCTCCCCCCCCCCCACCCCGCAAGAAAGCTCCATCCTGTGACGCCGTGGTGATTTGCTCTTTTTTAAAAAGTGTTCCTCTTTATTTAAATAAAACTTTTCATAATAAATCGAAAATATAAATAGATATGATATATAGCTATATATATAATTTTTTTTCTTATTTCTTTTTAAATAGGCGAATGGGGCCGGGGAGGAGGGGGGGGGCTGGGCTCTGTCCCAGCTGCCGGTGGGACCCTCGCCCCAACATGGGGGTGGAAGGGGGGGGCACTAACTGGTGGGTGCTGAAGGAGAATTGGGGGGGGGGGGGGGGGGCAAGAAATAAGCCCTTTTCCTATGGAAGAACAAGCCCCCCCCTCTCCCTGCCCAGCCTGGGGGCCAGGACCCCCCAGCTGGTCCCTCTGATGGGGGAGGGGCTGTGGGGCACAACCTGGGGGGCTGGATGCAGCATCTTTACAAGCAGCGTGGGGGGCAGGAAGGAATGTCCCCCCTCCCCATAGCCCCCCAGCCCCCAGGAGGGGGTGAAGCCCCTGCATCTCCCCCCCCCCGCCTTTGCCACCTCTCAGAACCCCAAACTAGCGAGGTGAAACCCCAACTGTCCCCCCCACCATCACCAGTTGCTTTGGGGGCAGGGGGACACCCCAGCCCTGCCTGGTGTCTTGGGCCAGGACCCCAGGCTGAGCCCCGAGCCCCACACTAGCTCCCCCCACTGCCCTTACACTGGGCGGGGGGGGGGGCAGTTGGTTTTGCCTCTTTTGTACCAAAAACCTTAATTTTCTTTTTTTCCTTGTTCAGTTTGACCCCCCCCTCACATTTTTTCCCGTTATTATTATCATTTCTTATTTTTCTTTCTTTTCCCAACCCGGCGTAACTCAGCAGTATCTTTGGCAACACTTTATCACAACCTGAATTAAAAATAAAATAAAATAATGACAATAACAACAAAAACCACCTCTCGATGCTGAGCTGGGGCAGGGGGAGCGGCTGCGGGGGGGCCTCGTCGCTGCTGCGGGGCTGGGGTTAAGGCAGGCGATGGCAGCGGGATGGGGTCGGGGATTTTTGCTTTTTTTTTTTGTTTGGTTTTTAGTGCAAACTTAAAATTTGTGCTAAAGTGTTGCCAGCAGGAAGGGGGGTGGGTGCAGGGCGGGGGGCACAGGGGTGTCGCAGACGCTCTCTCCACGGGGAATCCTGAGACTGATTCTCTCTCCTCTTCCTTTTTGTGCCATTTTCCCTTTTTTCTTTTTTTTTGCCTCCCCCCCCTTCCCCTTTTTTTCTTCCCCCCCTTTTTTTTTCTTTTTCTCCTCTCTTCCCCCCTTCCCCCCCCTTTTTTTTTCTTTTTCTCATTTTTTTTTCCTCTCTTCCCTCCCCTTTTCCTTTCCCTCTCCCTCCCCCCTTTTTTTTACCCCTTTTCCCTCTGTGCCCCCCTTCCCCCCCCCCTTCCCCACTGTCCAAGGGGTGCCCAGGGAAGCCACAGGGTTTATCCCCCCAAGTGCCAGAGGCCCATTTGCCCGGACCCCACCCCAAACCCTCCAAGGCTCCTTTGGGGCTGGGGGGGGGGGGGGGGGGGGGGGGGGCGGGAAGCAGCAGCGAGGAGCTGGGGGTGGGGGTGGAAAAACCAGGGAGAAAATTAACACAAACTAGAAAAGAGATACCACAACTCTGATTACAATAAAGAACCTCAAGTAAATGTCTATTTACAAATCCACGCTTAATTTTTTTTGTTGGTTTTTGTTTTTTTTGTTTTTTTGTTTTTTTTTAAATATGCCAGAATTAGCCAGTGCTACGCAAAGGTTCAGCCCGGCCGGGGTCTCGCTGGGGGGGGGTTGCTGCTGAGCCCTCCCCACCCCAGAGCCCCCGCTGCCGGCCTGGATCTGAGTCCCTCCGGCACCTTCCCAGGAGGATTCGATGCCCAAATCTGAATTTGCCGGCCCAGGGGGGAACCGGGAGGGATGCGAAGCCCATGGGGAGCATCACGGCCCCCCCCGGCTCCGGGGTGGGTGGGAGAGACGTCTGGACAGCACTGGCTAGAAAACATCAAAGAAATAAAATTTAAAAAAAAATTATAATAAAGGGTGTGGGGAAAAATGAACAATACACAAAACCAAAACAAAACCCCATGATTCCTGCCTAAAATTCAAGCTTCCATGGTTTTTTTTGTTTTTTAATTCGTGAAGTGCAATGACTTCGGAGGGTCTGGTGTCAGGGCATGTCACAGAACCTAATTAGCACGTTCCTCCCATCGGACACCTTGCGGCTTTTATTACTCCATGAAATATAACTTGGATTCTGCCTATGGTTTTGTTTTTCTTTTTAAATATATATATATATACACATTTTTCTTACAAAAATAAATTTAGGATTTTTTTTTTAATAATATTTTTTTTTTCCGTAGAAGTTGGTTTTCATTTGTAAACATGTTTTGCTTTTGCTTTTTAAATTAAGATAAAGTGATCTCAAAGTACCCGTTCCATTGCAAAGTGCTAAGACTTCTTTGTTTGTTTTTTTTTTATTTTTTTAGCATGGTTTTTTTTTTTATTTTTTATTGCTTTTTCTGCATTAAATAAACATCCATCTCTTCCCCACCCCCACCACTCAGCCCTCCCCCCCAGCACACACTCCCCTCTCACTCCCTCTCCAAAATACATTCGGCCAAACCTGCTCTTGCTTTGAAAGTAAAAACAAAACACCAAAAGGAAAAAAAAAAACAAAACAAAACCAAAAAAAAAAAAAAAGGAAGAGAATCTAAAAGTGCTTTCAAAATAAAAGGGCTTAAAATCTCTTTTTCATTTAAAAATGTGCATTCAGAAAACAGGTGACCAGCTGAAAGGTGCCTTTTCTTATCCTCTGCTAACCCCGAGGGTTATATACCCGCCTCTAGAGCCATATAGCATCTATATATATATATATATATATAATATAATTTGGGAATGGGGGCTGGGGGAGCCAGGGCCACTGCAGCTCGCCTCCCCCCCTGCCCAAAGGTCTCCTGCCCCTTTAAGGGAGACCTCAAATAACCTTTTTAGAAGGAATTTGCCATTTTTAGGCGCTTTCGGGGCGTGCGGGAACACTGCTGCGTTGACTCAGTGCCTAAAATATACGGGGGGGGAGGAGGGGAGGGGGGTGTTCCCCCCCCAGACCCAAATTCTGCCGGGGGGGGCGGGTGCTGGGAAGGGCCTGGTGGGATCTGCGCTGTGCCAGGTCCAGCTCAAGCCCCTTCCCGGCACCTGCCGCACCCGCCGGGATGGGGATGGATGCAGGGATGGGCACTGGGATGGATGCACTGGTGTGGTGGCAGGTGCTCCAGCCAAGCCAGCGTCCCCAGCCCCGGGTGTCCCCAGCCCCGGGTGTCCCAGCCCCGGGCGTCCCCTGCCCCGGGTGTCCCCAGCCCCACGTGTCGGCCACCCGCTGCTGACCGCAGCCCTGCAAAATCCTGCTCATCCACTCACACGATTAGGCAATTTTCGGCAATTTTGGGCCATTTTCTACACCGACCCACAGCTGTCGGCTCCCCTCTCTGGCAAATTCAGCTTCGCACCAGGGCTGGGTGGAAAGGACCCGCACCCCCTACCCCAAAAAAACGACCCACCTCTGTCCCGGGACGCAGCAACCACAACATCTCGCGCCACCGGAGCTTCAATTCCAAAAAGCGGAGGGGGGAAGGCTGCCCCGCTCCCCCGGCCCTCCGAGGCACCGTGTACCGCCCGCCCTGAAAGAGCCCTTCTGCTCCTACCACTTTTTTTTTTTTTCGATTTTTGCTTTTTTTTTCCTTAATAGATCTCTCTCTGAAATAAGTTTTTTTTTGTTTTTTGTTTTTTTTTTTAACGTGTGTTTGGACACAAAAATAAAGCTTTGGATTTACATGGAAGCTCTTTTCCATGCGACAGAGCCACTTTCCATCCCCACCCCGTGCTTCCTAGCGTCTGCCTTTCCAAGAAAAGGTCCTTGGCTACTGAGGGATCCTTGGGGAGCCCCTGCTTACGATGGGAAGATTGGAAACGTAATATATATATATTTTTTTTCTGTTTTTTTTTTAAAAAAAAGGAGAGAAACATCTTTAAAGAGAAAAATCGGAGGAAAAGTACTAACTAGATTTTGTGACACTCTGTTTTTTTGGTTTAGGAGAGTCCTTGCGTGTTACCCTCAGACGACCCTCCTGCTACATTCAATCCTGATGCTTCATTATTTGAATTATCCTCAAAGTGCTGCTGCTCCTCGCCGTCCCTCTGCAGGGTGTCCTCTGATTCTTGACTCTCCCCACCGACTTGAAAACTTCCATCTTCGGGGTTCCCCGTAGGGGTGGTAGGCAGATCCCCAGCATCTCTCACCCGGGGTTTACGGCCCCTCCTGGATGGAATACCGTTGCATCCATCTTTTTTAAGGTGCCTGTGCAAGTGGTCGGAGCGGACGAAAGTCTTGCGGCAGCTGTCGCACTGGTAGGGCCGCAGGCCGGTGTGGACGCGCATGTGGTTCTTCAAGTCGTAGTTGTGAGCGAAAGCGGCGCCGCATTGCTGGCACAAGTACGGCTTCTCCCCCGTGTGCTTCCTCATGTGAACCTTCAGCTTGTCCTGCCTGCGTGGAGAGAAAGGACAGGGGGGGCAGGTCAGCCTGGGGGTCTGCCCTGGGCCTGGAGCCCGCTACGGGGTCCAGCATCAGTACGGGGCTGAGCAGTGCCCGGCACCAGGCTGAACATCGGCTGGTACGGGGGCTGAGCATCGATATGGGGCTGAGCATCGGCTGGTAGGGGGCTGAGCATCGATATGGGGCTGAGCATTGGCTGGTACGGGGGCTGAGCATCAGTACGAGGCTGAGCATTGGCTGGTACGGGGCTGAGCATCAGTACGGGGCTGAGCATCGGCTGGTACGGGGCTGAGCATCAGTACGGGGCTGAGCATTGGCTGGTACGGGGCTGAGCATTGATATGGGGCTGAGCATCGATATGGGGCTGAGCATCGGCTGGTATGGGGCTGAGCATCGATACGGGGCTGAGCATCGGCTAGTATGGGGCTGAGCATCGATACGGGGCTGAGCATCGGCTGGTACAGGGCTGAGCATCGATATGGGGCTGAACATCGATATAGGACCAAGCATTGATATGGGGCTGAGCGTTGCCTGGTACGGGGCTGAGTGCTGCCTCGTATGGGAATGAACATCAATACAGGACTGAGCATCAATATGGGGCTGAGCATCACCTGATACAGGGCTGAGCATTGATACAGGGCTGAGCACCACCCAGTATAGGGCTGAGCAGTGCCTAGCACGGGGCTGAGTGTCACCTGGTACAGGGGCTGAGCATCACTGGGTACAGGGCTGAGAATCTGTACGGGGCTGAGCATCACCCAGTATGGGGCTGAGCAGTGCCCTGCACAGGGCTGAACATCAATATGGGGCTGAATGTCACCCAGTACAGGGCTGAGCATCCATATGGGGCTGAGCGTCGTCTGGTATGCGGCTGAGCATCGATACAGGGTTGAGCATCCATATAGGGCGTCACATGGTACAGGGCTGAGCATGGATATGTGGCTGAGCATCACCTGGTACAGGGTTGAGTATCAGTACAAGGGCTGAGCACTGCCCTGCACAGGGCTGCACGTTGCCTGGTATGGGGCTGAGCATCAATATGGGGCTCAGCATTGCCTGGTATGGGGCTGAGCATTGATATGGGGCTGAGTGTCACCCAGTACGGGGCTGTGTTGCCTGGTATGGGGCTGAGCATCGGTACGGGGCTGAACGCTGCCCAGTACAGGACCAAGCATCAGCACAGGGCTGAGCATCAGCTGGTACGGAGCCAAGCATTGGTACATGGCTGAGCATCAGCACAGGGCTGAGCACCAGTATGGGGCCCAGCACCGCCTGGCCTGGGGCTGGGTGGCCGTGGCAGGGCCCACACTGCCGAGCTCGCTGCAGCCAGGGGAGGGCAGCTGCAGCAGCCAGGCTGGGGGCCAACAAGGCCACGTGAGCACAGCATCTCGCTTCTTCCTGAAGGAGAAAAAAAATCAGGCCCAAAAGCACGTGGTGGCAGCGAGGAGCACCATCCCTGCCCGGCGGAGGGCGAGGGAACCACTCGCCTCTGCCCAAGTGGATCTGGCCCCATCCCTTGCTGCTCTCCCGCATGGAAGAGGCAGGTGCCAGCCCCGTGCCCCGCCCCCCCCCCCCACAGCCACCCCTGCCTGTGCCCCCCGGGGGGGGCGGGGGAAGCTCTGCAGCACGATGCCACAGAAACTCTGAACCTTGCGGGGAAGGATCAAAACACCGAGGCCCTTGTGTCCACCTCTGGTTTTAATGCAGATCCCACCGGAGCTGGGAAGGTGGGCCTTGCTTAAAGCAGCGTGGCATGCAGCAGCACATCAAAACAGCTTTTTTCAAATAAAATTTTATAATATATATAATTTTATAAGTATTTATAATTTTTATAGACTCACTCTGCCTTTCTTTCAGAAGATTAAGAATGCCATTGCCGCTCCTCCCCCGTGAATGCCGAGGAACCAGGAAGCACAAGCAAGCAAAAATCAGCACAAACCGCCGGGCTCTGGTCCCCACCTGGCGACGAGGGGGTGGCAGGGAAACACCCCACGCAAAACAGCCCTGGCTCCTCCTCCTGCCTTTACCCCAAAAGCTCCTTCAAGAGCAGGGACTGCTCCTTGCTCAGCAGGGTTCCCGCACCCAGGCTTCCCCAGCCCACCAGGATGCACGGCCTTGTTAACAGCACAGGGAAGAGATCTGTTTTCAAGCAATACGCTGTCAAGGGATGGGATGAGGATGGGGAAGGAGAGCATGGTGAAGGAATGCAAGATAATGGTAAAATCGAGGGGAAAAATCAGGATGATGGAGTGCTCAGTCAGGTTTGCACCCATTCTTGCATTGGGAGCCTCTGAGATAAGGCTTCAAGCACAGCCTGGGTGCTGGGGAGAGAAGCAGCAAAAAGCAACTCATTGACATCGCTGTTGGGAAGCCCCCAGAGCAGAGCTGGGCCAGCAGCTTGGGTTTATCACACTCTGCTGTACCCCACGGCAGGCTGTGCTGGGGGGGTGAGGCTCACGCACCCCCAGAGAGCCAGGTGAGAGCAGAAGGAGCTGGAAACCAGCCGGGACTTTGAGCAGCAGGCTCATGGAAGGTCTTCCACAACCACTGCGAACACCAGAGCCGAGCTCAGCAGCCGCTGTCGGGGCGAGACAGGCAATGGGGCACAGCGGGGCTGAGCACGGCTCCCCGTCCCCGTCTGGGCTTCCCCATGCCCAGACGGCAGCTGGGGGAAGAAGCAGGGGGTATCGCTTGGCTGGAAAATAGCGCAGCCTGGGTGTAGGATGAAAGGGCCTCGTTTATGGGGGTGGGAGGCAGCTTCCACCCCGTTCTCTGCAATGCCAGGCCCGCCCAGGAGCACGTCCCCATCCGAAACCCACAGGAGGAGGCCGAGATCGCCAAGCGACGAGGTGGCACTGCCCCACCGCCCTCCTCTCCCAAAAAGCCCCCCACCCTCCCTCTCCGCCACCCCCAAGGCCGATGGCTGCCAGGGACCCTGTAGCATTTCCACATCTTCCAGCTCCCGGGTGCGTGAGGACCTTGGACCGCTCAGGTGCGGCAAGCCGGATCCTGCACAGGGCTGTGTGCGCAGCACCCAGGCGCCCCGACACACGCGGGACAGATCCGGCACGGGGCAGGGGGAGGTGCCGCGTGGCAAGGCCCAGGCACAGGGCCTGGTGCTGGGGGAGCGGCGGAGGGCTGGCATCCTGCCCCCGCCATTATCTGCATTCCTCAGCTATCCAACGTGGGGCTGGGTGCGGCCACGGCCATGGCGCACCGAGGGGAGGGGGCCAGCAGCGCCGGGGGCAGGACACAGCCTCCTGCCCATGTCCCAGCACCAGAGGCTTCACCCCAGACTGCCCACAGCGGGGCACAGCCCCATAGACCCCCCTCAAGGACAAGGCTCTGGGGAAGGGCTGGCCCTGGCAGCAGAGCAGTGGGCACTGGTGAAACTGGGAATGTTTCAGCAGGCAGAGCAGGCAGTCTGGCTCCTCTGCCAGGCAGCCCACGCAGCCCCTCAGCAGGGCCAGGGGGGCACTGGGATGGGACCCCCGCCCCAGCTCAGCCATCACAGCCGCAGAGACCAGAGAGAGGAGGCGGCGCTGCAACGCGTGGACTCGAGTGAACCGGAGGAATCCAAACAATAACCCCTTTCTTCAGCGTTCCCGCAGCGGAGGGAAGGAGCGGAGGAACCCTGATTAGAAACAGGGCTGAGGCAAACGCCCCCGGGGAGCTGAACCAAGGCACTGGGGGGTGTTGTTCGGGGCAGCCATCGCTTAGCCCATCACGGTTACTGAGAGATGACACAAGCAGTGCAAGGTCCAACCTCTTCCCAACCCAACTGCCAGCCAGCAGCACTTCTGTCACCCCACAGAGCCATTTCTAAACGACTCTCGCCTCAACCCTAGGCGCTTTGGCCACGATGGAAAAACCAAGGGCTGCAGCTCCATTTCATCAACCACATCGTTTGGCCTCAGCAGAAGCCCGGGTCTGGCCAGGTTTCCAGCAGAGTTCAGCAACTGAGGACACCGGGACAGCACGGCACTGGCTATCAAGCACACTCCTTGAGACATCTCAAGGATCACACACCCAAATTGCTCATCTCTTTGGAACAAACTCTGGCCCTCCATATATCCAGCTCACCTGTTAAGATGGAAATTAGTTGAGCAGATAAAATGGCACAAGACCAGCCCTGCGCCAGCCCCCAGGGAAAGCCAAGAGCTGGTTTTGTGTGACAGTCCCCTCGCCCGCAGCGTCTGCCCACTCCTTACCTGGTGAATCGGACTTTGCAAATGTTGCACTCGTAGGGCTTCTCCCCGGTGTGGGTGCGGATGTGGCGCGGCAGCTTGCCAGCCCCCTGGATCACCTTCTCACAGATGGGGCACTTTTGGAATGCTTTTGCCCTGATCTTCTTCTCCACCTTCTGGGACCAGGACGGATACACATCGCCCTCATTCGAACTGCCGAAATATTTCAAGTAATAATCCATGACCCCATCATCATCCTTTCGGTCATCCTCCCCGAGCTGCTGTCTCCCCACAGAATTCATCATTTGCTGTAGCAGGGCACTAGCAGCCAAGCCATCCACCTCCCTCGCATCATCCTCCGTGTCCGCTCCAGCAGGAGCGAAGCTGGGGGAGTCGCCGGCTTCCTGCTGGTCCAGAGGCCCCCCCAGGGTCCCCTCCTCTTCTCCCGGTGTGGGCAGGCCACGGCTGCTGTAATGTCCATTCTGAGAAGGTGAAAATAGAGAGCCAGGAGCCACCGCCTCCTCCTCCTCTCTGTCCAGCCACATGGCTGGGTTGCTGTCAGGATCACAGTCATTCACCTTTGGTCTTTCGTTTAGAGGGGCTTGCGAGTAGAAGTCCATGCCATTGCAGTCCGGCTCCTCCTCCTCCTCTTGGCCTCGGAAGTTCAGTCTCTGAAGGTCTCTCAACTCTGGGTTGGTCCATGGAAAGCTGCCTTGGTGGCCATTGACAGGGTTGCTCTGGAAGAACTCCAGGTACTCTTTTGCTCTGAGATGGTTCCTTTGATCAATTTGATCTACTGTATCCATCTGGTCATTTTTGGCCAGAATCTTCCTGTCCAGGAGATCCGTGCAAACATCCCTTACTGCCGGGATCTCCAGCAGTGTGGCAGCATTGAGGATGTCATTGACGTTCGAAGTGCTGACAGTAAGGGTTGCGGTGTAAGCGAACTCCAGCAGAGCCGACAAGGCGTCTGCACTCACAAAGTCTATCTCATACACGTTTTGCTGGTCCACCACTAACCCTGAGGTGAAAAGCTTCTTGAAGTACTGGCTGCATGCTGCCAGGACGGAGCGGTGGGTGGGGAACTCCTGGCCTTCCACCAAGATGACCACGTCGCACAACAGCCCGTTGTTTCTCTGCTCATTCAGACTGCTGAGGATGTCACTGCTGTGATCGGGGAACGGGATCCCTATGGGGCCGTCCACGCCACCCGCCATCTTCAACGCAAAAGGCTACGAGAGAAGAAGGAAAGAGCAATGAGTCACAGGGGCCTTGGCTGCTCGGAGGCATCACAGCGCACAGGCAAGCTCCCAGCACAGAGCAGGTACCTGTCGACCGACGCCAGCACGCTCTGCAGCAAGCACTAGCTACCGGCTCACACATCCTCTGCACCCCTCCACATCACCGCCAGGCCCGCTGTCCTGCCTGGCATCTAAGACATGCCTCCATCAGCAGGCGAGGACGGACCCGTGCTTATCTTCACGCTGGGAAGGAGGAGAAATGCAGCCCAGGTGCTCTCAAGCTAGAGGCTGGAAGAACAGCTGAATTAGCACAAATCTGGGCCAGAGTAAGCAAGCCTTGGCAAGGACCAGAGTTAATACAGCCAGGCAGCATCTGGACCAAGCTGGCAGGCATGCCCGGCATTGGGCTACAGCGGCTTGAACCTCACCAGTGTACCCCAGTCCATCTCTGGGAGTATTTCCCATTCCCACCACTTCTACCGGAAAGGTCCCCTGCTCATTCAGCCTCGCTCTGCCCAGCCCAACTCCTGGTACAATCACATAATTGCTGGGGAAACTGTTCCCGTTGGTTGTCCCTGGGGTCCCAGGGTCTGCAGGTACCTCAGAAGCTGGCAGCCAGCATCCTTTGGAAAGGGCACCACCAGCAAGCCCAGCACTCGAGGGCACTGGTGTGCGGGAACAGAGCGACACCAACCACCCCACCCTGCTGCTAAGGGCGTTTTGCAGAGAGACGAGCTTCAACGCTAAAACTTAAGGCACCCACCGCACCGTGCCCAGGAACAGGAGCCTCTGCACTGGCCAGAGGGGAAAGGAGACCGGTCTCATGAAGCACTGGCAGCAGACCTGGCACCAGCCCCCTGCATCCCAAGGCTTTCAGCAGAAGCAGCAGTTCTTTCCAATACCGAGGGTTTGGTTGGGAAAAGATAAAGAAGTCAGTCACTCCTGACATGCTAGCGCAACACAAACGGAGCCACCTGACTGTAAATTCATCCCCTCTCTTTCCAGAGCTGAAAAAGCCAGGGTGCACCGAGCAGCTCCGTTTGGGAAGGATCCCCCTTTGCCGGGAGAAGGGCACTGGGGTCAAACCCAGGCAAGAGTGAAACCTGCCCAGCTTCACCATGCTGCCTGCCTTGAACGAGCCCCTCAACTTCTCCCAAGCCCAGTCTTCGGATCCCCAAAACCGAGAACAGTACTTCCCTGCTCTCCATCTCAAACAGTAAACCCACATACTGCTGGCAGCAGAGATGCTCTCTGCCTATAAATCAATAAATCGGCTGCCTCCACCCCAAGCATGGGGATCGTTAGGAGATAAGACATCCGCGCATATATAATTTGCTTCACAAAACACCTTGTCACAAGCACGGTATCAAAGTCCCCAGTTTACAGATAGAGAAACTGAGGCACAGCGGGAAGTGGCCTGCCCCACATGACGGAGCAGGGGGCTGGCTGAGTCAGGATCACATCCAGAACAGAAGTAATTATACAGGAAGCAACTCCCAGCACCACGTTACAGCATGGGGAGCTAGCAACCAGGTTGCAAAACAACGCTCACTTCCCGACACACACACCCACCCCCATTCTGCACTTGCTAGCAGATTTCTCAGTAGTTCTTATTTTTAAAAAGCTTCATTAATTCAAGGGGGGAAAAAAGGAATTTCTGCACTTTCTTTAATACAAAGAAAAGGCAGAAGGCAGTTCTGAGTCTGTGAAACAACAGCCTGAAACAAACCCCTCGATATTGAACAGTAACACCTGAAGCTCAGCATGCAAACGCGATGGGGGAGTCAGGGTGGGAGGGAAGAACCCAAGGGCTGGATGCACAAGGCAGCCGGCACAAATCCTGCCACGAAGGCCAAGCACCCAAGACAGGCGGCTTCCCGAGACACCTGGAACAGGGGCACCAACGCCAGAGCCGCCTCCTGGGCTCCCACAGGGGCAGATTTGAACTCAAAGCTCTTATTTCATGGGGCTTTCAGATAAGGGGTCCTTGCAGGAAAAGGCTGTTTGACGGCTGAGCGCTGCTTGGGGACCAAGACTCACTCCGAATTTAGGCACTGGCTTCAGACGTGACCTTGGCAAGGTCACCGCGTCTCTGCACCGGCAGGTGGTCCCAGGGACCCCTCCTGGCCTCCCGAGGGACTGGGCTACACCAGGGGAGGCCTCCACTGCCTCGGCATCGCTTGCCCCATTCCCACCATGGCAATCCCAGAGCTCCCTGAAACACCCCAACCTGAGCCGCTGAGGCACACCGCTCCCTGGAAAAGCGGATCTGATACCTCTGCCCACCCTGCAATGCCTCCTGGTCCTGAAAAGTGAGATTAGAGCACCCCTTCCACCCCTTTCCCCTCTAGGTTAGATGCTTTACAAAGCTTTTCCCCGCTGCTCTAAAGAGAATTTGAGCTGCATGAAGCATTTTGAAGCTTTGGGCAATAGTCTTCTGGACAGTCAAGCTTCATCACCCACACAACCGGGCTTTGTCGGCCACGGTGCCTGGCTCTGGGGACCGAGGGGGCCTGGGGGAGCAAGTAAGGCCATGCAGGCAAGGTCACCCCCCCGGCCAGGGGGCCGGGACAATCGGCCGGACAGTGTGGGAACGGCTGCAGGGTCATGAGACTGCCGAGGGCTGGCATGGAAAGTTGTACAACTTCGCAACTCATTCTCCTCGCACAACACGCCCTTTGTGTCCTTCATCTGCAGCGGCAGAGAACGTCGAGGGGCAAACAGGCTGCCCTGAGCCCCCCAGGCACAGCTTCGGCACCCGGACGCTCAGGCCGTGGCTAGAGACACAGCCCTTAAAATAAAAAACAATTTAAAAAAAAAAAAAAATCACAAATCACACCCTGCTCCCTTTTCAGGGGGCTGAACAGCCAGAGTATTGAAGCCTGGGGATTAGTTAACAAGAGACAGAGCCTTCCACCTTTACAGGTTCAAAAAAACCCACCCCACTGCCTGCCTGCAGTAGGTGCAGCAACAGGGCACGACGCCACAGCAGAGGGATTGGTGAAATCTGCTTGGAAAGGTTCCGACGACCAGGTGACAAGTGACAAAAGCCGTTGGCACAACGACCAGCTAGTCCCCTCCTTGGCAAGAATAAGGTCTGAATGGGCCACCAAGGGGGAGCTTCAACTACTGACCTAAATTTCCCAGGCAGCTCTTTTCTCTCCCTACACCCTCCGCCCGCCGAAAAGGCATTACACACTTGGTGTCCCAGACTGCGCGTCTCTGCAGGGCTGCAAAGATGCCACATTTCACCCCGAAGCGGCTGCGTTTTGAGAGATTGCTCTCACATGTAACTCGCTGCAGCCGAGGGCTCACGGTCAACTTAAAATACGGTCCATTCGAAAGGGGTGAGTTTACAACAATACCGGAGCTCTCAAATTTATTTACAAACCTGGCACAGCACGACCTGCATCCTTAACTACCCAGCTAACGTCGCTTTTATCGGTGCTGAGCCCCGCTCTGCATTTCCAAAATACCAACACAACTGAGCCTCGGCTCCCCAGGTCAGCCCGATTCCAGGCAGGAAAAAACATATTTTTTTTTGTGCTGAGCACCACGTGAGCAAGGGAAGCCCCCTCCACCTCCCCAGGACGATGCTTGCAGCAATCTCGGTCATTCCACATCTGACTGGTTTTGCACCGGAGCCAACTGCAGTTTGATGCTGCTCCTCAACACTAAAGGCTTATTTTCTTTTCTTAAGCTCAAGTTATCAACTTGCTCCTTTCAGACCTACTAGATGAACTAAAGAAGAGCAGAACAGAGCGTTAACCGAAACCCCTGACCTTGCACTTTACTCACCTCGAGTCCAGTGGGATGTCACCCAATCGCTTTCCTACAGGAGTTCTGGAATCTGACATTTACATTCAAATGAGACGACCACATTAAGATGTGATCACAACCAAAAGTGCTGACAAAACACTGCTTAATTACTAGTTTTCCGCATAACCTCAGTGGGATTTTCTTTTTTTTTTTCTTTTGCTTCTTTGCACTGCTTTAAAATTTAGCTGGGCGAACAGAGGAACCTGAGCAGCTTAGAAGGGCTATCAAATATGCAGGTATCAGGTGGAAGAGCTAAGCCACATCTGGTCAGCCAGTAACAGCGAATGTTTTCAATGTGCTCTTCATCCGGAAAAGATCCCAAATCGCTTTACAAAGGCAGGGCCCTCCTCTCCCGCGGAGGTGCCACCCACTCCAGCAGCACAGATGAGAAGCTTGAGCAACACCAGGCACCTGCTCGGGGCACAAAGGGAAAAATCACCGTCGCCTTTTCCAGCCAGCGCAGGGCAAAATGGCTTTAGGGCACCGCTACAACCCACAGCGCAAGGCTTCCCGGGAATAACTGCCTTTTGGGCTATGACATGTGGTTATTTGGCCTCCTGCAGCTCAAGGTGCCCAAGGAACGGAGCTCACAAGTTGCTATCCCCTATTTATCCCCTATTTCTTAGAGGAAATGCACATATGACAGTGTCAGGGCAGACTCTGCAGCAGCCCTGTGCTGTGTGCTAGAAAAGAATTATTAAAATAATGTTGCTATACAGAAAAAAAGAAAAAGTCAGTGGTTTACTGCCCAAGGCCCAAACATTATCCTAGCCCTCACTCACCACCGACTGGAGAAACGGGCATTTTTTCCCTATGAATAGCTCACCCCAATTATAGGTCACACAATGCAAGTCCTTGTCTCTTCCCTTTACATTTTGGGAGCAATCATCCCAGTTCCCCCCTTCCTTCTTCCAGCTGCATGGACGTATCTGCAAGCCTGGATCCCTTCAGATAAAACGCAGCTCTCTGGCCATTTGGAGCATGAGCCATCATCTCTGCTGACACCAAGCTCTGCAACAACCCAAGGACAAGCCCAAGCAGGTCTCCCTCTGCCCAGGATCCACCCTAAACTATGCAGAGGCCTCGGGAAACACACCTAGCACGCAGCAGCAGAAAGCCAAAAAGGTGGGAAGATGGTAGGCAGGAGGAAATGAGGGAGGGTGTTTTGCCTGCTTGGGAGAAGTCTCTATTTCAACCACTCTATGGTGCTATTAAAATTCAACTGCTCTCTAAAAGGAATGCGCTGTCGGCACTTTAGCGCCAAACTATCTGAATTATGTAGACCTGCAAAACAGATGCATGTTCTCGAGAGGAAGACCCTCCACATCCACAGAAGCAAACTGCACTGGATGAATAAATTAAGATAAACTAAAAGCGTGTTGACTTTTTTTAATAAATCTACATTTTTGATAATGCAATGGGAAGAAATCCTTTGTGTTTAGCAGGTAATTGAGCCATCAACAGCAAAAAGAGCAAATTCAAGCTTTCCTTTATCTTGACTGAATATCGCATCTGGGGTAAAAGACCAGAGGACACATACGGCATGACCAAGATCACGCAGCTATTGAAGTGAAGAGATCAGAGCAGAACGTGCATCCTGCAAATATCCGTGGCCTCTTTGTGGACAATATGGCTCTGTCTTCTGCGAACGGGCATGCCCTCCAGCCCCCTACACATCCCTGTCTGAAGGCACCGACTCTGGGAGCATCTTATTCCCCAGTGCCTCTGCCAGAGCTGTCAATGCAGAGTCTCTGTTACCGCAGCTCTAATTGCTGGATTTATGACATGAAGGCTCATCTAAAGAACGAGACTGACCACATCATGAGGATTCAGTTGGCTCCCAAGCAGGCACTGGGCTCCTGTTCACACAACCAGACCAAACCACCACTCCGCCGGTTCCTCAAAGCGGGGTGGTCGCTTTGTTCTGATCCTTCCAAAGACCAGAGGCTTTCCGAGCATCCTGCTCCAACATCTCAAATTTAATGTGAAGTGGAAAAACAACCAAGATGCTGCGACAGTATCTGACAAGGTAGCCTGAGCTCCTCAGTTACAGCAACCACCCTTCCTCTCAGTCCAACTCGATGAACTCGCCCCACTATCAGGTAAGCAAAACAGCTCGAGCTTTCCTTGCCACTGCCAGGTCTGACCTGCCAGGGAGGTTTGCCTCTCCCTACTGTCTAGAAATATATACCTGGGCAGCACAGGAAGCTCCAACATCAAGTCAACCCTTGTTCTAGGACTGTTTCATACCAAGCAGCTGCCCAAGGTAAAAGGAAATCTACCCAAAAACCTGCAGATACACCAACCACCGATCCTTCAGCCCGGACCAGCACCACATCCTTCATCTTAGAGGAGCCAAAGCACTTTACGAGCTGTGTATTGACAGGGAAGAACCATCTAATACACTACAGAAACAACAGTCTCTGGGGCAGGACACACAACAATTTAGCAGCACAGAAGTTCAGACAGGAAAGGAGAATCCCACATCCTGCTGCCATTGCCAAGGGAACTCTGGTAGGAAGAGTATCTGCTAATTGCTCCCACTGAAGTTTGGATGGAGTGCTGGAACTGAACGCCCCTCGGACTCTCAATGAGCATCATGGGAACTTTAACGACCACAAGTAATAAAGAACCTTGATTTTCCTTCCTATTAAAATAATAATGATCCCCTCCCACAGCAGAGCACCTCAGAGGTAGGAGTGGTGCCAAGCGTTGGCTTTGCCGTGGTACCCTCTGCTCCTCAGGCCGGCCAAAAGGGGCAGCTCTGCAGAGCTGGTGGAGCAAGGACAGCCCTTCCCCAGACACCAGCCAGCCATTTCCTCGCTCAGGAACGGCTGCATCCTGTGCTCATTCAGAGAAGCCTGCGTAGGTCTGATATATTTGGCAGAGAATCTAAATCGGGCTGGAAGAGCTGCATTGAAGAATTTGGATGAAGAAGCCCCAAGCCCACATTACACCAGCGTTTCAGCTCGGATATTGAAGCGGGCTATGAAGGAACGACCGACCACCAAGCCTCTCATCAAGGTGACACATCGCCTAGCAGCTCCTGGACAGGTTTTGGGGGTAATTCAGCAGTCTCCCTGCCGGCAAACCATGGCAGCTGACTGAAGGTATCCCCAAGAGACCAACTTAAAATTTACACCTCAACCCATTTATAACCTTTTCAGTATCCAAACCTGGCCCCCTCTCAGCCGTTACCACTGTGGCAGCAGTGGGAAGAAGCAAAGGAGAACTTCACCAAGACACCTCAGTGGTGAAACAGTGCCTGCTCGTGCCAAGCCAGAACCAGAGCAAGAGCAACTGGAACCGGGCTTCCAAATCCTGCTGGCAGCGACAGGTTGCAAAGCAAGCAGCAGAAGAGATGGTGCGATCATGACAGAGTGATCACAATGAAGCAGGGAGATAATGACTACCCAAGTGGAGCTGGTCTCTTAATGAGATGCTAGAGGTCTGTGATTCCTCATCATGCTAGAGGAAATCCTAAGGGACACTGCTATGGAGCACACCAGGAAGAAGAGGGCTTGTTGCTCTTCATTCTCCAGAACTGCTTGAGTTTAAGGGCTTTTCACGTGATGGCCCAGAAGAGAAGGGACATGCCAGATGCAGGGGTTTTTTTCTACTGGCATGGACAGTGAAAGGACAAGTGCTGCTGAGGAAAGGGATCACGACTACCACCTTTAACACCAAATCCACCAAGCGACTGACCCTTCAGAAATCCCATCCTTGCTTCTCTCCCTGCCTCCCTCATTCAGACTCTGTATGTCGATCCCAACTCCAACCTCTAAGCACAACCACAACACTGAGAGCGTTACTGTTGCTTACCAAGAGAATTAAACCAAACCAGCAAAGGGCAAGTCACCTGCTGCAGTGCACAGGGCTCACTGTGACATCTCCTGAAAGCTTGGGGGATGGGGGAAGCACTGTGCATCTCCCAGGACAAGGTCTATGGCTTTCATATAAACCTAATGCCTGATGGCATCTATCTCTAAAGATACTGGTAGCTCACTTCCACAGTTAAGAGGAGAGATGAGAGATGAGCAAACATCACGCTCTGTGATGCTGCAGATCCCTACCGATGTCAGTAAGCAGGAAGGGATTTCCTTCCAGAGCACAGCACAGCCTTGCACAGTGCACGGGGAAGTTCTGTTTCCGCTGCAGCATCAACTACCAGCAAAAACCAGAAGTCAACTTAGACCCCAACAGACGGCAGTGGTCTACTCCTGCCTGCCACGTCACACGGTGAAGCACCGTGGCTCAGCCTCCACCAGACTTGTTTCTGCACATCCGAAAGTGGCAGCCACAGCACGGTGTGGTGCAGGGCCTCCCCAACCTGCCACCCCTCCAAAAATGTCCTGCGCCACACCAACACGCGGCCCTTTTGACCACTGACAGCAACAACCGGGACATACTTCTCTTATGTTGCAAGGTTAGTTTGAACTGGTTACTCCACCCAGACCTCCTTGCCAATTTTCTCCTTTGTCATCAGAGACTGCATTTAATCCAGCAGGAATGCACCTTGGTTCAAGCCCGTGTAGTCACTGACCCAAGGCCCGCATGTGTCCCTTGACCTTCTGTGTGGGTGAGGGTTTACTTCTGTGCCACAAGCCCCCCCATCACCGGCACCATTGCTCTGCCTTCGAGTTTCTCAACGTGATGCTCCTGGGTTCATCACATGAGGTCCACACGCTGGGACCGTCACCGAGCAGCACCAACAGCCACCAGCTGGCAGGAATTTCTCCACACCGAGAAGAAACGAGCCACCATCCACCGAGGAGGCCAGGAGCCGCCCAGTGACCCTCAGACCCGGCTCAGACCCCCTTCACTCCAGCCAGGCTGCGTGCAAGTTACTCCCAGGGCTCCCTCCTTTCCTCAGCTGAACCACTGCAGCCTACGCACGCAGCCCTCAGCCTGCTGAGGCAGCCAAGCACGGTTTACAGGGCCAGGAAGGCCGGCCACCCTTGCGTTAATGGAAGCTGCTTGTTTTGCTGCTGAAACAAACTCTTCAAAAGCCAAGCCCAAGTGTGCCCACATGCCTGTTGCCACAGCCCTCCGACGGGTTTGCTCCCACATAGCTCCGCTGTTGCCATACAGAAAAGAGCAGCTCCCTGCAAAACCACAGTGGGGTTTTCGGGAGATCTTGCAGAATACCAAGCCGGTGCTATTCAGCCCCTAGTTCTCCTAAACGCTTTAGAAAGCCTCAGAAGTTACACGCAAAGAGGGGAGGGAAAATAAAAACACAGAAACACAAAACATGAAACTGCGTGTGTTTCAACCCTGGCTGAAGGACCAGCCCTTGCCTAGGAGCTCTGTGTGTACAGAAGGGGAAGGTTTCTTTTTCAACTCAAAAGCCCCCTAAACCTGGAAGCATCGAGATCCACACCAGAAATAAGCCGCCAACATTTCAAAAAAGCAACATTGGGCCCCTTCACCAAAGGGAGCGACTGAAGACACGAAGCGGCCACCGGCATTAACCTGCTGCTCAGCAAAGCACGAGGGCTGAGCAGAGGCTGCAGGGCCAGCAGCACATCCCATCCGCCCAAAGCTGGATGAAAACCAGAGCTTCTGCGGGTCGTATTTTTACACCCTCCTCCCCTTCAGAGACCAGGCATGACTGCAGACCAGCAAGAGGCCAAATCCTGCACTCCCCACTCCAGCCAAAATCTCCCCAAGTTACCATCAGCGTTTTGCCCCAAGAAAAGCTGACAGCACCTGCCCCCTTCGCACCACGCTCCCCCTCCTCCCCTGTCACAGCTTCCCTCCATCTCCTTAACCAAGGGAACCATAAGAACTGCTCAAAATCCCAAATCCTGCAGCCCCCTCCCCCAGCACCCATCCATTTCATGACCCGCTCCCTGCATGCCCAGCTCTCCCCTGAGCCCCAAAACCAACTGGTCCCTCTCCCACCCCGTAGTTCCCCTTTGCAGCCTCTGCGTCCTCCCCCTCCAAAGCTGACATTTCCTGCCCTGTTCCCCCTGCCTTCAGCATTCTGTCCGACATCCAGCATTAATCCAATTGCCTCAAATGGCACCTCAAAGACCGGTCGCCTTTTCCACACCGGGAAGGTGGGGGAGGCGGAAAGGAAAAATAAGTAAAGAATAAGATCAGAGTTTACTGACAAAGCAGAGCGTACCGGGCAGGGCAGTCCCTTATGTAATTCCTAGTTTGTGGATAAACAGACAGCTTGTCTTGCCATTCTTGACTCCATGCGACGTGAAAAAGCGAATCCTGAGAGCAAGCATGCCATGCGCTTCATCCCTGGCAACGCTGTCCTGCCACGAAGGTCTTTTCCTTCCCTCCTCGGCGCACAACTGGGCAGCGCAGGGATGAAGGGAGGGAACGCTGAACCAGTACCGCATGTACTCTGCCTGTCGGGGCAAGAGGCTCCAAGTAACTGGAGAGCAGCAACCTGTAGCTACAAGCCTACCTGTGATGTTTGCCCAGCTCTGTGTAGGGTAGGTACTCAAGCAAACAAAAAAAAAAAAAAAAAAAAATCTACTTACTGGTTTCCAGTTTGCCGGTGGGAAATAAGTAGGTGCACGAACCAGGAAGGAAATAGGGAGCACAACTGCAGCCTAACAGTGGGCAAGAGTGAGTTAAAATGCTGCGCTGGGGAGCTCAGGAGCATCCTCTGCTGTGAAAAAAAGCAGGGCAGCAGCAGGGAGAGGATCTCATGCAGCTTCACTCGGGCATTACAGAACTGCAGGGGTGGAAAGCAGGAGGAAAATGGTCCTGAAGGTGCTAACCCTTCGCAGGCAAAGAAACCACCCAGCGACCACCAGCGCTGCGTGTTCTGCCCAGGCCTCTGCACCCCGGCAGGGCACCCGGATCTGTGCGCAGCTTCGAAGCGATCGGTGAAAAGTATTTGAGCCAGCCAGGCTGTCGTCAGGGAGATCACGCTCCTGACAGGCTGGCAGTACACATTTTTTTAAGGGGTCGGCAAAGCAACGGCGTCGTCGGAAAGCCAGGGGATCTGAAAGCCAGGGGATCTGTGGCTCATCTCACCAACGTGGCCTTGGCTCCCACCTGCAGCCACAGGGCAGCTCGCACCAGTTTCCAGTTTCTCACACCTTGTCACATTAAGAGAGGACGCCGATCCCTATAGTTCCCTTCCACCTGCAGCCTGGGGCTGCTGCCCGAGATCTCGCAGGAAGATTTACAAGTCCCTCAGGCAGCTGGGTATCCAGGGGGAAGGAGCCCCACCACGATTCGAGGCACAGAACAATATTTGCTCCATTTGCACCGTGGAAGTCACATCCATGCTCTGCTACGGGAGCCAGCAATGACACCAGGGAGGCAGGGAAACTGAAACTATGCACAGAGGGAAGACGATACGGCCAGGGAGCTGGGCAAGAAACAATTGTCCCTAGATACTCGCTGAGGATCCCGACACTTGTCTGACCTCATTTACTCCTGCTCTGACGTCCTACCAGAGCTCCTCCGTCCTACCAGAGCTCCTCCGGGATCGGCGGGATGCTCCAGGCACAGGTATTGGGGCAGACACATGGCTAAGCGGCTCATGCCGATCAGGAGGCACCGAACACAAAACACGCACCAGTTTGGATCAAAGGGTCATAGGATTAGGTACAAATGCTTCTCTTCACCCTAGAGACTGACTGTCTTTCTCCCTTTCTCCGAGTTTTGCTCGTCAAATGGCTTTTAATTACAGATTAAAACTGGTCTCTTCAAATTTGAGATTAAGGCTGGTGGAGAGCATAGTTAAGAGCAACTGTTTATTGCTTTGACTATGCAAGATAACAAGTAGGATTCTAATTGTTTGGCACAGAAGTCTTCTCTTTCAATAAACACAGCATCCTGAGACTGGGAAAAAACCCTCAAGTGCCAGTTTTAATCAAGATTAAACCATAGTTCTCAAGCATTTAGGCTCTGTCTCAAATGCAGACCAGGAATCTCACAGGCCCTCCCCCCTTCCCCCAATTTTTTAGGTTGGACACCTGCGGCAGACTCAATTCTGCGGAGCTAAAACCCAGTGCTCAGGCAGCACTTTATCCATCAAACGAGGTCCTGAGCTGGACAAGCAGTGCAACCAATCCATCACAGCTCCTTGATAGAAGCATAAATTTCTTCCCAGATTTGTGTCCTGTGCTGACATCCAGATTCTCAAGCCAGGAAAGCAACTGTAACTTTCAATTCTGCTTTAAAAGTCACAAAGCACAGAGTGAACCCCACCACATTCACCGTGCCAAATTAATTTCACCCAGCCACGGCTGGCCCAGCACCTCTACAAAGCAGAGCTCTTCAGTAAGCCCATGATACAGCTGAAGATCATCAGATCCCGCTACCACAATGCGACAAGATGCATATATGAGCAAAAAATAAATTAAAAAAAAGTCATAAGAAGAGTTGCAGATCAGCAGAAAATGAAGAACTACTTTCATTCACCACCAAATTTATTAAGAGCTCATGCCTTGCAAAACCCTCCCCTGAGTTACTAACGCAATTAAGGCTTGGTGGAAAAATCCCACCATCTCACCCGTGTTTGGGTTGCGCCTCTTCACTCCCTCTTTCACCAGAACAAGCCTAAACAGGGGCCAGAATGAATATTAAACAAGAACGGCTCCTGTCTAATAAACTGCTCTGTTTCTCTGTCTCTCTCTCTCTTTTAAAAAGTGGTTTAAATACAACATCTCCAGCAAGCCATGAGAATTAAGCCAGCCCGTCTCTTCCTGATCAGCCTCCAGAAGTGCCCACATACTGCAATTTCCAACCAGGACCAGCAGAAACATTCAGAAATAAAACATTTCCTTAAAAAAAAAAAAAAACCAACACAAAAACCCAAACCAAAACACAACACTTTTTAAAATGACAGGATGACCTTTTAGCTCCGCTGCACACAACTTTAAACCTCATTAGGTTGTAAATTCTTCCAGGCAGAGACCTTCTCTACCCATGTCTATAAAGTACTTATATAATAAGTTATGGTTTCAATAGCCAAGGCAATTAACAGCACAGGGAAGAGAGCTAATCCTGAACTCAGACCAGCAGCAAACTCTTACCAAGAGAAACTTTTGCTGGCCAGCCTCCTGCTGCCCTGTGAGTAAGAGGGTCTCCAGGAGCTGAGACCTCGGCAGAGCCAGCCGAGGCATAGCAGTTGCATGGGCTGTGGGTGCACAACAGGAACTGTTGCTTTCAACATAGGATCGTCAGGATTTAAAAGTTCTGCTAAGAGGAAGCCCCAAGTGCTGGGAGCTGTGCTCCACGCACGGGTCTGAGGGCTTTTCCCTGCACTCCTGAAACACTGCGAGCAGCAAAGCCCTTTCCCCAGGGAGCACCCGGCTCTGAGAGCAGGGCCACCGCAGCGACCTGCCCTGCCCGTGACTTTGTCTGCTGCCATCAGGCTGAGAGACGCCGCGCTGCTGGGGAAGCCGGCAGTAACCTTCAGCTCTGTCCCGGGGGGAGCTCAGCACAGGAGCCTCGGGTACCTGGAGCTCAAGGTCGGTTCCCGACCCACCACCGCGAACTCGAGAGGCAGGAGATGGGGGCGGTGAAGCGAGGGGAGCGTCACAGCGGCCAGGCGGAGGCCTGCCCTGCGCCGGGAACAGGGATGCTGCCCCTCACGCCAGCTCCTGCCGGCCCCCGCTGCGGCGCAGCTCCGGGGGGGGGCTGATGGCGCAGGGCCCTCCCGGGCTGCCCCCCCGCAGGGCCCAGCACCCAGGCGGGCGGGGGGGATTATCGCTGCGAACGGCCGCCGACCTCCCTCTCCCCGCTCAGCGCACGGGGGTGGCTGCGGAGCCGGCCGGGGGGAGATAAGGAAGGGGCGGGCAAAAAAAAACCAAACCACCCACCCCCCGCAAAAAACCAAACAACCCCGCAGAAGGAAGGCAGGGCCCGCCAGCAGCCGGGCCGCCCCCCCCCCCGGCCCGCCGCCCCGCCGTGACGACCTTGGGGTGCTCGGGGACGGGGGGGCTCGGCGGGGAAGGGAAGGAGGGAGAGGCCGGGCCGGGCCCGGCGCCCCCGCACGGGTCAGCCCAGCCGCGGCCCGGCTGGCAGGACGCTACGCCCCGGGGGACCCCACCCAGAGCCGGGCCGCCCCCCTGCGCCGAGCCGGGCCGCCCCCCCCCCCCCCGCCGCGGCCCGCTGGCGGCGGGGCCCACAGGGAGCCTTGGCCGGGCGCCACGACCCCACCCCTTCCCCCGGGCGGGCCGCCGCCAATGGAGGCCGGGCGGGGGGAGGCGGCGGGGGGCGCGCAGGCCAGGCCCCAGCCCCGCGGCCGCCGCCTGCGCTCCCCTCAGGCCAGGGCCAGGGCGGACCGGGGCGGGGGGCGCCGGGCGGCAGCGCAGGCCCCACGGCGCCTGTCCTCGGCCACCCCGCACCCCGCGCGCCGCCCGCCATTGGGCCGGACGGCGACGGGCGGGTACGCGGGGCGGAGGGCGCGCCCCTGATTGGCCCCGCCCGCTGCCTATCAACACGCCTCCCACACGCCGCGGCCGCGGGGCCTGCTGGGAAACAGAGTCCGCGTTCCTCCTCGCACCTGCGGGGCGGCACGGCCGCCGGACTACAACTCCCAGGAGCCGCCGCGCCACGCCGCACCCCCCCCACCCCCCCCCCCATGGCCCCGCAGGGCCCTTCCCTCCCCCCCCCCCTCCGCGACCCCCCCAGCCCGGCCCGGCCAAGTACAACGTATGCAGGCGGGGGGGGGAAGGGGGGGGGGGGGGGGGCGGCGAAGGGGGGGGGGGGGGGGGGCAGCGGCCCCGGCCCGGCCCAACCCCCACCCCCGGCCAGCAGAGCCCCCCGCCCCCCGCCTCACCGCCACCCTCAGCCCTAGCGCTGCCCCCAAGGGGGGGGCGGGGGGTTCGGGCTTCTATCCCCTCCCCCCCCCCCCCCCCAGGCCTGACCCCCACCCGCCGCCCCCCGAACACACAACACCCCACCCCACCCCCCCCCTCGTACCGGGCGGGGGCCGAGCGGGCCGAGCGAGCGGAGCGGGCCGCGCCGTGCCGAGCCGAGCCGGGCCGGGCCGAGCCGTGCGGGCGGAGCAGGCTCTGGCCGCCCCGCGGGAGCTGCTCGCCGAGGCCCGTATGCGGCTCCTTCCTGCTCCGGCCGGGGCCGCCCCGCTCTTAAAGGGGCCGCGCGCCGCCCCCCCGCCGCCCCCCCGCGCCCGCCGCCTCGGGGCGCAGCCTCCCAGCCGGGGGGGGGCGCCCCCCGCCGCGCGCCGCTCGGCGCGGGGGGAAGCGCGGAAGGGAGAGACAAGGGGGGGGGGGGGGAGGGGCTTTGAAGGGACCCCAGACCCTCCTGCACGCGCACAAATACACCCCCGCCCCGTGGGGTGTGGGGCACTCCCCGCGTGTCACCCCACCGGGCGCCTCTCCGCGCCACCAGACCCACCCGTGTCAATCCGGGGGCGTCTCCCAGAGCCCACCCGTGTCACCCACACACACACACCCCCGCCGTGTGACCCCAGGGGGCACCTCCCCGCACCCTCAAACCCACCGTGTCACCCCCCCAGGGCACCTCCCTGCTCCCTCCCATGTCACCCCTACCCACCACCTCCCCACACCCCCCAAACCCACCTGTGTCACTCCCCAGGGCACCTCCTCATGCCCCCCCCCCCCCTCCCCCCATCACCCGCTCCATGTCACCTCCCCAGACCCCCAAACCCACCCCGTCACCCCCCAGGACACATCCCCACACCCCCAGACCACTCTGTGTCACCCCAGATGGCACCTCTGAACACCCCCAGACACACGTGTCACCCTCCCCACCATGTGCCACCCTACCAGGTCCCTCCCCACACCCCTGAACCCCCCCACAAATCACCCCCCAAGGTGTCACCCCACAGGTCACCTTCCTTGGACCCCAAACCCACCCATGTCCCTGTCCTGACCCATCCCCCAGCCTAACCACATCACCCTGCAGGGCACCTCCCTGTGCCCCCAGCCTGTCACCCCCCGCCTTGTGTCCCCCCCATGTCCCTCAGGACACCCCCTCCTACGCAGGGAAGGGGACACAAAGAGAAGCTCAGCCCAAGGTCAGTGGTGGGCCTGGTGCCAGCCCTGCAGGGACAGAGGACAAACCCACCGAGGCCACCACCCCCAGGCCTGCCCCACGTGGAGGGGCGGCCCCCACCCATGGGCAGAGTGATACCCCACCATTACGCTCCAGAGTGAACAGCTCCTCCAGGGCCGCTTTCCTGCAGGGTGCCAGGTTCAGCCACAAGAAACCGTGGCTGCCAGGCGGCACCCAGCCCCGGCAAGTTTTTAGGGAAGATTTTGATTTAATAGTAATTTTTTAAAATTAATTAAAAGGAAGAGAAAGAGAAAAAGAAACAGCTTTGATCAACAGCCCGCCCCCCCCCCCCCCCCCCGGGGCTCCCAGGGGCCTCTGTCCCCGGGATTTCCCCATTTCTCCCCTTTTTCCCTTAAATAGCCCCACTCAGCTCCCCCAGGGGCACGGAGGGCTTCACCCACAGCACTGACCCTGCACCCCCCCACACCCACCTCCCCCCAGCCCCTAAGGGGTGGGGGGGGGCCTGCAGCGTTGGTTTTGGTGGGGTTTTTTTGGGGGGGGGGGGGGTGTCGGTATCATTAACCCCCTTCTGCAGGTGGGGATACTGAGGCAGGGCGAGGAAACAGGGCTATAAATGAGGGGTGGGGGTGGTGGTGAGGCGACCCTGGCCCCCACCACCACACTGGGGTGGGGGGAAGGCCGGGGGGGTGGGGTGGTGGAGGGGGCTGCGGTGGCCCCCCCCCCCCCGCAGCTGCACCTCAGGGCCCGGCCCTGCCACGCGCCGGCAGCCACACGCTCGCCGGCTGCTTTCGCTTTCCCCCCTGCCCCGGCCGGGGGCACGCCCAGAGCCCCCCCGCCTCAAAGATGAAGCCCCAGCACGGCCCCCCAGCCCCCCAGAAGCCCTCCACACACAGGGGCCACCCCAAAAGTGCCTGCAGCACAGATACTGAGAGCACCCACGTATGTCTTTGGGGGAGGGAGGACCCCACCCACCCCCACCCCGTCCCACAAAACCAGGGAGGTTCCTCCAGCCCTGGCTGGACCCCCACCCTCTGCCCCCCAAAACCCCACTGTGCCCCAGGGGCCATGCTCACACCCAGCCTGGGGACCCCACGGGACCCCCACCACAACACCCAGCCGACACCACCAAAACACGCTGCGGCTCCCATGGGTGCAGCGAGTTTATCTCGGTCTCTGCAGGAGGGTCCAGCCCCCCCAGGGGTCCTGAAAGCACCAGGAAAAGAAAAACCGGGGACGTCCCCAAAATGCTGCTGCAGAAGCTTCCATGGTGGGTGCACAGCGACCACCCCCCTGAGCCCTGCCATTGCTAACAGTGCAAGAAATCTGTAAAATAAAGTTATTTTTCAGTTCTGGGCCCATTATTGATTTTGGCAGAGCTGCCCCGGGCTGGCCTCTCCCTTCTGTTCACCCGAAATAGTTCAGAATCATAAATATTTTACCCCAAATCTTTCAGAGTCCATCCCAGCTCCCCTGGGGCAGGATTTAGGACATCACACCATCCTTGGACCCCGCATCTGTACCGGCCGGGGCTGCCTCGTGCCGGGATAATTCCGTTATCTCCTGCTTCCACTGGAGGCAGCCGCTGGGCAGCGCGGCGAGAGCCACCGGCGCATCCCTGTCCCCAAGCACGGTCAGTGACATCGCTCCCATCCACGGAGGACACACCGAGGTTCCGGCCCTACAGGGGTTAAAGCTACTCGCAGCATAACCAAGAAGAGAAAAGGCCTGTAAATGTAAAGTGCCATTTATTTTTTTTTTTCCCATGATGAAAATATTGAGTTTTAAAAAAAATAATAATTGCACCAACAAAACGCTTGATGCGCTTTCTCCTCCTCCTTCAAAACCCAGCACCAAACCAACTGAAAAATACCCAAAAGCTTTACAAACTGTGCCCTTCCCCTCCTCCCACTTAAATTAAGAGACAAAACCCGTAATGAGGAGCATCCCCACAGCACCAGGGTGCCTTGTCCAGGCAGGAGCTGGGCCAGCAAGCACGGACACCCCCCTGAAATCTGGGGTCTCGCTCCCCGGGGTTCACCCTGAGCAAGGCAGCACCTTTGTCCTTTGCCAGGGAAAGAAAAGGGTACAAGGGGTTTGGTTTGGGGTTACCAAGTCACAGCGCTTGCTTTTGGGGGGCTGTCATGGTGGAACCCAAGCACAGGCAGAGGGGATGCCAGCCACCACCCCAACGGGGAAAAAAAAAAAAAAAAACCAAAAAAAAAAACCCACCCCAAAAAAAACCCCAGCCTGAAAAGAAGGAGAAAAAAAAGCACACAAAAGAAATCCCACCAATTTTCCAAAAAATCATCTCCTGGTGGGTGGCTTGGGGATCGCAGAGCCCTGCGTGGGGGGAGCAGGGGAGCAAGTCACCCGAAAATATATACGTGTGGTGGCAGATGAGGCAACAGCGGGGAGCTGCTATCCCTGCAGCGCAGCCAGTGCCGGTGGGCACAGAGCCGGGCATGCCACAGGGCCACCACCGGCCCTTCATGGGCAGGAGGGGACGCGATGGGCACGGAGGGACCAGCAGCCACAGGCGGGCCGAGGTGGCCTTTGGAAAAACCTGCAGCCTTGGGACGTGGGTCTTGCTGGGTGGGCTCACTGCCCCCCCTGCAAGGCCCAGCCTGAGCAGTCTGCACCTTCTGGCTGAGGGGAGTGGGGGGCTCCGGAGGGTCCGACGGGGAGCCCTGCAGCTCTGCTGTGGTGCCTGTTCCATGAGTGACCCCGGCTGAGCGGCAGCTGGAAGGGGAAAACCTGCAGCCTGGAGGGGTTTCACCCCTCTCTGCCCACCCCCCGCTCCCACGGGATGGCGGGGTCGGGAGAGGGACCCCACTCCTGGGCTAGCCCAGCTCTCCCCTGGCCACGGTGGACAACCGGGCTCTGCCTCCCGCCTCTCCGCACTGGAAGGCGCCAGGGAAGGAAAGCCGGTGCTCCCCTCACCTCAGCACCCAAAGGTGGGAGCCAGGGCTTTGCCATGGGGCCAGGGGAGCCGCTCATGGCCCCATCCCACAGCCCCCACCCCATCCCCTCCCGCTGCGAGCCCATGGCTCAGCCTGTGCCCAACGGGTCAAGAGCCTTCGCTAAACATCCAGCGCGCCATGAGAGCAGGCTTTAAACCAACCGTTTAAAAAGAAAATAATGAAAATACAAATCTCTCCTCTCCTCCACCCACAGCCGGGCTGGGAGGGAGCTCACCTCTACACTCTTGTCCAGCTCAGCCACCAAGCACCCCGCAGACCTCCCGCCCGCACTGCGGGGTGCCCACCTCATCCCCAGCCACCCTGGCCAGGACAGTGACACTGTTTCGGGCCACCCTAAACAGGGCTTCTCCATTTCTGGCCCCACCGATTTCTCCGCCCTGGAGCCCACATGAAAACCAGGGAGGAGGTGAAGCATCAACCCCATCCCCTGCCACCGTCTCACACACACATGCAAGCATGCGTGCACACACACACACACGATTCTTTTCTTTTTTAACCCAAGTGAACATGTTTCAAAAAAAAAGAAAAAGAAAAAAATTTAACATAAGCAGCACCACATTTCCCAAGTGTCAGGAGCTCCAGAGCTGGAGCAGAGGCCTGGAACACCCCCACACCCAAAGACACCAACCCCGCTTTGGCTGGGGGTTGGCCAGCAAAGATGCTTCCGAGGGGACGGTGCTTTGCCGCTGGGATGCGAGGCGAGGGGGGGCCGGGGAGAAGGAAGGAGGGCAGTTCTGTCATTTAGTGAAGGAGAGGGAACTGTGACAGAGGCAGATGTACTGACACCAGGCAGTCGGCTCGGCCCTCACATGGCAGCGCGGGTGGGCGTGCTGGGCTGGTTCAACCGCAGTGTTCTGCACAGCCAACCGGCGAAATCCACCTCCTCCACTTCGGAGCGTTTGATGAAGGTGTGACTCTGCAAGCAAAGGGAACAGGCTTAGGAGCATTGCCGGCTGCTCCCCGGCTCCCAGACCCCAGCCCTAGGTCCACGCCATGGGTCAGATCCCGGAGAGGTGAGAACGTCCTGGTGCTACAGCTCAGACAGCAAAAGCAGATTTTTGAGAAAATATTTGTTCCTTGCAGGCCTGGGGCTGGGATTTTGACTGCTGCTGGCCACATAGTGGGCACGCAGGCGGGGCAGCAAGGAAGATTTAAAGGAGAGCAGAGCCTGCGTGGCCCTGAAACACTGCTCTGTCCAGGCAGGCAGAGCAAGGTGCCGCAGCTCCTGCACTTCCCGTGGTCCTCGCTTGCCCCTGGATGGCAAACCCTGCTCCCTGGGGGCAGGAGGTAACAGAGAAGCACAAGCAGGACAGAACAACCTTCACACAAGGGCACGGGGCCACCTCCTTTGCCAGGGCTACATGGGAGCACCCAGGGTGTACCCCAGAGTAGCTCAGGGGCTCAGCATGATGCCGAGGTCAACATGGTTAAACTGGGCTCATGGAATGGTTTGGGTTGGAAGGGACCTTAAAGATCACAGAGTCCCCACCCCTCTTCCACTAGACCAGGTTGCTCAGAGCCAAATCCAACCTGCCCTTGAACACTTCCAGGGATGGGGCATCCACAGCTGCTCTGGGCAGCCTGTGCCAGCACCTCACCACCCTCACAGTAAAGAATTTCTTCCTAGTATCTCATCTAAATCTCCCCTCTTCCAGTTTAAAACCATTACCCCATATCCTATCACTACACCCTCTGATAAAAAGCCCCTCTCCAGCTTTCCTGTAGGCCCCCTTCAAGTACTGGAAGCTGCTTATAAGGTCTTCCCAGAGCCAGCCTTCTCTTCTCCAGGCTGAAGACCCCAGTTCTCCCAGCCTGCCCTCACAGGTGTGGCGCCCCAGCCCTCGGACCATCTTTGTGGCTTGAGCAGGTCCATGGCTTCCTTATGCTGGAGACCCCAGAGCTGGACATGGTACTGCAAGGTGGGGGCTCCCCAAGCAGAGGAGGAGGATCCCCCCTCTCGCCCTGCTGGCCACACCACTTTTGAAGTGGCCCAGGCTACGGTCGGCTTTCTGGGCTGGGAGCGCACATGGCCAGCTCACGTCCAGCCCATATATTCCTGTCCATCTGCCCAGCTCAGGAGGCAGAGGTTTGTCCCAGGCACCTACACAGGACAGCTGTGTGGGTCCTGTCCGGGGCTAGATACCATCACTGCCTTTGAATCAAAGATGAGTCACTCCCTCTCCCGGGCTCTATTTGGCTCATCCTAAGCTCAGCATGGGAGTTTTCACCTTTTGAACAAGAGAGGCACAGAGGGATGGGGCAGCAGTTTGCAGATGTGGTGCCACCCCACTGCAGAAAGAAAATTGCTCTCCTCCCCACTTACCATCAGCATCTTCAGATCTGCCCGTTCTGCTGGATTTTTAATTAAGCTGAAATGAGAAGAACAAGAGAGCAAAACCAACACTGAGACATTCCTTGGGGGAAACCAGTTATCTGGCTAGAGAGGTCTCCAGCTTCACCAAAAGCCATGTGGTTCCCCAGCTGCTTTCCCCAGGAGCCTGGCAGTATGGAAACGGCTCAGAAAGCACCAGCTCCAACAGCCCAGCTCCTATGGAGAGCTGCAGGATCTGACTCTTTCTAGACCGTGTGGATGAAATGCATCCTGCAAGTGGAGAAAAGGACCTAATGCTTGGCGAGGATTAACAATTTTTGTAAATCTCCAATCTCTGGTTTAACGGGAGCTCTGGCAATATTTTCAGCTGTCCCTCCACCACATCAGAAGGTCTGGAAGTCGATGGCGTATGCCTGGTGCCTGCAAGGCTGTGGGGTGACTCACAGCCCCAGCAATCTGCTCCACCATCCCCCTGCCAGGCTCCTATTTAGAAGGTGCTGGGATACCACTAAGCACCACCACAAATAAACTGCTGTTATTTCAACCCTTCCCAAGGCAGGAGTTCCCAGCACAACGTGGGATCACACCGCAGCCAGGGAGAGATCACCTACAGAGCACGGAGAACATTGCGTTATGCTGAACGCTTTGGGTGGAGCAGCAGCCTGCAGAGCTGTCAGGGAGCACCTACAGGCCTCCACCTTCAGCCATAAGGTGAAATCCTTACCATTTATTTACAAACTCCTGGAAATCTTGCGTGAAAACTCCATTCGGCAGCTTGGGAGGTGGCTGCAGAGAAAAGGAAAAGGGTTTTCTGCATCACGACGCATTAATGGGCCAGGAGTGCCTTTAATGAGCTGCAGAAAAGCTGTGCTCTGCAGCTCTGCAGCTCCCCTCCTCCTCCAAGCTGCCCTTTGCAGCCAGCAGCCTGCTCCCTGCCATGTCTTGCCCTGGCAGCACGCGGCTGGGCTGGCAGCAAACTGCTGCCCCAGCACGACGTGCAGCTGGGGGGACCCCATGCTGAATCACTGCCAAAGCTGGGAAACCAGAATTGCAGCATCGCAATTCTGGATCCAACCTTGCAAATCCCAGCTCTGGCAATGCCTACGGCAGACAAAGCTGATCCAGGAATGATAACTGGGGGTCAAGTCCTAGCACCTTGAAAGGGGAAGCTGCTCTTTCCACTTGCTGGTGGGATGGACCCTACCTTGCAAGTCTGGTGGAACATTTCGGTCTGGGGTTTTAGCACCGGTCACCCTCATTCAAAGGGCTTCATCTGAGAAAACGTGCACGACCTCAGCGCCTGCGCAGAGGGAGCATTCATCCTTCGCTGATCTAGGAAGGAGCACGTTTGAAATGGCCGGTTGCAGGAGCGGATTATTACAGCCAAGACCTCCCCTCACTGCTTTCCTCTTTCAAGGGGATTACAAACTTCCCCCTGCAGAGCCTTAGTCCAAACCCAGAGATACTTTTGCAATACAAAGAGATGGGAAGAGGGAACAGAGGGAGAAGGAAAGGACATCAGTGCAGCTTGGGGGGGGCTCTTTATCAAAGAGCCCTTGTTCAAGCAAAGGTTTCAGAGCTCCCCCTGACTCAGCAGCGCAGACACAACACCGTGGCACCTCTGGGAAGCCCACCAGAGCAGACAGTAAAGAAACACCTACCTCATTAACTATATAATCCAGCAGTTCAAAGATGGCCATGGCAGGCCGGCTGTCCATCCCGTGGCCTGCATGGTTAAGATGACAAAAACAGTGGTAAGAGGCTGTTCAGGGACAGCGAAGGACTTCATTCTGCTTGAAAAGCAAGTGTGCTGTGGGACTTTTGCTGGGAGAGGCAGAGGCAACCCACTTGAACTGACTCGTGGTTAAAAGATAACGAAGAGAAAGCCAAAACACTTCTGAAATTCCAGATTTCTTTCACAGTGCCTATAGTCCAGATTTATTTCCCAGCTTGGAGCATTTGGAGAGTACCAGACCATCTGCTGTGGCAGGCTGGCAGCACTTCTAGAGCCTTCTGCTTCCAAGCAAATGGCTCAAGCAGAGCCTGCCTCCAACCCCTGTGCCAGTCTGGTACTTCTATGAGAGATCCCAGCAAAGCTGTTTCCAAAAAGCTGCCACTAGCTTGAAAGGAATCTGTCAGCAGCATGGGCAAAGCCTGAGGAGCAACAGAGGCTGTGATAGTGTCCCTCAAAGTATCTCCTCCACGGGGTCCGCATCCCAACAGCCTGCTCCATCCCCAGCATGGGGTGCTTTGCTGCGTGGCTTTGAGCCTTCTTGTGGGACACAGCAGGGTCTAAAGAAGCCCATGGCAGGTGGATCAGCTGAGCTCTTCAAAACCTTAACAGACCCTAGTTGGCACTCCAAACCTGCTCGTTCACAGCACTCTGGGAGCAATCTCCACCTCCCCATGCAAGACCAGGCTCCCACCTGCGCCTGTTAGGAATTACAAACCTCCACTGTAGAGCGGATTCTACCAGAGCATCAAAACAGCTCTGTCTGCTCTGCAGGGAGTGGTCCCCCTAGGAACACTCACCTCCCCGCCACAACCTCATCCAAAACGGCCTTTGGCGAACCCAGCCACACCGAACAAAACCCGACCCCTTTGCCCCCACGTCTCCGTGTTGTTTCCAATGCATACGACAGCCCCTACCACTGACGGGGCGTCCTGGGGGCCTGGCCCGCGGCGAGATGCTGTGAGACTCTCCCTCTGCCCCGTCCACCACAGGACGGCCAAATATTGCTTCCAGTTCCTTGGAGTCTGGCGGGGGGATTGGGTACCTTCCGATAGACAGCTCCACTAACGACAGACCCATGCTCCAGATGTCAGACTGGACCGAGTAGTGGGTGCCCTGCAACCGCTCAGGCTGGAAGGAAAGATCACAAAAACACACGCCGACACAAAATGTCAATACACAAAGTCATAAATATCATGCACTCAAATTAAATAGACAAGACGCTATATCCTGAGGGTCTCTCGATCTCAGCTCTCCACCCTTCTAGGGAAAAGACTGTCCCAAAGTGCCCATGTGCAAAGAGGATGCAAAAGAAAGATCATGTGCAAACGTAAAGCACTTGTACACATCTAATCAACAGCTACCATTGATTTACAACTGCTTATACTTAGGAGTCCAGAGTACACTGTAGGAATCTTTCTCTGCATGCTGCGATCGAACAAACTCTATTAACAAAAATAATTTTTTCCTGCCCATTCCTGTTAAAACCCAAGACAAATTTGAGAAGCAGAAAATCCACTCGAAGCTCTTACCATTGAAAGAAAAATAAAAAATAAATAAATCAATCCAAGTCATCCATACTGGCAGCTTTGAGTCAGCTGTGCAGGCCCAGTGGCTGAGTGCAAAGGAGATATTATTTTTAAATAGCCACTGTCTAACTATAACTGTACTTGAATAACCATTCCCAAAATATGAGAGCAGCTCAGATCTAAGCACACAAGTGTGGTTGGGTGGCTTCCCTAATAACCCACCGCTCGCTCCCAGCCACGACCGCACATGGTGCTGGCAGAAGACCCCCCACCCTTTGCGCTTCAGCCAGCAGGACCTGGGGGCTGGCTTTAGTTTCCCAGTAGCCTGTACCAAAACTCAGTTGCACTAAACTGTTTTTACCCCCATTTTGCCAGCAAATGCATGGGGTCAAGGCAGCAGAGGAGGTGCACGTACCAGCATCTGCATCCCCTTTGCGCTCAGGTTTTTGGACAGAGCTTTGCACACAGAAAAAGATGGTTTTGAACCTGCAAACACTCGCCATAATATGGAAGTATTTGTAGGATACAAAGCGTCTTTCCCTGCAAGTCTCTGCGCTCCCACATGCATCAGTGCTAGCTGGGCACAGGCTGGAGCCAACAGGATACTGACTCCTTGAGAGGATGCAGAGGCATCTGCTTCTCCGGCACAGAACAGTGCCTCAAAGCACTGGGCTCACCCCCAGCATGAGCCAGGAATGGGGCAGCCTGGATGAGGATGGAAACACAGAGCAAAACCATTAAGCAAATCAGACACTACACGCAGATTCTGTAAGAGCAGAGTTGAACCCAAACTGTAAAAACACAAAAACAAGCTCCAAAAAACCAGCCAAAAGTTGAAAGGAACTTACAGACATGTAGGACCGAGTTCCCACAAAAGAGTTTGCCATGGAGTCAATGAGTTGACCGCTGACCCCGAAATCACACAGCTTAATCTCTCCTCGAGAATTAACCAGGATGTTAGAAGGCTTCACATCTGACAACAGCAAGAGAAGAGTGTAAACACACCTAGGTAAAACACAGGGCTCTTGAACTGAGGCAGTTATTTTTAGGCTCCTCCTCTCACCTCTGTGCATGATTTGGTGCTTCTCTCTCAGATAGGCCAAACCCCTCAGAACCTAGAAGGAAACCAAAGACACGATGAGATCAGAGCTGAGACGGGAAGTGCTCTCCCTTCAGCAGGACACATTGCACAAACTCTGCATGCTACCACGTACTGTCCACGTGTTTCAGGGTTTGCAATTTATCACCAAGTCAATCACAGATCTTGGGTTAACCACCCGAGAAAGCTTCTCCTAAATCTACTCCAGGAGAACTCAACACCAGCCAGCACAACGCAAGGGGTCAGAGCTACGGAGAGCAGCTGGGGACATGCCTTCCCCACCCCCTCTCACACACACACACCACTGCCTCTTGCCCTAGCTCGGGATAGGAAAGCATGTATGGCAAAACAGAGCAAGCTTCCTAAAGCAACACAAGTATTGTTCCCAAACTGTGCCCAGCAAATCCTTTCTGGAAGCACAAAGAGCCACCATAACTCACCGCTATACTGACTTTCCCCAAGATCTCCTCAGGAATTCTTTTGGCTTCTTTCAACACTTGATCCAAAGAGCCCCCATCCTAAAATAAAAACACATGGAAATGACCAATGTGCCAATCCTCGGCAGGAAAACAGAGCAGCTGGCTGTATAGGCAAGCATGCCCAGGGAGGGCAAGTGGTATATAAGCAGCACATAGCATCGCAGCTCAGCTGTCTGCAACAACTCAGCATTGAGCACACTCCTTTTCCCAGGGAGAGGGGAAGAAAAAAACCAAAAGATATCTGGTGATGAGAGCTGAAGCTTCTTGCTGAAAACTATTTTAATGCTATCTTCTATCAGCTCTGCTGCTTGCTATTAGTTCTGAGCTTCCTTTCCATCAGTGGTAAATGCAAAGATGATCCTGTCAGCACCAATCCAAAGGAGCCACAACACTATTCTCTGCCACAGAGAACAGAAAACACACACAGTGCTTCACAGCAAGCTCTGTAAAGCGGTGGGTTTACAACATTTCCATTTGGCCAACCCCCAAACCTCTGCTTCTGCTTTCCAAAAAGTCAATCTCTCTGTCATTTCAAAGCCTAAGCAAGAGCATGCAGCTCTTACCAGGAGCACAGAAGTCCTGCTGCAGCCACAGCAAGGAGCCATCACAGCTGCTGGCACCCTAACCCATTCCACCTGCGATTTCAAGTCTCAGGGAGATGCAATTCAGAACAGTCCAGGCAGCAGCAGTTTCCAGAGGAGGAACGGGGACTCACCATGTGCTCCATGCAGATGGAAATCTCTCCGTCGCTGTAGAAAGCTCCATAGAAACCCACGATATATGGGGAATTGCACTCATGCAGCACCTGCAGCTCTCGGATAATCTGATTTCTGATAGCCGGTTTGATTTCTAAATGAATCAGCTGCGAAGAAAAAAAATAAATATTCAAGGTGTAATACATGGGGGGAAAAAATTCAAAAACCAGAAAACAAACTTACAGGAACCACATGAGCAAATCCTGAGTGCTGGAAAGAAACAGTGTCTTCAAGGGAAGCCCTGCTTTGGTGTAGGCTTTACCATTTGCAGACTAACATTAAGGATAAAGGGAGAGGCAGAGCCCCGTGCAGCCTGTCGGCGACTGAAGCAACCGCTGGCCACATAACACACAGAGATTGCACAGGAAACAGAGCAGAAAGACAAGTCAGAAGTTTGATGCAGAACTGACTCAGCAGACGGGAACATTTTCACAAGTTCTGTAGGTGTTGTAAGAAGAGGTGTTCTGATATCAAGGAAACCACAGAACGTAAAAAAACCCATGAAGATCATGCACGTGAAAGAGCAGTTGCTTTTTTCCTTGGGCTCCTGGTAGAGTCAGTTAGGGTAGCTGTGGGTAGGGAAGGCAGAGGCTAGAAAATACAATGGCAAGCCAGAAAAAAAAGAGCCAGTTACCATAAGCTCTAGGACACCCAACCCCAGGGACATCTGTCCTTCCCACAGACCCACGAAGGCCAGTCTCTGCAGGAAGGACAGCAGCACTGTAACTTGCCTTCGCTTCAGTTTCTGGACTCCCAACAACCTCAAAACCACCCAGTGACATCCAACACTCCCAAATCAAACACCCTGGAAGATTCTGAGAGCTCAGCTCTGAGCGAAGCCACCTAGAGAAGCAGATTTGCTCATGGAGACCCGCTAAACCATCCCAACAGCAGGTGAGACCAGAGACTTTCAAGGAAGCCGCCCTACGGATAAGTGGTTGCACTGGTTTTGCCGAGCACTGCCTTTTCTAATAGGCAGATGAAGTATCGCCTAGTTTTCCACTACAGGGCACCACTGTTGAAGATGTCACCCATAAATCCATGTCTGAGAGGAACCACTGTCACAGCTGCTTGGAATTACATTGGGGATCTGTTAAGTGGGCAGGGAGGGGCGAGGAATGGTGTGTGTGCCAAACCCATCCCTCCACCTGCCATTTCCAGTCCTCATTAACCATGACCTAGGATCCTCAAGAGATCTGCTTCCTACTGCTTCTATCCAGTTTAGCAGAGTTCATTAAAACCAGCTTCGCTGGAAAAAAAGAATAAACTTGTGTTTTCACACAAGGCACTCCAAACCCCATCGACCTGTTGCAGAGAACGTGGCCTCTCCCAGGGGAGGACTTGGAGGCAGGCAGGGCAGCTCAGAGACGAGGCAGGAGAGGCTCCACATAAAACCGAGCTGGGGGCAGCTGGGACCACAGTGCCAACCCAGGCGAGGCAGTTAGGGCACAGACAGGTCACTGCAGAGAGATCCCAACCACAGCCAGCTCTTCCAGAGCCACGGGGAGTGCCGGACGCTCTCCAGCACGACACCACAGCCCACTCCTGCTCCCCTGTTACCTTCCGTGCCATAATGAGCCCTGAGGGTTTGTGCTGCACTTTGGTGACCACACCGCCATTGCCAGCCCCCAATTCAGAGATCCTCTCAAAGTCATCGTCCTTCAGCTCGCCCACTTTGGCTTTTTGTGTGAGGAAAGCTTCCAGACGCTTCTTCTGCTGCTCATCCAGCTCCAGTTCCTCAAGCTTCTTCTGAAGGTCCACCAGGTTTGCCCTGGAGAGGGGAGGAGGAGATAGGAGGGATGATCAGGAGACTGTGAGGGCAGTGCCAGCAAAAGAGGGGTTAGGTTTTTTTAGGGAAGTGGAGGGAAACAACTGAAACCCATAGTGCGACACATACGCAGCCCCTGATATGGCAGCAAGATTAAAGCAAAGCTCTGGAGATAGGCAGGGCTCAGCTCTGGTGCTGACAGGGTCACCTGGACAGTGAAGCCCATGGTGCAATATCTGCCCAAACACACACATCTCCTCTGGAGAGGAGCTTCAGTGCAGTCAGCTGTTTAGGAAAGCCAAGGAGTAGGGAAAATCCTTCAACCCTTAAAGAGGCAGCACAGCTCAGCCCAGAGAGAACCACAGCACCAGCAAACTCTCCCTCTCCTGACACGAGAAGCCACTCTTAGGTTTTGCTGCGAAACATGAGAAGGGCTTTCCACGCGTCCAGCAACCCCCTGGCTCCGTAACACCCCTCCCCACCACCCCCCAAACCCACCGCTCCCGAGCACAAAGGGGTGCCTGTGCTCCCCCAGCACCTGCTGCTGAGCCTCCATCACCCGCGCAAGCTCCAGCTGCTCTCGCCCATTTGCTGCCCACCCCCCTCAGCCTCTACCACCCACACCTAGGGCGATGCTTCGGCAGGGTCTCACCCCAGCCCTCCCACCCAGAACCCCTATGTGATGCTCAGCCTCCTCCTAGCACTGCCACCCCTCGCCCCACGCCACCCCTCGCCCCACACGTCCTGCTGGCCAAGCTCTGGTCACTGCCCCAAATCCTGACCCCCAAGCCCAGGGCCCCATCCCAGCTCCAAACTGTGCACCCAGGCCTGCTCCCCAAAGCCCCCGGCTGTCCCCAGACGCTCCCCCAGCTGCCTCCACCTTCCCCAGCACGCCTGGGTGTCAGACCCAGCCCCAGCCCCTCTCACCCCCAGTCTGCCCCTCCAGCTCCAGCTCCCTGGCCCCTTCCACACCCCAGATACCCTCAGGCTGGGCCCATCCAGCTCTGGTCTGTCTCACCTCCCCCAGGCCTGTCCTGGCCCTCCAGGCCCCATACCCACCACGTCCCGGCCCCCCAGCGACCCTGCCCGCCATGTCCCGGCCGCCCAGGGTCCCCCAGGTCCCATACCCACCATGTCCCGGCACCCCAGCGACCCTGCCCGCCATGTCCCGGCCCCCCAGGCCCCATACCCGCCACGTCTCGGCCCCCCAAGGCCTCCCAACCCCCCCCGGGCCCCACACCCACCCTGCCCCGGCCCCCCCAGTCTCCCCACGCTCCAGGCCCGGCCTGGCCCGGCCCCCCAGGCCGGTGCCCCGCGCCAAGGCCCAGCCCACCGCCGGCCACGGCGCAGGCCGGGCGGGCCCCGCCACCACTCACTCACTCGGCGGAGCCGTCGGGGCTCGGCCCCTCGGCAGCGCTGGGGGCGATGTTGAGGGCCGGCAGCGCCGGCTTCCTCTTGGCCAGCATGGCCGGGCCGGGCCGCGCCTGCGGGGCCTAGCGGGGGCGCGGCCGCGCGGCGCGGGGGCGCGCGGGGGCGGGGCGCGCGGCGGGGGCGCGCGGGGGCGGGGCGCGGGTGGGGCCGCCGGGTCTCGCGAGAGTTCGCTGAGGGGAAGAGGGAGGAGGAGGTGGGCGGCCATGGCTGAGGGGACAAGCCTAAGCTGGGGGGGGGGAGGGGCGCACCGCATAGCCCCTGGTTGTGCTGGGGGAGCGAGCGCTAGTGGCCTTGCCTGTAATTAGCAACTTAGTAATTAGCAACTTAGTAATTAGCAAGCGTTCCCCCACTCTGCCCCTGCCCGTGTAGCCCAGCCGCTGCCCCCTGCCTGGCCCAGGCGGCAGGCCCAGGCGGCAGGGCCAGGCGATGCTGGAGGTCCCTAATGAAGCCGGGCAATGAGCAGCCGCGGGGGAACTGTGGCGCTGGGCGGGCAGGTGCCCTTTGCTCAGTTCCAGGGGGTCCCATCTCTGCCGCAGGGCCATAAAGTAGGGAGCGGCCCGCCAGCACGGGCAGCCGCCGCCAGTGCTGCCACCCGGTCAGAGGGCGTCGAGCAGTAGATAACGGGACGTGGCCTCGTCCCCGTGCCACACCTGGGTCACACACTCCCTTACTCACCCAGCCCCTCCCTGCGTGGAGGGGATCTGGGGGGATCCCAGGGGATCTGGTGGGGAGGGGCTCACCTGGAGGGTGGTGCGTGTTGGGCTGACACCCACATCGCGGGGTGATAGGGAGGGATGGACATAGCTGCCAAAGGGCTGTAGTGTGTTCGGCCCCCCCAACAGCCACAGGGGAAAATGAGCATGGAGGGGTCCAGGCAGCCTGCCAGCAGGCAGCAGAACCCAGGCATCCGGGCCAGCCCTGGCTGCAGGGAGCAGATGGGACCAAGGTTTGTTATGGAGGAAGCCGTAAGTGGTAGAGTCCAAGTCAATGTCTTCCCCGGATGTTGTTCTCAACACCTATAAAATGTGATTAACGCCCCTATGCTTGTCTGAAAAAAAGGGAAATTGTCCCCAAAAATGGGTGAAAGTTCACGGGCAATCACAGCACTCGGACTTCGCTCACCAGCCTTAGGCCCCTCCTGCCCTGTTTGGTGGAGGAGGACAAAAACATTTGGCTAATGAGTTACGGAGCACAGCAGGTCCATCCCCAGGGCGGCCCTGCCATCGTTCACCGCCATCCCCAATCAGGGATGGGAGATTTTGCAATCCAGGATGTTATTTCTGTGCAGTTGGAGTTTAAACTTTGCCACTTGGGTCAGGGCACCACGGAAGGAGGTGGCTGGGCTCGGTGTCCACCCCGCTCCCCTGTGTGCTGAGGGGATTGAGAAGACAGGACAGCTCCAAGGGAGCGGGATCTCACACAGGTATGTCCTGGCTGCTGGTGTTCAATAGGGTCCCTCTACCTGAGGGTCCCCCGGGGCCATCAGGGCTCACTGGAAGGACTGGGGGTGAAGGACAGGGTGCAATAAAGCTCCTTGCCTGGATTGGACAGCCAAACACCACGGTAATGACAACGATCCCCAAACTAGGCTTGAAGGACACTTGACTCAGTGTTTAATAGGTTGGGAAAGGCAGTTGGGTGATGAGTTGGATGGCTGGGTGGAGTGGGGTGGGTAGTTGGGTGGTGAGTTGAGTGGTGGGATGGGTAGTTGGGTGGCAGGTTGGTTAATCAATTGATCAGAGAATTGACTGGTCATTCAGTTGGTCAGTGGGTTGGTTATTTGGTCAGGCAACCACCTGGTCAGTTGGCCAACAGATTTACCATTTGGTCTGTTTCTTGATAGGTTTGTTAATTTGGCTGGTCAACCAGTTGGTCAGTCGGTCAACTGGTTGGTCAGTTGGTTGGTTTTTTGGGTTGTGAGTCAGCTGATTGGCCAGTTGGGCAACTGGTCAGTGGGCCTGTTGGTTTGCTCTGAGTCTGGGGTCTCAAGCAGTGCCTGGGGTGGCAGTGGCAGAGCAGGGCTAAGTCCCCTCCTCGGGCCGGCTGGTGGCAGCAGTCTCCTCCCTTTCCACTTGCTACCCAAAATGATTAACCTGCTCTTCCCAAGGGATCACACACATGGGACAGGGCTGGACAGGGGACCTGACCCAGCCCTCAGGTCTGGATGCTCATCTTGCTCCTGCACTTGGGGGGCATGGTGGGGCTGGGCCAGCCGGGTGCCTGCAGGGACCCCCAGCTGTGCAGTTCTCTTGGCGGGGGGGGGGGGGGGAAATAGAGGATTTGGGAGCTACAGCTGCTGGAAGGAGCCGGGGGGGAGTCCACTGCTGTGCCCCTGAGCCCCCACATGCCTATGCTCTTCCTCCCACACATGTACATGTAGGGCTTTGCCATATATGCCCATATGTGCTCACATACAGGTGCTGGCACATGTGTGTGCATGTGTTCACATACCCATGTCTGCGTCAGCACACACATGCACATTGCATGGCCATGTGGTTGTGCAGACACAGAGCTCTGCACTCACGTGTGCCAGCACAGCTGTATGCACATGCAGCTGTGCACACATCCACATGGTCACATGCACAGTCACACATGCGCACACATGTAGATATACCTCCCCATGGTCCCACACACATGTGCCCATGCCCAGACATGCTCCCTGCTCCCTCTCACCAGCCCCATGCCTGCCCCATGATTTGGGGTGTCCCTGGAGCTGTGCAGCTTGGAGGGGAGGGGGAGGTGTTGGGGCAGTCAATGGGCACTGGGATAGGGACCTGACCCTGCCGCCTTGCAGCCATGGCCTCTGGCGTGGGCAGCCTCGACAGTCTCGACCTGCTGGACCTCCTCTTTGACCGCCAGGATGGGATTCTCCGTGGTGTGGAGCTGGGGACGCCACCGGGTGCCTGGCACAAGGATGGGGTGAGTCCCACGGGCTGGGGGGTCCATCCCCACCTCAGCCCTGGGTCTGGCAGGAGAACCCCATTGCCATGCCTTACCCGGGAGCTGGGAGTGCCCTGCAGTGCAGGAAGCTCCTGTGGGCACCCCAGGGTGACAGGCATCCCAGGGTGACAGGCACTCGTGTCCCCACAGCATGCCCAGGACAGCGAGGACTTCCTCAGCTCTATCCTGGGCTCCGGGGACTCAGTGTCGGACTCACCCAGCTGGTCCCCCGGCTGCCAGTGACAGCGGGGGTCTCTGAGGACCCCCCCTCTGACCAGCTCGACAGCCCCCCCAGGTGCTGTGATGGGGGGTCCCAGCGAGGTCCTGTACCCTTACGCCGGCCCCTGTCGGGGTCTGCCCCTCCCGGGGGGGACTGGGGTCCTGCACCCCGAGGTCTCCATCGACCTGGGTGAGCCATGGGGGAGAGACTGGGCAAAGGACCAGGCTGGGGACACTGGAGGGACTGGGGACACCAGGGAGCTGAGGGGGGATGGCAAAGCTGGGGTCTCTCAGGGATAGTGAAGAAATTAGGGGAGCTGGGGGTGCTGGAGGGAACTGGGCAGACGGGGGACAACTGGGAGGACTGGGGAGGAGCTGTGGGGAGTGGGGAGAGCTCGGGAACTGGGGTGAACTGGTCAGGCTGGTGTTGGAGGGGGAGACTGGATGGTGAGGGAGGTTTGGGGGGAACTGGGGATGCTGAGGTGGCCTGGGCAGTGCAGGGTGTTCGGCGGCTGGGGCAGAGCCAGAGAGACAGCCTGGGGGGACAGAGCCAGGGGCCACTGGACTGGTAAGTGGCATCAAGTCACCATAGCTCTGGGGCCATGGCAGGGGTGAGTCTCCTGCAGCGGGGACACAGGACTGCTGACAGCCTCTGTTCTCCCCTCACCCAGACATGTGGCATCCCGGCTTCTTCCTGGAGGAGAGCCAGGACCTGCCCACGGTCTCCCCACCAGCATCCTGCACCCTCACCGTGAAGGACCTGCTGCTCTCGGGCAGCTCTGATGCCGTGAGTCCCAGCCCCTGTGTCCCCATCCTTCCTTGTCCCCAGCCTTGTCCCTTCCTGGACCACGATCCCATCCCCATTCCTGTCCCCATCACTCCCCATCCCCATTCCCATCCCCATCCCACCCCATCCCCATTCCTGTCCTCCTTCCTCCCTATCCCCACACTTGACCCCTTTTCCACACCACGGTCCCATCCCCGGCCCTTTCTGAACCACGATCCGATCCTCATCCCTGCCCTGTTGTCCCTGCCATGGTCCCTGGGGTCAGGCACGGGGGTGACCCCACCACCCAGGGCTGTCACCCAGCTGTGGCCCCCCAGCAGCCACAGGTGCCCACCTCCCTGCTGCGGCAGAGCCAGGGGCAGTTCCAGGAGCTGGTGCTGACTGAGGACGAGAAGAAGCTGCTGGCGAAGGAGGGGGTGTCCCTGCCCACACAGCTGCCCCTCACCAAGGTGGGTCCCACCATGCCTGGGAAGGGCACTGAGTGAGGGGGCCCAGCACTGTGGCCCTGACTCCCCTGTCTCCCCCAGTACGAGGAGCGGGTGCTGAAGAAGATCCGGCGGAAGATCCGGAACAAGCAATCGGCTCAGGAGAGCCGCAAGAAGAAGAAGGAATATATTGATGGGCTGGAGAGCCGGTATGGACCCCAAACCCCTGCTCCAGGCATAGCTGGCCACCAACCCTTGGGGCTGGCACTCCCCCTGCCCCAGGTGCCCGGGGACACCTGGCTGGCCAATGATGGGCACACTGCCCCTTGTCAGCCCCCACAGCTGTCCCCCCTGACCTCGTTCCCTCCCCCTGTCCCTCAGGATGTCGGCGTGCACGGCCCAGAACCAGGAGCTGCAGAGGAAAGTCCTGCACCTAGAGAAGCAGAACTCGTAGGTGTCCCCAGGGCAGGAGAGGGACAGGCTGGGGTAGGATGGAACTGGGACTCACTCGCCCCCCAGCCAAACCTGCTGGGGGGCCAGAGGGGCTCGGAGGTGCTAATGGGCTCTCCCTGTCCCCAGGTCCCTCCTAGAGCAGCTGAAGAAGCTCCAGGCCCTTGTGGTACAGTCAAGCAACAAGGCAGCGCAGACGGGAACCTGCATCGCGGTGTGTGGAACCCCCAAACCCCCCTGGCCTCCTTGCTTCGAGGGAGGGGCGCTCAGACACGTGGAGCTGTGCTGGCAGGGCTGGATGGTGGGACAGATAACGCAGAGGGATAGATGCTCCAGGGTTGGATGGGTGGAAGAAGGGATGGAGGCACGTGAGGGCGGACGGATGGATGGATGAAGGGATGGATGGATGAAGGGATGGATGGTGCCACGCTGGCAGGGGCCCATGCACCGGGAGGGACAGAGGGATGCAGTCTTGGTTCTGCCACCAGCCCCCTCCCTGGCAGCTGTGTCCCAGAACCTGGTCCCCCTCCAGCACTGCGCGTGGTGACATCCCCCTCTGCCCCCAGGTCCTGCTGCTGTCTTTCACACTCATCGTCTTCCCCTCCATCAGCCCCTTTGCCCCTGGCAAGGCAGAAGCAGATGGCGACTTCAGACCCGTGCGAGGTGAGGGCTGCGCTGGGGTTGCACCAGGAGCTCGGGGCACCAGAGCAGGCCCTGACCCTCCTTCGCACTCAGTTTTCTCCAGGTCCCTGCACAATGCGGCTGCCTCCCGCGTGGCTTACTCACAGCCCCAAGCTGGGGACGAGAAGCTCCCAGAGCCACTTTGGCCAGAGCACCTGGGTGACGCCCCCGAGACCCTGCACGAAGCTTTCGGTGGCCGCACATTCACCCCACGCCTGGACAAAGCCCCCCCCCATAACAGCACGCAGCCACTCACCTCTGAGGGGCTGAGCCACGGGGCCGAGGATCCAGCGAATGCTGTGCTGGGGGATGACACCGTACCGCACCACGGCCTGGCATCGCTGGCTTGGACCGAGGCCGGCCACAGCAGGCCTGCGGTGCTGGAGCCGGCTGAGGAGCTCTAAGCAGCACCCAGGGACCACGGGGGATGCAATGGGGGTGGCTCAGCACCTCATCCCCTATGGAATGAGCCCTCGGGGTGACCCCTCTAGGATCTGCCTCCAGGCACGGGCAGATGCTGGACCCACTTGGCTTTACTTGTATCTGTGAACTGGGAAGATGAGACCGGTTCCCACTGGCCTGACTGGGAGGGAAGGGGCTGCTCCTGCCCCTCAGGTGCAGCAGAAGTTGTGGAAGGGACACGGGGTCGCTCAGGATGGGGACGAGGGAACTGGAGGGGCCCTGGGCTGGATGGCTATTGATGTTGCAACTGGTTGGTTTTGGTTTTGGTTTGTTTTTTTAAGTTTTATTTTCATCTCTAAATACAAGGTATTTTGGACAAAAATCCACCTGCTTTAATACGGGGTGATCCACAAGGTTTCAAGGACCTTTGGGCCAGGGATCCTGAGGCAACAGGGTCCAATAGAGCTGGGAGAGGTGGCCAGACCTAGCCTAGGGCTGCCCTGGGAGCAGCGGGCACAGCAGGAGGCAGAGGGAAGGGCAGCAGGACCAGGGCACCTTCCCACAGCTCCCAGCCCTGCACCGGGCCAGGATTTGGCCAGCACCAGTCCCCTTCCCTTCCCCGACCCAGCGACATCCCCGCAGATCACCAGCACGCAGGACGCAGGACTGGCTCTGCGGGCAGATCTCAGCCAGGAGATCGCAGCAGCTCCTTCCGACCACTGCCTGGCCCCAGCTTCATTTGAGATGGCATCAGCTGCCCCAACGATCCCCGCTGTCACTGCCCTGGCACCAGCACCCCTGTCCCTCTGCCCCCCGAGCTCTGTGGGACGTAGCTGGGCCCCACCAGCATCTCCTTGCAGAGAAGGAACGAGTTGCTGGGTATGGTTCAAGCAGGCAGCACCCTTCCTGCGCCAGTGGGTGCAGCTGCCCCAACACATGCGATTCAAGTGTATTTAATACTTACATAAAAAAAGGGACAATGTTTAAGGGTATAAAAAAAAAGTCGGTAGGAAAAGCGGCACAAATGAGTGTCTAGACAGACAGGGAACAGCCTGGGTCAGGTGAGGAGAGGCTCCACCTTCATCTTCTTCACCGTCGTTGGCCCTGTGTCTGGGCTGGGACACTCCTGCTTCAGACTGTCACGGTGCTCCACCAGTGTGGTCCCAAGGTCAGGGCACAGCCCTTCCATGCCATTGTGCTCCTCCTTCAGCAGCCTGCGGGCCCCAGGGTCAAATTTGAAGAGCTGTTCGGGCTTGGTGAGCTCAGCGGTTTCCACCACCACTGGCCCCGTCCACTCCGGGACCTCCAGCCCCAAGTGCTTCATCAGCTTCGTCATGACATCGTCGACGTAGGCGTGGATGCGCAGGTCGGCCTGTCTGTCCTGGGGCAAGCGAGGGCAAGCACGGCGTTAGGGACAAACATAGTGTGCGGGTACAAACGTCCCCTCCCAGGGAGTGCACGGGGACAGGGTGATGCCTCAGCTGCACGCGGGCTCCAGTCCCTGAGACATCATCCCTGGTGGAACACGAACTGACCCCAGCTGCACGGCAGGCTGACAGGGCTCCGTCAGGGTGCGGGCAGGCAGTCACACCTTAAAACACAGCCCTGAGATTGGGACGTGGATGCAGAGCCAGGCTATGAGCCCAGGACAGGGTGGGACAGGGATAAGGGAGCTCTAATGCCATCCCAGGTACCCCCCAGCACCGGTTGTTTGAAAGACTTTGGACAACGGCACCAAAACCAGGGCCGAACACGAACCGAACTCCTCTCCCTCGCAGCACAGGTTATGTGTGTGCAGTTACTTCATCGGGCTGTAATTCACTGGAAGATACATCAGGCTTTGGGCTGTTTTTATTCTGCTCTTGAGATTTACCTTCCGTTTCTCAGTGTTTATTGGGAGCTGCAGGTTTAAACTCTCCAGCAAGGGAAGCCCAGCCTGTTTGCTAAGCGAGGCCACTCTTCTACCTGGCCGCCTGGGAGGGGACGATGCACGGGGACTAACCTGGGATGGGGCCGAAACAAGGGACGCGAGGGGAAAGCAGCAGCACAGAACGGCAAGGACACTCACGTGTTTGGTTGCTTGTAGATTGACTATGACCAGCTTCCCTCCTCTCTTCTTCGTGATCAGCGGGAGGTTGCCGCTGGGTTTGATCTGCAGAGAGGTCCCCAGGGTGATGGAGAGATCAGCTTTCCTGTAGGGAGGAGACAAAACATCCAGGCCAGAGAAAAAGCCGTGGCTGTTTGCAGACTGCTTCTCCCACCCTGTTCCAGTGTGGACTCTACAAGCAGCTGGGAAGCAAAGCTGTGGCCAGAATTTGCTGCGGTTTCCCTCAGCCGCTTTCTGAGGAGAGAGCTGGGCACTGCTGTTCCGTGAGTACAGCCTCACGGCTGCGAGGCACAGAACACGACTACCAACGCCAGGCAAGGCCAGCCCAAGGTCCCCCATGGTGCAGGCAGAGGACAGGCAGCCCCGGCAGCCTCCTGTGGCACCACCAGCCACAGGTGTCTGCAGCACCCACGGCACGAAGAGCCCAAGCACAGTACCTGCAGGCTTCATCCGCCAGCGTAAGGTCGCGGTCAGGCAGGGAATCCTCCCAGTCCAGAATGGTGTCTCTTAACTTCCCTCTAGAAAACACGCATAGGGACTGCAGCTTCTCCTGCCAGGCAGGAACAGCCAGCAGAGCCGCCCTGCCAGAGGGGACAGCGACCCAGATCCTGTCCCACCCTCCCTGGCCCTGCACTGTGAAGGGACAGAGTGAGCCCAGACGAGCTGAGAGGACTCGCCGGCAGGCGAGGGCACAGACTTCATCTGCACGAGGGATTTTGTGGCTGGTGCTGTGATGCCACCAAAGCCCCAGCTGTCTCGCTGCCCTGGTTCAGAGCTGGGATGCAGCTTTCACTCCCCAGCATCAGAGCTGAGCCAGGAGAGCTCTGCTCCACCGCCCGCAGCCCCCAGCTCTGCTGTGCCGGCTCTGCAGCCAGCCTGGCTGCGGAAAGCAGCTGCGCTGGGCCCGGTGAGCCTGGCTGAGGAAGCACACGGGGCCTGTGGAGCGTGTCTGGATGCCGGATCACCTCGGGGTACCTCCAGCTGCAGAGCTGGAAATGCTATTTACGCTTCCCTACCAAGGGCAAAGCAGCAGCAAGGCAGCACAGCGGCCGCATCCTTCTGGAGGGGAAGGGGCTCGCTCTCTAGAGCTGCCATCCCACAGCAGGGCATTCTCCAGCACTGGGACATGCTCAGTTATCGGTGGGAGACCCCCTGCCAAGGAGGCTGGGACTCCTTGAAGACATGGGTGCTGGCTTCCCATCTGGGCTTTGGAGATCCCCCCTACACCCTCTGCTTCTTCACCTCAACCAGAGGCATTGTCGGCCCAGCCCTGCAAAGCCACGTCTGTGACCAGAGTCACTCGCTCGGGTGAAGGGTCCCCCCGCCACCCCACATCCCCTCGGGAGCCCCAGCCCTGCACCCCAGCAGCCATACCTGCAGGCCCGCAGCCCCCGGGCTTTGGTGACGCTGCACAGCCTGCCCGTTGGCTTCAGCCCCATGCTGCCCACGACTGCGTCCCGCACGTACTGCCTGCAAAAGAGACGGTGCCATCCGGGGCCAAACACGCAGGGAGGTGGCACCCATTGTGAGAGGCCCCCCGTGATGTGGCACACCTCACGCCACACAGGCCACACTGGAGGAGCAGGCGGTGGCTCAGAGACACAAGCAATGACAGAGGCACCTCAGTTCTCCACCGATCCCTGCCTGCGCCTCTAACCAGGTGCTGTGGACAGCAGCTCTGAGCGACAGCCCCAGGGGTCTGCCACAGACCAGGATGGCAAACCCAGCTTGTAGCAACCTCCTCTCCAGCTGGCAGGTACAGACCCTGCTGCAGGCAGCCCTGCTGGCACAGCTGCCTTGCCACGGCCAGCAGGATTTGCCAAGGGCCTCCCAGGCAACAGAGATTTCCCAGAATATTCATCTCCCACCGTTTGACAGGGTTTACGATTCAGACGGCCAGATCTGTCTGTGACCCCATGCACACAGCCCCATGGCATGTGCAGGGCCTCCAGGGCTCCCCGGGGACAGCAATGAAGTCCCCACCCCACTGCCATCCTCCCCAGGCTCAGGGCTCACGTACTTGCCGCATTTCACACACTCTTCCACAAACATGTTCCCGTGGAGCTCAGCCAATTTGTCCCTGCGGGAGAAACAGGAGAGGTGAGCTGGGGAAGGGTGGAGAGCCCTGGGGTGACAGAGAAAGCTGCCCCAGCCCCCCTCCTCACCAGGAGCTCCTGCACCTCCGGGGCTTCCCCGCTTCCCAGCTCAGCTAGGTCAGACCTGCCAGACCACCACAGGTGGGGTGGCAGGGACCCTCTGCCATGGCCTGGGGACAGTGCCCCAGCACAGGGTCAGCACCGGGGGGGAATTATATTAGTTAGACACAAACAGGGCTGCATCGGAGCGAGGCACCAACATCAGGCAGGCACTGGGTGCCACAGAACAACCTGGCCGTGCTGCAGGGGGGCAGCTGGCCCGGCAGAGAAGGCTGTTCATTCAGCCACCAAGTGTGGGGGCTTCCCTGTGCCAAGCATGGCCATCACATGCAGGGCAAGCAGGCGCTGGCAGAACTATGGCACACTGAGCACCGCTTTGTGCATTTCATGCAAAAAAGGTCGCTCAAAGGGAGTTTGGGCAGAGCTGTCCTTCTTGTGGGGCAGGGGAGACCCCAAGGATGTGTTCAGATCCTGCTGAGAGCCTTCTGCACCGTGGTTTTATCTCCCATCACAAAAGCGCTACACTATAACCACTGCAACTGGGACTAAGGAGAGGGACAGCATGTCCTGGTTTTTTAATTTTAAATGCTTCCATCTGCAGCACCAATTCTAGCCCCTCCTCTGATCTGATCCAGCCTCAAATCTCTGCACTCAGTAGTAACCTGGATATTCACTTCTCTCAGCACTCAGCATTCCCCTATGTCCTCGCACGGTTCCAGCCCCCTGCCACTTGTGACTAAAACTCCCCTCAAGCTCAGTGCAAGCCTCAAAGTGCAGAAGCTAGAGGAAAACAAGGCCATACTCTCCCCACGTTCCTGCAAGCCCCACAGCAACCGGGAGCCTCCTCCAGGGTGGATGAAGACAGGACGGACTTGATTGCCCCTATTTTGGCCCCAGTTCTGCAACGCTTACTTAAGCACGTGCTTTGCTTAGGCAGAAGAGCTGTGCTAAACCACAGCGGGAGCCAGCAGCACAAGGCTGCAGGGAGCACAGCTGAGTTCTGGTCAGAATTTCCTATTCTTTTTCCCATGGTTCTTTAGTTTAAAAAGGCAAACGCGGTGCTAGGAGCAGGAACCAGGACTCGGGGCTGTTTATGAAGCACCTCCTGGAGGCAGCTCTCTGCTCAGCCAGTGATGGCGGAAGACATTCATGAGACATCTTCTCTGAGGTCCCACTCATGCTCCTTGTTCTCATCCCAACTCCCTTCATTTTATTTTTTCACTTGAATTCAGCTGCTCTCCCCATTCCTTTCCAGGCAGCTCCAAGCAGTTTGCCTCACAAAACAATTGCTCACTGGTCTTAAGTGCTGGAAATGGGTTTTATAACAGGCTGAAGTTCCTTGAAGGGAAAAGAGCCTGTTGCCACAAGCACTAATGGAAAGGCAGGTTCCTTCAAGGACATCTTTGAAATGGCAGCTGTGCTGCTAAATGTGCTTCAGACCCCACCCATACGGGGAGCGGAGATCTTGTACCCTCGGCTCCCACACGTCACAGCTCCCTGCAGAGGAAACAGCCACGCAGGATCCCTGACCCTCATCGCAGCGGGCGAGAAAATCAGAGACCACAGCCGGTAAGTCAGACCAGTTCCAACCGCGGGACCCTCTCTACGTCTTGCTGCCCCTGCAGTTTTGCAAATTTATCGTGAGGCAAAATACTTTTGAGGCCATCTTTGGCCCAGGCATTGTTCCATCACTGGGGCAGCACTGCCTTTATTTTCTCTCAAGAAATTAAATTTAAGCAAACTGTAAAATAGCACAAGATCCAGTGCTCTGAGACAGCTCTAGCTACGCGGGTAAAACGGGTCAAGAGGCATCTCTGCGAGCAGCAGGAGCAACTTCAGAGCCTCTCATCCTCCCTCCTGTCCCTTCACCCCTCTGGATGGGTGCAGAGGCAGTGGAAAGGATCGTGTGCTCTGAGCGCAGCTCTGAGCCCAGTTCCCAGGAGCATGTGCCCTAACTGAAGCTGACGTCTCACTCCCTGGGCCACGATCTCCCAGGCAGCCATGCAGCGCAGCCAGGCTGCTCACAGCAGCACCGACAGCCACAGCTACACAGCTGATGGGTGGCAACATGCGATGGCCCAAACCATGACCTGTTTGTTTTTCTTGTGAACAAATGGCTTCTGGGTGTACTTCTAGAGAGCATCAACTGGGGCTGACTTTATTTGATCACCCTCTGAATTACTAAAATAACTTCTCTACATTCAGTCTAGTTCATGTACCCCTTCCAGTTTCCGCTCCCCACACCAGATGTGGGGGAGAGCTTCCAAGCCAGCCTTGGAAATCAACACCCAGCACCAAACGCCTGCCTGCAAGGCCACGCTGATCAGGCAGCGAGAACAGCCACGTGGCAGTGGCAGGGAAAAGCATGAGGGACGTGGAGACAGGGCGGGAGGGGCAGTACCGTGGGAATCCTGAACGCACGTGAAGGCCGTCCACATTCTGGCTGACCAGGAATTTCAGGATGCCAACTCTCTGCAGCCCCAGTAATGCCATGTGAGTCTTGGAGGGCCTGGCATTCTCAAAGGTGGTGTCGAATTTTGGGGAGAGCCCCTTCTCTTCCATAGTCCAGACACCATTGGGGCCCCTGCAGGAACAGGGACAGAAAGAGCGAGAACTGACAGCCCGGGCTCCAAGATGACAGTTGTAAACACAGTTGTAAACGCAGCACAAGCCCTATCAGGGGAGGAGGATGAGCAGGGCACCACTAAATGAAGGTTGTGGATCACCGGCGATTTTTGTCGTTGATGCAAGCAGGGTGCCCACAGGGCTTCTGTGGGCGTGGCTTAACCTCAAACGGGTGTGCAAGAGGGAGAGGGTATTTTCAACTGGATCCAGGACCGGAGAGGAGGGATGGAGCAGGTCTGGCAGGGGAAACAGTCCAGAGCTTTACAAGGTGTGAGATGGACTTGAAGGAGGCACCATCCCCCCAACCCCTCACCTGCAGTCCACTGCCCTTACCTGAAGTCGGGAATCCCCGAGGCAGTGCTGATCCCAGCCCCCGTGTGAAACACCACATTGGAGGAACTCCTGATCAAGTCTGCCAGCTCCTGCACCTTCCTCTCCACTTCCTCCGGGGGGTCAAAAATCTGAGCAAGAAAAGACAAACCACCACAGGAATGGAGAGGTGCAGGGATAGATCCAACTACACCCCTCCTGGTGCAAAGACCCAGTAAACCACATTTTTTTTTATCCAAAGGAAAGAAGATTTTGCATTCCTTAACAACAAAAGCATTTAATCAGAGAGAAACTGTGTTGTATAAACATCTCCATGCAGGGTAAGGGCTTAAAACACCTAAGGCAGACAGGGGTATTTATTGCTCTCGCTGACAGGCAGCTGATACCCCGAGAAGTGGCTGGGCTCCAGGGCACCGCCGGGCAGCGGGAGGGCAGGCGTGAACCCGGTGCCACCCCGCGTGTGCTCAGCTCCAGCTGTCACCAGCACGGCCACCAGCCCTGCAGGCAGGCCAGCGCTGAGGGACGGCGAGCTGCGTGGGAAGCCAGGAAGGTGGGGGACACAGGAGTGCTGTGGCTAGGTGGGACCGCGCACCCACCCAGCCTTCTGGTGTGGGCACAGGATTTCGCTTCTGCGAGAAGCTTCTCCAGCCCGGTCTCCTGGGGAGAGGGACTGAGGACAGGCCCCTGCATGTCCCTGTCCCCTCACCTCAAAACCTGTTTTAAGCTTCCCAAATACTGCTGGGGGCACAGGGCTGGGATCACCCCGCAGTGCCTGGGCAGGCCCCTCACACCCACCTTCTGGGATCCCCGCTGGGGAATACAGGGGGTCCCCACAGGGCTGGGAGCCCCGGGGTGGGGGCACAAAGCAGGGGGGTAGTGCCAGGCGTGGAGGGAGGGAGCTGTGGGGCTGGGGGGGATGGGAGAGAGCTGTGGGGGCCGGGACGGGACACGGAGGGAGCCGTGGGGCTGGGGGGAATGGGAGAGAGCTGTGGGGGACGGGACGGGACACGGAGGGAGCCGTGGGTCTGGGGGGAATGGGAGAGAGCTGTGGGGGACGGGACGGGACACGGAGGGAGCCGTGGGGCTGGGGGGTGGGACACACGCAGGGAGCCGTGGGCCGCGGGGGACTCGTGGGGGCAGCCGTGGGCCGGGGGACACACAAAGGGGCCCTGGCGCCGGGCTCCCCACGGCAGCCACCCACGGGGCCGAGGGCGCGGTTGCCATGGGAACCCGCCAGGCCGCGGGAGGGCCCGGCCGCGCCGCGCTCACCTCGGGGAGGCCGCACTTGCCCTTGTCCGAGTAGGGCGAGAGCCCGGCCGCGTAATTGACCGCCATGGCCCGCCGCGGCCGCCGGAGCGCGCATTGTTGCCAGCCCCGCGGCCGGGCGGAAGCGCGCAGCGACGCGCCGGGGCGGGGCGCACGGACGGGCACGCCCGGGGGACGGCGCCGCCGCCGCCATCTTTGTGCCGGGCGAGAAGGGCGGGGGCTGCTGCCCTCACCGTGCTGAATCCTCAGCCGGGACCCCCGGGGCGGGGGGTGACAGGACAGGGCAGGGCAGGGGGTGCTGGTAGGGCCAGGAGGTGCCAGGCCGGGGCAGGGGATCTCAGGCTGGGGCTGAGGTGCCAGGCCAGGGTAGGAAGCGCCAGGCCAGGGCGTAGGGTCCCAGGCCGGGGCAGGGGGTCCCAGGCCGGGGCAGGGGGTCCCAGGCCGGGGCAGGGGGTCCCAGCTCGTCAGGGCCCAGCCCAGCCCAGCCCTGCCCCGCACTACCCGCAGCCCCAGACACCCCAGAGGCCCACGGAGCCCGGCCTTGCTGCCCTCAGACCCCCCCACTCCCCCTCCGGGCCTGGCCCCGCCAGCCATGGCCCCTCGCCTCCCTGCCCCTGGGTGTTGGAGGGGTGCAAGCAGCCCCCTCCCCAGATGGGGTTTGTGTGTGTGTGTGTGTGTGTCCCGAGCCCCCCCCCCGGCTGCCCAGCGCTGCCAGCTGTAACCGCAGCCGTAACCCAACTCCTGCGGCCCCCCCGCGCTGGGCGCTGCGGCAGCCGCCGGGGCACTGGAGCAGCAGGGCTGGGGGCGCCTGGGCCTGGAGCAGTGGGGGAGAGACCCTCGAGCACAGCCATCCCCCATCCAGGTGCCACGGGGCTGGGGCTGCCATGAAGAGCCTGAAGGCCAAGTTCAAGAAGGCTGACGTGAGTGCCATCCCCAGGGACATGGGGACGTGGGGACCTGCCCTGGGTATCTGTGGGGACCTGCCCGGGGATGGTCCAGGTTGCACAAGGACATGGGGACCTGGCCTGGGATGTCCTTGGGGACCTGCCCCAGGATGATCCAGGTTGCACAAGGACATGGGACCCTGTCCCGGGATGTCCATGGGGACCTGCCCCAGGATGTCCATGGAGACGTGTCCTGGGATGACCCAAGTTTCACAGGGACATGAGGACCTGCTCTGGCATGCTCCAAGTTTCACAGGGACGTAAGGACATGGGGGTCATCCCCAGGATGTGAGATGGCTGCTCACTGTGGGGACAGCATCCCCATGGACGTTGGCAGTGCAACCCTGGCTGGTGGGATTGAGCTCCCGGTGTACCCAAGGGTGCTCCCAGGGCCATTGTTGGGAGTGGGGCAAAGCAAAGGAATAAAGGCATCAGCAGCGAGAAGGAAGCAGGTCCCAGGTCCCCTCCCTGTCCCGCTCCTGGGGACGGCTGCCAGCTTTCCAGCTGCCACCGCCAGTAGAACCAGCATGTTGATGCTCCTCAATTATTCAGCACCAGCCTGGCACGGGGCCGCAGGCTCTCACCATCCTCCACGCAGGGCAGAGGGTGACAGTGCTGTCCCCAGGGCCCGTAGCAGCACCGGGCAGATGTGTGCACTGGGGACACATGGTTGGGGACATGTGGACACAGGTTCAAGCCCTCCATTGTGGAGTCTGCAGGCCTGCCCTGCTCAGGGTGCTCTGTGCCTCAGTTTCCCCACACTGCCCTGGACATTGCTGTGAGTGGGGAGCGGGGAGGGGCTCCGGCTGTCCTGCCACCCCCAGGGCTCTTCCAGGACAGCTGCCCAGAGACCCTTTGCATTTTGGGGTCCCATCCTTGAGGGGGGTTTGCTGAGCCCCTGAGACACAGGCAGGGGGTCCTGCCCCTCCCTTGGCCCCAGGGCTGTGGTGGGAGGTAAGTCTGTGCCCCCCAGGGCAGTGCAGGGGGTCCCATGTCCCCCTCCTCGAGGAGCTGGATCTGGCAGGAGGATGCACATCCGCTTTGTTTGGGGGTGCATTGCTGCCTCACTTTGAGCATGGGGTGGGAAAGTTGCCCCCCCCGCCCAGCCCCTCCCATTTTAACTGGGACCAGCCTGGGTGCTGCTCCCTGACTGGGACCTTGGTACCTGCTCCATGGCAGGGATGCAGGGATGCCTGGAGCTCTGGATGCTGGGGAGGGAGGGAAGGAGAGAAAGAAGGAGGGACTGAGGGATGGAGGGAGGCGGATCCTGGCTCCTACTGCGGCAGGACCCGGCCCCCACCCAGGCAGCGATGCTGGACCGAGCTGGGGTTTGGGGTCCACGGCCTGGAGCCCCAGCCTGCCCTCGCCCAGGCGGGGGGCAAGGGATGCATGGCTGCCCGCCACCTCTTCCTCAACACCATGAAGCAGATCTGCCTCTGTGCTGCTGCCTCCTTCGCGGTACGTCCCTGCCCTCCATCTCCGGTCCCCTTTGGTCACGTCCTCCGGGGTAAGCCATGTCACTCCCACCCACCTGGACCCCCTCCATCTCCATCCCAGGGCTCAGCTGCCTCTTCTCCAGCCTGCTTTGTCTTTGCATGACAAGGGGCGGGGGGCGGGGGAGCAGGCACCACCCTCCCAGTTTGCCCAGTAATCCTGGGAGACTGGTTTATTCCCCACCCCTGGATGGGGTCCCTTGCCCCCCGCAGGGCTGGAGGGGCTGGCAGGGGCACCAGGTGGGCACAGTGGCACGGGTCCTGTGGCTAGCATTGGGCAGCAGGCTGGTGCAAGGCTGGATGCAAGCAGCTCCCAAAAGGTGACATCCATTTCCTGCTGCCCTGACTGCAGTGAGCTCCGGGTTGTCATCACGGGCTGTGGGGTGAACACAGGGCTTCCCATGCTGGTCCTGTCCCGCTGCAGGTCACTCCCTCGGGACGGGGATGTGCAGGACCACTGGGTCAATAAGCCCCCATCCAGCCCCAGTCCTGTGCAGTGGTGGGGACAGCATTGTGCCCTGTATATCCCAGGGAGGCTGGAGCCATCCCAGGGGACCTGCTGTCACTGCCAGCTGTGCTAGCCTTGGCTTGGTCCCTTCCTTGGTGGGGACCGAGGCAGGGCTGGGAACGGGCTCAGTGGGGAAACCTGGGCAGGGATGGGGCTCAGGCACCTCCTGGGTGCTGGCTGTGTTTAGCAGTGGGGTCACTGGGATGGCGGGGGCAAACCCTGGGGCAGGGGCAACCAGGCAGTGTCAGCTCATTCCCAGATCCTGACTGTTCACAGCCTGGCCCACCCACAGCTAAACCGGGGCAGCTCTGTAAATCTTCTGTGAGCTGCAAACTGGAGGCAGGGTGAAGGGGATCCTCATCCCAGTCACCTGTCCCAGCTAAACCCTCCATACTGGGGGCCAGACGCCACAGCACCTGGGAAGGGGGTTGGTCCAGAGATGGCCACCCCAAGGGATCGGGAAGGGAGGAAGATAGCAGGGATGGGGGTGAGGACAGGCACCCAAGCCCAGCCCAGCACCGTGCCAGTCCCTGGGGACAGCATGCCCAACACAGCCTCCTCTCGGCTTCATTGCAGAGCCAGGACTGGACCAAGAACGATGAGAAGCTTCTGCAAGCTGTGGACTACAACGATGCCGGGAGGGTGACATCTCTCCTCGTCCGTAAGGGCCTGGTCCCCACCAAGCTGGACTCGGAGGGCAAATCCGCGTGAGTGCTGACCCAGTCCCTGGCACGCTGGGGACACAGGGCTGGGGGCCAGGGATGTGAGTGAAACAGCCCCTGGTCTTGCTGCAGGTTCCACCTGGCCGCCATGCGGGGCAACGTGGACTGCCTCGAAGCCATGCTGGCTCACGGCGTGGATGCCATGACCAAGGATAGCTCGGGTGAGGGCACGGCTGCCGCACGCCCCTGGCTAACGCCATGGGCACCCAGGGCCACTGGTGCTCCCTGGTTGTCCCCACTCTGCTGGCAGGTGTTGAGGCTGAGGGGACAGAGGTGACGGCCACCCCTGCAGGGGCTATAAATTGTCTCAGCTTCCTACGGGGACTCAAGCACTGACCGATGGTGCTCCTGGGGATGTCCCCTTCTGTTTAGCCCCAGTCCAGCAGATCCTCTTGTGTGCCCATCTGCCCAGCTGTCACCCAACAGGTGGCCTCTGTCACAAGCCCATTTCTCTGACCCGCCTGTCTGTCCCGCTCCCCAGGTTACACTGCCCTGCATCTGGCGTCCAAGCATGGCCACCCACAGTGCGTCAGCAAGCTGCTGCAGGTACCGGGGCTGGGAGCATGGTGCTGTGAGGGAGGGCGAGTGCTGTGCCAGCCGGGTGTCCTCTCTGTCCTTGAACTCCCTTTCAGTGGTGGTGGTTGGCATGGTGGTTCCTGGCTCTGCCCGGCACTGTGTGGTGCTGCCTGGCACCTGCTCGGCCCTCCAATAATACCAAGGAGACACGTCCACTTGAGCAGTCTGTCTGTCTTGTCCCTTACCTTCCTGTAACCCAGGTTCTCTCCCTCAGGCCTCCTGCCCTGTGGACGTAGCTGATGGCAGTGGCCGAACAGCACTGCACCACGCAGGTGAGTAGGGACAGCGCCAGCCCTGTCCTGCTCGTGTCCCCATGGGAGGCAGAGCGCTCAGCTTCTGTCCTTCTCCCAGCGGTCAGTGGCTGCATCTCGTGCTCAGAGATCCTCTGCGATTTCAAGGCTCCCTTGAACATCAAGGACAAGGTGAGATCCCTCTGCTCCTTGCCCTGCTGTGCCGTGCAGAGCAGCAGGGGGCTGGGCTGGGGCTGCCTTTGGGACGCAGCAGCTTCTGTGGTGGAAGGCAGCAGCTGGCAGTTCCTGGGGTGAAATGGCATGGAGTGGGATGTGGAAATTGGGGAGGTAAGGGGAGCGGGGTGCCCCACAGCGGGATCTGAACCTTGTCTGCACACCCTCACCCAACCTGCTTCTGCCCAGGATGGCTCCACACCGCTGATCCTTGCTGCCAAGATGAGCCACTCGGAGCTGTGCCGGTACCTGCTGCACCGCGGCGCAGCTGTCAACAGCCAGGACCTGCAGGGGAGGTGAGTCTGCACTGGTGGGGACTGGAGGCGGACAGGGAGATGGAGGGAATGGGCACCCTCACCTCTGGTCTCATCACTCTGCTCAGGACAGCCTTGATGCTGGCCTGCGAGAATGGCAGTGTGGAGACAGTGGAGGTGCTCGTCAACGCTGGCGCCCGGGTGGCCGTGGTGGACTCCACAGGTCACGATGCCACACACTACAGCCTGGCTACGGGCAACGCTCTCATCCAGCACTTCCTGCAAGAGGCTGCTCAGCGCAGGTCCTGGGCCAGCGGTAAGGCAGCTGTGCCGCCCTGGTGCTTCTTGTCTGCAGGGGATGGACCCACGGGGGCGTTTTCACCCTTTCGGGTGCTTTGGGGCAGGGCTGTCTGACCCACGGCTGGAAGAGGCTGAGCGGGGCTGGGGGCACATGTCCCCTTTTGCCGTGTGGTGGGGGTGCCTTTGCCCATGCTGTCACCAGCTGAGGGCTGGGAGGTGGTGCTGAGCCTGGGTTGCCTTAGTGTCTGCACATGCTTGCACACACACATTCACATGTGTTTGCAGGCATGGGGGTGTAATTGTGCATGTGTATCAGCCAGTGTGTATGTATGTGTGTCTGCATGTGCATGTCTGTATGCATGGATCTTCCTGTGTCTGCACATGTGTATGCATCCCTGAAATTACACATCCATGTATATCCTCGTATTTGTCTGCATGTGTGCCCCTTGTACACACACGTGCTCTCCTCTACACGTGCTCTCCTCTGCACGCGCTTGTGTGTTCCCCCTGAGCGCTCATCCCTGCATGAGCACATTTAGAAGTGCCCCTGCACCTGTGCAGGCTCTGCCTGCTGTGCCCACTCCTATGATCCCTTAAACCTCCCCAATTTCTTTCTCTTTCCTTCCGCTCTGCCCCACAGAAGAGGAGTCAGCTGAGCAGACATCCCAGGTAAGGGCCTGCCTGGCTGCCCACCCCTCATCAGGGCTGGCCTGGCCCCAGCCGCTGGGTGGGGGTCCCCAGGAGCCCTGGGGCTCTGCAGGGTGACAATGTGTCAGGAAGGAGGGAGGCCACTTTATCTGCCCTGGTGTCTCTGCAGACGTCTTCACCTAGCCAGTCATCCATCAGGGAGAAGAACAGCACCCCAAGGAAGAGGAAAGCCCCTCTGCCTCCCCTGGGCATCCCCGGGCAGGTGAGAGGGCGGTCCCCCTTAGCTCCATGCCCACAGCCAGCTTGGCAGGAGCAGGGTAGCCAAGCTCAGGCAAACTCCAGCTTCACCCGCTCCTGCAGCAGAGGTGGTGCTCACAGGCTGACCTGAGCTGCTACGGGGGCTTCATCCCCACTCCTGGGGTGCATGCAGCACCCCAGGCCCCGAGCCCCTACTGTCAGCAAGGGCAGGGGCTCTCAGCCCCTTTCAATCCACCCTGCAGGCCCCAAGCACCCCTCTCCTGGGGGGCTGTGTGGCGCCGGGGGGTCTGTGCCCTGCCAGAGCCTTTCCTTCTCTCTCTCTGGTGTGAAAAAGTGCCGTGCACACCCCTGGAGTGTGGCTTGCCCATGGGGGCAGTGCTGCCTGGCTGGGCTCAGCCTGCCACAGACCCCTGGTGAGGACGGGCAGGAGGGGGCCGACAGCGGGGAGGGCACTGGCGGTGCCTGGCACCAAGGCTTGGGAGCCGCTTCCCTGCAGGAGGACCGGGATGCCTATGAGGAGATTGTGCGGCTGCGGCAGGAGCGGGCACAGTTCTTGCAGAAGATCCGGGGCTTGGAGCAGCAGGAGAAGCAGAGACGGGAGGTACCGGCCAGCTGCAGCGTCATGGGGGAGATGCCACCATGTCCCTAGGGAGCGGAGGGGATGGGAAGGATGAGGACAGGATTTATTCCTCCCTGTTTTCTCTCTGTGTCCTGCTAGCAGGCAGAGCTGGACGAGGGCTCCCTGCGCTCCATGGAGAAGCAGGTGAGGCCAGTGAAGAGGTCGTGGGTGGGCTCAGCTCTCTGAGGGGTCCTGGTGCTGGGGATGCCATCGGGACTCTGGTGGGAGCTAAGGGGACCCTGTGCTTGTGTCCTGCCCCACAGATCCAGCAGCTGGAGGAGCGGCTGGCGGTGCGGGATAGAGAGAAGGAGCGGCTGGGCAAGGAGGTGGAGGCTCTGCAGAGCCGCTTGTCCTCACTGGAGGTGGGTGCGGGTAGCAGCTGGCAGCAACAGGGGCTGGGGCGTGTGGGGGCTGACCACTAATCTGCCCCCCTAGAACGAGAGGGAGAACACGAGCTATGACATCGAGACACTGCAGGACGAGGAGGGAGACCCGCTTGAGTTCCCAGGTTGGGCCCTGCCGGCCTCCCGAGGCCGCCGTGGGGCTGGCAGCCCGTGGGGAGGTGGCACCCTGCAGCGGGGAGCAGGGGTTTGGGTGGGCGCAGCGCCAACAGCCCTGTGCCCCGCAGGGGCAGAACTGCTGCTCTCCAAGAAGACGCTGAGCCCCTCGGCCGAGGAGCTGCTGGCCACGCTGCAGGGGCAGGTGCAGTCCCTCACCATGCAGAACAAGGAGCTGAGGGAGAAAATACAGGCAAGTCCCTGTCTGTCCGTCTGTCCCTCCCTGCCTCCGTCCCCTGGCACCTGCTGGCATCGCTGTGTCCTCGGCAGGTGCTGGAGAACTACGAGCGAGATGAGAGCAGCCCGTCCACCCTGGGGGACGTTGTGCCCGCCAGCCTCTACAAAGCCCTCCAACGTGAGCTGGAGCAGTTGCGGGCGCAGCGCTTGGAGGTGCCGCAGGGCACGGACACGAGGGAGGACACAGCCGGTGGGCAGCCAGCGGCGTGGAGCGGTGCCTCGGAGCATGTCATGGAGGGGAGCGCGGTGCAGAGGCTCGCCAAGGAGCCGGCCTGGAGCAGGGACGAGAGCAAGGCGGCGCCGGGTGAGCTGCGGGCACACACCGAGGCCTCCTCCGCGGCTGAGCAGGAGGTCGGCACTGAGCTGGCGGAGACCCGGGCAGCCCTGCTGCAGGCGCAGGCGGCGCTGGAGGAGCGGGAGCAGCGGGTGAAGGAGCTGCAGACCCATTTGGAAGCCAGCGTGGAGTCTGTGGAGGCAACGGCCTCCCTGGAGGAGGCAGCGAGGGAGAGGGAGGCCTTGCTGGAGCGCTGCGGCCGGGCGGAGGCAGAGGCGGAGGCCCTGCGGCGGGAGCTGGAGGCCAAGGCGCGGGACTGGCGAGCAGCAGGTGGCCCCATGCCCGAGCCGGGGGTGCTGGAGCGACGGGTGGCCGATCTGGTGCGGCAGCACGAGGAGGTGACAGCCCAGCTGGGGCAGCTGCGGGAGACGCTGGGCCGCAGGGAGGCTGAGCTGGGCGTGCTGCGGGAGCAGCTGGCCGCCCGGCCGGTGGGCCGGCAGGAGCACGAGGAAGCCCTGGCACGGCTGCGGCAGGCGCAGTCGGAGGGCTGGGTGCCGCGGGACGAGCACGCCCGGGCCACAGCGGCGCTGGAGGAGCAGGCGCGGGCGCTGCGGGAGCGGGCGGCCCAGCTGGAGGCGGCGGCGGAGGCCAAGGGGCGCAGGGCTGCGCGGCTGGAGGCTGAGCTGGCGGCGGCGGTGCCGCGGGGCGAGCACGAGGCCGCGCAGGCGGGGCTGCAGGCCGAGGCGGCGGCGCTGGCCCAGAAGCTGGGCGAGCTGTCGCGGCGGCACGAGAAGACGTGCGAGGAGGTGTTCCGCGTGCAGCGGCAGGCGCTCTTCATGAAGAGCGAGCGGCAGGCAGCGGAGGATCGCCTGGCCGCTGTGCAGAAGCAGCTGGCGGAGGCGCAGGACGAGGCGCGGCGGCTGCGGGAGCTCCACAGCCACGCTGAGGACTCGGCCCGGCTGGTCAAGGACAGGGACAGAAAGGTGGGGGACAGGGAGGGGGTGCTGGCGGTTGGCGAGGGGCTCCTGGGAGGGGAAACGGCGGCCTGGGTGCTGCTCGGGTGAGCTGAGCTGGCCGGGTCGCAGGGGAGACAGGCTTGCAAGCTACATGCGTGTATGCAGAAGGGTGGAGACACGTATGTGCACACATGCTTATATGTGCATACATGTACATGCACCTGCACTTCAATGCACGCTTGTACACGTAAGTGCACACGCGGACACATGCGCACGTGCCCCTGCGTGCGGACATGCCGCTCTCCTGGCTGTTCCCTTTTTTCCTCCCCAGACTGAGACTGAAAGTGGGGGCAGGAGGAGTGGGGGGAGGAAGCCCCGGCTCTGCCCTTGCCCGGGGACCCCCGTGGAGCCGGGGCTCAGGGGTCCCGGTAACCTCCGCGCTCCGTGCAGATCACTGAGCTCTCTAAGGAGGTCTTCAGGCTGAAGGAAGCCCTGAATGCCCTCCCTGAGGCCCGGGGACCACCGCAGCCGCCCCTCAACACTGCTCTGCTCCAGGACAGGATCCGTGCGCTGGAGGAGAAGCTGGTGGTGGGTACTGGGGGGTCTCATGGCCATCACCTGGTGGGTTCTGGGCTTCCGCAAGCCCCCAGCCTCACACTTAAACCCACTCGCTCTCTTGCAGGAGACAGAAAAGCGACACAGCAAGGTGGTGAAGCTGTACCGGAGCCACCTGCTCTATGCAGTGCAGGTGAGATGGGGACATGGCTGTAGGGGAACTGGGACACTGGTGTGGGGGAGCGGGGCACCAGCCAGCCACGTGTCAGTGCCCACGTGCATGCGGGAGGCAGCAAGGGGCTGGATCCAGGTGCCAACCCAGGGGCATGTGGGCCATGCGCCACAGACACTCCCTGACGTCCCCTCTCTGACGTCCCCTCTCTGACGTCCCCCCTCTGACGTCCCCCCCAATGTCCCCTCCACCCCAGGGCCACATGGATGAGGATGTGCAGAAACTTCTGTGCCAGATCCTGAGGATGCAGCAGCTGCAGGAGCAGGGCAGATGAGTCCCCGCCAGCACGGTAGTGCCGCAGGGGTTGGTGGCACAGCCAGTGACACGGCTGGGGGGACAGACACATGATAGCACCCCTGTGCCCCTTTGCTTCTCTGGGCAGCACCCTGTCACTGGCACATGCACCCCCACCCGCCCCCAGCTGCCCCACACATCCCAGCACAGCAGCAATAAAGTATTTATACTCACACCAACAGGACGGCTCATCTCTGGGGGAGATGAGGGTGGGCACAGGGTGCTGGGGAGGGTGGCGGAGCTGGGGGCAGTAGGGGATCGGTGCCATCATCTCCTTCAGCCCTGATGTCCCCAAGTGGGAGTGGGTGACCATGAAGGAAGCGGGGGGGTGGTGTGGGAAGGGTTGGAACTGCTTTCCTGCGGCCCCATGGCCCCATGCACAGGGGATCCCTGTGGAGCCACGCTGGGCGGTGGGTCCCCACTGGGGACGGTGTTTCCTGCATGAGGAAGTGGGCTGAGGCCGGCCGGGGCTGCAGCTTCCCGCACCGGCAGTGACAGAGCCTCTGGTCCCAGATGCCTGGCCCTGATGTGGTGAGCGTGACGGGGGACAGGGCTCCCCGTGGGGCTGGGGGCAGGGGGTGTGTCAGGGGCTAGGGATGACCCCACAGCACCTGGCTGGGGGGCAGTGGAGGGAACCTTTTGTCCATGATAGGGGGAAAGTGAGGCTTGTCCCCCCACGGGCTCAGCCAGCCCATAGCCAAGGTGGGCGATGCCAAGAGCAGGATCCGTCCCTGTGGTGCTGGGCTTGTTCACAGTGGGGACCTCAGCTCAGCCCCCAGGCTGGGTTTTGGGAGCCTCTGTGAGGGACAGTCCCTCCCCAGATGCCCTGGGTGGTGGGGGCCATCCGAGTGTGCTGGCCCCTTCCCTGCTCGAGGCCCAGCACGACCCAAAGCCCCGATTCCTGGCATGGGGCCACGGGGGTGGCTGCGGGTCCCCCATGGGGAGCCCCGGTCACACGGGGTGCGTTCGATCCTGCCTCTGCCCCCTCCTCCTTCCTGGCAGCAGGATTTGGCCACTGCGGTGAGAACCCATCCCCTGTCCCCAGGTTGTGCGGCAAGGCCAGAAGGGAAACTGAGGCACAGCACTGTGGGGTGGCCTGGAGACAGGTTTGAACCCCTGGCTTTATGGCAATGTCCCTGAATCACCTGGGGACCTGTGGCCATGGTGTCCCTGCTGTCCTCTGCCCTGGGGTTTGACCGTCCTGCCTGTCCCCACAGGTCCCTGGAACTGGGCAGCTCTGCTGTGTCTCCGGACATGAAGTGGCTTTGGGTGGTGGCTTTTGTGGCACCCACCTGCACCGTTCCCTACAACGGCACGGCAGGCAGCCCTGGGGACAATGGGGACAATGGGGACAGAGGTATGGGGGCATGCGGGACTGGGGACAGAGGGACTGGGGCAGCTGGGATGGAGGTACAGGGGGACCTGGGGGGATGGGTGGGCTGGGGACAGAGGTATGGGGCCATGGGGGACAGGTGGTAGAGGGACCGTGGGTCTGGAATGGCGCGATCTGGGGTGATTTGAGACAGAAGGGCTGGGCAGACTGGGCTTACTGGGGATGGAGATAGAGTGAGCAGGGATGGAGGTGTAGGGGAAAAGAGACTGGGGACACTGAGGGGACTGAGGACAGAATTACAGGGCATCTAAGGGTAGACGTATAGGGACACTGGAGGGAGGGGACATGGGGGGACTGGTGATGGAGGAATAGGGACAATGGGGGTCTGGGGACATCAGGGGACCAAGGTCAGAGGCAGGGGGGCTGGGGGCATTGGGGAGGGAGGGGCACTGGGGTGCTGGGAACAGAGCTGGGGGGCCCAGACCTTTCCTGACCCAGCGTCACCCCCTGCCATGACATGTCCCCTTGACCCCTCTGCCAGGGCCCGCAGTGGGGCACTGGGGGGGTGTGCTGGGGGTGCAGCCCATGCCCACTGCCACGTCCCCCAGGCCGCTGCGCCCTGCAGCATGGCACCCTGGGCACCCTGGTGCTGCTGCGGTGCCCGGCTGCAGCAGGGGGGCCGGCTGAGTGGCGCTGGGGCAGGACTGTCCTGGGAACGTATCCTGCACCGGGGCTGGCCCTCCCCAATGCCAGCCTGGCCCACGAGGGCCACTACAGCTGCCACCACCCTGGCACCGGCGAGACCTGGGCCACTGTCTGCCTGCAGCTGGGCTGTGAGTGATCCTGGCCCCACCGTGGCCCCTGCTGCTGGCTGGGGGTCCCCTGGGGGGACCAGCAGTGGGGTGATGGCTGTCCCCTGCCCCAGATCCCCCTGCACTGCCTGCCGTCGAGTGCTGGGCCATCAGCTACCCGCAGGCAGTGAACTGCTCCTGGGTCCTGGCCCCCGAGCCACTGCTGGAAACCCACTTTGTGGCCACGTACAGGTCAGTGTGAGGCCCTGGGGTCCTGGTCAAGGCCCTCCATGATGGCGTTGCAGTGGGGCTGCAGGCAGGGCAGCCCCCCTCGCAGCAGCTCCCCCTATGCCCCCCAGGCATGGTGTGGGGGGGGCCACAGAGATGGGCGAGTGCGTCCGCACGGGGCCACAGAGCTGCTCCTTCGGGGACTTGCAGATGTTCTCCCTCACCCCCTACGTGGTGAATGTGACAGCCATGAACCCCCTGGGCTCTGCCTCCAGACTCCTGCCCTTCCTCCTGGAGAACATCAGTGAGTGATGCTGGGAGGGGCCGGGATGCCCAGGTCCCCGCAGACCCCTGCACTCACCGCTCCCCAGCAGCGAGCCGGAGGCTGAGCCAGCCCTGGGGCTTCCTTTGGGCCTTTCCCCTCCGGCTCCCTCCCCTGCCTGGGATGCGGAAACATCAGTGCGGTGTGCTGGGTCTCAGGCCACCTCTGCAGCCTGGATTTCCTATGGGGCCGGTGGACACAGTGTCACTGTCTCCAGCGGTCCCGTGCCATGTCTCCCAGCCAGCACCTCACACCTTCGTTGTCTCCCTGCTTCGTTAGTAAAGCCAGACCCCCCCGAGGACCTGCGGGTCTCACCCATCCCCGGGGAGACCAAGAAGCTGCTGGTGGAGTGGAGCCCGCCAGGGTCTTGGCCCTTCCCACAGTACTTCCCACTGAAGTATCGCATCCGCTATGCCCAGGAGGGTGGCTCTGTCACCAAAACGGTACTGCCCGCACCCCCACCCTCCCACACGGGGTAAACTGAGGCACAGCTGCGGGGTGCGCCCCCGAGCAAGGCTGTGTCCTGGCCCCCCAGCACATGGCTGCCCCTTTACCCCTAGATCGGGCCATACGAGCAGACATCATACACCCTGACAGGAGTGCCACCCAGGACGCTCCACCACATCCAGGTGGCTGCCAAGGACTTCACAGACTCTGGGGAGTTCAGCGCCTGGAGCCTGCCAGCCTCGGGGATGCCCTGGGTAGAGCCATGACAGGCAGAGCAGGGCCAGCGTCCCCTTCCCTGTCACCCAAACTGGGAACAAGAAAACTCCTGAACAGCAGTGTAGCATTAAGAAGCAGGCATTCCTTTACTGTAGTGCTGGATGCACGGGGCATCCCATCAGTTCTGGTGGCACCCCCAACCTCCCTCTCTCCCTTGTCCCACCGACGGACGCCACATGCCCTGGCCACTCTGTGTCCCCATGCCCCCAGCAGTGTGGTACCACCAGTACTGGAGGGACCCACCAGAAAAAGGTAATAAACCAGCTTGAGGCTCAGATCTCGTCCTGCTTTTGTGATGTTCTCCACGGAGCAGTGGAGCTGCCCCGGGACGGTCCCACTGCTGCCTGTGAGGCCAGACGGGGCCAGGCCAGCCCTGGGCACGGGCACAGGGACGGGCACTGGCTCTGACAAAGCCCCCAGCACCTCAGCTGGTCCATGTCCATATCCAAGTTGTACCAGGGGAGGTTTAGATGGGATATCGGGAAAAGTTTCTTCACGGCCCAGGGCGGTGGTGGCGTCACCATCCCTGGGGGTGTTTAAAAATAAGTAGATGCAGCGCTTGGAGATGTGGTTTAGTGGTGGCCTTGGCAGTGCTGGGTTAACAGCTGGCCTCAAGGATCTTAAAGGTCTTTTCCAGCCCAAATGATCTCTTGATTCTATGACCGGTCCCTGAGGAGGCTCCAGAGCAGGGGGCGGTTTGCCCCCCACAAGGCCTTGGCTGGTCTCTGTAGCCTCAGCTGGTCCCTGTGACCCTGCCATGGCCCAGCCTGCCCCCCCCCCCCCAGGCCTGCGTGGTTCCCGTGGCCGCTCTCCAGGGTTCCAGGGCGACCCCAGGGGGTTCCAAGCAGGGCCCGGCCCTCGCCCCGGAACCACCTGTCACCACGGGCGGGCCCTCGACGGCGGCACGGCTCCCTGACGGACGGCAGAGACAGCCAGTGAGAGGCGAGGATCCGCCGGGCCGCGGCCCGTCTTACCAATGAGCGGCGCAGGAGGGCGGGGCTGCCTGCCGGAAGTGGCGGGTCGCGGCTGAGGGGGCTGTGCCGCCATGTCGGAGCGGGAGGTGTTGGGTGTGATGACCAGGGTACTCTGGTCGCTGCGGGGCGGGTACGGAGGGCGGGGGTCCCGCGGGGTCCCAGATCACCGTGGAGGGGACCCTAGGCTGGGGGAGTCTTCAGCGCTTCCCAGGTTGGAGGCGTACCCGGTGGCTCTGGGGGGTCCCCAGGCTGAGGTGGGCCTTGAGGGGGAGTCCGAGGGCGGGAGGGTGGTTGAGGGGTGTGGGGAGCCTCAGGCCGATCGTGGGCTGCGGGGTGCCTGGCAGGGGCTGCCTGGGCAAGCAGGTTAGGTCTTGAAAGTGATGCGAGGGCTGGGGGGGGCTCGGGCTAAGGGCAGGAGGCAGGCAGAGGCCGCTGCCTGGGCCAGACAGGCAGTGCCCGCAGCGTGCTGGGCCCCTGGAAGCGTACCGGGCTGGCTGGGGTACTGGGCTGGCTGGGGCACGCTGGCTCCTGCTGGGTGGAACTGCTGCCTCAGGCTGGAAAGGCAAGCGGGAGCCTCACTGACACGCTTCACACTCCTCTGGTACATACAGGTCCCTGCCCCATCCCTGCAGAAACACTCTCTACCAGACTTCGGCCCTGCTAAGCCACAAACTGAAACTCCTCAAGCACCAGCAGTTCGTGGTGCAGGTGATGGCCCTGGCCCTGTTCAGCCTGCGGTAAGAGGAGCTGTGCTGGTCAGAAAGAAGTGGCTGTAGGGGAGGAGAGGTTGCTTGGGAATCATTTAGTCTCCGTATGCTGCAGGGGAGCTGCTGCTGGCAGCCATTAGAGGTCACACAGACCAGAAGAAAAAGGGTGAGGGAGGGGGAGGTGATGCTGTGGGTGATTTTGGGTTTGTTTGAAGAGTAGGTACTGAATCTCCAAAGGAGAGAAGAACCATTGCTCAGAACCTGGGCTCACACGGCCCAAAAATCACTTGGACTTTTATTGGTCTGTTTGTTCTTTTCTTTTGATGTGTTACGGACTTCTTTCTAGGTGCAAGATGCGTGGTGAATACACCTCTAGGCATAAGAAATGGCCGTAAGGAGACTGCTTGGAACGAGACATACTTGGGACCTCCCATCTTCTGCCTTCGGTGGCGCCTGGCAGAGGTCACTTTCAAGGTGAAGTATTTGCTGTTTTGCAGGGAGCTGCAGGATCTCTGCTGAGCACTGGGATCTGTCAGTACCTAGTGGGAAGGGGGTGTCCTAGCAAAGCCTGAGCCTGGGGGGTTTGGTGTCTCGTCCCTTTTTGTAGCAATTCATGGTGCTAAAAGGTGTCTCACCCACCCATGGGCAGGGAGCAGCAGCAGCAGCAGCTGGAGGAGAATGAAGGGGCGTGGGTGTGGGTCTGCCCTGGGATGTGGGTGAAATTGGGAGATGTCCACCTGGAGCTACAGAAGTGGCGGTGGGATGGCCAGAGCTGAATTTCGCAATACAATGACATTGCTGTCATGCATTTTCCATAGTTCTCGACGACATCTTGTAAGCAGAGAAATTCCTGGAGGAAAAGGAGAAGATGATGCAGAAGGAGAGGGAAAAGGAGGAAACAATCCCTGGCAAAACATCCCCAGGGCGCTGTGGAGGGCAGCAGGGCCCTGCCCGCTCCCCTTCAAACCAGGGAGCACTGGAGGGCACAGTGGCTTTGCCTGGACCTGAGCTGAGCCTGGCCCCAGCCCCGGGGGTCTGTGGGGCAGCAGGACACTTGCAGACCCCAGCCCTGGGGGTCTGTGGGGCAGCAGGACACTTGCAGACCCCAGCCCTGGGGGTTTCTGAAGGCAGCAGGACACTTGCAGACCCCAGCCCCGGGGGTCTGTGGAGGCAGCAGGACACTTGCAGACCCCAGCCCCGGGGGTCTGTGGGGCAGCAGGACACTTGCAGACCCCAGCCCCGGGGGTCTGTGGAGGCAGCAGGACACTTGCAGACCCCAGCCCCGGGGGTCTGTGGGGCAGCAGGACACTTGCAGACCCCAGCGCCGGGGGTCTGTGGGGCAGCAGGACACTTGCAGACCCCAGCCCCGGGGGTCCTTACAGGTGGCCGCCGCCAGGCGGCGCTGCTCGCACATGCGCATGGCCAGGCTCGTGCTGCCGCCGCTTCCCGCCGCTCGCACGCGGGCTGGCAGCCGGCGCTCCGCGCCCTCCGGCGGGGTGGGGCTGCCGCGCGGGCGGGAGGGGGCGCGCATGCGCAGAGCGGGGCCCTGTGTGCGGGCGGCGGCCGCACTGCGCTGGGCTGCGCGGGCCCGCGTAGTCTTTGCCATAACCCCCTCTGGACGGCTCTCGTCCTCTCAGATTCCCTCCCGAGGCCTTCCGTTTTTTCTATGAGCCTTTTCCTCTCTGCCCCCCTCAGGACCTTCCTCCTTGCCTCACAGGGCCTGTCGAGTGCCTCCTTGGTGCCCCACAGCCATCTTTTAACCCTTTAGAGCCCTCTTGTTCCCTCAGAGCCCCTCCCAAGTCTTCCATTTTGTCCCTGGGTGCAGTTTTGGTGCCCTGTGTTCCCTCGGCTGACCACTCCGTCTCTTGCCCGGTGGTGGGCTCAGACCCCACCCTGAGCTCCGAGCTCCCCCAGCCAGGGCAGGTGAGGGCTTTGGTCCTGCCCACTGCTGCGTGGGAGGCCCTGGCTGGGCTCTGTGTGCGACCTGGGCTCTGGTGAGGCTGTGGGACACATGAGGGTGCAGATGAGGCGGCAGAGCCCTGCAGGCAGCCTCCCCGCAGCGCAGCCCTTTTCCTGGGTGCTCAAGAGGCCCTGCTGGTGTCCCATGTTGCCCAGGGCTTGTACCGGGCTTTGGCAGGGCACAGGCATGGCTCTGCTTCCCTCCAGTGAGCCCCAGGGCCTTTACTGGGCTGTGCTGGTACCTGCAAGGAGCCCTGCTTCAGAATTCCCTGGGTCCTTGTGTTTAGCCAAAGCGAGGACAGGGCTCTCCTGCCCTCCAGAGAGCCCTGGGGCTTTTGCCAGGCTTTGCCAGGGCCCACAAGGAGCTGTGCTTCTCTCCGGAGTCCTCAGAGCTCTTGGCCAGGCATTGCCAGGGCCCAGGCAGAGCTCTGCTGCCTCCAGGATGCCTTAGGGCTTTATCCAGGCTTTCCTGGGGCCCGGGCAGGGCCCTGCTGCCCTCCAGAGAGCACCGAGACTTCACTTGCCTTTGCAAAGGCGCAGGCTTGGCCCTGCTGTCACCTGCTGTTCCTTGAGACATCCTGGGGTGCATGAGGAGGAGCGAGGCCAGCAGGTTGAGGGGGGTGATCCTGCCCCTCTGCTCTGCCCTGGTGAGGCTGCATTGGGAGTGCTGTGTCCAGTGCTGGGCTGCCCAGTTCCAGAGAGACTGGGAACTACTGGCAGAGGCTGTGAAGATGATGAGGGTGCTGGAGCATCTCCCTGAGGAGGAAAGGCTGAGGGAGCTGGGGCTGCTCAGCTGCAGAAGAGGAGACTGAGAGGGGACCTTGTTAATGCCTACAGATGCCTTAAGGGCGAGTGCCAAGAGGCCGGGGCCAGGCTCTTCTTGGTGGTGCCCAGTGGCAGGACAAGGGGCAACGGGCACAAAGTGCAGCACAAGAAGTTCCACCTGAATATGAGGAAGAACCTCTTTACCCTGAGGGTGATGGAGCACCGTGACAGGCTGCCGGGAGAGGCTGTGGCGTCTCCTTCTCTGGGGACATTCACAACCCGCCTGGACGCAGCTCTGTGCAGCCTGCGCTGGGGGACCCTGCTGGAGCAGGGGTTGGGCTGGGTGGGCTCCGCCGGTCCCTTCCCACCCCGACTGTGCTGTGATGCATTGGGCTTTGCCAGGCTTCTCACAGGGTCCTGCTGCCCTCCAGAGAGCACCGGGGCCGTTGCCAGGCTTGCCAGGACCCTGCTGCCCTCCAGATTTCCTCGGCACCTTCACCACCCTTCGGAGGGGCCCGGGCAGTGTCCCTCTGCCCCTCGGAGAGCCCCAGCCTTCCCCGGGCTTTGCCTGGGCCCGGGCAGTGCTACCTGCCCTTCAAGGGCGTTTTGGGAAAGGGCTCGTTCAGCTCATGCAGTGAAGTTCCGTCTTGCTCCAGCTGATGGCACGATTGGGAGCACGTAGAGCAGAGATTTTTCCCAGGAAAATAGACCAAGTCCCAGTTCTCCCGCTCTAGTATTTGATATTGTACAGTGTGGGTCTCAGCCTCACACCACGCCAGTATTCCCACCAATAATGAGTTCAGAGAAGAGCCTGTTTCTTATAAAATGAGAAAATAAATATAAGCCAGGCCAAGTCACTAGGTCAGAGATGAGACGAGAGTTATCTGCAGGACAAGCAACCAGCAGTTTGCGGCTGTAAAGGATGTCCAGCCATAGGAGTGGGCTCCCACCAGCAGGAGTTAATGGTATGTCAGTCCACAGGAGAGTTTCCTTCCATAGGACATGTGTGTTTGAGGCAATAATCCCTCCAGGGTTTCAGCTCCTTCTGTGTCTGACTTACAGCTGTGTAACCTTCCAAACACAGCAAAGGCATTTTTCTCTGGGAAAATGTCAGCTCCCTTTGGCCTCACGCTGACAATTGGCCATTGTGTGTCCATTCGGTGATCTAAAACGCGCTAAAAGAGACTCCAAACTGACGGGGCTGAACTCCTGGGTTTTCCTGGTGCAATTGTGTAAGCCAGCCAGCCTTTGAGCTAATATTGTGGTATATGGAGTCAGATTGGGTCTCTGACATGGGAAATCTGTGCAGTTTAGAGCAACTAGCAGGTCAGTAATGCGTGTAGGTTAGGAATGCATGTTTACAAGGTCTGGCAATGAAAAAAATTGGTTATATGTATGGGGACAAAAGTCCACCTGATTTTCTTTGCATTTTGTAGGTTCTGCTGTTTGAGCAAGAAAAAAATTATTTACATTACTTATTTGAGGGAGGCAGAGTTGCTTTCTATTTAAAAGCCCCGACCAATTATTTTTCTTCCTGGCTCCATCACCTGCATCAGTGTATGACCTTAGGAAGGACATCAGCTTTGCTGCAAAATTTCTGTATATTTAGGGTGGCAGTAATAACTGATACCTCATAGGATGCTGGAGTGGAACTAGTTAATATTCAGAAATATCTTTAAGCTTTTTGTTGATTGAGATCTTAAAGCCATTGCTTGCAATGCAATGCAAGGTTTGCATTCTAAAATCAGTTTAAAGCCGCATAAATTCCACATTCTTTCTAAAATATGATGGGAAATCAATGAGGGCTTTTGCAGGATGGTTCCTGTCGTCTGAACATCATGTGTAGTTTTTGTTTGTTTTCTCTTCATACCTTCTTAATAAGAAATCTTTGAATTTGGATTCTGATTAAAAAATGTCCTTGGCAGGGCAGTTTTTATTGTTGCCTGGCAGCTCTCAAAACTTTCACAGATGTTTCTCCATCATTTACATTCAGATTCTATTTCTGCAGTTTTCTCTGTAACTGAAATACACCACTTGATTAATCTCCTTATGGAAGCTGAGTCTTTGGACTACAAGACAGCGACCTGAGGCAATCGGAGTGTGCTCGGTTATGGTATCTCCGTAGCTGGAATGGTAGCTCCTGGGACATGAGAACATATGCAACTACAAGACCAGCCCTCTTAGTCAATGAAACCATGGACCAAAGTTTCATGAGGTCCTTCTCCAGCAGGTATAGGTGATCTCTGAGCATGTTGTGGAAGGGATCTGCATGAAGGGAATCACTAGGGTCACAGTGACAGTGCACGTGCTTTTTCACTCCTGTGTCATGATGTGATTTAGCTGGCATTTTGTGTGCCAGCAGCACAGCTGGTGGCAGGCAGGGAGTGTGTGGCTAAAATGATTTGGTAAGAAAGGAGCCTGCATACCCTGACTTTCCTGGGTGGAGAGCTTGGCAGTCCTCAGATAGATCCATTCCAGCTTGGGTTTTTCTTTCTCTTTGGCCTCAGGAGAAGGGGCCTGCTGGGGAGCTGCCCTTTACAAACCTTGTCTCTATCTTCTTGCACCTTCACAAGGCTCCTGTGTTTAGTCTGGGGCTTTCTGTAACTTAGCAGCATTAGGTGACTTAACAATTACAGTAACCTGCAAGAATGCCTGACTGAAAACCCCTCTGTGCCAGGCAGAGGGGCTCCACTGGGGAGGCGAGTAGGTTCATGATGTTGTACCCTCCCTCTTCTCCTTTTACAGCACTTCTAAGTCTAATAAAAGCTGCTGATTCATGTTTAATGGATAACGTTGGTTACTAACAAGCTCACCTCCCTCTTAAAAAGCCAACGTTGGCCTCAGGAGGTCTAATTTAGGAAGCACATGTAAGGCAAGGGTGTCCTGCAAGGGCCTCTGGGGTGGAAGCCATGCCATGCAGTACTCCAGGCTGGTTGGCTGCCAGAGCTCAGTGTTTCTATCCACTAGCCAAGCTGCCAGAGGCTCTCCTCAAGCTCTGCACCACCTGAGTGTTGTGGAGGACAGACTCATCCCTACAACCAGCATTAATTCTTCCTCAGTGGTGCAGGGACTCCCTGATGGCAGCAGCTGGCAGCAGGCACTGGTAGTGGAACAGGCTGGACAGAAAGGCTCAAGCCCAGGCCTTGTGCTACAGGGATGTTGTGGTGTGGCTCTGGTACAATGTCAGCTCACCCTGTGCAGTCTGGTCCGCTGGGTCTGCAGTCTCCTTCTTTTGTGGGTCCTCCATCCTCTTGCCTCAGGTGGCTTTCTCCAGGCACTGGTACTGACCTGAGGGACCAGTGGATTCTGCGTTAGTTCCCATTTGTCCTTTGCCATGGGGCTGAGTTACCACCTGCTTTTTCTGAAAGGTTTTGCTAGAGGATGGCATAGTGCTCCAGAGCTCAGATCCTTGGTCCCTTGTTGTCAAACTGTTCCAGCAGAGGCAAGGATGTATTTCGCTGGAGCAAAATGGCTATTAAAATACAGAGGGGAAAGGCCTTTTTCCAAATGTGTGGCAATGTTTGGATGTGGAAAGGTCTGGTACAGAGAAATCTGTTTTCCCAGCAATGACATTTGCTTTCAGTGATGTTTCCTATAAGGCACCATCTTCCTCCTCAAAGTGGTGAGTGATGCTGGAGGACATGTGCACTATTATATTTAGTAATATGGAGAAAACTGAAGTGTTAATATGGTCATACCACTGGTATCATGCAAGCGTGTATGGGCAGATCAGTGAAGATCACCAGTGTATGTCGGTGTGGGCTTACAGTCGCTGTCTGTAGCTGCTTGCACTCTGAGCCATCTCAGGTTTTGGGTGCTCATGGCGTCCTCCCTGAACACCACATAAATTTTAAACCTGCCATTTCCACTCTACAGTAAGGCAAAGGAATCCCCCCATGGCCTGTTGTTTGTGTGAGTGATGAGTCTGTGTCAGAACACCACAAAAGCATGACATCTGTACCTGTGAATGCTGCTGTGGTGTGAGTGACATGAAGCTAGAGGGGATCTTGGGTGTCCGGAGACAATCAGGAGACTTGAAAACAGACAGCTTCACCCTGTTCAATATGGTCTTCTTTAAACTATGTTTTTACTTCAGATTTGGGCTGCCAATAACTCATTCAAACAATGATCTAATGCCTATGTGAATGTTTGTAAAACCTCACTGCTCTGGCAGTTTGAGCATTTGCCAAAAAGCAATCACATGTAATTAGGGAGAAGGAATTTGAATATACTGGCCTTTCAATGCAGCATATTTTCCAGTTGTGTTTCTGCCATTTTAACTATCTGATTAACTGGGGTTGTGCTCCATGTTGGGGTTTGTGTGACTTGGTCTTCAAAGGAACCTTCTCCGTAGACAGCACTGTGAAAAACCTGTCTAAAACCTGCCTGGGATGTGGCTATGAGATACCTGTGCTGGTATCCCAGCAGCATCACCGGCTTGAGTTTTGAGGGAAGGAAGTATATAAGGAACTCCTTGTATACTTCCCCGGGGCTGCCATGGTTCTTGGAGGGAATAGACAGAGGCTAGACTGTGATCAATTGATGGCCATACCCTTCCTGGGAAGAACTTTGTTCATGTCTGAAAGCACGATGGAGTAAAAGCTTTTCAGTCAAGCAGGATAATCAGCATCACACCCATGTGACAGTCAGAAATGGCTCGGCCACATTTCCTTGCATTCAGCGCTGGCCCCTGGTTACTGCTGCTTTTCCTCGGTCAGTCACAGAAGGAAGGGGAGGGAGCCTGGCACAGCCAGTGCCCCAAATGGTCTTCCAGGTTCTCCACCTTCCAGTGTTTCCTGCTGTGTAGAAGGTTCTTGAGGAGGCTTTTCAGGGATGTTGAGCCCTGAATGAGCCCTGGGAGCGTCCAAATCTCATCGCTTTCCAAGGGAACCCCCAGGAACACCCTTCCCCTGTGACACTGTTGTACTGTCCCTTGCATCCATTCCCTCACCCTGCTGTTCAGGAGTTCTTTTGCCAGGAGAAGGGAGGGAGGCAGCCACACAGCTTGACAAGGTCCCTGTAGGACTGGCAAAGTAGAACTGTTGGTAGAATCATAGAATAGTTTGGGTTGGAAGGGATCTTTAAAGGTGATCCAGTCCAACCCCTGGTAAATGGGCACTGCTCACGCAAAGAGATGTTCCCAGCTCGGGGAAATGGGAGCCCGGCCAGGACAACAGATACGAGGAGCCCCTGAGAAGAAGGAAAGAGGTACCCTTTGCCCACAGGGGCTCAAAACGGCAGTCTTCACACTCTCACCTTGTACCTGAAGCCCCAAAAGACGTTTCCAAGCAAGCTGGGAATTTTGACATGGAAAGTTTGATGAGAAAACTGTCCTGGAAATTCCTGCGGCATCCTGGAAATTCCCTTTACTCCCTTGTCTAGTTCTGGAGTTCCCAGGTCAGTGACACATGAGATATCCCAGTCTTAGCTAGGCACCTGGGTGTGGATGGACACTCTGTAAGTAGAAATGAGTGCCTCTGGAGGGGTCTGAATGCACTAGAGAATTAATCTGATTGCTAATTGCTTTATATTGACTGCAAGTTGTGGCCAGGTGGGATCTGATTTACAGTTGTATGAAATTTAGGAAAAGGAACACTCCAAGATGATGTGAAGGAGACTGGCTGAGGGGAAATGAAGGGCTGGTGTGATGCTACCAGGCAGTGCTAAAACAGAGTAGATGGACAGGGAGCAAGCCAGAGCATCTGCAATACTCCAGGAACTGGGGGTCCTGGGAGTGTTTTGCTTTCTGTACAATTAGGTGGTGGAAAATACAGGAAAGACGGGAACCCCCTGGAAGTGATCAGAGCAAGGAGTTGTCCTTCTACCCGAGTGGAGAGCTGTGACAGATGTGCTTTCCATAGAGAGTGCTGTAATGAAGCATTACGATTGCTCTGAAGTGACTCTCAGCGCATTCGGTGCGTTTTATAGCACACTAGTATTCATCTATTCCTGTATAACCTCCTGCAGTGGGACTAATAATCAAGGATCCTGACTCTAAACCAATGACTCCCCTGGGGATGTGTCTGGGACAAGACTTATTCTGGGGTCTTTGAAGTGGGTAGTAATGTGGAAACTGTGACACCAGTGCAGTTCCCATGAACTAGGGGGTCTCCCATGTGGGCATGGGTGTGGAGCTCTTCAGCCAAAAAAGGGTGAAAAATGAGTCATAACACCTTTGGGGAGAGGTCAGTCTTCCCATGATGTGTTTGTTTAGGGCTCAGCTGTTACTGCGATGCTGCTGCCACTGCAGGAGGGAAAAACCCGCAGCAGTGGCACAGTATGTGGTGGCCAGAGCTTGTAAAAGGGGAGATGAAGGGCACGAGGAAGGCTCCTCCAGTCACACAAAGAAGGACAGCAGAGGGGCACTTTCCACAGTTCTGCAAGGACATTTATGGACAGCAAGTTGCAGACTGGGGAGATCGCAGCTCCCCTAAACCCTTTTGTCCTTACTGCCATCCCCAGCCCTTGCTGATGGTGTGGCAAAATCCTGCTCTGTCCCACGGGGTCTGGAGACGGCAGCAAGAGCCAGAAGCTGTACAGCCATGAGCCTTTCCTAGAGCAGCGCCTACAGCCCCCTTCTTACTACCGATGCCTGCCCAGGTCCAGTGAGTCTCACCTGAGTGCTTTGCTCCCTCCCAGCCATGCTTACTCCTAGACAGCAGCTTTCCCATGTCCTCGTTCTTGCGCTGCCCATTCCAGTTGCCTCCTCTGCACCTCCAGATTTCTTGGGAGAGGGTTGGCTGCTCCTTCAAGTACAGAGAGCAGTAGGTGAGAAGGACACCACAGCTCTCCAGGCAGGGTGCACACCCACCAGAACCCAGGTGGAGGTGGTGGCCAGAGTCCAGACCACCAGTGACAGAGCTGGGGACAGGCTCACCTTGGACATAATTCAGGCAGGACGGAGCCGAAATGGAGCTCCTGGCCCAGGGGCCCCAGGCGAGGCTGGTTGGGGGCCATTAAGTCCTATTAGTGTACTCAAGCCCCTGACAGAAAGGCATCGGTCACACAAACTGGATGTGGCCTTAAGCAAAGGCCATTTCTCCGCTGCTGGCTTCCACCAGAGCTTTGCAGCCCAGACTCAGAGGCTTTAAGATCTGCTTTTCATGTGTCTCTCCTGAAAGAAGGACTGGGATGATTCCAGACTCCAGCAAACCGTTCTGACCCATCACCCAGTGCTGGCAGGTTACTTTTGTTGGAACAAACTCCATCTCTTGCCTCTCTACAGTGCTTCTAGCCCAGACATCCTCCTCTGCTCTTGCTGCCAGCATTGTAATGAAAAATGGCTCTTCTATTATGTCTGCTTCCATTTGAATCCCTCTAGGAAAGATCTCGTGTTCTCCAGCTCTTTGCTGCTGAAATTAGCACTGGCATCCTGCAGGATTTCAGGGCTTGACTCTTGCATCGAGCAGTGGGAAGAGTTACTGAGGCTGCAGAGACAAGACGCATTTGAGAGCCAAGTGTCCGAAAGTACATGCTTAATAATAACACAGTGAAATGGAGGTGCTCCGGGAAGGCAGCAAAATGATCTTGCGAAGGAGGAAAAAAAAAAGTGTTCTTGGGGGCTTGTACAGTCCCGCAAGGGTTAAGCTGTGGCACAGCATTTGGGACAGCTGCAGAATGCTGGAGTGGGCACTGGGATTGGAACCAGAATGACAGTTTTAGGTCACTCACAAAGCTTTCTAATTACGCTCTTTTGGAAAAAAAAATGGTGTGTTTTATTCTGTAAGTGCTGAACATTCCACAATTGCTGTGTTTAATAAATACAGCGGGGGCTCCTAGGAGACTGAATGGGGCTGAATGAATGAAGTATGTGAGACATCTGAAACCTATTAGTTGGAGCAAACTGTTAGAGAGGCAGGAATTCTTCTCTTTTAAAAAATATTTATACATTTTACTTTAATGTCAGGCCAACATCTTATTTGGGGTTATGTTCCAGTGGAAGGAAAGGTGTGTCGAGGGGAAATGCAGGGGGAGGGGAGGTACATTTTTGGTTCAGTCCCAAAAGGAGCAGGAGGGCTGTGTGGCTTTAGTAGCATACTTTCCTTTCAGAATTGAACCCAGCACATGGAAACATAAGGCGACATTGCCCCAGCCTCGACGGGGGCTGAATGTCTTGGGACTCAGTTCATTTTGATGTGCATTTTGGGGAGTAACTGGGCTCATCAGACCTGGAGCCCCTTGCCTGGGGCACCAGGAGAACTCTGCAGCCCTCACAAGATTAGGTTTATGGATGCCATGAGACTTAGCTTGTTTAATCTGGTTTTGATATTTAGAGAGGAATTAGAGTGCACAGCCAGCGTCTTCTCCAACACATGGACAGCTCCATGAAGTCAGACCGGTGTCCAGCACCAGCAAGAATGACGCCACATCCCTTCCTGCTCTTTTCAGCACTCTGACGCAAGGTTTCCACCCAGGCTTTTCCTTCTAGCGCAGAAATTAGCTCATCGACTTGTTAAAACACAGAAAAATAGGGAAGATGGATGGGAAGAGCACAGAATGTTCCACCAGAGAATAAGCATAGCTGACAGCTCTTTAGGACCCACTTCACCTGCACAGATGTCTCTGGAAAGGAGTTCAGCAGAGAAATAGTTGACAACACCCAGATTCAGTCTGGACATATTTTGAGCTGAACTTTCCCTTCTGTAGAGCCAGCCTTTGTTGCTTAGAGACCAGAGACACCCTTGAGAAGCAGTGGAAAGGGGCAAGGACCCCACTCATCTCTGCCTGCTCTTTCACCCATGGTGTGCTGACCATGTCTGCCAGCAGACGAGGGGAGCCCAACGAGCTGACAGACTTCCTTGGCTTTTTGGGGGCATGGCTGCAGGGCTGGCTCTGCTCCTCTAAGGTGGCTCCACAGCTATGCATGGCCTGGCCTCAGACCTGGGCTTTGTCTGCTCTAATGGTCCTGCTTATGATCTGCTCTCTTTTCACCACCTACCAAGTCACTGATCTCTCCTCCACTCCCAGCTTCTTTCTCCTCTTCTAAGATGAGGATAATCATAGAATCATTTAGGTTGGAAAAGACCCATAAGATCATTGTGAAATACACAGAGTCCGAGGAGCCCTAAGGAGGGTAAGGGTCTTCTTTCTGCATACCATCACCCATCTTCCAAAGAGAGCTGGAAACCCAGTAAGACCACACGGTATGACTGTCCCCCCCCACAGGAGCTCTGATCCTTCAGCATGTCAGAAGCAACAGGAACGATTGCCCTCAGAGCCAAGTTTTGGCTGTCCACAAGCACTGCAGGCTGTGTGAGTTTCTAGCTCCCAGCAATCGGTATCCTCCTCCAATCTGCAGTTGGGGCTGGGATCTGGGGACCCATTTTTGTAGTTAGAGTCAGCTGTTCCTCACAGAGCCCTTTCTAGAGTTCTCAAGGGGCCGTATTTTCTTAGGTTTGGGTTCTGTGATCGCAGCTGGGAGGACAGGCAATGTGGGGATGTGGGTGCTTAAGGGTCAGCTAAGGAGTGAGTGGAGTGGATGGTGCCAGGACGTCTCCAAATTTAGGCTGAATTTCCTGCTGGAGGTTGTGGTTAGGGACTGATACCTGCACAAACTGGGGGCAAGTCTCCCAGCCTCTGGTGCTTCACTTTTCGTGAACCGTTCCGTGAACTGTTGTGATCTCCAAGACATGGAGTGACATTTGAGCTCACTTCTCTTTGTGCAGAAACTCTGGATCAAAGCTAATGATGGTGACAGAAAGGTCTGTATTATGCAGTGTTTTCCGGCTGATAAGGGATATGTAAATTATTCCAGCTTTTTTGTGTTTCCTGGTGTTCTTTATTCATCCCAATTTTATTACATGAGACACACATTCATACTTAGATCCAACTTCTTCATTTCAGGCTTCCTGAATGTAAAAAGTAAAGTTTTAGGATACTAAAAAATTGCAAATGTCTTCTATTATCCTTCTAATCTCCCAAAATCTATTAGATTGTAGGATATCTCCCCACTGCATAGGAAACAGATGTTCTTCTTTCAGAGGGGACTTGCAAGAGGCATCATTACATTTGTTTAGTTTAGAGTGTCTTGGAGATGTGATCGTTCTTTGAGATCACAAATTGCTGCAACCTTCTGTATGTGAGCTAGGATCTGGTTGAATTTAGAGTGGTGCCGGTAATTAATTTCTGTTGAGTTTCTTTTTGCCATTAGTAACCAGCCCTTAGCCAAGACTTTGGAAGACAATTTCTGAGCAGTTGCATCTGTTAGTCAACGTAGAGGTGAATGCTCTAAAAACATGACTGGGGCATTGGACGAAGCTACTGTATTTCCTATAGTAAGGAAATAGTGTAACCTACAGATTCAGAGAGTCCATGAATGGATGTAACTGTTTCTAGAGCTGTAGTGGGTGAGGCACTGAGGAGACACTGTATTTCATCCCTCTGATTGCACTTCTTCTGTGGCATCTGTTCACTGTCAGTAGGAGGACCTTGGTGGATTTCAGTGTGGCCATTTTTGTGTACCTGTAACTCTTGGGTTTTCAGATCTCTGTTTTTTGGGTGTTTCCCACCCCACCCCCCACCCCCTTTTTTTTACGAGGTTCAAACAAAATTGTGTTTTCACTAAAGACACCAAGTCTTTAGTGCCAGTGCTATTTCCAAAATGCCTTTATTTTCCTCCAGATTGGAGGTTCAGAGTGTGTGTTCGTCTGTGTGTATGTGTGGATGGTGGCTGCATTTCAGAATTTCCAAGACTGTTATAGCTTTTACTTTTTTTCCAAGCAAGTTAGTCAAATATGAGTTCTCCCTCCTGAAAGATCTGTACTCCACTTGAAACAGAGGTCTCCCTATACAAGAGAGGCTGAATAAAAGCTTCTGTCACTGGAGGAGATTATTTAAGGGTTAGACCAAAGCAGAACAACCTAACAACAAACACAGAGAGGGGATGCAGCGTTGTTTTATATGTTGGACAGATTTTTCCACCCTGAATATGTGTTGATGGGAGTGCCAGTGACAAACACTTTGGAAAAAGTGCCTTAAGTGTGAGCCAAGAATTTCCTTCAGCAGCCTTCTGCTAAGGTGTACAATATATCATGACCTTAGCCTTGCTCATACATATTTCTGAAGGTGTGTCTCATCCGAGCCTCTTGGGAGCACCATTTCCTCATCTTGTAGGACTGGCTGGACACGTTACCCTGCAGCCTCCCACCCTGCAGCTGGCCTTCGAGGAGGGCTGGAAGCAGCTGGAAACAGGTCGTTAGGGGGTGAAGTGACCCATGTAACATGATGAAGATGAGCTGGAGCCTAGATATTGAATGGAGCAGCCCTGTCAGGTGCTGAGCAATTGCTGAATTAAACACAACTCTGTTTAATTAGAAGCAACTTAGAGCAGTGCTCTAGGTCAGGAAAGGCAATGGATAGAAGCGTTGCCAGAGCTGCAGTCTAGGGACTGCGAAGGATGATGGCAGGGAATTTAAGCGATGGCTTGAGCCTCAGACACAGTGACTGCTGGAGGTCATCTAACAAAGTCAATAAGATCAATACAAAGGAGACTCCTCAGTGGACGTGAAGGGTTTGAAAGGGGGGGCAGCACTCTGGTTTACATAATCGGTAAACCCAGTATAGTAGCGTATGACACCAAAAGTATTAGTGACTCAAAGTCAATAGCAGATGGGTCATGCTGTGGCTGACAGTGCCAAAGTACAGCATTTGCAAATGGATGAGAACTGTAATGGTTTGTTGACTTTGGGGTATGCAGGTGTGCGCTGCATGGCTCACGGGCAGGGGGATTAGCAGAGTGACTTTTTGTAAGGAAAATGTAACGGTGGAAACTGCATGGACCATCAGCTTGAGAGCAAACCCAACACTTGTTAACCTTAGGTTGTGTTGATACCAGAACCAGTGATGTTAGAAGTAAAAGAAAGGCCACAGTCACAGTGAAATCCAGCCTTACAGAGATGACCTTATCCCCATCCCCCAAATCAGGCCACTTTAAAAATTTGACCTGTTAAGAGATTAGAAGTGCAGCTGGGCACTCAGTGTTTTAGAAATTCCAGCGTAAGCGAAGAACCAAGCAGGGCTCATGGCTGGTTATTGCATACACCTTGGTGCTGGGTAAGCAGTGCTCAGCAATAACTAAAACATTGATGTGTTATCGACGCTGTTTTAGTCACAAATCCAAACCAACATCATATGAGCTATTATGAAGAAAATTAACTTTATCCCAGACAGAACCAGTACGAGTAGTCAAGTCAAAAGATGACCTTGAGCTGAGGCAGAAGCCAGGCAATACTTCAGGCAGAAGAGAGACGTTGCTCATGTCATCACTTCTTCCAGTTCTGACAGCTACTTTGTCAGTGGTGGCCAACTGGTGGTTTCTGGCAGTCATGGCCACACAGCTAGTAGCTACTTTCAGGTTTATTTTCATAGGGATATTCTTGGTCAGTGGGCATGACTTACCCAGTTTTCCTGGACTCCAGCTTCTCCCATTTCTCTGGCGTGCCTTAGCTGTTCTGAATGCAGTGGGGGTTTTGTGTTTCTCATGTGTTCTTAGTACCGCCTCCATGGGTCAGCCTGAGTTTGATTCCAGCCCTTCCTTCTAAGGAATAACTGAGTCTGTCAGCACAGTAGCTGGAAACGATAATTTGCATCAGAATAAATAGCCCAAAAGCTGGCATAAGCTTTGACCAGAAATGGCAGCGTTCTTGGGCTGTGAAAAACTTCTGCTCGCTCGCTGTGCAAATAGCAAATTCAGGCTCCCTTGCTGCTTAGTTTTGTCTGAACACAAAGGCTAAATACCATGAGAATGGTTTGTTTTATTCCAACTTGCTGGAAACCAGAGATTCCTGGGAGATTTCCAAGCCAGTTGCTAAACCCGACTGGATTTTGGTTGCTCTATTGCATATGAACCTGAAATTCTCGAGATCCTCTGATCCCTCCAGCAGTGTGATCGTCCCAGCTCCCTCTCCTGGCATCACACAGACCCATTCACAATTGCTCTGTGTTCACGCCTTTAATGTCTTTCATATCCATCTCCCAGTAGCTAGGTATTTCTTTGGTTTCTCTCTGAGGCTATGAACCATATCAAACATTATAATAAAGTGGAGAGAGATGACTCCCAGTGCATTTTGTCTCTTCTAAGCTTTTACTCTGTGAATGGAGGGAATTAAACTGCTTTGTCAGGGTGGTTTTTGTGGGCCCCATATTCCCTCATGTTCTTTTAAAGTCTCCGTTGCTTTGTTAAGGGTAGCTGCAGTTATCAGGTTATCTAATACACTCTGCTTCTGCCCAGGGCCATGGTTATCACCAGCTGGTAAATCTTCTCATTGCCTTATAGGCAGGGTTGGCAGAGGTGCCTAGAGCTAATACTGGAAATTTCCCATCCGCTGACTTAAGGAAAGCGCAGGAGACAGTGCAGTGTCTGAGGGTAAACTGCCTGCCAGGGCCTGCTCTAGTGGAAGCTGAAATCTGATGCAGTAATACAGAGGTGTGGAAGCGGCAAAGGAAGTGAGAGATTGACCCTATAATAGTTTTTCACCATCTCGTAGCACTTTGGATAGATGCAACAAGTCCTTCTGCACTCCAGCCTGGCACAGAACACGTTTCCTACCTGCCGGTTTTCTACTACTGCAGCACCATCTACCAGTGTGTTGACGGAGCAACTGAAGTGCAGAACTCACCTCCATGTGCCAGGTTGTGATTTATATTTGTCATGCTTCTCGAATTCCCGATATATGCAACAGGATGTGTTCTCCTTGTGTGAATTATTAAAGGCAGGGTTATTTTAAACTGAAGTCAAGGTGGATGAGGAACAGCCCATCTCGATCGTGTGCGTGCACCACCGCAGCGTTTGTGTAGTGTAATTGCAAGGTGGTGATACCTGCAGCTGCTGCTCCTTGAGCCATGGCAGGCTGTTCTCCTCCTGAGCTGTGAAGGCACTGCCTGTGCATCGCTTCCAAGCTGGTTTGCCATGTTGCAGTGGCCCGCTGGAAAAAAAGCAGGACTTCTGTGTTTTCTCCCCAGCACGGAGGGAGAAGTGCTTAGACTAACTCCAGCAGATCCAAACGAGTGGAGTGGGGAAGTGGCCAAGAGCTTGGACGCAGTCCTGGGCTCTGAGTGGAGCGCAGCCCTGAGCTCAGCGCCATGGCAGCTCTCCACATGGAACGTGATGGCTTTAGAGAACTGCACCTCTGCGATCCTCAGTTCCAGGAATGTTCTAGGAAGTGGGCAGAATCCTACTGATTTTGGTGAAAGCTGGAAAAGCCTGATTTCCCCTTGAGATTGCCTGTGGTCTCTCAGAATGCCAGTGTGGCATGGCACCCATGATGTCTGGATGATGTTTAGGGCTAGGAGACACACCGCTCCTCATTTAACCTGTGTGCTTTCCTCTGTCCCCTTCCCTTTCATTCAGCCAAGCCTCTTTCCCTGCAGCGGGCAGAAAACAGGCTTTTCTAGTTAATACCAAAATAAACATAGTACTGTCCAACATGGGAGGGAAGAGGGAAGGGGGAGAGCATGGGGCTCAGCAGTAAAAGGAGCACAGTAGGAGCAGGCTGCGTATCCCAGCCTAGCGAGTGCTGGAGGTGATGCGGCAGAGCAAAATAGCAAAGGAGTCAGCAGCGCTGGGATGGGACCTGAGTCCTTTCCTAGCTCCTACAGCCTGAGGAGTGTTTATTGAGGGATTTCTCTCCCTTTTTACTTGGGCAGACACACTATATGATCGGTGCTGAGCATGTGGGGTTTGTTCCAGGACACTTCTTTTTAGTGATGGGGAAAACATAAGCAATTACAGCAGATTAATTTCCCTGCTTACGAACAAGACAATGTAACAGGAATAAAACAGGAAACAGAAAAAGAGGCTGGTGGGATTGAAGGGTCTTGCAGAGGATGCATGCAGTGGAATGGCAGCATGCAGAAATCTCCAAGAATATTCTAGGCGTCTGAATATTCTCTCTGCGTTAGTCCAGGTTTCATCCACCCACTGGGAAAGATTAAAATCCTGCTGTTATATTTACTTTTTGCTTAATTTGATTCCTTTCCCCAAGCAATATATATACATAAACAAATGGTTTGAAAAGTGCATTCAGCCTTTACTATGAACAAGTAACCCATGATCCTCTCCAGGCTCCTGGCAGAGCTGGTTCAGACAGTCCCGAAGCACTGGGATTAGATCTAACTTCAATTTTCCTTCTTTCTTTCTGTTGGTCGCCCATGCTCATTACTTCACCAGGCAGCTGGAATCCCAGGCACATGGTAAGAGGCTGCTGTTAAATCAGAAATGGCAAGGAGGGGCGCTGGGGGATCTGTAACCAGGCACATGCCAGGCTCTCCGCACCCTGCATGTGCCCTCTTCTGCTGTGCTGGTGTGAAAATTGCCTTTTCACCTTTGTAAAGCTGCTGGGCCTCTGTCCCACAGTCCTGCTCCACGCAGTATAACTGTTTCCTTCTTTTGGTCTTTACCTGAAAATTCTTGTCTAATCTCAACCCAGAAAGACAGTATTTTGTGGTCCAGTGTTAAAAGCAACAGCAATTAATAAAGCATTTCAGAAAACGTGGCTTTTCTGGGGTTCCACCCCTCCAGCCATGGATGCTTTAGCCCTCAGGCAGGATTCCTGGGATGTCTTCACAAATTGGCCTCGTGGCCCTGCCTGGAAGGAGGTCTGCCTGTTTACACTCTGCTGTAGACCAGGGTCCATGCAGGCTGGATTGTATTTGGTGGGGCTTTTGAAGTGGAAACAATGCTGCTGTGATGGAGGAGGTTGGCAAACACAGAATGGCCAGACACGTGGGAGGAGGAGGAACAACAACAGCCCAGACCCACGACTTTGTACCCAACGAGCCATCCTGAACTTCAACGTGCTGAGCTCCTTTCCCCCCAAAATACCAGTCCATACATTTATTTCAGCTAGAGATCACATCCTGAGAAAGCAAATGACCTGAAAATAGACTGCCCGGGCTCCCTGACAGAGGCAGCTACAAGGGGTGTCTCTTCTTCTCCAGACATCACCCTGAGCCTTGTGATCAAGGTTCACGGGGAGAAGCCAGGCAGGACTGTGTCCAGCTGCCTTCCAGGGGCTCTGGCATGTGGCTGACCCAGCTCACTGAACCTGCCTCTGCACTTTCCCTTTCCCAGCACGGTCTGCAGGTATCTGGGTGTCACCTCAGAGGAACCTGGTCCTAGCCCATGCCTCCAGTAAACTCTGGGACACCCGCAGAGGAGGAAGGTGTCGGGTGCGGTGTTGGACAAGAGAGCAGAACCCCTCTCACACCTGGAGACACCAAATCCCCTGTGCTGAAGCTCAGGCAAGTTGAGTCCGGCCCCCACATCTGGTCTTGCCTTGTGTCAGTTTGCCCTTCCAAACTTCACCCCTGTAGCTACAGAGGCTGTTAATGAAGCTACATGTGTCTGTATAAGGAGAAAATTTATCTTTTCCCTGTTACTTTTCCCCATTCTCACTCAAGTTTTATCAAACGCTAGTTCATTGAGGCTCACAGAGATTTATGAGCTATATGGGCCTTTATGCTACACACGTTCACCTTCTTTTGTCTCCGACGGGCAGACAAGCCTCTTCCCTGCACGCTCAAGGCTGTCAGGAAATTGCTTGTGAGCACAAAGAAAGCATGAAGGACTTTGAAGCATCCAACTGTAGGGGCTGAAATTGTTTAAGAAGGAAGATGAGATAAAATATTTCAGAGCATATGGGGCTTCTTGACCACTCCATTGTTGTCCGCCCCTGGCTGTCAGACCCTGAGCAATCCCAGAAGGAGTTAATAGACACCTGGGCAGGAGCCAAGGGCTCTTGCTGGAAGCTTATCTTCCCCACCAAAATATCTGATGTCTGCAGCTATGGACATGGTATTGTCCTCATAAAACACAACAATAACAACAATACAAGTGCTGCTATTCACAGCTCAGTAACAAGCCATTAAAAAAAAAAAAGTCACTGGAAATGTAAGAGTATTTATTAAAATGGAACCATGTGTTTCACATAGTCCTGTCTTCATAAGCTTGTGCACATCACATTGATGTTTATGTTCTCCTCTGGTGTGTGAGGTTTTTTTTCCATGCCTGTTAGTGATTAACTGGAGGGAGCCTGAATGAACTCATGTCTCCGGTGAGTAGGACCAGGAAACCCGGCACACACTGGGTGATATGCAGCTGCAGGAAAGACACAAACTTCCTGCGGAATGGCCTCGCTTGTGTCCCTACAGAAACAGCCAAGGAAACACAAGAGACTAGACTGAAAGGGAATGGGGAAAGAGAAGATTCCAGGGTGAAAAAAAAGCAGAAAATTGTCCTCTGGCTCATCGCAGAAAGTGTGAATTCAAGCTCTGGATTGAGAATCTTCCCTGGACATGTCCCCTAAGGCTCATGTGAATCTGGAGCAATCCTGTCCAGGATGGGCTCGTCCAGGTAAAGCATAGAGATGGCTTGGACTGCTGGCTATGTATACTTATGGCTTAAACACATCACTCTCACCTTCTGCTGGGACCCACAGGAACATCAGCAGTTCTCCGGGGTCTCCACCACCCATTAGGTGACCAGAGGAGGGCAACAAAGCTGGTGACAGAGCTGGAAGGGATGTCCTGTGAGGAGTGGCTGAGCACGCTGGGTTGGTCTCATTTGGAGAAAAGGAGGCTGAGGGCCAACCTCTGCAGCTTCTCAAGGAAGGGACATGGAGAGGGAGGTGCTGAGCTCTTCTCCCTGTGATCCAGGGACACCTGGGAATGGCTCAAAGCTGCGCCAGGGAGGTTCAGACAATTGTTGAGGCCAGGTGTGATGGACCATGTAGGTGGTAGCTTTGGAACCTCTGCTGAAAGGCACACACATGGGACATTGTTTCTTAAATGAGGAGGCTGACCCTTGAAAAGCCAGCGGAGCTCACTGTAAACTCTTCAGTAGCACAAGCAAGGAATAGCCAGTTCTGGTCTTTAACAGCGGTCTTCAATCCGTCTGAAGCCACTGGGGCATGAGCACAAGATGTGGCCACCAGCGTTTGTGGGGAACTTGCTGGTATTCTGCCTGTTAGCTCCCTGCTCGGTGCCGCCGTAGGGGGATGCTCAGGAGCCCTGGGAGGCTCCACTGCCTGTGCGGCACGCTTACTGAGCACAGCTGTGCTATCGCAGGTGCAGCGCAGGCTTTGGTGAGGGCTCTTGGTCTTTTATTAAAGATACAGATGTACCAAGAAAGTTTGGAGGACAGATTTGGACAGGAATGCCCGGGGAAACAGGTTCAGGGGAGGAAACCCAGGGGAAATGGGTATTCAGATATTTTTAGTTGAAATTGTCAATGCCATAGTTGTCGGTTTTATGTGGATGAACAGCCTGGGGAAGGACCAGGAAGTCATCACACACATAGTGAGCAGGTGTGATGACATTTACGTGGTGATATAGCTTCACAGAGCCAGAGGCCAGAAGGGACATTAGATCATCTAGAGTGACCTCATATAGATCAGAGATTACTGAATTTCACCCATTTATCCTGGTACTGAGCCTAGTCACCCAATTTGACTAGCGCGTTTCCTCCTGCAAGAGATCCAGACTTGCTCAGAGGCATCAAGGACCAGGGAATCCATGGCTTCCTTGGCAGCTTGTTGCAAGGGCAAATCACTGTTGCTATTAAAAATGCTTTCTTTATTTCTAATTTGTAATCATCTGGCTTTGGCATCCAGCTGATTATGGGGTTTTCCCCCAGTGGTAAAGATCTCTTTTCTATCCTGCATTCCCCCCTTCCCCCAGTGATATTCATACATGGCAATCAGTTTATCCCTCAGACTTCCTTTTGTTTTGATAAATCCTGTAGATCAGCCTTGCCAGCCCTGTGACCAGGAACTTTCTTCAGACCTTTGATGAGTTTTTTAGCTGTTTTACAGCCACTGCAGCTCAGCTCACTCCCTTTAATGGCCCTGTCCTTATCCTCGTTGAAAACTTGTCTGGCTTGGGGTCTGCAAATGTTCCTAGCAGTACTTCTGCATTTTTTTCTGTGCCTCTGCTGAAGGCATGAAAGGTCACAGAGCCATTGATATTATTGCATGCTCATGATCCTATCGACAACTGTCTTAACTCTCAACCTGTTGAGTAGGCACCCTACTGATGTCGTTCATGCTGTACCTGCTCTGCTGGCCTGTTACATCCACACTGTCCTTGAACCAAACTTTTGTATGAAACCTTACTAGTCCAGCAGATTTCAACTGTATTGATATTAGCTGAACTTCTACCCTTTAACTTGTCATTAAATTACTCCCAGGGATTTTTATTATAGACAGTATGGGGAGCAACACAGGCCATATGGTTAAGCCTGTGTTATTCAGGAAGTCAAATCTGATTGTCATTCTGTTCCTTCAGGCTTTTAATTCCCCATTTCGGTGAAAGTCTTGAACAGGTACCAAAAATAAAGACTCATGGGAGTGGTGTCAGCGCACACCAGCACCTTTCCTGGCAGAGTTCCTGCTCCCTCCACCAGCCGCCCCAGCCCTCTGAGGCCGAGGTCCACCACCTGCGCTGTGTCAGACGTCAGCCATGGGCTGCCTTTTTCAAATAAGTCATGTAGGTGTTGGCACTGAGGAAAATTTGCTTCTGCTGTTAGTTCACAGCTGGCACCAGGCAGAGTGAGCTGAGAAGAAAGAGGGTGTTTTGCACCTCCCAGGGAAGGCAAAGAAGTAAGAGCTAAACTATTAGCTCGAATCTATATATGTTAAAAGGAAACAGATTTGCTGCTGGCTCTTGGCTTACTCTCTCATTACACTGAACTGGAAAAGAGACCCTGCAGGCGACGGACTAAAGACATTCAGGTTACTATGGCCAAACAATGACATCAGCTGATAGACTAACTCATAACAGAGGGTGATGGTGACTCGCACACGACCCTGACAAGCAGAGTCTGTTAATGAGCCAAAAGAAGAAAAAGGAAAATCTATTTCCCCAGACCTTGAAATATTAATAATATTTGCAAGAGGACAAAATAATGATGCAACTCCCAAGAGACACAGAAAGATCTTCTGCCAGACAGGCCAAGACACAAAGACGTCTGCTCTGTGTGTTTCTTACAAGGATGCTGAAGGCTGCACTGATCTCATGATTTAAGAGAGAAATCCTGCATCCTTGTGCTGCTAGCCATTTGTAAATGGCCACTGCAACTGAGTGAATGGTTGGCACAAATTTCTTCTCATCACTTTTGGTCCTTCTGTGTTTTTCAGTAATTAATTTCAAATGTATCCTGGAGATTTTGGATTCTTCTTAGACAACAGGGGCAGACCAGTAACAAAACAGACCCTTGCGTGGGGCTGGCCATTGCTCTGTGATAGTACAAGCTGATAAACCGCTAGTGCCCAGGTCTGGAGGAAGCCAGTGAAGAGTCTTCCAGCTAGTTACCATGCGCTGCTCAGGGGATGAGTGAGATCATGGTCCAGTTTAGATGTCACTGCTTCGTCCTGGGGCAGGAAGAGAGTTTGAGGATCTGGACGTGATCTATGGTGTGGTAGTTGTTTTCAGGGCAGGAGAACAGTCCTTGTTACACCAATTTGAATGGAGCTGCTTCCCCCCTCTTTTAGTGTAACATGATTTATGGACGGCAGAATTGGGCTTTGCTCAGGCGTTTCAATTGTTGCACTTTACTGCAGGGAGAGTACAGGGCTGACGGTGCTGCTCGGGATGGTTTGTTGTCTGTGGCACTGGACTGCAGTTATGCGATGGTAAGAGTGTTCCAGCACATGCTGTACTGTTCCAGCTCCAGTGTTGCCTGTGTGGTCTGGCAATGTTCGCAATACAGATGCAGTTTTGTGCAGCCCCTTCTGGGGAGGCAAATCCTGGGACAAGAAGTGAAGAAAAGAATGCCCAGGCAGTAGAAACCTGGGATAAGTTTCCATTTACCCACTGATTCTGCACATGCAAATAAATCAAAAGCTGTGGACCTCCTTTGAACAGAACAAACCAACCGCTGTATTGCAGGCAACAAGAATTAAAAAGAATCCATCCAGGACAGTGCAGCCACATGAAGTGATGCATGCTGCCTCAGTCAGTGATGGGCGATCGGGCTGGTATATCATAGAATCATGGAATGGTGTGGGTGGGAAGGGACCTTTAAAGGCCACCTACTCCAGCCCCCTGCCATGAGCAAGGACATCTTCAACTAGGTCACGTTGCTCTGAGCCCCGTTCAACCTGGCCTTGGATGTTTCCAGGGATGGGGCATCCACCACCTCTCTGGCCAACCTGTGCCTGTGCTTCAGCACCCTCATGGTAAAAAAAAATTTCCTGGTATCTAGTTTGAATCTCCCCTCTTTCAGTTTAAAACCATTACACCTTGTTCTGTTGCTACAGGTGCTACTAGATACGGGAGCCCAATAAGCACTCCAGCACAGGGCTCCACCTGAGCGAGCATACCGTGCTTCTCAGCAGGGCTTTGTCCAGCAACCATTCCAACAGGCTCTTTGGATGCAGCCACACAGTTTTTGCAAATAGAGTACTCGGCACAAGTCATGCCACACCACTTAGCCTTGGGGCCAAAGAGTAGTCCCTAGTCTACTTAGTTGCTAATACAGACATAGCCTCTGAGAACTTATGGATTCCAGCTGCAAGAAAAAACTGACATAAATTTCACCTGGAAAGTTGTGGACTAGTCCTTCTCCTCATAAAGTGAAATGCACTGCAGCTACATTCAGTCACTGCAATGCCATGCAAAATTCTGCCACTGGCCACCTGCTCTCCTACATTTCCTCACTAGATGTTTAAACCTGCTCCTGTCGGGAGGAGGGTAACCCAGCCATACTTCCACTTTGATGTATCTCTTGATTTTCTAATTATCTAGGAAGGTTGTGGAAGGGCCCGCCTCTTCTATTTTGTAGCTGTAAGCTGCTGAGATGCTGTGATAGTTCTGCTGGTGAAAACAAAAGGCTACTGAGGAAAACCAGAGATGGTCCCATTCCATCTGTGCATTGTTAGGTGAAGTTTTTGGATTAAATACTTGATAGTTCAGGATGAGTCTTTCCTTGTGCTTTTTCAACGAACGGGCTCACACATTTAGCACTTGTCTGCAGAGATTTTCACTGCCCCATGCCGTGTGTAAAAATACTTACTTGACCTTAAAATACACCCAGCTCTGAAGCAGAAGACGGCAGTTGTTTGACAGCGTAGGTCATTGCCTTAGTTTTAGAAGCAGATGCAGAAAGAAGTGCTTGGGGAAAAAAGCAGGTGCTCATAGTGATGCTGGGTTGTGGTTAGGCCACCCTTAGTAGGGTTGGTCACCGTTACTTATGCTGCTGAAAACCGACTGCTTGTTGGGTGCAGGGGGATGACTCTTAACATGTTTTGACAGTCTTGATGGTATGTGGGAGCGTGGTGGCCATATGTGCAGTAGACATTTACAATTGTATTGTAATTGTATTGCGCTTGCCACAGTCAGGGAGCTGAAACCTCTGGTATAAATGATTTGTTCAGAGATGGGAAGATTTGAATGAAAACTCACAGAATTTCCCATCTTTTGTGTTAGAACTGGGCAGGACTGATGACAAGCCGAGAGAGAACATAGGAGGGATTCCTTCACGTGTGAGCATGCACTGTGTAAAACCTGCACATCCACGCCTCTCCCGAGGGATTCATCCAGTGTTCATCCCTGAGCACACATACAGCTCCCCAAAATGCCTTCTTTAAAACTCTCTGCTTTGAGTAGAGCTTGTACAGAGTTTGAGATGGCATCCTGTGAAAGAAAATTATTAAAAGGCATCCTGCCTTTGCTTGCTAGTGAGTAGAGGTCCCAGGAAAGAGTGGGTGTTACGGGGTGGGATCTGTCTGAGGAAGAACAATGCTGATTTGATACAGTGTTCTGGAGAACTGCAACAATTAATAAACATAAACATACCGTGCTTCCTGTTTACTTTTAAAGCCCTTTATAGACCTTGGCTTGCTAGTCAGCTGAAAGCTCTAGTGCTCGGTCAGAGTGTCAGGACACCTTCTTTTCAGTGACATTTCCAGAATTTACTGGGTTGCGATGGGTTGAAGATGCCTGCCCTTGAAACACCCATTGTCAGCCCGAAGGAGGGTAGTGGGAACATCCCCCATGGCTCGTCAGTCACATTGCACGGTTCATACTCTGCCTCTGCTTTTGGGAGTCCCGAGGAATATCTCCTTTGAACGGTGCTGTACCAAACACAGACAGGTTTTGAAGAGCTAAACTGCAGCTCAATGGTCTCAACCACCCTGAATTGTTTTGTCTGGTAAGAAAGGAAAACAAAATACAACATGGTGCATTGGCAGAGAACAGGAGAGATGACCTCACAGGTCTTTTCCATCTCAAAAAAATAAAAATCATACACAGAACGGCTTTTATTCTCCAAATATATAGCTGATTAACCCAGCTGCTTTCACCTTTATGTAATGGGATGCTCGTTATTTGCCTCTCTGCGATCCATGAGGAGGTGAGTTCAGTCTGAAAGTGGGATCGGAATGTGTGAGGAGGCACCTCGTTTGGAAAATACTCATTAGGCACACAAACTGATGGTGCATGGGAAGCCAGTGGGGAGAGGAGTACCTGGCTCAGGACATGCACAGGGCACTTTCTGAATCTGTGGTTATCTCCACTCATGCTCAGTACTGAGATGTCTGGGAGCCACCCTCCAGCAGGTGCCTTCAGGACTATGGGCTGGTCAGAACTTCCCCATACCACAAAGGTCCTGAAGTATTTAAAATCCTGCCTCTCCCACATGGGCATGTCATGACAGGGATGTCAGAATAGCCTCCACTCTGTAGCACAGGTCACCAAAACACAGTGGTGGACTAGAACCGAGCCCAGCTCACAGAGCAGTTTTGTCCAGACCCCAAGAGCCCTGACAGGACAAATAGTTTGGTCTTCTCACTCGATCCATTCCCAAAACTGCCAGCGGCTCTTCAGCATTTGGTCACCAGTTGACCACCCAGGCTACCCGTCCTGCTTAAAAACCCAGCAGCTTTTTCACATGGAGGGTCCAGTATGTCTTGTCCTTCTGTGACATCCCCATGTTTGCATTCCTGCTTGAATTAATGAGATACAAACCCAGCTCATCTGCGTCTGAGAGCAAGGACTCTTGCACGCAAGAAACAAGGTTTTCTCCAACATTTTTGCTTACTTTTCTCATTTTTACTTTATCACTGAGCCCTGCGCACCTGAGGGCTTATGGGAAGATGTCAGGCATCCTCTCTCATGTCCTAGAATATTGTTCTTGGCCATTATGTGGTTCTTCATCCCACACTTTTAGCCAGGTTTTGCTGTGTGATCTTTCAGGCCCTTCAGTACTTCAGAGCCCACCCACACCAGGGAGTTGTGAAAAATGGAACATTCATTTTGATTCACTGCACATCCCTTTTTGATTACTTCTTTATTGATCCTTAGGTCAACCTGAAATTTGCCCTGTGACCTAAAATGAAATAACGCATTTGGTTTTGCATGGTATTTTACCAACCCTAAACAAGACAGGCAACATTTGAGATGGAGCTGTCATTTTAATCTTAAACCCATAGGCTTGTGTAGTTTGGAAGGCGCCTCCAGAGATGTCTAGTCAAGCACCTGCCCAAAGCAAGTCTGGTTTGAGCACCTTGTCAGTCCATGTTGAGTGGTAATTATCTCCATGAATGGAGATTCCATCATCTGCCTGGGCTTGGCCCACAGTGTTTGACCAATATTTGTACAAAGCTTTATATCTCAGCAGAATTTCCCTTGCTCCAGCTTGTGTCCATTGCATCTTGGCCTTTCATTGGGCACCTCTGAGAAAATCTGTCTCTGTCCTCTCTGCACCCTGTGGTTAGGTTGCTGTGGGAAGTAACAAGATCCTCCTCCCTTTCCCTTCTCCTCACTGAACAAACTAATTTCCCACAGCCTCTTCTCATACATCATGTACCCCAACACCCTGACCATCTCGGTGGCCTGTGCTGGACATACGCCAGTACAGCAGGGTCTTCCTTATACTGGGGAGCCAGAAATGGGAGCCAGTGTCCAGATGTGGTCTCACAAGTGATGAATAGGGGCAAATAATCACTGCCCAAGACCTGCTGGCTGCACTCGTGCTGATACAGCCTAGGATGCAGTTGGTCTTTCGAAGATGATGGAGAGCAGCCTCACAATGACTTTGGCCAGCACCATCAGCACCTTCAGACGCATCCCATCTGGTCCCCTGCATATTTTTGTTTTTTGGGGAAAAAGAAAAGGTCTAAGAAATATCAAAACTTGAAGTTCTCACTTTCCAAAATATATACATCCTTCTTTGTTTTAATGTAAAGAATTTGCAGATGATTCCAGAACTTCAAACAACATTTCTTCTAGAAAATTTGCTTTCCACAGGAAAATTCTACCCATCACTATTTCAGATTTGTTTGTAGACTTTATGAAGTTGTGCTTATTGTAATTTTAACTCACCTGTCCTTTGTTGCATGATGTAAAATGACCAGTAACCACTTTTCAATGGAAAAAAGGGAGCTCATGCCCCCTGCTCCCCTCCTGAGCCTCTCCAGCCCCTGTGGGTTCCTTCCTTTGCTCCGTCTCCTTGCGCCAACTGACTGCGGTGGGCTTGGATTGTGCACATTGCTCATGAGCATGAACAAGTTTTTTACTCACTTGTTTGCACTAAAAGAAAAAAGGACGTTCTTTCCCCTGAGGAATGGCTCCAACCTGTGCCTTGCTCATGGCTGGGCTTGGAAGTGTGTGGATGTGTTTGAAAGGCAGGCGCAGAGCTCTGCCTGATCTTTGTCTTCAAGATAAGCCAGTGAGCTGAATTTCACCACCCTGATACTTCCACAAAGCGAGTGGTAGGAAGGAATATTACAGCTTTCCCTAAAATTATCCCCTTGTTTTCACTTGAAATTAGTTCACATGGAATTTGCAGACTTTGAACCTTCCAGTGGGGAAGTACGCTCATGTGGTGACTTGTGGATTGCTGATGTCCTAAAGAAAATTCCAGCTTCTCTATCTGAAAATTGTTTTTAGGCTTTGCCTTGGCAGATCCAAGCAGTAAGTGGCTGGAAATCCTGCATACGGCATTGAGCAGAAGTTCCTGGGATCTGGGGAGTTGGTCCAGTGCTCTCCATCTGTTCCAGCACCGTTGCCAAGTTAAACTTCTGTCCTACAGATTGCACAAAGGGGAGAAAAGAGCTACAAATGAAAAAAAGGTTTGAGAACGGGGGACTTTGAATTCAACCAAGGGAAAAGAGAATAGCGTGGGCCTCTCTGGGGCTCGAGCAGACAGCTGTGGTGGGGAGACTTCACATCTGCCTGGAGATGACCACTGAGTGGCTCTGAGGCTCCCCACCCCCACGAGCAAGGGCTGGATGCAGACTCCAGCCCACCTGAGGGCAACAAGAAAGGTGTTTGTGTCCCTGATTTGAATTTCACAGGAAATGGAGGGATCGCCTTACTCCTGGCAGGAGAAAGAGGCAATTTTCATTCTAAATAAGGCAGCTCCCATGTCAGAAGTTCCACAGTGAAATCCCACTGCACTCACTGCGTGGCTTTTTATGAATAAAATCTTAATAAATGTCCAGTGCTTGATTTTTTGCAGCAGACTTGCCTGGCTTTGAACTACACTTGCCTGGGCTCAGCACGGCTGCTGCTGCCTGCCAAGCTAAAGAGAAAAAAAGTTACTTTCCTTAGGTTTAAAGAAAAGTGTGTTTTTTTAAACATCTTGGCTGTTGAGTTGTGTGTTATACATCATGCCTCGGCCCCATCCCTTCTCTCCCAATCCAGAGCGCACACTGAAACAATTTCCCTGTGGTTTCCCTCCTTGGTGGAGTCGAATTCCTAGAAAACAAAAGGAATGTTGCAACTGTGGTCACAAGCTCTAAGACTGCAAATCTCACAGACGGGAGCCGTGGCTCGAGCAGGACACTGATAGCAGCTTAGCGTGAGTGGGTGCCGTGGGCTCGATCCTTGCCCTTGGCTCCAGGGAAGCAGACAGGTCTGTCTGGTTCTGTACGCATCTCAGTTCCCACGGGAATGTAATGCTTCACACGTGTGTGCAAAATGAGGGAATATTTCTACAGCCCTGGGAAAGGCAGAAAGCAGTGAGGATCTGATTGTCTCTGCTGGCCCCTTGCCCCCGTCCCTGAGGTCGACTCAGATCTTCCCGTGACTTCCAGAGGCAAACCCATTAGGATCTGAATCTGACCCAGTCCTGTCTAAACAGTCAGGGGTGTCTCATAAATTCATAGATCCAAACCATTCCGTGAATTGATGAAAGGCCCCTGACTGACCGAAGTCTCGGGGTGGGTACCGATTCATCCACCTTAATCCCTGCTGAACTCGGGCAAAGCCGACGGAGCCAGGAATGCGTCTCGCTGGTGCTGGGGCAGTGGCTCACAGCCCAGCTGGACCCAGCTTTCCTCCATCTGCCCCAGGAGGCTGCTCCAGGGGCGCTGGGTGCAGGGGGTGGACTGCTAACGAGACCTCCTTCCCACCAAAGAGGTAACGCCACTCTTAGCAGTGTCGGCATGGCCACTGTGCCTCCAGGTGACACAAGCTTCTGCTGCAGCAAGCCAGGAAAGCCCTGGGAAGGAAGGAGCCAGCAAGCGCATCTGCCTGTTGGTGAATTTTAAAGGGCATCTAGACAATGTGCAGGAGCAGACAGTGCGGTTTTCCAGGAGGCAAAGCCACCCCTGCATCCCACCACCCCTACATCCCACCGTCAGCCGATGGGCTCTCAGGTCCTTTCTGGGGCATGGGCTTTCACTGACCTCAGAGCTGGCTGCCCCCTGCCAGCCCCCCTCCCCTGCTAGATCACAGGGTGATTAATGAGGGAGAAAATGTCTGGGGGTGGTAGTAGGTTCTCTGCTGTGGAGATTAGAGTCACATTTTCGTGACAAAGACAAGGTACTGGAATGTCGTTTAACCCTTCGCTGCACAGGCTGCCCTGCTTTGGCACTGGCCCTGGGCAGCAGTGCACAGCACAGCTGGTCCAGCTGTTTTAAACCGTAGACAGGGATCACCCGGGCTCATCCCTTCCGTCCTCTGGCTGTGTGAGTAGGAAGTTCAGGTCATGAATCCTAGTGCCTTGGTGTCCTCACAGGGCCTTTTTTGAACGCACATTTTAGGCAAACAAATATTACTGGACTCAGCAAAAGGTGGGACAGCAAAATGATCTGGGCTGCACTATTTAGAATGGCAGGTAAGATGATAAACCAGTCCGATTTGATGTTAAAAATCTGTTGATCGCGCTAGACTGCGTGCTAAGCTGGAAAGCAAGTGGAACAGTTAATGTTGTTGAACAATTTCCCTGAGGAAACCTTTGTCTGAATTTGTTCGTGACTGTCTTTAAATGCTTCATGTGGTGCTGATAGCTTCCACTTTTGATCTCAAATACGTTCTGAAATTTGATGAGAAGTTTCTGGAAATTCCCTGCATCTGTTTTTGACTCCGGTTCACTGCAGAAGCGTGTTTCAAAGGCAGACGGCGTCATGCCCCCAGTTGGGAGCGCGGAAGCCGAAGCAGGGAGGGATGTCATGATCACCCCTCAGCAGACCTGGAGAAAGATGGAACTTGTCTCTTGGGCTCTGTCTTCATCTGACAAAACCCACTTACATCGTAGAGCACCTGGGAACAGCATCGATGTGTTCAACTTACCAGTGCCTGCAGGTGCCAAGAGGCCGGGGCCAGGCTCTTCTTGGTGGTGCCCAGTGGCAGGACAAGGGGCAACGGGCACAAAGTGCAGCACAAGAAGTTCCACCTGAATATGAGGAAGAACCTCTTTACCCTGAGGGTGATGGAGCACCGTGACAGGCTGCCGGGAGAGGCTGTGGCGTCTCCTTCTCTGGGGACATTCACAACCCGCCTGGACGCGGCTCTGTGCAGCCTGCGCTGGGGGACCCTGCTGGAGCAGGGGTTGGGCTGGGTGGGCTCCGCCGGTCCCTTCCCACCCCGACTGTGCTGTGATTCTGTGACAAGCATATTGGCTCATTTATAGGGACAGGGCTCTGCCCACACTCTGCATCTCTGGAGCAGCTGGAGGAGGAAGGGATGCTCTGCAGGTTGCGCTGGGCCCAAGGGACATCCACCCATCTTTTGGGAGGAGTCCAGGGCTCACAGCTCCACCCAGGACAGAACATTTCTGGCTCCCTACCAAGGAGGTTTGGAGCCCATGGTCACCTTTGCAGAGGCACGGCTCTCTGGCTTCTTAGGCTCTTTTTCCTGGCCTTCTCCATCACCATCATCCCAGTAGCTGGTCCTAGTGATCCCAGCTCTGCCTGCTGGCAGCGTCCCACGCCCTGGAACCACAAAGCTCTCAGGCAGTACAGGTTTATCAGCCATGACTACCTCACTTTAGCCGCCTCAGACCATTTTACACCATTCCCTTTAAATAAACCCTCTTAATTTCTTAGGTCCAAAGTTAAAGAGAGCAGCTGTGGGCTTGCCGGGACACAGCCTTGCAGGGAGCTTGGAGCAGCAGTGTAAATCCCACATTCCCTGACCTCAGCTCTCAGCAAGAAACTGAACACAAGAGCCTGATCTTGATTTATTTTTTCTTGTTAAATGACATCACGATTAAGAACTGTTGCTGTCCTGACAGCAATTGTGTCATCTTGCAAGAAGCAACATGTACTAATTTTAGCAAATGCATTTTTCAGATTACACTGAATGAAGTCAGAAATGGAAAAGTTAAAGCCACTTTAACTCAGCTTTGCTATGTTTTTGACAGTCACTGATTTGACTGAAGACATCATCTCCTACACTTTTATACAGAAATGTAGGCAAGAGTTGTAATAATGTGTAACATCAGAACTGACTTGCCAGATTCCCATCTCTCATTATACTTATGTTCATAAGATCCTGATATGTACTGCCCAGAGAAAGAGCTGTGAGGCAACCAAGCATTAAAAAGAAAATATTGACGTTAACAGCTTTCTAAGTAACTTTAAACATCCTCTCCTGTGCATTTTCATGATTATAATGGGATTAATTAATGTGGACCTCATGCTTTCTTTCCATAGGATTGGCACATGCAGCACACATGCTACCTGGAGCTCAGCAAAATGAAGAGGTGAGATCTTTTTTTCTACCCTGTCAGATAGCTGTATGCATTATTTATCGCCCACAGTTCAGTCTAGGTGCACAAGAGATGTGGCAAAAATTCCTGGTCCGATACCATGAAAAACTTGAAAATCTCTACCGAGTTTGTCAAATAATTTTGACAGATAATTTGCAAATCTTTCATTTCACTAATCGTAAAATTATATGCTGTACTTTTGCCTTTCAAGACATCATTTTAGGAGCTTGAATAAATATAATAACATAACATTAATTAAAAATCCCTCCAAAACCAAAAGTGCATTTTTCAATGTCAAATTATATGTTCATGTCAAGCTAAAATGTTCATCAAATCACCACCAAATGTCTCTTCCTTTCCCTTCTTTTATTTTTCAGTTTGTCCAGTGCAGCAAAAAAGTCACTTGTACAGCTCTGTTTGAAGCACATCATTAATGATAATAATTAATTACAAGCATTTTTCCACTGTGCTTCACATATTAAAACTGAAACACTTCAAAAGTACTTTATCTTCGTGACAGCCCTGTGAACTAAGGCACAGCGTTATCCTGTTTTACAGGCAGGGAGCTTAAACACAGTGTAGTTGGCATGAGAGAATATTTGCTAATTTTGAGGGGCTGGAGATGGATTTTTTTTTCTTATGATACCAATTTTACAGCAGTTCATGCACTTTCAAAAAGGTTTGGGCCCTCAGTCTTATTTAGGTATAACCCGTAAGCCACAATGGCCAAGCTAAGAAAATTTCTCAGACTTAATTATGTTTGTCAGTTAGGCAGCCTTAATTAAAACAGTGGTTACTGTTCCTGTCCTACAGCAAACTTCACTCCAGATAAATCTGCTGTATGATTGATACACTTGTGCCTTTAGTCCTGCAAACAGGGACTCTCCATTTGCCTCTTAACTGCAGAGGAGCAGCTGCTTTTTATTTAGGGTAATTTTACGTGGGCTGGTTGGGAGTGTATTTAGCCATCCTGCTGCTCCTCACACTTCAGAGCTTTTCCTCTGTAGAGTTTTGTGGACTGTGAAGCAATCCAGCTGAGAAACATCAGCTGTTCCAGCACTTCTTGGCTCCCAGGGGCTGCTGTGCACCCCGGTATTGCCTGAAAGAAAGACGACCTTCCTCTAGCTCCCTCTCCCATCCCCAACCTGAGGTCTGCAATGAAGTTACGCTGGATGCAAACAGCAGAGGTAGGTTGTACACTTTAGGTTACCTGTAGCCTTCTCCATGCTGCCTGGGACCAGGTAGATCCAGGAATGCTTGGGGTGAAGATGTTACTGTGTGCAAAAGCAATACCAAAGCACCCAGCCACCCCGGGGGAAAATGGACAGGGAACCAGACAAATAAATACCTCTGTCTGTGTCTCCCTGTGGCCAGCAACAAGCGTTTGATGGCAGGGAAATAAAGAACTGGTTGGAGGCTTGAATAAGACTCTGAAGGAGATCTTGCTGGGATGCCTGAATCCTGGGGCTTGCTATGCCCTAATCACATGCAGCTGTGCTGAAAAGCCCTGCTCTAGAAAATCAGGGAGGGAGCTAAAAGCATCGTGTTCATAGAGGTTTGCATATGCTGGAGGGATGAAAATGCTGCTTAACCCTCCAAAGTGGAATGCAGAAAAAGGAAAGAGTGTATTTCCCTTGTGTGCCAGTTGTTTGTGGGGCTGTATCCCACAAACAGAGAGGGGAGGGCAAATGTGTCCAGGAAATGCTAATTAAATGTGTTCTCTGAGATCGCTTACACGTGAATTAACAGAGGAAGTGGACTGAGCAGGATCATGCCAGAGGTGACGCATGGGACAGCATCTGTTCTAAGCACAAAGAACCATCTCCACTAGCGCAGATACCCTAGGCTGCAGACCCAAATAAAGTCTTAACTGGTGTTACAAATGCTTTCCAACAGTAAAGATCTGTGGTTGATTTAACACCTGGAAAAGAAACAAGAAAAATTTTCCATTTATGTGATACCACCTGCTTTGGATGCTTGAAAGTGTGTGGGGGGGTTTTGGTGGTTTTTTGTGTTTTTTTTAAGTACATGGTCATCAGAAGTTGCAGACAGATTTCTGGGCAGTTCTGCAAACATAACAAAGACCCTGTGTGCATTTGTAGGTGTCGGGACACCTTTAACTATCCAGTGCCCGTATAAGCAACACGATGATTGCCATGTAGAGGTTAGAGAGGATTAAACTAGGCTGGATGGGAAAGCTGATCTCCTGCCTCACCAGTTGTCACCAGCTGCGAGGGGGGACGATGCAGTTCCTTGTGCTTTTGTTGCTGTTCTGCCCTATACAACGTCCCCGTTCCACCGTTCTCCACCAGGTAAAGTCCATGTTTGTTTGAACTGAAATGGGTATCGTAGGGTCAGGCCCAGGAAATAGTTTTTGTATCTTGTTGAGCTCTGTAGAGCACTGCAGACGTGCTGACAGAGCCGCATTCCTCGTAATGCTCAGTTATTGGCTGCCTGGGAAAGCCAGCTCTGCCTTTTCCCCGTCGGCCTCCCCAAGTTTGCTGGTAATTAGGCTGAGCATCATTCTGACTTCTATAAAGCTAGTAGGGGGTTGATTAGGAAGAGCCAAAAGAACAAAGGCAGCAGCGAGGACATTTCAAAGAGAGGCAGGAGGAGAAGGGATGACAGTCTCCCTGTCAGCTTAGGGCTTGCCCTGGAATTTCTGCGCCTCTGTGAATTGATCCCAGCGCTGCGTTTGAGCCCTCATCTGCTGGGTGTAAAGAGGGAACTGAGCTCCAGGCCAGATGGTGGGATAATGAGGAGGCACCCTCCTACCTCCAGGTGCGTGGGGCACAGCCATTTGGTGCAGAAGCTTCTCTGAACCTCTTCTTTCACCTGCGAAGTGACTTGGTTTGGGCTTTCTGAGGAGGCTGGTGGCACCTGGTCTGCCCATGCTGGGGGGCTCCCACCTCCTGGTGAAGCTGAGGGTGTGCAGTGGCAGAGAGCAGGGGGAGCTCAGAGCGGGGTGGGGGGGGGTCATGTGCATTTTATTATGTATTATTTAAAGAAAAGCCATCAGTAATGATTCCTGAAACAAGAGGCAGAGGAAGGATTTCTTGCACCGAGTAAGAGAGTGGCATTAGACGCGGAGCTGACATTCAAAGCCCTTCCTTAGAGGAAAGACTTAATATTACCAAATACTACTTTATATTTATTTTGAGAAAATGCTTTTAACTTCAAAGATTTTCTCCTCTGGAGCCCAGGTGAAGGTCCTGGGCTGGCTCACCTATCCTTCAGGCCATCTTTTTCCTTAATTGTTTCACATTAGCTGTACTAAGTACAGGAAAATGGTCAGCAAGAAAAGTGCCTTTTACTTAAAATCTTTTTTTTCTTCCTCCTCTTAACAAAGCATAATTTTTCCAAGAAAGAAATTAAGTCCCAAATTGAAAATGAATTATTTTTCTCTAACTCTTTTGATGTGAAGTCGCTGTTACTAATGCCCTCCTGCAGCTCCAGCCTAAATTTGGGACAAGCAGTCACCGCATCCAGCTGAACTGAAAGCATTCCCTAATTAACTGAACCAAACGAGCCCTCGGCTCAGGAGGAACGGTTTAGGTGATAATCATGTCTGCATTCAGACGTCTCTTGCTAAACCCAACCTCTCCCCCAGCCCCTCCTTGAAGTTAAAAACTTTTGGCTGAAGAATGTGGTAGGGTTGTCCTGGCTGCTCCCACTCCTCCTGCACCCCTCTCCGGCGCAGGGCCCTCCCCCTGGCCGCTTCGGATGAGGCTGTACCTTTTCTTCTCTCCTTCAAGAGTGAGGGTTTTATTCCCTTCTTTTCTGCCCAGATCTCCACTAAACAAAGGAGCTCTGGGCACATCACCAGTTCCAGGACGTAAAGGTATTTAAACAGTTTCAGACTAAATCCAGAGCTGCATAGCTAAGAGCTGATTTCTTTCTCTTTATCTGCCTAATTGTTTCTCTGCCTAATTGTATTTTATTGCTTTTTGCACAATTTTTTATTGAATGACTTAATTTGCACACTCAAAGGCATGGTTTGTCTTTCCTGATTCCCTCCAAACTTGCAAATCAGTTTAAAATTGGATTTAGTGGTTGATTCTCTCTTTGCTTTGTCAGTGTATTTCTTACAAGTGGTGTTTGATGGAATTTCTCAGAGCTGAAAATAATTTTTGAGCCTCCTTTTTTTTTTTTTTACCCCTCTCTTTTGGTGGTGTAAATGACTTTTCCATACTCTCTTAGTAAGACTTGTGTGAACGCTCTCAGAGTATGTGCCTGTGCATCGATCATTTGTCACGCTTCTAACTTCTCCGTGAGGAAACGGATGCATCTGGACTTTCTTCAGTTTAAATTTCTGCACGAAGGGTGTTAACCCCCCGAAGTGCAAAACTTTTGTGCTTTTTACGACTTCTTTTTCCATCTGTTCTCTGTGTTGGGAGCTGTGGGAGCAGAGGCAGCTCTCCCTTTTGTCTCTGGAGAGAATCCCACCGCAGCCCTCACAGGCAGGCATGTAGCGGAGCAGCAGAGCTCCCAGGGCTGCAGGAAGGGCAGTTTCTTTGTCTCTGCCTCCGCTCCAGCCCTGCCTTTTCCCTTCCCACTCTGTCTTTCTCATTCACTGCATTTGAAATATTACAGCCTGAAAAATGCATGCCCTGGAGAGATCAGAGATTCCCAGCTGGGACACTGGGAGCAGTGAGGTTTTGGGTTTTTTTTAATTATTTTTTTTTTTTCGGTCAGACACGTTTTCTGTCTTGTCTGATTTTTTTTTTTTTGCCTGTTTTGGGGCTGGGCTGGAATGGGAAAGTGCTGCTGTGGGAGAGCAAGGGGGACAGTCAGGGGAGGCTCGGGGGCCCTGTCCCTCCCCGCTCGCAGAAGCGGCAGATTATTTCCACTCTGGGGTGGAGATTCCTCCCTGAAGGAACTAACTTTTGGGGTCTCGAGGTGAGAGATGCTTTCTGACCCTGGCCAGCAGGAGGAAGGAGGGGGTCCCCGTTTACTCCAGGCAGAGGTGGGGAATGGGAGTTGGGGGGGCAGCGGCGGCAGTGGTGGTGGTGAGGAAGGAATGGGAGCAGGAGAAGGGGGTCTGGTCTGTGGAGCACGTTCCCCCATGATCCATTTCATAGAGCCTTTCCACCGGGCTTTCTTGCAGCCTGCCCGCTCTCCCACCCCGAGCCCGCGGGCTCCTGGCACCCATGTTGGCACCCTCAGGCTCAGGCCACCCACGGTGTGCTGGGGTCCTGGCCCCTTGCCCAGGGCCACTTGCCTTTGCCCCTGCAGGGGCTCCAAGCTGCTGCACAGACCACTGCAGGACGGGCTGAGCCCCGGCTGCCCTCCAGGCTCTGCCCCACCGCCTGCCCAGGGACCCCCCATGCCACCCCGCCCCCAGGAAGGGGCTTTGCTCCTCAGGCTGGGCTCAGGTCCCCGGGGGCTGAGGATGTGCCCTGGCATGCCAGGGTCTGGCCCTAGCCCAGCTGGGGCCACCTTGTTGGCTCAGCTGCTGGCCCCAGCCCTGGAGAGCTGGCCATGCTGTGCTTGCCCCAAGGTGTCCACAGCTGGAGGTGTGAGGGCTGCCCTTGCTGCCTCCATTAGCCCTCTGCCCCCCTCCACAGAGGCTGTGGACCCTGCATCATCACCACCATCCTCCTCCTCCCTGTGGCCTCTTGTGTTCAGCTGCCTGTCCCCGCTCGGGAACTCTCCTGTGTCCCTCCAGCGTGCCCAGCGCTCCGCCTTCTCCTCTGTCCCATCACCCTCTATGGAACCAGGCTTAGCTTAATGCCCCGTGCTCTAGCCCTGCCTTAGTCTGCCATCTCACTCCATCCCATGATGACCTTTTTGCCCAGCTCAGCACTGGTGCACATGTTCCTCTGACGGGTTTGCCAGCAGCGCACTCCCCACAGCTAACTAGAATCACCAGGTATCTGGGAAGTGGTTTTCCAGCAAATGATCTCCATGCCATGGACTGCCCGCAGTAAAAGGGCGGTAGGACCTGGGAGGATGGTCCAGAAATAGGATCTGATCAGTCTTGAAGTTCTGCTCTTGCTTCATAGCCCTGCATCTCCTGCTGTGCCTCTGAGCCAAGGCACCGTGCTGAGGTCCATCCATCAGGAGGGCAGGAGAATCGATGCAAGGGCAGAACCGTGCCTGGCAGGGATCTTCCCTTGGGAAAGAAAGGTTTGGCAGCACTGTGGTAGGGAATGACAGCGTGAACAGGTTGGCTGTATGTATGAGGAGCCAACCTCAGTGTGATGGTATGACCCTGCTGTACTAACTCCGGGTTCTAACTAAGTAACCTGTAACTAAGCCCAGGCAGGGAGGGGCTGCCTGGCATGATTAATAATTTAAAAAATGTGAAAGCCTTTAAGAACACTTGTGTGTCTCTCTCTCTTCTCTCTTTTTGCTTCTAGAAAGGGAACAGCAGGACGGCACCTTGGCGCTTAGAGGCTGCTGCCAAAACACATCCTCCACAGAGGCAGCAGGGACCCTCCAGCTGGAAGAAGCTTTCGGGGCAGCTGGGGGGATCGAGGAATACGTGCCGTCATGGGGGTATTATGGCTGGCCAGGTTCATGCTGGGATGTACAGCAGTTATGTATGTGGAACAAGCCCAGGGTCAATATGAAGGGGACTTGCAGACAGACAGATTTGCAGGCTACGAGGAAAGACAGCCAGCAAACAGAGTGAGAAGAAGAGGCCAAGACACTTTACGAGGGTACGTTTAATGTTCTTTTCTATTTGACAAAGCAGAACTTGCGTTGTTAACATACAGAATCGCCTTTCCTTGAGCTTGGGAAGGAGCCCGCTCTGCAGACCTGCGGTAGGAGGAAAGCCCATGCCCCAGGGGCAGCTGAGCAGGGGGCTGTGCACCCAGCTCTGCTGCTGTGCTCGGGAGACCACAGCCCGGCGGTGCTCTGCCTGTCTGCGGGAGGGGTGTGGGGCATTCAGCTGGGGTGATGGCTGTGGCTGGGCTTTCCACTGTCAGTACTGGGGATGCTGCCAGCACAGGGTCTGATCGCCTTGGGTTTGCTGCTACCTGTCAGTGCTCAGGGCTGTATTTTATCAGAGGTTATTGCCTCCGATAGCTGCTTTTACAGGATGGTTGTTGCTAACGGGAAGATGTCATGCGACATCCCTTGTTGTGCAGCATAGTTGTGGCTTGTGGTCTCACCTATAGAGAGATCGGTGTCAGAGCTGGACCTGTGAGCGTTTTCCACCTGAGGAGGGAGACAGGGCTCAGCTAGAAAATCCTGAAGCTTGTGCTGGAGCTCAGCTGTGTTCGCATGCTCTCAAGATGGTTCCTGGCCCCGGCATTGATTCTGGGTTATTTTAAGTTTGCCTGGCTGTGGTTCTTGGAAAGTGTTCCCGTGTCAGTGGGCAGAATCAGAGCAGAACGTGATACACGCGCGAAGCCTGGGCTGCGCCAGAGTCCTCCGGCACTTGCTGGGGAATGCTGCTTGAATGGGATGGAGTGCCGTGCTTGCAGCCCAGACAGGCAAATGTGCCGTGTTTGGGCTGGAGCTGGAACACAGAGCCTGGCCGTCGAGTTGGCAGGGGCAGCGCCGTGGGGCTGGCGGCATCTGCTCTTGGAATTCAAATGTGCGCGGTCGCTCCCGCCTGCTGCGGTGGATTCGGAAAAGATGGGCAGCAGCTGGCCTGGGGGCTTGGTCTTCTCAAAAGTAGCTACCAAAAGCAGCCATCAGCTCACTTGCAGGGTTAGGGACAGCCTTTGTCTCCCCCAGTGTGACCTGTAAGTACTTTCACCGTGCTCCTCTCTGTCCATCATTCCTCAGATGAAACATCCCAAATCTTTGACTCGTGGGGATGAAGGCCATTTCTTGAAAAGGACGGGTTGGCATTTTACCAGATCCAGAGACTCCTGTTCAGCCTGGCTGCCCAGGGCTGTGTGTGATTCATTACTGTGCTCGTAATGGGGATAGAAAGGATTGGAAGGAGTTGGTGTGTGCATGGATATTGCTGTCTCATGTAGCCTTGTGAAGAGAAGGGAAGGGCAGAGCAAGGAACTGATGAGTGTTTCCATTCCCCACTGGACCTGGGAGGAGGTCACTGGTGTCTGCTGGTCTTATGGTCCTCAGAGACTTAGATGATCAGTTTCTGCTTTCAAAAAGGATTTACAGCTTAAATCCTTGTGACTTTTGGCGAGCCTGAAGGGTCCAAATCCCAAGTGCATTTTAAAAATGAAGCCCAGATTCCCAAGTTAGAAATGGCTTCTGGAAACCCTTCTGTACTTTAAAGCCTCACACATGGACCGACATTTAATTAATACCAAATTATTGGTTGTGTAAGTTCTTAGTGGCCACACAGTAAGTTCGGGGCAGGATAAGAATCAGGCCTGAAGTGTCCGGCTCCCAGTATCCTGCGGAGAGCAGAGGACCACATTTCTGCTTTCCTCATGCCCTCTGGAGCAATTGCTGTAGGAAAAGAGAAAAAACCCACTGGGATAAGTGCAAGGTCTGTTTAAGGAAGCCTGTGCAACGATAATTTAAGACAACTGAAGAATCATTGTTTCATGGCCCTTGGGAGAGCAGCCTTGCTCCAAGGGAGGGAATCGTGGTGGGCAACAGGGGAAGCTGGCAAAACTCAGAGTAGCTGGAGCTTCTGCCCCAGGCGCTTCCCATGCTCCATGTCAAATGACCCTGACAGTCTCCTAGGTTTGGTGTCCAAATCTCTCCTTCAGGATTTCCAGCCCTTCAGCAATCTCTCTCTTTTAAAATCTCCCTTTTTACAAGCAGAGAACACCACTTGAGATGAGAAATCTATTGAAGAGTGATGTTGTAAATAATGTTCTACTGGGCTTAGAAAGCAGCTACAGATGTCGCCAGCTACGATGCTGTAGAGGGGCCTGGCAGCTGGTGAAAGCAATCTCCTGCAGAGCCACAGACACGGTAATTTTAGCTGTAGATTCCCCCAACAGCACTAGTCCCTCATCTTTGTACTGTGGCTCGAAACAGTTCTGGAGAGGTGCAGCTTGTGGATCAACATCTTCTTCCCTGACCTGGGTTTTGCTGCCTTAAGGTATCGCGATTCTTTGCTGCTGTGAAATGTAATGGAGTTTGATACACTTCTTTGGGAAAATCAGATGGGTCGTAGTTGAAGGTTTGAGAGGTTTGAGTCACTCAGACTAGCCCTGCAGTAGCAAAAGAAATGAATGAACAGTGAGTTTTCTTGGTGCAGCGGTAAAGGAAGGTAGGGTTGTCTTTTTAAACTTGGTGTTATTTTACAATGCAGGTGGCGTATCTTGACTATTGTCATGATTTGTGGAATAATCTGCAACGCCACACCTCTAAACACACATCTGAACCTCTAAACACCTTTATTTGTGGTATCTATTTTAAAAGTTTATGACGCTATTTCAAATATATTTACTTTGGCACTTGCTTTCAAAGGCCCACAACGTTCTTTTTCAGAGAGATAGACTAATTTCATCTGAAATATCTTCAATTTTGAGATTTTCTTTGATTCTGAGGCTTGCATGCAAGGAATTTAAATGGAAATGGAATTAAAATACAGCCAAGCTTCTAGCTGCATCACATGGGCCTGAAGTGGCAGTTTCCCTGGTGTGCCCTGGGCCACCATCCTGAACACTCTGGTTTCTGTGAGCATGTTCAAAATTTTGTGTATCAGTTCAAAATGGAAGGAAGAACAGACAAAAGGATTTTTGAGGATTTGCTGGTTAAGGCTAATGATGAAGCAGTGCAGGGTCCTAACTTATGCTTCCTCTTTTCCTTTGTGAAGACCTTCTGCTCAGGGCTTCTGGGCTGTCCATAGCCCTGTCTTATTTGCTTCTTGAAATAATTTGATTTCCTAACCCAAGTTAGTGTTTTCCTTTCATACACTATGCTTAAGACCTGCTATCCTGCCAGATCTCGAAGCCTTTGACAATGTTAACATGCCATTCACAGATTGCTTTGTTCATGGCAGAAATGTTTTTGCTCCCAAAACGGATTATGACAGACAGATGGATACATTAAAGGACTCAAAGGACAGTCGCGTATCTTGACGAGCTAGATCTGGCTCTTGGTATGTGCCTTCTTTTCTCTTGGGTGGGTGGAACCATGGATTCCCTCCATCTCTAGATTGTGTTATATCACAACTGGGACAAGAAAATAGAATCGCGCTGGAACTGCAGGGAGAAGTGCGACCCAGATGTCTATAGGAGAATTTTTACCAAGTCTGGAAGAATCAAATACCCAAATATATTTGGTGCTTCTTCCTTCATTTTCTCTTAAATGTGTTCTACTCCTACACACAGCACAAATAACTTCCTGTGGGTTTCTCAGGAAAGGCTTGAGTAAGCCCAAGCAGCACAGGATATCTGCTCTCTTTGCAAGTTACTTTTTGTGCAGTCTTAGTACTAACAGGAACACACAGAATCATTTAATATCATAAATCCTGTAGTGAGAAACTGCTCTCCAGTAACCCCAGTGCAGCCAGCACCAGCTCTCCTTGCTGGTGTCTGGAGTGAACTGGCTGTGCACAGGGACAGTTGTAGGTGTCTTGGTAAAAAAGGCTTCAGCAATGCAGCAGGAAAGGTTGTCTTAAGTTTCTGCTGGAAACATTTATCTGGAGCTCTGTTCCCATCCCAGGCTCCTTTTAATAAAGGGAAAAGTATGAAATAAATGCAAAGCATGAAGTAAATGCAAAATAAACAAGCCTTTTATTCATCAATGCTTTTACAAATAACAATTAATAAAGCAATGTGGAGCAATAAATCACAGCCAAAGCCATGATTTAATCTGTCCTTAAACTCATTAAAGTAGAGACAATTTAAAATGACGGTCTCCTGAAAGGAATAGCACTGACAAATCCATTTATGAGGCAGGATTTGAATAGGATTATTAGTTTAATGAACTATTGAACAGTTTCCAAGAGCAAGAATGTGTTTAACAAAGGGGAAAGAAAAGATGATTAGTCTGCAGCCAGCTGAGCTGTTTGCTGGCAGTATGATTTCCTGTAAGTTCATGGCTGCCTGTTTTTTCAAGTAAGAATAAAGGCTCAGCTATAGCCTGACTTTAAACACAACTAATTATGTCAAGCCCTTTAATTATGAAATGGCCATTGCAATTGAGAAGATGGTTGAAGAGAGGATGTTTGGGGAGGCGTTTGTCATACCACTTCCATTTATACAAAATGACAGAGAAGCGTCTGAATTAATTGGGAATGGGGAATACGAGGAGTTTCCAAGCTGCTCTTCTGTAGATTTTTTTGACACCTTCTTATTTTCCAGCTTGATGCTGGGGCGTGGAGGGGAAAGGCACGTTGCAACTGCAAAATGCCAGCAGAGGAGGAGTTGCTGGGAGGTGGGTGACCTCTCCATCCACCACCCTCACCCAGGGAGGAAGCCACGGGCTGTGGTTCTGGGCCACGTGGCACCAGCCTAAACTGGAGCTGATGTGTGACGTCAGGGGGGCATTGGACATAGCAGAGATGAGCTTCACCAATTTTGCAGTTTACTCCAAGGTGTGTGCAGTGAGCATGTGATTTCCAGCAGTGTTTTAATCCCACTCAGTCCCTGACGTTGCAGTTCCACAGGCATCTCTGTACAGGAATTATAAGAGGGTTTGTTTGACCAGCAGCATTTGTAATTTTCTTCACCCTCGCTTTAGGTTTTCTGTGAAACGTGTGCCTTTAAAAAGAGCCGATGCCCAAAACACAACCAGCACTGTTGGATGTTTCGTGATCCAGGCCCTGATTCTGCCTCTGCCAAGCTCAAGCATAACGTTTTAGTTGACTTTGAAAGGAGTAAGCTCCAAGTGGGAGTCAGCGAATCTTTTCTGCAGTGTTACCATCTCCGTGCTGCTGTAGATCTGGCGAGAGGTATTGATTTCCTGGGCATCCCAGGGTGAAGACCTTTAAATACAGAAGTTCAGCTTTTGTTCCTTATAAAAATAAAAAAATAAATTGATTTCTTGACCTTGAATTTGTAGAAAACTTGCTTGGAAATGAAATTCTCTTTAGAGTAAGAACCAAGGTGCTACTAAGAGCTGGTGGAAGCTAAAATGTCCCATTTCTTAACTTAATCCTATAGTTTAGGTAACCAGACTCTCTTGTACTGATTGTGTGGGCTGTTCATGAAAAGTGTGTCGGTAGCTATGGTGATGTAAATACCCCACAAAATTGCTTTTCTAAGTATGTCACTAATGACAGCAACTGAAACTACGAGCATGCATAGCAAAGAATAACGGGGTTCCAGTATTTATTAAAAATTGTCATCTGAAATGGACTGTGCTGCTTGTGGTTGCCCACATATCATCGCAGTTGGACTAGATGATCGTTGTAGGTCCCTTCCAACTGAAATATTCTCATCTATTCCATGCTAAATTTCTTACAAGCTGGAGAAATGCATGTTTGTGCATGCGCAGGGGCCTCTCCATCTGCAAGGAGGCAGCTGTGGAGCATCTCCACTTAGAAATGAGGAGGAGGAACATGGCAGGGAAGAGCATGGTCAAACTGCAGCAAATCTTTCTTGCCTCCCCCCATTCCTTGGGCAGGATGGGGGTCTCCATGCTCCAAAGTAAAGGTGCAACTGGAGCTTCTGTCCCTGTGATTCAGTCACCTCTTCTTGAGCACATTTTGGCTGCTTCCAGGTCCATGTACTCCACACGTGTAAACCTTCATATTTGTTCATAAACCAGAGATAAAATACTACAAGCAACAGAAGGAGCAAAATTAAGGCAGCAGCTGGAAACTTCTGACTGAAGACTCTTGTTCCTAAATTTTCCTTGTGTCTTGATTTATATTGTGAAATGGTTGATCTTGGACTTCTGGCCTAGGCTGGTTTCTCTTGTTATTGGCAGGAAATGTGAAGGCGAGTATTGGCATGGCAAAAGATTATCTGGCAGAGAAGTTAACAGCTTATATGGGTTTTGTTTGGAAGTTTTAAGAACTGTATTTGAAGTTTTGATTTATTTCAGATATTAAGGGGGAAAAAAGATGGAAGAATTGGTAATGCCGCTTTCCAAATGAAAGCGTTAAGCAGTTCCTGGAAATCGGTTGCATTTTTAGCCTTTTTTCAAAAGAAAGTCTTCTCTACGGTTCCTTGCTGATATATAGGATTTAAATTTAAATCTGCACAAATAAGGGAAGATATTCCCTTCCATCATGTATACAAAATAATGTGAGTAAAGGATGGAAAAAATACCATTATTCACAAAGGAAAGGTGTATAACAGAAGGTTTTATAGACCCCCTTTGCTAGAAAAAATAATCATAAGCATTATTGGGCTTGAACTTGGCATTAACCTAAGCAGATGGAATCCAATACCTATACAGTCTTTTTAACACTTTCCTTGCATTTTGCTTCATTCCTTTTACAAAACTGAATAATAATGATGCATCTCTTAAAAATTATACACACAGCCCCCGCCCCCCCCTTCTTTTTTCCTCATAAATTTCAGCTAAAATTCAGGTGTCTACCCTGGTGTCAGCTTTGCATGGCTCAGGTCACCTAAACTTGGGCAGTAGTTTCTTGTAAGCACATATTGATTTTGGTGTGATCTAACCAAAGGTGGGGGCCAGGCAACCTTCTCAGCTTGGCTTTCTCTCTCCATATGTGTGTCCGGAGCCCCCGTGTGCAAGGGGTCCCTGCGTGAGTGCAGGGATGGTTTTTGAGCTGGGGATGCAGTTTTGTACTGGGAATCCTGCGGTCCCTGTTGGGACTTCCCTTCATTGTAGCCTCTTGCTCCATCACCTTGCTGATGACCTCACTGAGAGCTGCATCTCGGCAGGAGAAGGGCAGGGGGCTGAGGTACCATGCTGTGATCTTTCAAGGCTGCATCTCTAGATTTGAGGTTGCCTTCCCCCAGGCACCCACAGCTGCCTTCTGCTCTGAAAATTGGTAGGAAATTCAACCCTGGGCACAGAGGCAGAAGTAATATCAAACATTAAAAAGACCCACTTAATGCTGTTTCAATTTCAATACAAAGAGAATTTAATATGTATTAGAAGGAGAAATGTAAAAACGATCTGAAAAAAATAATCTATCCCCATTTGCTAATAATATAAAAATCAAAACAGTAAACACCTGAGCAACTATGTTTGAAACTGCATAATTGCTCAATTAAAAAGCATATATTTTGCTATGCATTTTCCTGGTTAATTAAAGTGCTAAATGAGATGTCAAGACTATCTTTAGTTTCAGATCATCCATTCTCAGGGAAAAACTACAATGTAAAAACAGAGATTAAAATAACTGCTTAAATTAAGGCTTCCTTTCTGTTAACTGAAATAACAAAAGAAAAAAAGCCTCTGTTCACTTAAACTAATCTTTCTTGCCTAGAGCCCCTCCTAGGAGGAGCAGTCAGTGATGCGCTCTTCCACCTCTTCCCAGACCTCCCCATTTCCTCAGGGAGAGCCACAGTGGAGAATCAGATGCTGGAAGGGCTCCACTTTCTCCGAGCATCTCATGTCAAGGTCTTCTGAGTCCCAGCTACTCTGGGTTCCAGCAGGGATCAGGTCAGCATTGCTGGGCAGCAGAGGTGGGAGAGATGCTCAGTAATGCTGCTGGGGTTTGCTCCAGAGGGACCTGTGCACCAGTTCATGTCATCTTTATCCCTGGGGATGGAGGCAGGAGTGCTCCTGGGGCCAGGGCGAGTCAAGGGTCTCCAGCAGCAATGTGGGAGGCACTGTCAGTCTGGGGCTTTGTTGAGATCGGAGAAAAATGTTTCTGTTGCCATGGATGTCAAGTCCAATATTACAGGTGTCGCTGAGAGGCTTAGGGAAGCGATCCATCGCCCGGCTTGGCAGCCTCGGGATGTGCTGAATTCTGAATCCCTTGGGGCTTGCAGTATTACCCAGCAAAACAGCCGTCGGCAGCTTACGGTGTGTGGCTTCGACTGGTGGTAACAAAGTCAGTGTCTTGGCACCTCCAAAACCAGATCCTTAGGACCAAAATAACTGAAATCACTGGGACTTGAGCTCATTCCTAAAAGCTAAACGAGTGCTGGGCCACTTTGCAGAGTGAAGGGCGATGTTCTGGGTGGGAGCAATTAACATCTCTCTGCAGGACTGAATCTGTCCCCTTGCGTGAAGCGGGAGGCTGCCTGGTGAAAGCAGCTGCCTTCTCCGGTGGCATCGCTCTGCTTTCTCACCTGTGAATTACTTATCAGACTGCGTACAGTGCTTGGACACATAGAGGCCTGGGGAAATAAGCAGCGAGCATACAGACAGCATGGTCCTAGGCTTGTAAGACTGATAAATCACTGAAATAAATACTCGCAGTACATTTGAGAGATCTGGTAAGGCAAGAACAAGGAAGACACAAATATGCTGCCCTTTAGGCCAAGGATCTAAAAGTCAGCATTGTTTCCAATCTGTTCTCATGCTGTGACACAATCCCAAGTCCCGCCGGATGGGCAGATGCATTACCCAAAACCACTATCACATTTGGCAGTAATTATTGTCCCCCTGGTGATCTCCACTGAGGCCAAGGGTGACTGAAGCCTGTGATGGTGTTCCCCGGTTATGGTGAGAAATGAACCTTGGCACCCAGCAAAGAACCAGGCTGAGATCAAAACCAAAAAGCATCTTGAATTATAGGAAAAAATTTCCAGCTCAGATGGAGAGGTAGGATCATTGTTCCTGGAAAAGCCACATGCTTAAGTTATATAAGACTCGAGAATGCAGTGGTAACACTCATGCGCGTTCTTCTCATTTGGCTCTTTGCATAGGCATGAATTTCATGATAAGAGGAGGGGTGGGGGGAGGCAGATAATCTAAAAGAAACTTTGTCTCTTCCCTAAAGCAGATGGGGATAGCAGACAGCCCTCCTTTTTGCAGTACCAGATCAGAAATCCCCGCTAGCCTGGCAATAGCTAGATTTTCACTGAGCTGCCGAGTTTACAGCAGAGGATAACTCTGAACGGCTTGGGGGAATCTAGAACAGTGTTTGGGCTGGTGGCCCTTCCAAGAGCTCAACAAGTAGAAGTGCATTTAGAATTGGCTAAATCTGCTGCTGGAGGGTTCCATTTCCCCATAAATATTTCTAAGCTGAAATTTAAAGACAGAAAAAAACCCCTGAAAATAAGGTAAGGGACAGGGAAGGTAGTGACTATGAAAGCATGCCGAGGGCTTTCCATTAATCCCGTGTAAACTGTCAGAATTGCTGCACCCCAAACTGGATGTGTTTGTGGAGCAGAAGAGAGATTTTTCATGTCTCTCAAGATACCTAGAGAATCCAAAGAGGGAACGGAAGAAAAATTGAGAGGACTGGGCAAGCTTAATGGACTCCTAAAATGAGGTGATTGTGCTCAAGTGGAAGAGGGAAAAATGGCTCCCCTGGATCTGCTGGCCACGCTTCTCCTAAGCTAGCCCAGCGTGTGGGCTGCTGCTGGGCTGGTTTCTCCTGTGATCAACCTATCCTCCCTGTTTTGAGGACAAAGATCATGGATGCAATCTCTTATCTCTTGATCGTTATGTTTGTGGCTGCAGGGTTAAGCTGTGGTGCTTCTCGTCCCTTCAGGTGCTGGTGGGAAAGTTGCTACTCACCCTTTCATAAAGCGCTGGGCTCCAGCCCTACTACTAGCCTGCACGGTTGTACTTTGGCAGCACAGGAGAGTGGTTTTTACTGAGTGTTTTGTTTGAAACACTTCAAGAAAAAGGAATTTGTGCTTGGTCACTTGCCTAACTTACATCTGGGGCCTGGTAAAAGTGCGAGCCATGCTTTTATTAACAACGTCTTAGTTTACAAAAGTGAAGTGGTATGAATTTCTGGGAGCGCCTACTCTGTAACCTTGACTTCTCAGCAAAAGAGCAGGGGAGACCTGCGAGAGTTGTAAAGTGTTGGCATCTCTGCCCTTACCAGGGGGCTCAAACTGGTCTAGAGAACCATTGCTCAGCGCAGCCGGACCCTCCTAGCTCAGACTCCTTTTCTTGAACGCAGAACATTGTGGAAAGCAGTGCTCAGGAGACATCCACAGCGCTGGGGACCTGTTTTCACCCAGCAGGAAGAAGTTTTAGATTGTATCAAGGAGGGAAATAAAGAATGACTGTGATAAATAAGGAAAAGGGTCCCTGTGCTCAGGCAGCAAGATACCCAGTCCAGACTTTTCCAGGCAGACACAAAGAAAGCAATGAGCTGGGCGAAGTGTTTGCTGGACCCCTGAGCATGCAGTGAAGCAGACTAGTTCCAGGTTCACAGCTCAGGGAATCTCAGTCACCAGACAAAGGTCTGCACTTGGTGAGAAGAGCAGGAAATTGGCCCAAAGTAATGAACTACAGTGAATTCTTCCTGAATTAATATGTTGAATCCCCCTGGATGAGGCCAGAGAGAAGGAGAACATGTGAGCAGCCAGGGGAGCAATCCCTGCACAGACCAGAGCATCTCTGAGAATTACCCCAGCCCTGGCAATCCACCAATTTTCATTCATTTCTGTCTTCCTCTAATTTAAGGAATGGAAATACCACTTTTGAAGGCCGGTGACAACGGAGGTACACTGATTGCTCGTGACAGGGGAGACAAATCCCGGGCTGCTGTTTCTGCTGCCTGGAAAGCACATGCTACGCGTAGCCAAGGGTTCATTAGCTGTGGGTTTTGCTGGATGGCAGAAGTGTTCCTTGCAGGACACTGCAGTTATTACACAAATCAGCTCGTTAGTGACTGTGTAGAGCTTTCTGAAGGTGTGGAGAGTTCATTCTAGCTGGGTATTCTTTCTCCTGTGGCTGGAGGAGTGGACGAAGACCCGCATGCAGGCGTGGGTGTTGAGGATGTAGCTGTGGGTGAGCAGGACACTCTGGGTGATTTGACCTCGGGTCTGGCTAACATCGGAGCCTGCAACGTGTTCTCAGCCTGGGCTTCATATGCTGTGCTGTCTGGCCTCTCCTACCTTTAGCAATGACTGCAGTTCTGCTGGGGTCGCATTAGGCATCTGGCAATAATTGGCAGGACCGAGACCTTTGCGGCTGCTTGCTCAGCTCATAGGCGACAGTTGGGTGCTTTAGGCTCTTTCCCAGGCTGCTGCAACAGCCTCACGCTGCTTGTGTTCTGTCCCCACAGGCGGGCTGGCACCCCCAGCCTGGGGCAGCTTTCTGGCATGGACTGTCTCCCAGTCCTTGCTGGTACCTCCAGCTCCATTGTGGATTTGGGAGAGGTTCCTCTTGCTAACAGCCATGCATGTTCCCATCGCATGGCCACAGCTCTGCTCTGCTCCAGTGGTTTTTTCTTGGCATCTCCCCGGTTGCAGATGGAGCCATTGCCAGCAGGCAGCGTTTGGTGCCATCAGTTGAAATTCATGCTTTGTGCCTGCATATCTCTGTAATCCTATTGTTTATTTAAAGTGGACAAACAAGAGGCATGGCCAGCATTGCTTTTTCCTCTGTCCTTTCTTAGCGTCACTTTTGGCCATATTTATTTTTATTAAAACAGGTCTGTAGCAGCTGAGCTCTTCCAGCCTTTTCCTCAGCTGCACAGGAGGTGGCAAGGGAAGATCTGCCTCGTGCTGGCAGGTCTCTTCTTGCATCAGCTGAATGGTGGGGGTGGAGCAGGCCGTGCAGTCCTGTGCCAGAAAGCATTGCTAGAAAGAGCTGGCACGAATGTGTCGGTTCTTATCTCTGTGGCCCTGAGACCCAAAGGAAAAGCCACGTGGGCGTTAGCACCATCTCTGCTGTACAACTGTGTCTTCCCAGGACTGCTGGGATAAAACCCTTTGCTACTGCTGGGGGCAAAGCTGAGAGTGAGCAGGGTAAAAAAACCTTCTTGATTTTTAATTTAGGGCTGATTGTTATGAAGTTTCTTGGCAGTCCTGAAATGCCTGTGGATTTTGATTATCACCAATAATTGGAATGTTGTGTGCAAGTTTATTGAATTTAAACTATTTTTCCTCTAACCTTGATCTTCCCATTCTTAAGAGCTATTCACTACAAACTAGGGTTGCTGTTTTCTGTTTAACAGCTAAATGAGACGCCTTCTATCCACACCTTGCTGATGAGAATGTGGGTTTCCAGCTTGTATTCCCCGGGACTGAGATAACTGCTGTTAATTTTAAAAAGCCATTTTGTCACTACTTTGCTGAAGATGTTATTTTTTTTCTTGCAAAACAGCATTCTCCTGATGGAGTTACTGCTTTGGAATCTAATTTCATTCTCCCTCTAGGTCATTTGTGTGACACCATTAATTTCAACCCATTCAAAATGGATTCTCCCCATGTTTTGTTTTGAAACTCTGCTAATTTTTAGCATATGCTTATAAAGGTTCAGTTTTGGAGGAACAATAGTGATTTTGTAGTTTAGCCTACTGTGTAACAGGGTGCCCAGGACCTCTTCCAGGACCCCTGCACAGAGCTTGATGAAATCCTTGGCCAACCGTCTTTCAGAAAGAGACGGTACTTGCCACCATAGTTAAAAATACCCACTTCGTTATCAATTTCATTCATCTTCCACTTCCTTCTGTCTTAGTCTATGGGATTGATGCCAGACACCTCTTCCTTCATGGATTTTGATCAGAAAAAAACCCCTCTTAATCTTTTGCCTGATAAAATGCTTATATGATGTTCTTTCATCTTCAACAAGGCTTGAAGCAGTCCGAGGGCAGGGTGTGAAGATCACTAGTGGCCACCTTCCTTGCATAGCTGTTCACACCCATGTGTTGAAAAAGAGAGGCCAGCAAACAGCTTCAGGTGGAAGCCAAATTGCAATATTTGGTGCCTGGCTATGAGTTGTCTGGGCTGCCCACACCTTGCACGGAGTCTTGTGTCAAAAAAAGATCATCCATCCACCCATCCCGCATGCTGGGAACCTGAGGGCTGAAACTTAGGCTTTGCAGGACCTCCATCTGCTCAGGGTGGGCTGCTCTTCGCCGTTCATGCCAACCACAGCCGTATGCCTACCTCTAACTGGAGATTTATACTTGAATATCAGTGGCAGTACTAGCTAGCTTTGCGTTTTATCCTAATGCAACCAGGAACTGCAACCCAAGATGTTCCCCCATCTGCAGGGAACCTTAATTCGTATGAGCAGAAACAGCTCTGTATTCAAGGTCTCCTTTTAACTTCGAGGCACAGCAGAAGCAACAGATGCCCAGGCTTTTGGAAAATGTAGGCGCTTTTGAGATCAAAATACAGATGTACTCTCCACCTCCAACCATAGCACCAAATGATTTTAGCAGAGCCCTCGATTCTGTGTTTGCAGGGCTGGTGAAGGAGGCTCCACTTAGCACCGGGCAAAAGCAGGTCATATGGAAAAACAGCTGTGGTGGTTTCCTACGCAGGTCATTGTGTGCTCTGGGAAAATTAGAACGGGGAAGCAGAGCAGCACCCTTGATTGCACAGAAAGTCATCCAACGTGGTCTGTGCTGTGCAGGGATCTTCTAGTCACCATTAAGAGTAGAAGCTCAGGTTGCTTTTACACGGGAACTTTGTTGCTCAGTAGAGAGTTCCTCAGAGTCTGCTTGCAGTCCAGCTCAGTGCTTTTGTCATTAACGCAAACGCTGCCCAGTTTCTTTTTCCAAGGGAAAGCATTCTGCTTCTTCCACTTTGGCAAGGTACACCTGCGGTGTATCTGCTGCACATCTGTGTGCCTGTTGCATGCCTGCTGCACATCTGCTGCCTATGTCTGCACACGTGCTGCACTTCTGCTGAGCCCCTGCCTTGCCTCTGCTGCATGTTTGCTGGCCGTGCTCCATGTGCCTTCCGTGGGACTGCTGTACGTACACTGGGTTTCTGCTATGTCTGCTGTGCATCCTGGCTCTGTCTGCTGCGTATCTGCTGTTGGCTGTGTTTTCTGCACGCACGTTGTCTGGATGCTTCATCTTGCTGTATCCCCCATGCGCCTTCTGCCATCACGCTGAAGGTGGAGGACTCGAGTGTGCCTGGGTTACTGATGCAGGGTGTTCTGGGATCCACTGCCTTCTCCCAGCCAGAACAGGAATCTGCTGCCCTAAAGCACTACAAATTCTTGCCGAAGTCCAGCCTGGAATCTGGTGGGTGGGCCCTACAGAGTGCTGCTGAGGTTGGCTGTGGTGCCCAGGGTGCTCAGCCATCCCAGCACCCTCCGCCTTCCCACGCCTGGCTCGCGGTGGGAACTTGAGAACTGGAGAGGAACTTGCAGGAACTTGAGAATTGCAACAGAGAGGAAGAAAATCTTCAAAAAAAAGGTCCCCACCACTCAGGCAAATTTTCCAGGCAGAAACAAAGGCAAGTTCAGGAAAACAGATTAATGACGCACCTACTGTAACAGAGACCTGGGGATGTGAGGCGGGACAAGCAAGTCCTGCAGCAGGCACTTCGTGACGTGGGAGGGGAGTAGAAACATCCATAGTTGTACACAGGCAGTGGTTGGGATGCTGCTTTACAGGGATGGAGGGAAGCTGAGGTGGTACCTGCCTTTAGGCACGTTCCTTGCTGGTGGCAGAATAACAGGGAAATAAAAAGAGACCATTCCCTGGAAAATGAAATTAATTTGCTGATCTAATTGAAGATCAGGGATGAATCAACATATTTTCAGAATTAAAACAAACTGAAATAGATCAACCAATGCTTTTGGAGTTTTTAAAAATCAGGCTCCAGTCTGCCAAATCCATAAATTTGTTCCCACGCACCATCTAGCTAGAGCTGTTTCTACATGTAGCTGTGATACGCAGGTAGTCGTGGAGGTGTATTTCACAATGAAATGAGTTACGGTGAACATGGGATCACAGAATCACGGTGTGGTTGAGATTGGAAAGGACCTCTGGAGCTCATCTGGTCCAGCCACCTTACTCAAGCAGGACTGCTAGAATTGGTTGCCCAGGAGCACGTCCAGACAGCTTGTGAGTACCTCCAAGGATGGAGACTCCACAGCCTCTCTGAGCGACCTGCTGTTCCAGTACTCAGTCGCTCACAGTGAGATGGAGTTTCCTTGTGTTCAGATGGGAAGCTCCTGTGTTTCAGGAACATCCCAAACTGCACAGCAGGAAATGCCAAATCTGATTCATTCTCGTAACCCTGTCCTGTCTGTGCAGTGGTGATGAGAGTTCCTATCCCCAGCCCCAGGCACTCCGCTGAAGTGATTGATGTAAAACTTAATTAAAATTAGAATGAGGATACAGACATTTTGGACAATAGATCCTGACAAACTAATTTGATATTTTCCTTCTCTTATCAAAGGAAAAATTAACTGGCTGTGTAACAACCTATACGGGTCTACTGAGTGAATAGTCTTTGATATCTAATGGTTCTTTGATTCAGCAAGTAAAGATATAAGAAGATCCGACAGCTGAAACTAGAAGCTGGACGGACTCAGACCCCATAATAAAGCATAGAGTTTTAACAGTGGGGATTATTACTCGCTAGAAAACCTCGAAAGTGTATGCTCTTTTGCTGGTGATTTTAGTTCAAATTCTCATGCTTTTCAAAAAGAAGAGGCTGGAGGGTTGCTGGCCAGGGTCCAGGCAAGGTCTAAGCTCTGCGTCTGCACTTACCTCTCCTGCCTTCCCCCCTCTGTCTGATCCTGTGTTAGAGCCCTGGCATCTCTGCAAGGGGCTCGTGTGACTCTGCGCTTGACGACATCACAAGAGTATGAACATTATCTAGGTTTGTGCTTTTCGTGTTTTCTTTCAAAAATTTCTCTTGGGGAGTCTGTTGGTTCACGCACAGATGTGTAGCACAGCATGGTGTGAATGGCATGCTGAGGTATGTGCTTGGGCTGGGTTTCCTGCTGTCTTTCCTATGTGATTTGATTAAACCATCCAACAAATGAAGACAAAAGCATGGGCAGCCTGTCTGAGGGACGAGTTGGAGTGTGGAGGAATTTCGTAATTGAAGAGTCAGAAAGGAAGAGAAGGACTTTGTCCACCTTATGCATATGGCACTGCTGAGCTGTATTCCCGAGGGACAGCTGTCCTCTTCCCATCCAGGTTATCAAGTCCTTCTCTTGCCTGTGTGTCTGGGGTTTTCTGCTGGCTGGTACCTCTCTCATCCCACGTGGAAATGCAGGTCTCCAGCTGACGGTGTCTAACCCCGTGGGTATAGTCCCGTGCCACAGCCTCGTGGCAGGGCAGACCTGCCTGTGCCTCAGTTCCTCGCTCCTCCACCTAGTCCCATGGTCACTGTAAGACCAAAGCCCCAAAGCATTTTGCACAGGGAGGTCAGAAGTCAGTAATTAAAATAACGTATGGTGGCTCCTTTTGGTGGGAACTAAACAGGCTCACAGGGAGGGAACGGAGTCTGGCAGAGAAATGTCACACAAGAAGCTATTCAAATGCTCTCCTACAGCGATGATACATGCTGAATTTATCCAATGGCACTGCACAGAAACAGAGGAAAAAAAATTGTTTTTAAATTTCAGACCCAATGTCTGTGGCTCGAGGTTCCACTCCTACTGCTGCCCCGGCTGGAAAACGCTGCCTGGAGGGAACCAGTGCATTGTCCGTGAGTATCCATTTTCCCATTAAGGGCACCGAGGGAACTAACTGCCGTGTGGGAAGGAATGCGTCTCTTGCACTTCAGCAGATGACGGAACATTTCATAATCCACTGGGAGAGGAGCAGCGATTGCTGGGAGTTCTCCTCTCTGCAATGGAAGCAGGGTGGCTGCGACTGGTCCCCTTAGTGCGTGGCCTTTGATCCTTTGCCAAATCGCCGCTGCCTTCCCCATTGCCTGACAGTTTGTGTGCCTGCTTTTAGAAGGTTAGCCCTCACAGGAAAGCTCTTGGTGACTCCTGAGAAAGTTATTTTAGAGCTGCTTGTATAGATGAAATAGTTGCTAGAACAACAGCTAGATGCTGACATCGCAAACGTGATGTCATGAGACAGTGTCCGCAGGAATTTGCATCTGTCTTCAAGTGGCTACCCAAAGCAGGATGGTGATTTAGGTAAATCACACCTCTCTTTTGGCCAGTAGCTTTCCTATTTGGAGCAGAGCATTATTGGACTCTGAAGTGCTGACATACACCTACAAAATCCATTAAGGGGCTGACATTTTGCATTTTGGTAGGCTAGAGGCATGAGCTATAGGGAGATGAAGGAGCCTGCTCTTTGGAGGACGCTCCTATGGGAAGTGTAAGTCAGCTCAGGAATAAATAAATGAGATTCTTATTGGAGACAGTAGGGGTAATTGTACCTGCGTTTGGTCGGGTACAAACCTGATCCCAGAGCTGCAAATACTCTCCTCTCAGAGGAAATGGTCTCCGTTGTATTACAAGTGATGGGGCCAGTTGATGGGTCCTGGCACACGATGAGTAACCAGTCCCCGAGCATGGCATTTTACTCGCTCAGAAGAGAAGGGCAAGCAGGAGGCTTGATGTCTCAAGAGTTAAATGCATCCGACTTCACCCCAGGTGATGGTAAGACATTTACACCCTCTCCTTTCCTCACGAGAAGAGAAAGGCAAACTCACAAAGTGCTCCTCACCGTCCCTGGGACAGCAGATGCCCCACCGGGGATACAAGGCTTGAGTTTAATGCTGCAAGGCTTGAGTTTAATGCTGGCTGCAGCGAAGGGTTAAAGAACTCACAGCCAAATAGCTGCTCCGTGGCATGCGGGGTTAGCGACATTCAGGGTTGTCTGCTGACTTTTCTCATAACTGTAAAACATGCCATCTGGGCGGGAGGTCCTCAGGGGACTGTGTGTTGTAATTGTATTTATAAAACACACAGAGATGAGATACTTTCATGGGGCTCTAATAAAATCTCTGCTTACACAGGTGGAACAATACTGCCAGCTCTGCTCTTGGCTCCCATGGCACAGGAAGGGGAAGAGATTAGCAGGGGTCCTGGGCAAGAAAGGATGGGGACTGATGCGAAGGCATCCTGCTGATGCATCTCGGGCTGACTCAGCTCAGCCCCTCATTCAACAGGAGATGCACCTCCCTAACAGTCAGTTACCTCTGTGCCAGACCATAGACTGCAAAATGCTTCAGGGAAACACAAAAATTTTAAGGAAAAGAACAACCTGGCTCAGTGTGAACATCACTTGTCTCTGCTGAGAAACATTTTTAGCAGGCGAATGTAGTGAAATATGTCTTCCCTGTCCTCTGCTGGCTGAGAAAGCAGCGTGGCAGCAGGACCAGCCGTAGCCTGTGGGAAGAGGAAGGTGTCTCCAGGAACTCCCAGTGAGCAAGTGGGTCCTTCCCACTGTCGCTCTGACCAGGCTCTTCAAGAGGTGCCCCAGCTTCCTTCCCAGGTTATTTTTCTTACAAGAGATGAATTCACACCCTTTTGGCAGCCAAAAACACATCTGTGAGCAAGATCACAGACCAGAACGTTGTGCTAATCACTGTGTCCTCCTCCTCCTCCAGCAATTTGCAGGAATTCTTGCGGTGATGGATTTTGTTCACGGCCAAACATGTGTACGTGCTCCAATGGACAACTTTCTCCCAACTGTGGCTCAGCTGGAGGTAAGAGAACATTGCTGGTGATTCTCCTCCCTCCAGAGGAGTTATGTGCTCTCTTAAATGTTTCACAGTCACAATGAAAGGAAATGTCTCTCTGTGCATCTCTGAAATATTGTGTGTTTTGACAGCCAGGTTCTAATCTGAATTGGTCAGTAGTCACAAAATCTTTCATTTCTTGTGGCACTTTTACTAAGGGTCCTCACTGCCCCTGATACCTGGAGAAAACTGGCTGCCTGCTTGTAATTTCTGCTACTTTGGTATGAGAAATCCTATGGGATACAGCTCAGAAACCACGTCTCACAGCAGCAAATAGCAACACTGCTGCCAAAGAGTCCATCCATCCCGGCTGTTCTTTGAAGTGGAATTAAATCTGTCACTGGTTTTGTTAACCAAATAAACGTTTTTTTCCAATGGAAAAACCATTAAGTTTTTCTTAGGCTGTGATTTGGATGTCGGGGAGAATTGCCCCATGTTTTTAGCAAACTGCAGTTGACACGATGAAGTTACCTGCTGGCAGAGCTGGGAATGCAGAAATGGCATTGCTGCTTTTTCTGCTTTGTTCTCCCATCTCAGACCTTCAGGAGAAAAAAATCTGCAAAGTTCTGGGAAGAGGACTGGGTGGCTTAGGTTTCTGAAAAACAAACTGTGGAGGACTCAGCAGTGACAGGCACATCCAGAAAGCAATTTCCATACCCCTCTGCTAATCCTTGCAGGATGCATTCAAGACCAGATCCTGCAACCACTCTGTTACCCTGCAGCACGTGGCTCTGCACAGAAACCACTCCTGCTCAAGCCTAAATCCTGATAGCTAATGGTCTTGTGCACTGTCTGGAAGGGAATTACTGCTCCTCTGTGCCTCTTTTTCCACTGGGCTGTGTTGCTGGAGCGGACCTGGGAGTTGTGGTAGACACCAGGCTGGATATGTGTCAGTGGTCATGTCACAGAGGTCGATGGCCACGAGTTGCCGCGGGGGATGTTCAAGCTTGGGATCTTCAGGCGTGAAGAAGATTTTACACTGGCGGGTGGTGCAGTGCCAGGACAGGTAACCAGAGCTGTGGGGGTTTGAAGGCTGAGCTAGACAGTCACAGCCAGCCTGCAGTGTGGGGAGGCTGGATGGGGGTGTCCCGCAAGCCCTCCCACCCCCGCTCCTGGGAGCCAGCACAGAGACCCCTCCGGGTCAACGCAGGCTACACACGAGCCCACGGGTCTGCCTGAAAGGGCTTCTGGAGTGAGAACAGTGTGCAAATGGGGCTGGCCGGCACTCTGGGGCTCCGGGTGTGGGCAACAATACTGGGTGACCATTTGCACCAAACTGTATAAGCAGTCCACCCGTACGTGATGCCACTACCCGAACACTCCAGCAGAAAAAAATCCTGCCAGACAAGAAAGAGAGCTGTGGCATGGTATTGTTTTAAGAAGGCTGCTTTTCCCCTATGTAAAATGCAGAAATTAATGCGATTTTATAGTCTTCTAAGGTCTCAGATGGCCACTGCTAGAGACAACCCAGAAATTTATTTTCCATAATTGCCCATCTGTAGGCAAGCTATTGTTAATACAGTGACTTGCAGGCATCGGATCGAAGGCCAGGGGACTAGCCCCCCCAAACCTCAAAACCACATTCAGGGTGTGACTTGGAGGCGGCAATTCCCAGAATCTGATTCCGAAGTGCCACGTTGTGCTGCAGCCCCACCGGTGTCCCCAGCAAGTGCTCAGCACCGCAGCCTGTGTGTGCTGCTCCGCCGACCTTCCCCGGGCTTTGCGGAGAGGAAGGTGCTGGAGACACAAAGGTTTCTAGCAAGGATCCATATGTTAGCAATCAGGGAGGAATGCAAGGAATGCTGTAAGCAGTATATACATTTGGGCACAGACCTGGCATTCCCCTGAGCCTGGGGTGGATTTCAGCGTGTGCTGGAGGGGGGTGGGTTCCTCTGCAGGGGCTTCATCAAATCTGGCATTCATTGTGGGGCTGTTTGGATCTGTATTTATCGTGAATGCTTCAGGGAGGTAAAGCAGACAAATTATGCATTCCAGAGGCAATAAAAGCCACTCTGCCTCTCTTTGTCATAACAAAAAGCTTGGTTTCCTACTTCGGGGAGTGAAGATATTTTAGGAGTAATTTGCAAGTGACTGTTTAGATAGTAGTGGTCAGTAAGCAGACAGCAAACCTGCCTGCACACCCCACTGCCGATGACTGGCGGAACAGCTGCAGCCACTGATCCTTTAAAATAAAATGTAGAACTAACCTGATCCGATCATGGGAAAAGCTAACTAGGGCGAGCTGTCATTCTCTTTTTCCTAGAACTTTGGTCTCTGCTACCCTGGAAGATCCTGACAAAGTGTAACAGGCCTTTAAAGTCTTGGTTGAAAGATGTTCTTCTGTGCTCCCAATCTGCAGGGGGTCCCAAGAGTGCCAGCCTTGGAGATAAGTCAGATGGGGATGGGACCTCAGGGCTTTGGGGATCATGGCAGAATTAAGAAACAGGACCAGCTCTGTGCGGGTCCAGAAATAGTCTTTGCCAATTAATTAGAAAGTTTCTGGATGAGCATCAGGGCTCTTCTTACGTCCAGACCTTGAACTTCCAAAATTTCTTAGCTTCGCTAAACCTTACCTCTTGCTGAATGCATTGAGTGCGAGGCTCAGGATGCTGCGCAGGGAAGAGATCTGACAGATGGACAGCTCTGACAGACAGACACTTCCTTGCTACCTCTGTCTCTGGGCATCCCTCCCAGATTTGCTGGATGTAATTGCTTTCCCAGGGCTGATTAATTGTAGTGAGGGGTGTAGGGTAAGCGTGTGCTGGAAATGGTGCCTTTTCCCAGAGAAACTGGTCTCACGTCTGACAATCTGGGCAATGCTTTGAAGCCTCAAACTTAGTTTCTTTAATGATTAAGCTTTCATCTAAATTTGGCCTGGTCTCTGGCTGTAGAGCAATAGGAAGAACAGTAGACATCGTGACTAATTCAAACCACACTAGCAACGCATGGATTAAATGTACAGCACATGTGCCGAGCGTTTCGAATGCAAAGCACTGAGCCTTCTCTTTCCACTCCTCCTTCCTTTCAGGCTTCCTAGGAACAAGGCGTCAACCGTATAATCATCCCTATTGGACACTTCTGAGTCCTACTACCTTTTGGACAGACATTTCACTTGCGCTGGCCCCAGCTCCTCCCTGCTTGGAACTGATGTTGCATGCACGGAGGAGACAAGCCACAGCTGAGCATCCACTCACACATGCACTATCCAGACCCACCTTCTTCAAGCTGCCAAGTCACGGCCCCTCCTACCCCTGGCAGACGTGGACTGCGGTGTACATGCTGAAAAACAGTTTTCACATAACTTGCTATAACCTCAGGCACTTGCAGTTTGAGTTGTCCCATCTTACAGAGGAAGAATGCACTGTTCCAGGTGTTTCAGTAAAGAATGAAAGCTGTTTGACCTGTGTTTGGAGCTCTGTGTTTAGCAGTAAACCTCCCCTTTTGGGCTCTTCTGCTTTAATACCACGTTCCTTAAACACTGAGTAGTGATGAAACAGTTAAAGCCAGTACTGCCTTTGTGTCTCCACCAGTATAAAACTTCCCGACTCTTGTTTATTGCTATTGTTTTCCTACAGTGCGTTAGTCACATTCAGCCTGTCGTAATCTAGTGTGAAAGCTGAACTCTAACATCGCAGAATAGATGATACGTGCTTTTCTTTTCAGATTTCTTAAAAAGACCCTCTTGTATTAAATGAATCATATAATGCCACATAGTAATTGTAAAAAGAAGAGAAATACCTTAAAAACTGATGGTTTTCCTCCACCAAAGAAATTCGATCCCCCCAAACATCTCATAGGTCTTATAACATGAAGGCATTTTAAAGATTAGAGAGCCCAGAATGTGAAAAGCATGTTTTTAAAATGGAGCAATAATAAAAATAATAGAACAATAAAAATAAAATAGAATAATAAAAAGGGTATGAAAATATTTGGAAAGGGTGGTATCCTAAAAGAAAGAGTTTTTCAGAATGACAGTTATCAAAGAAAGGGAGCTATTGGGAAACGTGCCCTTGCTCGTGGTCCCATGAGCTGCGGCAGGTCGTCCTGGAGGAAGGGCAGAGCTGCAGATGTTTAATCAGGGCAGGTTCCTTAACGAAGTGAAATGATGTGTGCCTTTGCTTTCTGCGGGATAAGGTCTATTTATGTTACTCTAAAAACTGTTTGCCCTAAGATAACAATGATTCCTTGCCCTGGATGAGGTGGACTTGAAGGATTACATCCCCGAAATTGCTCCCGGTTGCCCACTGTCCGTCGTGTTCTTGGCTTTCCCCCATCCGAACGGCTCAATACTGCCAGGCACAGGAGCAATAAAAATGCCTTATGTCTAGAGAATAAAGAACTGACTCTGGTAGTTACTTTTTAAGCAGCTTTGGGGTAATTCTGCCTCAGTAAAATGCAAACCTTTAACCATACCATGGGCTCCAACCATACCAGGGGGAGTCGGTGATCTCTCAATTTAACTTGAAGGAACCAGACCCTTCACATCACCCTTAGATTCTGCACTGAGGCAAGGAAGTTTTTCCACATCCACAGCAGGCGAGGTGGTCCCCTCCTGTCACAGCCAATTCCTTGCATCAACGTGTAACATTTCCCTGCTCTTCTCCACAGTCCAAACCTGCAATGTGAGATGCATGAATGGTGGGAGCTGCAACGAGGAGTCCTGCCTCTGCCAGAAGGGCTATACTGGGACATACTGTGGGCAGCGTAAGTACCTGCGGCCCCCACGGCGAGCCGAGGGGCAAGTGACTGGAGAGGTCACCTTGCACACACTGACGTGCTCTTTGATGTCATCGTTATATTCCCCTCGCCACTGGAATGTCAGCCTGCTCTCCTTTAGGGGGTATAGGTATAGATCTATATCTATATATAAATATATTGGATATATTTTCACTGTAAAAAATATATAAACATATATATACAAATATATATGTATATTAGATATAATTTCTCTGTAAATAGCTTTAGAGAAACAGTATATTCTCTGAGAGTGGGCTTTTTGTGGGAAGCCTTCATTTCAGCTCAAATGAAGTCTTCTGTCAATTAGAAGAACATAAAACCCCAAACCCACCACCATTTTTTTTATTATAAAATATGCCTGGTTGCATTTGGGGGGGTTCAGTTTTTAGTTCTGTTTATTTGACAACACTGACTTTCTGTCAGAAAACCTCAGTATAGTCTTTGAAAGAAATTTTACAACATTTTATGACTTGGCTTTCTGTTTTGTCAAAGCACCTATACCTTTCGTAGGGAGAAATTTAACTTTTCCCCCTAGTTTCTCCTGAAAGATATTTAGCAATTTAAAATCATTGCTCGTGCACATTGTGGAATTAACCAAACAGCTTAGGACTCATCTTTAATAAATGTCTAGCAAGCAAGTATGCACAATAGTTTTGAAAGAATTTCTGATCAAATGGAACTTTCCAGGCAAATTTCATGAGAATCACTAAAGTTCTCTGTGAACTCGATGAGATTTTTTTTAAAAGATGGGCAAAACACCATTTTTCCCCTAAACTTATCCTCAGCTATGACTGATTCATTTTTGCTGAAACTTTCCAAAAAGTTCAACTTAAGGCAGACACACCATATGGAAAATTTCATTCTGAACAGCTAAAGCTTGGGAAAATTATAAGTAACAGCAACCCAGGGCTTATAATGGAACGTGCTAGGCAACCTTAATTATGTGCTGCTACCAGCTCCACCTATAATATCCTCAGTAGAGTTTTCATAATGGTTCAGATATTGGCAAGACATCACTGGCAGGGTGGGGAACAATGGAGAGTCCCACTGGCAGCATCCCAGCAGAGCAGATTTCGGCTGCCTCGGCTCTGAGAGGGGTGTAGCCTTTGAAGGCTGTGAAGGCAGCGGTACCTGGCCTCTCTGCAGCTCGGAGCCTGGCACTAGACCCGTGAGGGCCACGCTCAGGTGTCCAACAAGATTGCTGTGGACCTCCCCTTTCACAAAATTATCTTCTTCTCATCTTCAATGCGCCGGTGGTGTTGGACAACCGAGCAGTTCAGAGAGTGGAGCTTTAGGAAGTGCCGTCACAGTCCTCTCGTTAGTCATTACAGCTCCTGAGACTTTAAGAGGTCAGTGGCATCTGTCACAACCAGCAATTGCTCATGTCGCATGCAGAAGTGTTCTGACATCCTGCTCAGTTCCGACATCCTTAGCCTCAGCCCAGGACCTGCATCAGCAGCCTCCTCCGACTTCAGTCCCAGGCTATTGACTGCAGTTTTGCCACTGAGGGCAGCAGGTCTGGTGTTAAATTGAGGAGCACTTGTGTGCTGCCCAGACTGGTTCTCTGTGCCGGGTACGTGGGATTAGATGGCTGACTAGCCTCCTCTCCTCACATTTCACTGTTGTCATACGTTAAGCATTTGCAGTTTCTCATTTGTATCAGTTCATCTTGACCTTGACATTTAAATCCCAATGCTGACCTGAATGAACTGAGATTCCAGAGCGCAGGAAATCCTCTCAAGTGAAATAAGAGTTTATAGCCTTTTTATAAACGGGTTCATTCATAGACAGGAAGTCATTTTCCAGGAAAAAATATCAGACTTTTCTCTGTATGTTCACTGCGTGGAGGACAACACAAAGTGGGTGATACTCCAAGTCCTGCCAGCACCACACGTCTCACGCTGTGGTTTCACTGAGAGCAGAAATCGCTGATTCCTCTTTCTATTTCAAAATAGCTGTCTGTGAAAACGGCTGTCAGAACGGAGGGCGATGCATTGGGCCAAACCGTTGTGCTTGCGTCTATGGATTCACCGGTCCCCAGTGTGAGAGAGGTAAGGAACATGTTTTTATGATATTATCGCTGATGGAGCATAGGATCAGGAGTTGTATATTTAACTGCGTGTCTTAAGGAGGTTCGATTGTGTGTGAATTTCTGCTCAATTCCTCTGCCTGAGGGTACAGCCTGTAACGACAACCTCGTGCCCAAAGCGCTCCCGGAGATCCCTGGTTATTACATGCGCAGATGCAAAGTGCCTACTGACTGCACGGCTCTTCGGTGTCTCTGGATCCTCCTCTCCACGTGTGGTCCCTCGTAGGTGGTTGTTAAACGTCAGTAACCCCCCCACCCCGTGCTGAGTACAAAAAGGGTATTTTTCTCTTGGGCATTTCCCTGTTTCTTGTCTTGGTAAGATGCAAGTGGCTTAGAAATGCCAGGAAGCCCCTTACCACAGCATCCTCATGAAGGGAAGGTGACACCATCAGTGCCTTCCTAAACACTAAAAGAGAAGGGAAAAGAAACGTGAGCCAACATTTTCAAATGTGCCAGTGTGATGGGCTGACCCCAGCCAGCAGCCGAACACCCATCCTACATCTCTCACTCCCCTCTCCCTTGGGATGGGTAGAACAGAGAAGGGAGTCAGACTCACTCATGGATGGAGATGATGTCAGTTTAATAAGGAGAGTGAAAGCTGTGTGCAGTAGCAAAATAAGGAATTGATTCGCTGATTCCCACCAGCAGGCAGATGTCCAGCCAAATCCTGGGAAACAGGACATCAGCACCTGCAGTGGTGGCTTGGGAAGACAAACATCATAACCCTCTTAGATCCCCCCTTCCTCCTTCTTTCCCTGACGTTTTATTGCTGAGCATGATGTCAATGGCGTGGAATATACCTTTGGGCAGTTGGGGTCCCTTGTCCCAGCTGTGTCCCCTCCAGCCTCTTCCCAGCGCCAGACTGCTGGGCTGGGCGTGGACAGCAAGCCTTGAGCTGTGCTGCAAAAGCAAAACCCAGCGCCACGATGAGGAGAGGTGGCTCCGTCCCAGTCACCCCCTCACAGCCAGCTAATTGGGGTGCTCCTCTTCACTGACCCTGAGCTGCACTTGCAGGACTCTCAGTCTTCTCTGATCCTGCTCAGCACCACGAGTACGACTCCCGGCAGTGCTTGCCGAGGAGCGATGTCTAAGGAGTTACGGACCACACGCAGTTAGGGGCCACATGCAAAGTGCTGGTTGAAGGACTTGGCCAGCTCTCGCAGAGCTCCGTCAGATGCGGGTAGACGGCAGTTCGCCGGGCGAGCACTCAGCTCCCCTATCAGTACGACCATTTCTCAGACTCCTGCCTCTCTCACTGTAAAGAATCAGATTCCTGCAGCAACTCAGTTTATTGCCTGAATGTGACCTGTCCTGTGTGCTTCAGGCGCCAGTTTTGGGTGGAAGAGGTCGATACCATGTACCATCAAAAATTAAAACTAATGATGTCACCAGTGCTAACAGCCTATAATTTTCAAATGAACATGGACCTGAAACCCTGAAAGTCAATATTCCAACCTTTGCAAAACTATTTTTATGGTTTGGTACTATATTTACTTGAAAAACCTTGAAAATTATAACCAGAACTTAAGGTTTTCCATGAAAGAACCTTATTTTAGCAAAAATGTTTTGAAGGGAAACATAAGCCAGCTCTGGTTTATTGTAAACCTCACGCGGTTCGATGCCAGCTGCTCATCCAGTATGAATTGAAACAGCTCCACTAAGAACCACAGTTTTCACCAGCTAAGGATAGGGCTCTCGGTGACATGTGGCTTTTCTGTACTTCAGCCAGCCAGCGTGCGCTGAGTGGCTAGATCAGATTTACATTTGGGCAGCGTGGGTACGACTGAGGTTTTGGCTGAGGCACAGAATTTCTCCGTTTCCTGTTGGCTTAGATGGACATCTCACGACACTGCTCTGATATGATTTTTGGCAAGGGTCAAAGTGGCACAGAGCAGAAATGAAACTGAAACATGAAGCCAATGTGCAAACTCCCAGGATTAAGATCAAAGCACCCTGGAAATGCTCTGTTTTTCTAGCCTCTCACTTTCCCGAGATTGAGCTAGTTCAGTTTAACTCCATGTCCAAGGATTGGACTGTTCTTGCCTTTAATGTTGTTTTTTCCAAGTTGGGGATTCTTGGCAACAAGATTTAGAGGGTGAGATAGGAATAACAGTTGGTTTCCGGTAGCCCAGGCATCAGCCAGCCCTGCCTGAACCGCGGCCAGACGAAACACTGTGCAGCGTGCCCTGGGCTGAAAAAGGGTCTGCTGGACAGAACGGTGCAGGTGCCCCATAAAAGGCCTCTGCTGTGGTTTGAGCCTCGCATTTATTGGATGCAGGGAAGGGAAAGCTCTTTAAGAGTCTCCACACACGTTTACTGAACTAACCTTTCATTGTTCCAGTCTCCTTTGTACTCTCCTGCAAACACAGATACCAGTCGAGCACTGCAGTTCTCTATTTTTTTAGCCCTCTCCTTGCCTTTTTCTAATGCACATGCAGATATGCATTGCTTTCTTTAGGGAAAGGAATTATGATAACAACTTTGCCCTTTTGAAGGCTCTACTTTGCAAGTTTCCTTCCCCTAAACCCCTAAACCCAAGCTCCAGAAGTGTGTCCGTAGAGCTTTCTTTTTTTCTAGCTCATGGTGCTCTGAAATACTGAGATTCATAAATTGATGCGAACATTGGCAGTATTTGAAAAGAAAGCTAGAAATTTCTTAAAGAAACTTCTGCATCCAGCAATGTCCAGGGGGAACTGAAAAATCCATCTGTCCTGACTGTGTGCCTGGTAGTGGAGGGGACAGGAGGGAGAGTGGAAGAGGCAGGGAAAGAAGGGGTCTGAGCAGGGGCAGACTTTGGAGACATCTTGTAATGTATAAAATTCTTTAAATAAAGAGAGCATTTTTACAAAGCCTTTAGAGATTTGGTTTAGCCCAGACTTGTACTAAGAGACAAAACAAGCTCTCCAGCTGTGTATACACAGGTCTTCCTTGCCAAGACAAACAGAGCGCTTGCTTTGCTAAGAGATGTTAAAAATTACACTTTTCAAAGAGGCTCCTGGCTCGGCAGCCTGGGAGTTTGCAGCCAGGTGAGGTGGTTGGGGCTGACCTACCAGAATAATTAGCATGACAGCGAAGAACTTAACCCTTCCAAGGAGAAAACGTGTTCCTGCTCCACCAGTAGGCCTGCTAAGATGAAGTCCCTAAGCGTCAGACTTACTGGAGACATGACCACCGTTGAATTTCTGTTCTGTTTCTCCAAGTAAAGCAGCCATGGTATGTGACATGTTTACAAGCATCCTTGGGAGTCTCCAGTAACAGGAGACCCCAGTAGCAGGCTTGGAAGCAACATGGATCATCTATAGCTCTCAGTTTAGTGCTGAGTCTTCTTCCTAAAACGTTTTCTGAAGAAAGATTCATTCAAAGCAGAACCCGAAACCCACTGGCTTCATATGTAGGCAGTACAAGTTTCAGCCCAAGGCTCGAGGTGATGCTCTCAGAGCAGGGCTGGGTGCGGGGCTGAGTACTCTGGAAATTCCTCAGATTCCTGCCTGCATCTCTGCTGGCAGACAGCTCCCACTGATGCCAGTTACTGTCCAGTGAGGCATCATTCACCTTCCTCCATCCCACACAGAGCAGCTACCGTGATGTTTTTCAGGGGGGAGCCATCGTAGCTACCAAACGCAGCATGCTGGCATCAGGCAGTGAGAATGTTGCACTCTTGCACTCTAGCATCCATGGGTCTGCTGCTTCCAGAGCACAAAACGAGACACTGTCCTGGCTACAGAGTATAAAGAAAATGACAGGTAGTTAAGCTGCTTTCACCGCCTTTCAGGAAAGAGAGCCGAGATAAGGTGATGCATGCAGTCAGTCCCTGGGTACCGATCTGTGAGATGTCCACTGATAGGAACCCTCTGTGCTGGCAGGTCACACCGCGCTCAGCCTGCAACAGACAGGACGTGTTGTAGGGTACATCTGACCATCTCTCCCAGCCCCATTACTGGAATGGGGCACTTGGGTTGAATCCTAGCTGGTTAATGTGGAGGTTTTATGTTCTGAGGGTAGGAGAAAGCGGTAGGAGCTCTGCTGCTCCGTCCTGTGTCTGGCCCACGGCTTGCGCCATTTGGGCAGCTTGTTACATCACCCTGTTTTGTTTCTCTGCAAAATAATAGACGTGTTGCTGCAGTACGAGGACTGTGAGGAGTCACCAAAGGGTTGCAGGAGAGCTGGTAAATCGGCTGCTAACCGTGTGAGGCAGGACTGTGTGCCGAGATACAGCCAGCTGTGCATTTGCTGCTGCTGCTGTTCCCAAATAAGCCATCTCCAGGCTGGAGCCACAGTGTTAAATAAACCATAAGGTGCCTCAGACTGAAAAGCTGCGTTACGAGATGGGTCTGTCAGGAGGGATGGACTCGCTGCAGCTCATCCTGCTGTGGCTGCCTGGCTTCTGCACCAAGAGCCGGGTTGCCTCAGCTGGCACAGACACACTGGGTATTTGATGATGTGCTTTTACAGGTGGAGATGTTACCTCAACCTAAGCAAAGGCACTGACTATTTTCAGCCTGAAATAAATGCCAGGAAATGTGGGGTTTAAAGAGCCCTTCTTTATGAAAATTCACCAGTATCTGCATTCCGAGTGTAGCAGAAGCAGGCCAGGTGACACCTAGTGCACAGATGACCCTGAACTTGCAGCTTGCTATTATATTCTGGGATCTCATCTGTCTGCTCCTCTGCCACTCATCTGCTCCCCTACCAAAGAGCTCTGTAGGGAAAACCCCTTGAGCTCAGCACAGGCATAACCCAGAGCCCCAAGGGACCACCTTCACCCAGGAGAAATCTCTTGTTGGTCTGTCCATGATGAAGTACCAGTCTTCCTCAGGGATGTTTCTTCCCAAGGACACCTGGATAAAAAGGTGCTGTTACTTCAGGAAGAGTCTTTTGTCAGACACACTTTATATCCTGGGGGCTGTACCCTCAGCAGCAGTGCACAGGCTAGCAGAAGTGGCTGGTTGACGGTGTCACAGGGGGGTGGGATGGCCCTTCTGTCCCAAAAGAAGCTCTTCCTTGTAGAATGTGACCACCTGTGGGAGCAGGGGCTGGCCCAGGTTCTTCGGCTGAAGCAAGGCGAAGGGACTGAAGCCTGAAGGAAAACAAATTGGAAAAAAGCAGATCATGTTTTTAACAAGGAGGTTGGTTTTGGCTGGCTGTCTTCCATAGGAACGTGCTGGACCTCCCTGCCCTGCAGAGCCTACTTCAGACCTCGGTGGGTAAATGTGGCCAGCTGAGCACAGCGCACCATGGAACCTTATAGGTGATGGTGTGATAACAGCACGGGGGGGCAGGATTCACTGACCAAATGCAGGCATTGACTGGAGGGTGAGTGTGTACAGCGGAGTGATCAGTTCTGCCACAGACATATGGGCTATGGACTTCTCCATCCATCTGTCTCTGGTTGTCGTGCACTGGCTTGTTTGATGTTGGACTTCAGAGCAACTCAGACTTACAGATCTAAAATCTGTAAATGCCTGAGCTCTCCCTGCTGCAAGGCACAGCGTGGTGCCGTCATCTTCCGTCGTGAGATGTACAGGGGGTAAGGCCACGCAAAGATACAAACTCATTTCAGAGAACACAGAGTTGCATTAGTCCAGCTGGTATCTGTGCTGAGTTGCCAAGATTCCCAGAAAGGCTGGTGAGCTCTGCACAGTTGCTGTTTCTAGCGTGGCCATCATCTGAGCCTTTGCTCTCTGGAGGTGTGCTTGCCCGCAGCGTTCGGGGTACCAATTTAGATTGGCGAGCACTGAAGAATGTGCCCATCCGTGTTGATGAAAAGAAGGCATTCAAACCCCACAAATCTATCCAATTACAGATTTATTTAGGGATTTAATTCTACTTTATTTTACTATAACCCTAAAAGGAGATACTTTTACTTTTAAACTAGAATAAACTAAATTCCTGAATGCTAAGCAACAGCTTCTGCTGCCATACACTCAACAAGCTGCGTGTTCAACAGCTCAGGGCTTCAGTAAGAGGCAGCTTTGTAGTGGAAGCAACCTAACTGCCTTCACACTTAATTCAGGAAATACTCCACTTCAGAGGTAAATACCTTAATAGCGAGGTACTCAGCGAATCTTAGCATCATTTCCTCTTTCTCCTTGACATCTTCAGGGATGAAGGACTAGTGAATATATTGTATAACCCCAGCAGCCTTTGGTAACGTGAACTCACATTACATCAGTGTTGGGGGAAAAGCTGCAGTACAGGAAAAATTAATCTGTGGGGAGAGAGGCCAATTTTTTAAAATAGTTTTACAGCAAAAAAATGAAACATTTTGATGTCATGTCTCTGATTTCACCCTCCTTAAAGTGGGAAAAAAATGGCTGTAAAAAGTGACAGCACTTGACTCAGGTGAAGGTGTGGATGCTCCTCATGTGTTCCAAAGATGAGGTTTAATTTGGGTTTTTTCTATCCAAATGCTGATCTCTTCACTGTGGGTGCCAGTTGCTACCTCTCATGAAAGAAAGTTTTCTTTCACTTTGGAAAAAAAGATTTTTGGAGTAACATTCTTGATCTTTGTGGAGCCTGTCTGTGGTCCCTATGGTTTGTCTGGTTGGGGAGGTCATTGCTGTGTCTGCATGTCCTCTCCTCTTAATGGGGCAAGGTTTCCAGAAGTTTAACCAACAAACTCGCGGGACCGTGTTCTGGAGTGCAAACACTTCTGGGCTGGGCTGAAAGCCGTCTGTGCTCTTGAAGCCTTGCACAGTTGGTCCCAAGTCCCACATCCCATGAAAAGCCTTGGAAGGGCTTGTGTCCCTGTGAAGATAATAGCAGACTTAAAACTGGCACCCAGTGCCCGAGTTTTTCGTTAGCCAGTACAGGAAAATGAAGCCCTGTTACCAAACACAGTGTTTTCAAACACGTGGACAAAAGCAAGGATTAGAGGTACGGCAGGTCCTAGACATCCATGGAAAAGGCAGTGAGTATCTCCTGCTCCTCCATAGTCCTCACAGCAGGACGGCTCTTTCCAAGACCGTAACCAGGACTGGGTTGGATTGAAGTGAAAATGCTCCCGAACAGCAGCTTCTCCCCAGCAGAATCCACGTCTCAGCCATTCACAGCTGTTACCAAGAGATTCTCATTTCTCCCGTTCCTTTTCAAATGCCTCAAGAAAGACTGTTAACCACGGAGCAAGGAGGACACAGGCTTTCAGAAACTGCCGTGCTCTGAGGGGTTAAACACCTGGCAAAGAGGAATTCGGAGAGCCTGGGTGCAGACCTGCCCCCCTCCCGGGCAGAGCTGTGGTCAGCCCCTTGCCAGCAGCTCTCCAGATGAAGCCACAGCAGTGGTCAGTGAAGAGCAGACCACGTTCTGCATGGCCAGTGCTTCTCCAAAAGCACCATGAAGCATCAGGACTTTGGGATATAACCAGAATGGGCAAAAGTAGGTCCCAGGCATAAACAAGAGAGAGTATATGGAGAAAAGGACAGGTGGCATCTAAATTGCTACTCAGTACCTTTTACTTTCAAGCTGTTGCTAATCTGCACCTGTTTTCTTCCTGCATCTCCATTATTCTGCTTATATCAAGATACAGCTTTTTATATTTTAGTGTGTACGTTACATGAGGATCTCCTTTGACGTGCGCCCAGGGAGGAGTTCTGAGTCTCCATAACATGTCTGTGTCTGCAGATTTGCCAAAGTTTCAAAAGGATCTTGATGCCTTTTCTTGGGGGAGCCGGGGGGAGCTTGTGAACCCAGGGTTCCTTCTAACTCATACAATTCCATTCCTGGAAGAAATTTCCATTAACAGTGAGTCAGACTAATGCAAGTCCCCAGATTAGCATATTTTTATATGCTGTATCAGTTTCTCAAAGATCTTTATTGTATAGGATGACTGTACCTCTCATCCTCATAATTTTATTTGATTTCTATCAGTCCAACAGCAGTTGGACTCATCCATTGTCCTGAAATATTGCAGCACTAGAATTGTGTAAGGAAGCTGTGGATTTTCATAGCTGTAGGTGATTAAGAGCAAGTTATACAAATACTGGTTAGGTCTAATTCTGGGAGTCAGCCTTGGCTAAGGGAAAGAGAAATCCAGAATGATCTCTAGTGTTTGCTCCAGCCGTAGCTTTTCCAGAGACAGACACCCCAGGCGATATATAAACAGAACACATGATCCAAACCAGCATCTTGTAATGCACATGGATGCTAGTGCGTGTCTCAGCATAAACTGCACCTTCATGCTCTCAGATTTCCCTGTGGTGGGAATATTGCAGAACGCCCCGTTATTCTTGTTCTAAGGTCTCCCCAGCCCCCTCCTGAAAAGAGCTGTTAGGAGTGGCTTTGCCTCAGTTTTTCTGTTTCCTCTTCATAACGATTTTCCCCCCAAATGTTCAGTCTAACGGGAGGCTTAGGAGAAAGGAAGCAGCCCCACAGGATGAGTCTGGTTCCTGTGCGTGCCACAGCAGGAGGCAGCCAACAGTAACCTGGTCCCTTTGCTTGCTCCTGTCTAAACTCAGGTCACAGTCCTGAGCTTCTGAAATGCTGCTCCTAGGAATCGGCAGGGATGTACGTATGTCATACCTTTAGCTGAGAACTCCCCCGAACCCCCCCGGCACGTGAGTACATACATTAGGCTAGCACGGAAGGGGCCACAAGTAAGTCATGGAAATTCAGTGATACCTGAGATAACTCGGAAAGACTTTTAATCTCAACCTTTGCGTTTTAGATGAAGATATATCAAATTAATTAATCTGAGCTGCCTGGTAGAGGTTTTGTTCTGGGGATAAATGGCAGGTTGGCAAAAAGATCTCCTCCATACAAGCTCTGGCTGTGCCCGAGGTCCATGCACGCTGTGAAACCGAGTCCCAGTTCCAGCTGCTCTTCTGAAAGATCCCAGCAACAATCCCAGTGGAATGGAGACGTCCCAGAAACAGGGACCACGATGTGGCTTCTGAGATCAAACCAAAATTTGATTTGCCTGGGCCTCCACATGCATCCCCTGAAGTGCAAGGCTGTTCCAGGGTGTCACAAACTCATTAATTTCTTGGGTTTCAGTTCTCCGAGGTAGGAAAAAGGCCAGGGCAAGCACTGGCCAAGGCCAAATGGCCAAATTACTTCAACCAAAAATGTTACGGAGGCATGCTGTTGGCAGTGGTTAAGATTTTAAGATTTCCGCACACCCCCCCCCGCCCCCTGCCGCCGCCCCCGCCATGAGCTTTTTAATAAAAGACTGTTTACAAGGAGATTTCTCATCCTCATTAGAAACCAGGCGTTCAGCTGATTTTTCCTAGTGCTCCACTAATACAGATGTTAAGACATAAAGCAGAACTTGTCGCTGAGATAAGTGATGGAGTTCCTTCTCCTCAGCCTGCCTCCAAAGGCTGCCCTTTCTCCACGCTGTGGTACAAAAAGCATTTTGATAATCAACTGTAGGCTGAAGAGCTCTGACATCTACTGCTGTAACTTGCCTGCGTTTATGCAGAAAGGTCTGGCAGAGGCTTCACCACGAGTGGAATTCAGCACGGTACTCAATTGCAGGTTGCCATTTTCCTCCTGCAGGCAGGCTTACTTGATAAAATAATTATAGCTCTGAGAAACCATATTTCCCTCTGATCTCTGCAGAAGGCCAGTCACAGTGCTGGGAGTACTGGTGGGATGGAGAGGCATCCTGCACATACAGGTGTCCTGCATGCCCATGGGATTTATGGGACAATCCGTAATGAGACAATCACAGACTAATTTTCCCCTGCCAGAGGGTGGGCAGCACCTCCAAAGCACGGCTACTTAAAACATATTTTTTTGGCTGCTTGGTGTTCAGCACGTGGCTCAGAGGCCAGTTCACTGCGCCCAGTGGGAACCAGCCCCTGGGATCAGAATTAATTTCCTCCAGAGACCTTTGTGTGAACAGCATTCTCCCAGATTTATCTGTAAATCTGACGGGAAGGTTTGGACTGCAGTTTTCCAAAACTGCTTACCCTGGGTACAAGCCAGTTTCAGCCTGAACAGGTAAAATTTGGCAAAGGTCCAAGTAATAGCAAAGAGGGTCTTTGCAAAGAGGTGCAACCTTGTCGGAAAGCGAGTCATTTGTGTCGCCACAGGGCAGCACAGGAGTGTTTGAGTCAACTGCAGCTGAGCAAGCCGAGGAGGCTGGGCTGCCAGGGGCTGGGACCTCCGTGTCTGCAGCTGGCACCTCACCGCCTGCTCCGGGATGGGCAGGATGGTGCCCGTCTTCTCTCCTGACCCATCATTGCCCTTGGATGCAGTGGCATGTGGCTCCCATTCTTGCTGCGGGGAAGGGGGTCCCTGAGCAAGAGTATCCTGGTGGTGCTGAACCTGCTGATCCTTGTGGGAGAAAAGCGGCGTGGAGATAACCGCCTGATTTCGTATTTCACCCGCGTGTGGAGGCTCTCTGCCAGCGGACTGCGAGGGGTGCAGCGGAGCGTCACACCACAGCCACAGCTCTGTGGGGCACGTGTGGAGGTAGACACATGCCCGGCTGCTGTGCCCGTGCACTGATATCAGCCCAAGGCTGTGCATTGACGCCCTGTTCCTTGCAAGCCCATGAAGATGGACGAGGAGGGGCACAGACTGCGGGAGCAGCATTGCTTGGTCCACAGCTGCTCAGGGCCCTTGGGCAGCGCTGGGGACGGGCACCCAGCTCACGTGGTGCAGCAGCTCCAGCTCATCCGGCTGAGCAGGGTCCGCAGACCCCGTTCGTGGCAGGGACTTGGAACGCCTCCCACTGAACGCAAAGGCCAAGCCTGCTGAGAGTGTGCTGGGGTAAGAAGGTGCTAAGGAGGGTGTAATCTTTCCATTTCCATTCATTCAGTCTGAGAGGAATCTCATAACGTGCTATTTGTGTCTGCTGGGTCATTCCTGTTGCTTCCTTCTTCAAGAGACTTTGGCTATGGATAAGCCTCTTCCAAAGAACACCTTGCTCTGCCTGGCACAACCATTGCGTTACCGCGTTTGAAGTACAGAACCTTTGCCGAATGCAGCGACGGAGAGATGAAGGCGACTGCAGGTCCTGCACAGTGACGTTACTACAGTCAGGCAAGACCTGTAAAACCAACCCCATTGTTTGGAAGCCCTTGCTCAGTAGCATCCTTGCCATCACTGCCTCCCAGCTCGTTGTCCCAGAGGGAAGGCAGGCAAAGTCACCAAACCCTCTGGCCGAAAATGCTGCCTGCCTGGCCGGCACAGATTTCTCCTTCCCATACTCAGTCCAACAAGGAGGAAACCCCCAAATTCAGCCACAGCTCAGCCCAGCCCAGCTGCCGTTTTTTCCCCTGGGATCCAGGAGCATGCCCACAGCCGTGATCCCACCAAAGCCACCGGAGGTGCAAGGTGTGCGTGGGGGAGACCCCAGAGCTATCAAAAGCCTGTGCCCCCCCAGCACCGCTGCACTAACTGAGCAGGCAGTGAGGCAACGGCTCGCAGCGTTCCGACCCCGTGGCCTTTTCCAGGCTGGAGGACGCAGCCTGGCAGTGCCACCCCCGGCTCCAGCCCTCCCAGACATTTCTCCAGCCGCTGGCGCTACCGGCCCCATGTGTGTGTTTTGTGCCTCAGATGCTGCTGCAGCGCAGAGCCCTTGCAGGAGGGTGGTGCGTGGAGCTCTAGCTCAGGTTTCATCAGGCTAAGGCTTCGACAGGAAACTGTAAAAATAGGACAGGAAAACTTAAAAAAAGTTCTCCCTTTACTATTTCCTTTGAATATGTTTTTTCAGCACTTGGAATGTCTGGCCTTATAAACTGCCCTAGCCAGCTTTTTCTTTTCTGCAAAAGTCCAAACAGTTAAACATCAGGAATGTGGCTGTGCCTGTACGAGGTAAGGAAATGACTAGGTGGAGAAAGTATTCCATGAGAAAGGAGCCCTTTTCGGAGACCCTTGCTGCTGTTCTCCCTGCATCCCCCCGCCCCCCAAGGCTGTCACGTATGGACGCAGCCCGAGAGGCTTAGCAGATGCTGAGCTGCGCTGTGTGCCGAGACTGGCGAGCCGGGCTGTACAATCTCTGCGTTCACCTTCAGGGCCACAGAAATAATCACAGGATTTTTGGTTAGCTCCTTTCAGCTGGTTGTTTGGCTGGTGGCTTTCGGATGCTGTTCCCTGTGCCCTTTGCCATCCGTCCGCCTCCTCTCTCTGCGCAGGGTATGAATCACTCCACTAAGCATTTAATTTGTAAGTTATCAGCTCTCCCAGCAGGTCCCAGAAGACACGGCCAGCGTCTCCGTGGGCTCTCTGGGGAACACCCCTGTCACAAGCAGCCACAGTTTGTGTGGGAATCTTTTTGGGTAGACGTTTGCAGAGGGATCTGCCAGATCAGTGCCTGGCCTGGGTTGCATCGGCTTTCACTGGCTCCCAGAGCCATTTGTCTTGCTCCAAACCCCCCCTGAAGGTTAGAGACAGAAAGAATTGCAAGGCTGTGCTCTCGTGGCCAGGGGGACCAAGCCTCCTGCTGATGGAAATAATTCATCGAAAACAGAAAAATAGGTGTCGGGTTTGATATCTGGTCGTGCTCTCCCATACTCGGTGGCTGGAGCTTTCAGAGCATGGCGTGGAAGCCTGCCAGAGCCTGGGGCATGTGTTGCAGTGACCTCATCCCAGAGAGGTCCGGAGCTCCCCGGGGATTACTTACAGGCAACGTTTGTCCTTACTGCTTTAAGAAAAAGCCTTCAGTGCAAGCATTGTTTATTATGAGAAGGAATTTGATTTTTAGCAAAGAAAAAGCTCTTCCTCACGGCGCAATTTATTTATTTTGTAAAGAAGGAATTCGCCCAGCCCGTGGTCTGTCTCATGAGGGGATTCCAGCCAAACGGTGCCCGAGAAATGGCAGGCAGGATGGGATGAGAGCACGGAGCGAGAGCTCTTCACTCTCTTCACCGTCCTTCAGACCGCACCCTGCAGATCTGCTCGCAGGCTGGGGTCAGGCATAGCCGAGTTTCTAGGACTGCGTTTTAAACAGCAAGGAAAGCAGCGCAGTCATTCCTGCCTTTGCATCTTTACCCTGGGATCTGAATTCCCACTGCCAGCATTAATTTACTCCGTGACACCCTGCGGGGCAGATGGATATTCTAGAAGTGGAGGAAGCTATCCTTTTTCTTCCAAAAATATTCAGACAAAAAAAAAGAGAACCAAAAAATGGTTCTCTTCCAAAGTTCTTTGTCAAAAACTACCCCTTTTCCCAAAGGGACAGTGAGAACCAGTTAAAAGGGAGTAAAATATTAATTTTAAATGCAGGATTTTTTTTTCCCCTCCCAGCAAAGTAATAATTTAAATTGGATATGAAATAAAGTTGTAAATATTTCAGGTTCAGATACTGTTTCAATTCAGGTGTTAAAAAACATTTGAAAAATGTCCTTGTTTATGGAAGTGTTCAGCTTGAGGTCTCCTTCAAAGAAATTTGTCTTGCTGAAATTCACATTTCCATGCAAAAGAATGGCATTGAGTTATGCCGTATGTCCCAGGGAAACATTCCCTACAAAAGATTTCCATTGTTTTCCTTTAGCACTGAGGAAACTGAGCAATAGAAAAGGTGCCTTCCAACTGTTGTACATAAACGTTTGATAGCCTCAGAGTGGTAATTTTAAATAGTCTGAAACTGATTATACTTTTTTAATGAGTCCAAGCTGCATTTCTGGTATAAATTATAGCCATGGCTGGCAAAGAGTAGTGCATCATTCTTTATTACTTCTCGTAGGAGGTGAGACAGGTTCTGGCAAGGTGAACTTGGGTTAAGTAGGGTAGGCAAAGCCAGGGCAGCATCCCTGGTCAGCATCCCTGGTCAGCATCTCTGGTCAGCATCCCTGGTCAGCATCCTTGGTCAGCATCCCTGGTCAGCACAGTACCCAAAGTGCTGGAAATGGGGAAACAACAAGATTTGGTGTGTGAGCTCGGCTGGAGCAGAAGTGCTTGAACGCACTTCGATGTCCCACCCCTTCCAGCAGGGCTCCACACAGCACGTGGGTGAAGGCAGATGTCCACAGCAACTGTGAAGCCTTCCTCCACTTACGCCCTAGACACACTAATTAGGAAAGTCAAAAATGTCCACGGGGATGTTTTCAGGAAGCTGCTTGCAAGTGGAATAGTGTGGCTCAGTGTAAGAGCATGTGTAATGGCATGGATCCCACCCATTAACTCCCCAAGGGTTTGCGGCTTGGAATTGTCAGGAATTCATTAGCTATAGGGGTGCCTAATGATCTCCATGACAACCAGCCAAACATGGAAACTGGAAATGAGGTCTATTCCTGTTATGCTTCCTCTTCTGAGCACATCTGGGGGCTGTGTTGGCTGCAGGATTGCGTAGATAAGACTCACTGTAGCCCCAACCTCTCTCTGCAGCATCAGCGAAGGTCCCTGGTTCAGCCTAGGTGGTGCTTCAAAGGCATCGGTGGGGGAGGCAAGGGCTGCAAAACAAAGAGCATAGCGAGGAGTCGGATTTCTCGTGGTTAATGCAAACACGTTGACGCTTCACCTCTGATTCCACCGTGCCTTTTGCAATTTGAGCGCCCGCTCTACTTGCTGGCTGCTCAAGACAAGTAGGCATGAATAGTAACCTAATCCATGGCGACAAGAAATCACCGAGCTGAGCACAGTCTACTGAGAAATTAGTAGGGCAAGGAAGAAAAATGAGAGGTGGGAATGGATGAGGCTGGTGGTAGCACTGGGAGGGAAGCTGGTGGCTGTCCTATGCTGTGTGTTTACTGTTTGCAAGGCTGTTGGGAGAGGTGAAGTCAGGCAGTGAGCCGGCACGATGCTTTTGCAGCGCTAAGTGATGGGTAAAGGCCCAGATATGGCCCCGCTGTGCTGAAAGTCTCTTCTGTAGAGGGGAAAAGATACTGACTGATTCCCAAAATAAAGCCTGATCCAGTATTTCTTGCAATCTCTTTAATGAGAACTTTACCTGCAGGTGGAAAAGTGGAACTCACCTGTATCCGTCCACTGGACACTTACTTTAAGTCTGAGTGAGCTGGGAAGAGGGACCAGGAGGGAATCTCAGCTTCCAGCGAGGAAGCCGCCTCATCCCTGTTTTCCTAAGAAACGTACCAGCAAAGACCAGAATTCTGCAGGACAACTACCTGTGACAGGGCTCCTGGAAGATGGAATCCCATACCTAGGCTGTAGAAGGGCTTTAGACATCTCCTAAGCATGCATATTTCCTTAATAAAATTTGATTGGTGCCTCATTAAAAATTTAATAATTTGACCATTAAAATTAGCAACAGATGGGAGCTGGAATGCAGCCAGGCTTTCTGGACTCCAGACTGCAATTTCCTTGGCTTCATTCCCTCCAGAGAAGTAATCTACATATGAAAATCTATTTTTGTCAATTATTTGTTTAAAAGGGGGTGTTCTCCTTACAATTGCGCTTTCATTATCCGTCATGGGGAATTCTTGCTGCAGCGCATCCAGCCTCAGTGAGATGACATGGGAGGTGCAAGTCTCTCCCGTTCCTCTCTCTGCCGTACTGCCCTGCATCGATTTTGGGTTATACGTTTGTGTGACCCGACTTTCTCTGTCAGAGCCCTTTGAAGGTACCCGCCACAATGACATCAGCCACGTGTCCTCCTTCTTTTGACAAGGACAGGGGAAAAGCAAGCCCTCTTTATGAGATGTTTCTGCATTGTCCTAGGGTTAACAAGGTTTCAGAAGAGCTCATGAAATGTATTGGGTTGCACCCTAAGCACACAGAGCACTGCCACGCTCCAGCGGAGCTATATCCTGCCCGACCGCGGGTATCTCTCAGAGGCTCCAGCTGCAGTGATGCTGAACAAAAGCCAACACCAAACTGCCTGGGAGGGTGGGTTACAGAGTGGAACAAGGGCGGGTTGAGGGCCCCTGGCTGAGGTGAGTTTGTGCCTCAAGGCTCTGGCAGTGTCCATAAGCTGACGGCCGGGAAACAGTATAGGAACGGGGCGATCCTATGCGATCCTCCTCTGTAAGACTTTATTGGGCACCAGGCGCCTGTAGCTCACAATCTTGGACAATTCACAGCATCCTCTCTTAGAAGAATTCCCCTTAATCTATACGTTGTCTGAAGAAGCATTTCCTCGATTGATTTTAAGCCACTTTATCTGCCTGGGACACCCCCTGATGCTGGCTCTGCAAGTGAGCAGCCTGGTCCTCCTCCAGCCCAGGCAGGATTTTGCACCCTGCTATCAGGTCTTCCTCCAGGTGTTTCTTTTTCAGACTGAGGATTGCAAACCAGTGCAGCTGTGCCTTGTATATAAACCCTTCCACAGCTCTCTGCTCTTTCCCCTACTCTACCAGCTGCTCTCTGGGCTGGGGGCTGGGACTGCAAGCAGCTTTTGGGATGGAAACAAGCCGTGAGTTCAGGGATGATACTCGCTGTTCCGTTCTTTATTCCTCTCCTAATACTTCAGCCTAGTCTGTTAGCTTTTTTGTCTTGAGTTGATTGTTCCATTGAAATAGGACCATGAAACAATTTAATTTATAGTTCTTTGGGTACGATAGTTGAGAAGGTTTAAATTGTGTGCTGGTGTGGTTATAAAGCATTCTCCTTAAGGCCCAAAATTTGAGCAAGAACCTTTCAGCTTCATTAAAAAAAAAAAGACGACAGATGAGATAACAACTCAAACTTTGTTGGTTTCTTTTCTAGGAATAAAGTAGAACAAACTAAAGCATTAAACTTGGCATGGTAGGAGACATTAATGAGGACCATGTGCTTTGGTCTCTTGTTAAAATTTGGGTCAAAAAAAAATATTATTTGGTAACACACCATTGCAAACATAGCACATATTTCTGTTCTGATTTCTAAACAAAGGCATTTTTATGAGATCATGTCACTTTTAAACCAATGTAACTTCAAAATAATTCCCCTTTTTTCCCCCCCATCAAATTTTTCTTGCTCTTTGCCTCTCAGTGACAGCCACAGACCAAATTTCTTTTGACTCTTTTATAAACATTAGTTTTTAAGTATGACTGTGCTCCCAGCTGCTCAAGAAATAACAATCAGAAGGAGAGTTAAGCTAGAAATAAGCAATTATTTTGCTAGTTGATTCTTTCCCAGAGGTAGAGGAGGGTTTCTTGTGTGGTTTCCCTGTAGCCCTGGGAGCCTCATGCAGCTTTTGCTTAGCGCAAGGTGCAGGGCTGAGGAAGGCACGTCGGCACAGGCGCCGTCAGCCCAGAGCCTGCAGCAATCACCAGCATTTCCAAACAATCTTACAGCCCAGGATGAAGATGCTGTCACGGCTCCACGCCAGCGTAGCTCTTGCCGGTGTGGCTGTCGTGCAAACGTACCCTACGGTCGAAAGCTTTCTGCATCAAACTGCCTGTTTAACGGCTTTGCTTTTTATTCATTGCACGTGTGTGTCCGGATTTAAATAGAAGGGAGTGATTGCAAAGCTCATGTGTGGAAAGACGTGTATCTGAGAGCTCGCAGGCCAAGAAACAGAGCTTTACTTTCCTGAGTGTCTATGTTCTACTAAGACATTTCTGGAAATGGAGCCATCAATCTTTAAATGGGGGTGCCAGTGCTGCCCATGGCTCATGATTTAGGTATAGCCACCCTCCAGACAAGTTTTTTTGTTGCTTCACCTGCAAATCTAAATGTTTTGCTGCACAGACAGCTGTGGGCTAATCTGGGTACTGGTGCAGGGATGTGGGTTCACAGTCAAGTACTAATTAGTGGCACTCCAACATTAAAATTCCCTAAGCAACTTTGCAAATCTTAGCCCAGAGTAGTTGAAATAACAGCTATTTGACCAACACCTAACTTCCTTAGGCAGTTAATGTGGAATTTTCTGGTCTGACAATAATATGGTTAAAGGTCCTTTCTCCAGCCACAGATCAAACGCTTGCGTGCAATCATTTATTCCCAGTAGAAGGAAAAAACCCTCTTGTTGAAGAATTTTGTTTCCTGATGAATGCCTGCTGTGCTAATATCCCTAATCGAGGGTCATGAGAGCCCAGACAGCGGCAAAACCGCATTCCTTAGTGTAAACAAGTCCTTCAAAATCTCTTTGGTTTAAGGGATAGGAGGATCCTTGGTGGGAATAGGAAACAGGCTGGTTGTTTCGGCAGCATCTGGGTTTTAAAATTGTTAAAACTACCAGGGGACCTTTAAGAGTTAAACCAAAGAAATTAATCACCATGACGGGTGTTGCTGCAGGAGGCTGCCTTTGCAGAGACTGTCAGAGCACACGTGGAAATCCCTTTGCAGAATTTGTGGTAGACATCATGGGGAAAGGTTTGGGAATTGTCTCCTGGAATGTTTTGTGGGTGAGCTCTAGGGCTCTTACTCTGCAAACCAAGTCCAAGTGATGTGACATCTCTGCCATCCTCTGCGTTCGCGTTGTATGGGCTGCCAGGCCCTAAGGCGGTCCGTGAGAGCTGCTTGTACCAGTCATCTCCGTACACGTCTTTGCCCCTCGCTGAGATGAAGTTTGATTGCTTTGCTGACCCCAGCAGTTCCACAGAGCAGGGGAACCTGCAGCCCTGAAATCGCCTCTTTGCCTGACTTTGTCCCCCCCCTGACTCGGGGGACTCCAGCACTTCAAGGGAGTAACTCAAGACATAGAATAAGTATAGTTCATGGGAGATGCCTGAGGGAGATCAGGAAGAGCTGGCCCGAAGAAGCTCTAGGTGATCACGTGAAACATACAGGAAAAAGATGGTCACTACCTCCAGCACTGGTCTCCAGCTGGGTCTTAAATTTTTGTTCTGTTCATCATTACAGATATTTTTTTTCCCCAGAACTTGTTGACTTTTGCACCAGAATGGCTGCGCTGGTAGGAAGGGGGATGGGTGCTCTGTGTTAGACAGAAAGCCTTGTGTCTGTGTCTTCATCTAACCTGTGGGTGTTGTTCTTCTCCCTCAGACTATCGCACTGGTCCTTGCTTTAGCCAAGTAAACAACCAGATGTGCCAGGGCCAACTCAGTGGGATCGTCTGCACCAAGACCATGTGTTGTGCCACCATCGGACGGGCCTGGGGTCACCCATGTGAGATGTGCCCGGCCCAACCTCACCCCTGCCGCCGAGGTTTCATTCCCAACATTCGTACCGGAGCCTGCCAAGGTAAATGCCATGAACATCCATCCTGATGCACACTGAAGGGGTGGGTGATGAATGCATGCCAGGAGCCCCAACACAGAGAAGGGTTCTGCGTGTAAACTTTTCTAAATCCATCGTTGTATGTCACAGATCTTCACCATGGATCTTGGGTCTCCCATGGGTTCATCTAAGATTGTCTTAGCTCAGAGATTCTGGCCAGGTTGTGGTTCTTGGGTGACATCCTCTATCCCACAAGATGTAGGGAATGAGGCTAGTGTTTCTCCAGGTTTAAAACTAAGTTACAGCCTCCTACGTACCCTCACTCTGTGCTGCTGTTGTTAGAGCTTCTGTCCCTGCACTGGAATATGATCAACGCATGTATCAAGTGGCTGGTGCTCTGTAAATGGTGCTATTGGTTCGAAACGGAAGCCATGACTCCTTCAAGATCATACAGGCGATTACAATATACATAAATCACATGCTTAGAGGTTGTGTTTGGTGTCTAGGACACCCAGGCAAAAACAGCAGGTGGTCCACTGGGCTTCCGTCAGCAGATCCCATGGGCAGCTCCTTCCTGGAAGGAAGAGCTGCCCCTGCTGCTCCCTGGCGATGGGTGCAGGGTGCTCCATCAGCATTGTGGATTCCTTCTGCCTCTGCAACTGATTTCAGCCTTTACCTGCCACAACCAAAAGCCAAAATTACGGCCCGCGCCCCACATTGGCCAGTGTCTGTAGGATAAAATTGGGAAGGCTGAGGAGGAGACCCCTCTTGCTGTCTCTTGTGATTTGTGTTTTATGGCCCCGATCTCTTCAGGAGAGCTCGGTTAATACATTTGTTAGTCACTGTTACCGCAAGCAGAACTGGAGTATGAATAATATCTGCAGCAGATGAGCATGCTGGTTCTGGCAGCAGCACTGAGGCCGTCCTGAGGTGCTCTGGGAAGCACAGTGTCCCTGCACCGATGAGACCATGGCTGCAGGATGAACCTTGCAGGGATGGGACTGAAGAGCGAAACCTTACGTCCTGTGGGCTCCCCTCTGCCCTGCCACAGGTGTTGCTCTGTGCAGGAGGGCATCTCACCACCCCCAGCCCAGCCCCCAGCCTGGAGCAAACCACGAGGGGTAGACATGTTGATGTTTGCTTTGGAAAACATTCCTTTTGTCTCCCTCTTGCTTGTGTAGATAAGCCAGCAACACATTTCTGTCCATCTTCTGTCCTTCACCTTGTCGCTAATGTAATCTGATGGGCAACTGGAATTACTTGGAGCGAAGCTGCCGCTTTCTTGTAGCATTCCCACCATGGTGGGACTGAACGTTCACCCGCTGCGATGGCTGCACGTTCCAACACCTTTGCTCTCCTTCCTGCAGATGTCGATGAATGTCAGGCCATTCCCGGCCTCTGTCAAGGTGGGAACTGCATCAACACGGTGGGGTCTTACGAGTGCAAATGCCCTGCGGGACACAAGCAGAGTGAGACCAGCCACAGGTGTGAAGGTAAGACTGGAGGCTTCTGTGGGGCTTCTCCAAGAGTCTCAGCTCTGGGTTCCCAGATATCCTCTGAGCACAAGGGCATTTGAAAACTTGAGACCCTCTCTGCTCACAGGGCACCTGCAAGGCTGGCAAAGTAGAGATGTGCGAGAGCTCCTCTGCCAGCCTTGGTCGTAGCTTCCAAATAGCAGGGGAGTACGGCAAGCACCAAGGCGTGTTAGAAAATGTATTCCTGCAAAATGATTTCTGATGTGTTTATCTGCTACCCGGAGTCCAAGGCAAGGAAATGAGGAATAGAGCTTGCCTGATCTTCTGATCTTCTCTTAAACTAGAGAGTTGTCTGGTTATTTTTTTCATGCAGATGATGTCTGAGAGATGTTTTAATGGCAACACAGTCTCATTGAACAGAAGGGACCTCTGGAGGGCTTAAAATCTCTGCTTCGATCAGGACTGGCTTGAAAGCTGTATCACGTTGCTCAGTCTGATCCAGTTTTGAAAACTCAAAGCCTTTTCTTTTCAGGCTTTTGTCCCAGGGTTGCACCACTGTCATGGTGAGGAACGTTCTCCTTATATCCGCTTGACATTTATCTTTTTGCAGCTTGCAACTTGTTGCCTCTAGGTCAATAGAGTAACTGGAAGGAAGGCAAGGAGGTGGAGTCTGACTAGCTGGGATGGTGATGGAATAAGACAACCAGAAATAACATCATAGCTCTCGGTGCACTGAGGAAGATCCGATTCCATGAGATGATAGGGTATGGAGCAAATAAATGCAGTGTCACTTCATGGACTTTTGTCAGTTTGGAAAAATATCACTGTTGGCCAGAACCTGAACCTTGTCCTTGAGCACAAAGTGAGCACAAATGAAAATCTGGTATTAAAGACATGAAATGCCGGTCGGCATCACACCTGTGAGCATCCCTCCTTTGAGCCAGTGGCCTGGTGCTGTCCCTTCCCCCCCGGCGAAGCCTGCCTGCTGTGCCTGGTTTTCCTGTCTTTCTGGTTGCTTTGTAGGATGCATCTTGTTCATCTTCAACCGAGTTGTAAATGAGCGACCTTTTCAGCCTTGGCACCTCTCTTGGAAATTACGCGGTGCTTCAGAGGCATGGTTTGTGCTTACAGCTAGGGATGCTCTAAAACATTTCTGCCTCAGCAGCAGCTTGCAGCTGAGCAGTGGGGAGCGCAGCTGCATCTTCACAGCCTGGGGAGTGCCGTCAGCTTCCAAACTCCAGAGAAGTTTCCAACCTGGTGGAAGGGAACTCTGCAGAAATTACTCTTTGCCTCTTCTTCAGCACAGAATTTGGAATCATTTAAGTATTAATTGCTTTCTAGAAATGCTTCCGTGGAGGACCCAGATGCTTTGCCCAGGTGTGCAGGTGCAACTGTGCCCTGAACGTGTGGGCAAGCTGATCTGCAGGGTCAGCAGCCAAACCCCCGTGTCTGGAGGTGGGGCTGCAGGAGACGGAAGGGCTGAGTCGCAGCAGGGTCTGGTGAGGTGGTGCCGAGGCTGTGCCATTTGCAAGGCGAATGCTCTCCAGGTGCTTAGCAGAGCTGCTTGGAAATGGCCAAATACCTGATCCTCAGACCAGAGGACTAGTTTTGTTTGGGGTGTGAAAATATAACAATGGTAAAACGAGTTGTGGTAGTTAAGGCAGAACTCTGCCTGCTTCTGGAAGCCCCTGGAACTGCTCTTTGCCCTTGGATTCAGCGTGAGTCGGTGTTTTGTATTGCTCAGTTAAATTCAGGACTCGCATAGGCAGCGAGGCAATGCCTTGCTCCATGCCATAAGGCACATGCCTCTGTAGTAAGTGTGGAGCACAGGCAGGGTGAGGTGCAATTAGTAAGTTAAATGTTCCCACTGCCACCAGTCTGAGCCCTCTTCATGTGAGTCTGGCTCCAGTTCCTTCAGGTCCAGTCTCAGCATCTCCTTTATCACTGCTGGCGTGTCTGCGAGGTGTGCACACCTCTGAGGAGGGACACGCTCTTCCCAGGCATTTTGCAGCAGTTCTTGTGGGCCAGATGCGTACCTTGCCAGGCAGGCTGCACCTCTCCGAAGTAAAGGAATAAACATTTGTTGTGTTTTCCAAACATCTGGCAAATGAAAAGGAAAACAGCATTAAACTTTTCCTGCCTTGGTTGTTAAAGCTCTTTCCCACATACCCTAATGAAAGCCTGCTGGCCCGTGTTTGTCGTTTTAGGGATAAAATGTGTTCGTTGTGCGTGTGACTGCGTCTCACCTAGCTGGGCTTCAGGAACTCCCACTTCCCTTTCATTCCTTTCCAAGGCTCTGTTGTAACCAAGGCAAGGCATGATGAATGCACTAAAATCCAGACATTTAACCTGGAATTTGTGTCCAGGTGGCAAAATTACACAGAGAGGGCACTTAAAGCAGCCAGCATCGCAGCAACATGCCCCTGTGGCACCGTGGGTCTGACAGCTTACGTTGTCTCCTGGGGTTTCTCCCAGAGTGAGTCCTCAGGGAAGGGATAGCTGCTTCCAGGTGACTGTTTCCATACCCCCACCTTCCTGCAATCCAGACGTTTTCCATGCTGGGCTGGTTCCCGTAGTTGCTGTGTCAGTGTGTGCTTTGTGACCTGGGTTCAGCCCTTCAGAAAAACTTTTCCAAAGTGAGACACCAGTTACGGAGGCTAATCCTTCAGTGGGGAAGGGACGTTCTTTTATGTTGAGAAGACATCTGTGTCCATGAATCTTCCTTGGCAGGACGCCACAAAACTTTCTAAAAATTTAACAGAAGGGTTTCTTGCAGTGCTTTGGCATCCAAGGACTTGGAACCAGTAGAATCCTAAACAGCCCTTTCACGTGCATCTCGGGTGAAGAACCAGTTCCTCAAAAACAGCGATGTCCCGTGCAATTTGGCTGGAAAATGGGTGAAGGCTGGAGCTAGAGCCATGGGCCCAACCTCAGGACACAAAAAATTGTTCTTGCCTTGGTCTGCCTCACCCGTGCTGGCTGGGGACCAGGCAAAGCACATATGCAATCAGTTTAGCTGGAATCTCCTACATACCAAGATTAAAAACAATCCATTGTCTGAATCTGTCATCCAGATGCGAGGGGCCTCCGTGTGGGTCCCCACTTCCCAGAACGCCTGCAAAAGCAGCGTGATGTGGCCATAAACGGCTTCCTTTCACTCTCCTTCCTGGATGGCCATAAAAAGAGACATCTCCAGCATCTACGGTGTCTGTTCCATCGCTTAGCTTACCTCAATTGCTAAGGAGACCACCAAAAGAGGATGCTTTCCTTTGGTATTACATGTACTGACCTGGGGGTCCCTCTGTGAGTGGCATAAACATGAGGGATGCTCTAAGCGGGCAGGGTTTGGGGTTGGTTTTGGGGGCTCGTTTCCCAGCCGTGACTGCCCAGCGTGTCCCTGCAAGGCAGGCAGGGGGTGAAGAGGATGCCTTTGGGTTAGCACTGCTCCCCCAGGACGCGTACCCCATGTGAGTCCCTCAGACGATGGGAATAGGGGAATAGAGAGGCAGCATCTTGCGCGGGGCTCACCTGGTGCTGCCACTTTGTGTGAACAGCGGAGGATCTGCGCCCCGGCTGTTTGCTGCGTGCTTTGGTAGTCGGGGGGGAACGGTTTGGTCCAGCTGGTAGAGCCCCGAATTCCCGATGTGCTGAGATAGCCTGTACTGCCGAAGGAGCTGCATCAGTCCAAGTGACCTCCTCACTGAGCCAAGGGTTTTAATCAAAATAACGACCACAAGCTTAAGAGGATATTTTCCTTCTCCAGGTGTGCTCCAAGCCTAAAATCTCAAAGCTGCAGGAGTTCCCTTGCTGAGTCTGTTTATAGCTGGTGAAAGGAGTGACTTCTCAGCTTGCTCTGAGACCGTCTTGCTTTAGGAAGAGGAGACGGTTTCTTGTTTTCAGATTCCTTAACCAAGCCTAGCATCCAGGAAATATTAAAACTAGATTAAATGTCTATGTAAAATTCTTCCCTCATTCCCAGGAGCTTGTACTTTCTGCTTAGAAGATTCCTCCTGGGGAGTGAAGTCAGCAGATGGGATTGCGTTTGAGCCAAAGGTCAGAGCCCATGTCACTGTGTCTGCTGATTAATGATGTCTCCCTCATTAACGCAGCAGCATGTACCACTAATCTTCTTTGGGCTGTTTATTGGTGGGAATAGGCAGGAGCAGAGATAGTGTTGCTGGTTTCCCATAGTGATACTTATCTCTTAACACAAACGGCACCTGGAATTAAGGCTCCGTTTATCAGCCCCTGAATCCCTGAAGAATAAAGATGCTTTTCTTATGCAAGATCTTCTATGCTGATAACAGAGGCCAGCTCAGCCCCTTATCTCCCAAGCATGCAAGGGGGCTGCAGCTGGAGGCACTGGATGAATTTGGTCAGCCCCAGCTGGAAAAAGATGTCCTTTTTCTACCTGTGAAAACGTGCACACGGCATCCAGTTTGGATTTGAACCTAAATATCCTCCAAGTTCAGGATTGCTCAGCCCCAGAGTTATTTCTGCAGCTCATCTCTATCAATGTGACACTTTCAAATAGTGGCTTATTTTATGCTTTTGTTCATTGTATTCTGAGGGAGCTGGAGGGATCAAGAGTTCCTTGAGCTTGGGGCTGTGCAACATATAATGAGAAATTTCTGGCACGGAGAGTTGCCTGCTCACTTTCTGAAAGATATAAGCAGTCTGTGAATCGTGGGGGGGTGTTGGGCTGAGGGTGGAGAAGGGGAAAGCTGCTCCCTTAACCAGCACTGGAGACCAGGCCAGCTTCACCAGTGCCGGAGGACTGTGTTTATATTGTGTTTGTATGAAAATATGAGCAAGGAGGGCAGATGTTGCCAGCCGAGGGCTAAACTGACAGAGGCGGTGCTTGGCTTGCGGGGAAGCTGGGAAAGAGCCGGAGCTGCCGAGGTCTGCAGGGGAGCGAGAAGTGTGCGGGCAGCAGGAGAGGGGCACTTACATCCAGCTGACTTCTTAGCGCTGCTGGAAGGAAGGAATTGTTGAGGAGGGTGCAAGAAAGCGCTCCTGGCACTGATGGTGCAAAATGGAGGAAAGAAACATTGGAGCTGAAATCAGACGCATCCTCCCGATACAAAGACCTTTATCAATAAATCGTAGGGAAGTGGGGGTTGTTACATGGAGTGACATTTTTCTAAATTACGCTGGAAGCAACCGTAAAAATTACACTTAAGGGAACAATTCCACGGCATGTAGTCAAGGGTGGAATCGCTGACTGAATAAAGCTTTTCCTTCCATAACTTTAGTGGTTCTCTGCCAATAATTTAACTTATTTTCTCAATAGCCCTTCCTCTCCTGTATAACAAAATGCTAAGCCAGCTCCGTTATCAGTGAAGTATGTAATGCCAGTACCTCACCCAGGATGCTTTCCAATGCCCCAAAAGGAATAAGTGTCTCGCATCCAAAATTGTTCCAGGATGATAACATACAAGATACAAAAAAGTACATGGAGAAACACCAGGCAAGGGAGTGGAAGGCGCCGCATGCTTTGTGCAGCAAGCTCTGTTCAAATCCACCAGTGCAGGTCCTTTTTGTCTGTCTTCAGCATCTCCAGGAAACAGGTTCTGCCAAGGGAGTAAAACAATTCCTTTAATTACAAATCTTGCCTCTTCTGACTTGCTGCTTTCTCTTTAGTGTTTGTAGAGTGACATGTTAGATGCTACTTCTGTCCCTACAGGCTAGTCTTCTGTCACCGCCACGCAAAATTTCCGCTTTTCTAATGAAGACAAGGGTTTATTTTTTACTCTGTTGAATCTCATTCATGTTTCTGAACTGGAGTGAGCTTTCCTGCATTTTCCATGAGCAGAGTGGGTAGGCTGCCCCACTTTCCTCACCAATGGAACATGATAGCCTTTTTATTAGCATGTTTTCAATTTTCTTACAAAATGTCTACAGAAGAGCTCATTGTTTGGATCCATTAAAAGCTCATTCCCATGGATTTGGTGTGGTTTGGGGGGTTCCATTACGCTCCTCTGTGGTTTCTTTGTGCTTTCTGGAAGGGAAGGTCTGAGAGTCCCGTGTGCTGCACGAGAGAGGGCTGATGAGGCATGACCTCTGCTACGTGACACGGAGATGTTTTCTCCATCAAGTCCTGGTTTTTTACCAGATGGAAAGGTTGGGGTTTCGACATGTCTGTGGGCACCCGTGTTGGATGGGCTTTGCAGACTGCAGCTCTTTCTGAAGCTCTGTAGCCTTTGGCTTCCAGCATTTTCAGCCTTAACGACCAGGCCAACTCCAACCCAGCGAGCTGGAGACCAGATCCAAAATCAACGTTTGTGCTGAATTCTGCCATTGTCTGAAGCGTGGAGCACGCAGAATATTGCTTTAATTTTTAACAGAGAGTTGGAAAAGTCGTCAAGTAGCCAGGTTGGAGTTGGAAGCGTTCCCTACCCCGAGCTGGCAGCTGGGTGTTAATGAGAGGTGTACATATCCGTCCTGCTGCGTCGGGCTCTCCGTGGGCTTCGGCTCTGAATGAATCAAAACTAGGAGATGCTTTACAATGAGAAAATAAAGGAGGCAAATGTGTGTGTGAGGGGGGAGAACTGAAACAACAAAGCCCTGAGCTCAGTTTCTCAAAGTACAGGATGTACGAGCCGTCTAGAGAAACTGGCGGTTTTTCTGCTTCTTGGGTTGCTAACACTGCTCCCATCTGAGCTGGGGTTTTCAAGAGGGGAAAAAAAAAAAAAGTTGCAGTTTGATTTAACCTTTTGAATTAACTCCGTTTTTCTTTAAGAATGGAATGCAGTGGCTCCCCCCTCAAACACATAGGCTTTTTCTTGGATGACTGAGCTACGTCCCAAGTATTGATCTAACAAGATGCCTGCCAGTCAGCTGGCCTCCAGACCTCTGGTGCAGCAGGCTTCAGGAGAGCCTTGCAGAAGTTTTAAGCTGTTCTTTCTAATCGCACATCCAGCTTTTGCTTCATAAAGCTCTTTCCTTCCAGTGTTCTGCAAATTGTAACCAAACACAGGCCTGTAATTAAATGACGGGGCAGGCTGTAGTGATAAAATCTCTTTGGCTGCAGGGGCCCAGGTGGGGGAAGTGTTTTCTGTGGATTTGCATTGCTGCCCATCCAGGTTTCAAGTCCTGCTGGTCTGCTGGGGGGGCTCTGAGCATCAAAGAGCTGAAGGAGTGCTGCAAGGACAGAGGCGACGTCTCTGCTGCTTGCAAAAGGCGGCCGCAGTCTTTGGCTAGCTGAAAGCATGATTTTAGAGTTCCTAAGATGCCAAACAGGAATGCATCTTCCCCTCTTGGTACATGAGCATATAACCTGCCCTGTGCACTTGGGCTTGATTTTGTGCACCTTGACGTCCAGGTTTCACTTGGTTCCTCAGGACTCAGAGCTGCAGCCGAAGTAAAACAGAAGATAATTGTGTTTGTAACAGGTTGTGTGAGGGAGGAGGGGAAGCTGAAGATTATTTCTTTGACCACATGAAGCCCCCGTGGGGGGTCTCTGTCCATACCATATGCCTCACTCAAAAGGCAGGTCGGCTCATCTTAAACACAGGCACTGCCCATGTCCATCGCGGAGCTGAGTGGGGTGGGTTTCACCGTGTCTCGCTTTGCAGGGAAAAATCATCACCATTAGGGCACAACTGCTCTGTGTAGACCTTTCCGTTCAGATGTGATCAATTACTGCCTGGATGAGATTGTTTCTTTCTGCTGCACACAGATGGCATCTTGAAAAAGCTCCGGTGGCGATGCCTGCTCGGTACCCATCGAACGCAGCCAGCCGCACCGGAACACGTACCGCCGGCCAGATCATTCCTGCACTTTTCCTCTAAAGGTCTGACAGTGCAGACCCTATTATACTTCTTTTCCCTCAGAGCAAGGTGGGGGCTTTTGGGTGATGTGAATTAACTGGCGTCATCCGACATCCATGGCTGTCCAAAGGCTGGTGTAGTGGAGTCACAGTGCCTGGGAGAAGGCTCCTGGCAGCCTCTCTAATTTGGGAGAGAAAGATGAAGTCTCTGAGGATGTTTCTGGAGGAGTGAGGACGACGCTTAGTCCTTGAGAATCACCTCTGTGCAGCCAGAATTGATGCCCCCTTGCCCTCCCTTGGATTTGTGCCTATGCTATGGATCCTCTTGCAGATGTTAGGTGAGCTGAATCCATCCCAAGCCTGGGGGGAGCTAGCCCTATCCCTGAGTACACAGGCTAAATATTATTTACCATTGGTATAAATCTGTCTGCTTCATCCCAGCCTGAATTTATGTCTCAGCTTCAGTTTTCATCTTCTCTTTTTGAGACTTCAGAGCACCGTGCTCTCCACATCATCTTTGTGTGTCTCTTTCCTACGATCCCATCCCACCCTCACAGGTTCTTGGATAAATATAATGGAGTGCTGCTAGTCTTGTAATGTCAGGCAGGATTTCCCAGCCTTGAGCCATCCCCCTAGGCTCTGAACCCTCTTCTGAGAGCTGGCACCACGCAGAACCGCGGCATCCAGGAACGATCCCAGCGAAGAGGTAACATCACCAACCTGCCCCTGCTCGGCGTGTCTCCAGGGCTGCACTAGCATCGCTAGCCACTGCATGGCACTGTGAGATTGCAGTCAGAAAATTTCCTTCCTAACTCAATTTTTTCTGTTTCATGCTGGGCGGGACACAGCTCACCACCCCTTTGGGTAGCCCACACCCATTTCCAACAGAAATGTCTTGCCCATTTCTCAGAACTGTCACTGTGGCTCATATCCATCACCACAGCCAGGCTCCTCTGGCTCCCAACACACGTTTCTTCTGGTCCCTCCCTTGCCCTGGTGGGGTGGGTTCAGGTAGCTCTTTCCCATGTGTGTGTGCTGCCTTCATCACTGAAGTCTGCTAGAGGAGCGCTTCCAAAGGCATCCTCCATCCCCACTCCCAGATGAGAGGTTTTTGCTGTTCTCCCTTTTTTTCTGCAGATTAGGCTTTGCCCTGCAGCAACTCTAACCTCCACACATGCTAATGCCATCAGGCTGTGCAGTCTGTTTTGCTGTTCACATCAGAAAAATCCCCTCGAAGGAGCAGACTTTGACCAGTTCCTTTTCATTACTTTCCTGCCAGCCTCAGGCAGCATCTGAATTGCATATAAAAATCCCCTTATCCATTCACAACAGCATGATAGATTTAAAATGCAATAAATGAAGTTGCTTAGCAGAAATAACGTATTTTGCCAATTGCCAAGACACTTTTCTCCCCCCCACCAAAAAAAAACCACTATTGGGCAAATATTCCTTCTGTCTTTTACCACCACCTGGACCATAACCACCAACCACCTGCTTTGGGTGGATTCATTACAGGTCGGATCTAATTCCATCTCGGCTTCTGAAACATATTTCAGTTAGCACAGAAAAAAATCTACAGCCCTGCTCCCGTCAAGTCCTTAGAGTCAAGTGCCCCACAAGCATGGCTCTGCTCTGTGTACATTTAACTGTATTGACATTTTGGTCAAAATTTGTTGAAAACAGATTGCCCTTTTCAAAATAGCTGATGTGCCACTCTGTTCCCTTTGATTTTCCAAATTTCAGGTCCCAAGTGATAGCTGCAACAAAAAGTTATAGGCTGTCTCTCTCTGTGTCATCTGTGTAGGTACTTGTTGATTTTTCTGCTCAGTTTTCTCAAGGTTTTAATACAAATGGCCTGGAAAGTTTGGAGAACACTGCAGTTCTCAAGCAAAGCCTGTGTCTCATCTTTCCAACTCAGTTCTTCCAGTGTGGATTAAAATTAACTCTGAGCAAGTATATATATTTCATATATATATTTCAAATATAGATGCTCTGTTTCAGGATCCAGACCCAGGCATCCAGAACCTTGGCCGTGGAGCTTGTGGGGAGGGTCTGCCATGTCTCCACCCTGGCCAGATGCTTGCAGAGCACATCGTACGTTCAAACATCAGAAGCTCCATGGCTGGGGTGATGGATTCTGAATTTTGGTACTTTTAAAACCTTTCTGCAATTATTACTGTATGTCTGGGCACTGGGGCTGCCTGGTCCCTCTGGTGTCTGAGTCCAGCTGTTGTGCCTTGACAAAATCTTGTTGCAATGTCCTTATTTTCCGTGCTCTTTAATCCAGAGGGATGTACCTCACTGGTATGTCATGCTGTCACACGCATGGCAGTGGGCTGCTGGAGGAACAGGCTGCTGCTGCAGCGGTGTGTGGCAGGGCTTGCTGACATGGGTGGTGTTTCTTTGATTGCTGTGCATAATTAGGTGTGATCTCTCCAGGCACTCTGTGTATATCTCTATCTAATCTTCCCTGTGATAAGTAGTTCAAACTATGGCATGCTTATGGCATTGATATGCAAAGAATTTCACACTAAAACGGGATTGCTGATTGAGGAGCTGAACAACAGAATGGTATGTCCAGACCCTTCTAGCCTAACCGATGGTATAGATGCATTTTCATGTGGATTTAAATGCCTGAACATATGTAAAATTGAACTAAATTCCTCCTGTAGGGAGAAATTCGGTGAGTAGTGCATAAGCCCAGCGCTGTTTGAAAACACAACGTTGTCTCTGGTGTTGCACCTCTGCTTTCCTCCAAGTCACACGGAGGGCCCTGCTGGCCAGCCAGGCAGGCACCTGCACAGACGTGTTTCTGTCCTGAAGCTCCCTTTGTACTCCAGGGAGCAGGATGGTTTACATCACCCACAGACCTACAGTGTCGGCAGAGATCAGCCTGCGGGCTCCATGAAGCTCTCGGCATCACCTTCGGTATCACCTTCCGGGGGACTCGTGTTTGCCTGACCCGCTGCAAGGTGGCCACTTACAGTCTCAACCCATAACACCAGCTCCCATCCCCTATGATCCCAGCTCTGGTCCTGGATCCATGCTGCGGATAGGAAAGGAGGTGGTTTGCAGGGAAAAATAAAATAATGGCTGTTGGTTTGTTCTTTTCTAGATGTGGATGAGTGCGGCGCAATCTCTGGTGTGTGTGATGGCGGTGAGTGCACCAACACAGCAGGCAGCTACGTCTGCACGTGTCCACGTGGGTTCATGACCAGCCCTGATGGATCACGCTGCATTGGTAAGATGCTAAATCGATCTCAGGAGCACAGATACAGGGAGAGACCACACTTTGAAATCCAGACCTGGTGATTTGCAAAGTGCTATCTGGTGAGCACTAGATTTGCCCATCAAAGGGCACATTTTTTCCTGCAATAGCTGGAAAATGTTTTTTTCCATGTGCTGTCCTTGCAATGCTGTGGGTGACGTGGTCTGTCCTGGTCACAGGTTTTGATGCTGCTGCAAACCGGGACTTTCTCCATCTCCACAGCTTGGACTGCACTGTCTCAGGGCTCAAAGTGTTTGGGTTGCTGAGGGCACTGGGGTGGAAGGTGTCCAGCTGGGATAGTGGTCTGTCTGAGGAAGGGTCCTTGTGCTCCTACACACAGAACCTCAGCTGCTGCCCCTTTTCTTCTGTAGTAGATAGCAGCTGGGGAGAGACACCCGTGCTCCCCCGACAATTGAACTGCAGAGCCAGCACGTGGTGGTGGCGGCTGTACATCCAAGGAAAGCTTGCAAACCTTCCTGGAGCAGAGGGACCCTGTGAGGGGAACATCAGGCTTGCAAACCTTCCTGGAGTAGAGGGACCCAGTGAGGGGCAACACCCCACAACTGTGCATTCATCCGCTTGCTTTGCAGAAGTGAAGGGGGAAAAGGTTTACTCCAAGTGTTTGTATAACCAGTGCAAATAGATGGTGACTTTTATCATCTCCTCCTCCTTCCTGCTTAGACCACAGGTCATGGCTCGTAAATCCCTGCAGCCCCAAGCTAATAATCAGTAGGGCTGTGGAGTGGATTGGCTTCATCTCACGGAGCTCAGCCTTTCGGGAGTGAGCTGCGTTGTGCCGAGCCGCTTGCCCGGACCCCTCTGTACCCGGTGGGGAGAAAGAGGTGCGTCCCCAGCACAGCCCCGTCTGAACCTGCAGGTTTACAAGGCTGCCACGTAAGCTCCCGCATATCACCCTGTGGCCCACCTTCCTCCCACAGCACCTGAGTTCTGGCAACAAAATGACTCCCAGGCTCGTGTGGAAATCACAGTCCTGCAGTTCCTGCCCTGCCGACGGCGTGAAGGGCTTGGTGGGGTGCCGTGCGCCCCTCCACCGGCTCTGACGTACCTGCTCGCCCCTGGGTTTGGCTCAGGGTGCCTGTATTGCAAAGCTTCCCCCCAGCCGGAGCCCAGGCAAGCTCTCCCCAGACTGACTAGCTGTCCTGCCTCCGGACTAGAGAGCCTGGAGTGAATCCTGCATGTTTAACACATCAAAATTCCTTTCCAAGCCTTGTAAATATTTGATGGTCCATTTCTCTTTGTAACAGACAAGAGTTTCTATGATAAATAGATCAGCTCTCTGTTTACTCGCTCTCAGCAGGGGCACTTACTTCAGTCAAAATGAATCCCAGGGTTTGCCTCGCTGTTCAGAAAGTTCATTCCCCTTTCAAAAGGCAAGGATGCAAGGTTTTGTACAGAGGAACTGTCACAGCGAAGGCAAAGACCACTGTTAGTGCCACGGAAAATGTCAGGTACAGCTTTCTGTTGAAAGTCTGGGAAATTAATACAGAAGAAAAAATAATTTCCAAATTATTTTATATCCACAGAACCTGGAGTAAAAATTAATCATGTTCTACTTCCAGAAAGAAAATGTTGTAAAGTATAACATACCAGTCACCTTGTTTGGGAATCTGATAGATTTTAATGGGAATTAAATTCTTTTCCTCCCTGTTTCCCAGACCCTGCCATAAGCCCAGATGAGTCATATGGACATTTCCCCACTTTCCTTGAAACCAAGCGCTTCAAGAAATGAAAACTAAATAAAACTAGAAAGCCCAGATTTAAAAATAGTCCAAAGCTTAGTTAGCTGCAGTGGACTATGACTGCATCTGAACTCAATACATCATGCTCCAGCCATTTCCCTGAGCTAATATATGCTGCTAGTGTGCTGTCACATTTTGGGACAGACAATATTTTTTCTGGCAAGAGGCACAGTTACCGTTGGGGTCTTGTTGCCCCAGGATCCATATTTTGCAAACTCTGCTTCTATCGTTTGAGGGGGGTTTAGTGCTCATTTGGAGAGTTTATGGTAGTTTAAGCCCACGATTTACATCCTATGAAATAAATCAAATAGACAGTTTGTAAAATTGAAAATTAATAAATAATGTGGCCACCCTTGGAGCACAAACAGCATCAGGAGAGAGCCGAAGAGATTGTCACGCTGCCACCTCACAGATATTTAGACTGGAAGTGACCGCAGTGTCTCATATATCATGGGGCACCAGCACTGGCTGTGTGGTGACTTTTATGGTGGCAGCCTTGATATATTCCCATCCCTTTCCCCTCCCTTTTTAGTAAGGTAAACACCTTTTTATTGCATTTGAATAATCTCCTGTAGTTTTTGCAGCTGAAACAGCAAGACACTGAGCTTGAGCTGATCCCAATTCTCATTAGCTGCTTTCACTGCCTTCCTCAGTAAAATGCAAACAGCAGCGGAGCTGGAGAAAGTCTGTCATAGTTTGAAATGAACATTTATTGAATGATTCAGCCACCTGTGCTTGACACAAAGAATCCAGTTCCACACATGTTCATAACGGTTTCATTCATTTATGCTTGTAAAAGACAGGCTTAGTGTTTTGCAGGCAGCAGAAGGATCTGCTCCAGCAGTCTGTGAGTTTGAGGGTTTTTTCTTTTTAGTACAATAGGTTGCTTTTCAAGAACAGCTTAAAAGAATAATTTTCAAATGAGAAAAATGCCCTTTCAGATTTCGAGACAAGCACAGGGTATTCCCTTGTTCCTTGCAAGTCAGCACTCCTGCACATTGTTTTCTTTGCTCTTTTCCCCTGACACTGCAGCAAAGCTCTGAGAGATTTGGGTCTTATCTCTTCTGGGGCAACATCGGCAGATTTACTGCCTGAAGTTCCAGGTAGGGCCAGATCTTGCTTGTCATTGCAAAGTCCTGGGCTCAGAGAAGGTCCTGAGGGTGTTACTGAGGACTTCTCCTGCTGGGAGAACGGTTTTTGCCTGCTTTGGTCATTATCCAGGAGAGGAAAGAGCAAGAGGAAAGAGGAAATACGAGGAGATATTTATGAGGGCAAGAAATGACGAAAGGGAAGTAGTGTGAGGGTCACAGGCTCAAAACAGATTGATAAGGAGCTGGGGAGAGCCCCTGAGCAGAGCCCCCCAGCAGCTCCCAAGGCGCTGAGGGGGTGATGCTGCCAAGCAGGGCTCTGTCTGGGCATCTGCAGGGACCAGAGGGTGCAGAACAGCTCCACAGTGGCTCCACGGTGTGAACTGGTGCAGGAGCCCAGCCTGCAAAGCGCGTCATTCCATCTATACGTCTGTAAAGCATTTCCCCCTAGAGAGAATCATGTTTTATCAGGTCATTTCAGGGATGCATTTATAGCTCAGCCTTGTAACCATTGAACTGGAGGGTGAATTTGGAGAAGAGTGGACAGCCAGGGAGGCAGTGAATTTATTATAGCACTTGCCAGCAAAGGAACTGGCATCACTGGTCCGGACTGACTGTCCTCACCACAGTGCGAGGCTCCTGTTTGCACCCTTCTCCCTTGCAAACCAAGCCCCGCTGGACATCTTGGGTGGGAGACCTTTGGCTACAGGCTGCTGTGTTGCAGCTCTCTTCTGTGCTAACAACCCTCAGGTCCTTTGTAGTCAGAGCCAAGTGCCTTTTGCAACCACTGGTTTGTTTGGGTTTGGTCACTGGAGCTCCTTAGTTTCTGTGCGTGACAAGACACAAAGTGAGAGAAATACCCTTTAATGTTCTCCCCTGGGAAGCAGCACCAGGACTTTCTATTCCTCTGTCTCCTTACCCCCCTACCAAAGAAACAAACCAAGTTTTCATCAGGATGAAAACTGCAAAATCCCTTGCAGGTGCGCAACAGGTCTTAGATGCCTTGTGCAGACCGCAGAGAGGATGCCCCCCCCACCCCCAAAAGGGATGGCAGAGCTCAGCTGTGCCGGGTGGTCACTCAGAGGGTGCAGCTCCTGGTGGGGGGGCTTCTGGGCATCAGGACACACAGCCCAGGGTATCGCAGCCCTGGATGGGCGCAGACTCTGTGGGAGCCCACCAGGAAGCTCCAGCCTGGAGTCATCCCTGTCCCTATATGCTGAGCAATCCAAACTGCACCTCCTGCCCCACAGGACCCACAGCCTCTGAATCGGAGACCTCTGAGGGACCCGTGGCTCCATCCCCCGCTCTGTGCACTGTCTAATTTCATGTGGAATTTTACCTCCTTTCTCGCCTGCCCGCAGCATTATCTGATTGACTGAGGTTATTGTGCAAACCTGTTCCCTTAACAGCTGCAGAGGAAGGCAGAACAAAACGGCGAGGGTTTTGTGCTCCTACCTCCAGCGTGTGGGTGGTCCTGCAGGAGGTCACAGGGGGACTTCAGGGACCCACTGTTCTTTCCATCCACCCCTCTCTGCCCAAGGCAGCTCCAGATGAGTTTTCAATTAGTTCTGACCTTCATTTCTGAGAGAGATTATTGCAAACTGCAGCAAAGACAGCTGAATGTAATAAACATTTGTGCAGATGAATAAAGGCTGGACCGTTCCCTCCATCACACAAACTGCTGTGACCTCCCTCCCTTGTCAAACTTGTCAGCACGTGTCCGGCCATGGGGAAGGAGCCGGTGTTCTCCAAGTCACTCCTTGCCCATTAACTGCCTGGCTGTCACTGTCTCACAGCTTTTGGGACAGCAAACATCCCACAGAAGAACAGAAGGAGATGGCTGGGCTTTGTCCCCTCTAATGCCCAAAGAGTGTATTCCGAGCCACCACCCTCAGATCTAGAAGTTCATTTAAGCTCAGCCCAAAGTCCTCACTTAAGTTCCCATCACGGGTTTGAGGTGCATCTTTTATAGACGGCCCCACTATCCTGCCCTGGCTTCTTTCTGGAGTCAGAGGGGGCTACACGCTGATGCCAAGTGACATCAGCCTGTCACTTTGCTGTGGAAACAGCCCTCTTGTACACTCCTGCATCTGCTGAAACCTGCCAAGACGCGGGCACGGCTTTTGCACTTGTGCCACGTGCCAGGGATCGAGGGCTTGGGATGATCCAAACGCCCATGTGGCTTGTCCTTCCCTGGGAGTAGGAGCTACTCCGGTGTGGCATTCAGTCCCCTCACTCAAGTTCCCTTCCCCCAGCCTGTCTGTCTTTCTGCAAGTCTCTTTGGGGGATAAAGTTTCCTAAAAGGGAGTCATTCCTGCTGAACTCAGAGCTGCAGAATGGTCGGAAGGATGTTATCTGGAGAAAGACCTGCTGGTTTGGTCACCCTGGCTTTAAATGGGGTCACTGTCCCCGGCAAGTCACTGAGCTGTGACTGGAGAAGAAATGTAACCACAGCCCACAGATCAAACGGCTCCATGCAATTAATTTCAATTATATTTCAGGGAAGTGTCAGCCTGCTGGCTAATGTCAGTCTAGAGGCACAAATGACAAATCAGACTAGACTTTCCCCCTCATTAATTTACTTGAGAAACAAGGACGGGAGATGAATGAGTGGAAGATTCCAGGTTTTCCTAGAGGACTTGGTGCCAGACGGAGCCTGCTAGACATGTGAAAGACCCTCAGTCTCCTGGGCCCTGTCCAGAAGCCGCACACACCAGACACGGTGCCAGGCTCGGTGTCTGTGGCTTTGGCCGGGCTTGTGGGCTTCAACCACCACCCAGGGCTCCTTCTCCTCCCAGCGCGGTCCAGGCTGTGGGAACTAACCCAGGACCTGAAACAGGCATCCGCTGGGAATGAGAGCAATCGGGCTGGAGGGACGTGGAATTGGGAGCAGCTCCATTTGCTTAGCGAGAGATGCTGGGACCATTGGGACCTGACAGGGGATGCTGCCTCACGGGAAGCCTGGGACATGGGACACGTGCCATGAAATCTGTTCTGGGAAGGAGAGGCAGGTCCTTGCCAGGCATGAGATGTGCAGGACTGCACCGGACAGGGTGGCCGTGGAAAGGTCCTTGCTTCGGGGATCGCTGGCGCTGGAAGGGTTATACCCGGACCCCCAGCCTGACTGAAGCGGTGTAGGAAGAGGGCGACCACCGTGGTCAGCCAGCTGCGTCTCGCCACAAGGCAGGACAAGGGACGGGATGGTTGTGGCCAAGGCTTCAGCCTAGAGCGGGGGTGGCTGGGGACCCTCAAAATAGCAGGCAGAGACTCGTTTTATCTCAGGGAAATGTTTTTAGTGGCAGAAGTTAGAGGAAAATATATCAGGCTGGGTCCAGGAGCCCAAAAGAGGAGAAGACCCTGCCCTCCACGTGGCCAAGTCCAGGGCCTGTTGTGCTGTTGTACGGGCATGATGGCCAACCCTTGGGCACAGGCGTAACAGAAATAAGCAGGGCAGACACTAACTTCAGAGGAGGAACTTCAAGAATGGACATCTCAGCCCCAGGATGCAGTTTTGTGGAATAATATATTTAGTCCAGAAAAGTTTATCTGTCCCCACTGAGGGGATGGGTCAGGGTGTCCAGTAGTAGAAGTGTCAATGTTTGCGGTGGTCCCCTGCAGACCACCTCCCTGTTCCCTTCCCCTGCTGGTGGGTCCGGGGGGGAGCTTGTCCCCGACATCTCTTGTTTGTGCAGAAGCTGTAGTGAGAGGAGGGAGACACCTGTAAATAATCCCATTTCTGGGAAGGTGAGGAAGCATGGAATGAGGTGGTGGATCTCGTCTGTTTTCTGCTCTGTGGATTCAGCCAGAACCTGCTGGATCAGCTTGTTGCTCCTGCAGGGCAGGGAAGGCAGCTCCCCGTGGTGAATCTGATGGAGAGGGATCGCCCACCTGTTGCCTGTTTCTGGCTCTCGATCAGGCTGCTTCTAATATTTAGGAGCCTAACTGGGAATGTGAGATCTAACACTGGGGAACGAGGCCTGGCCCCACCACCTCAATGTGCTCCAGATGGAGATGCTGGAGAACCTCAAGATCTCGGGGGATGAGGCAGAATGGGGGGTCAGGTTGGGACACTGGATGACCAGAGGAGATGCCATTGGGAGTGGGCACTCAGGACCTGACCACGCGTATGCTGGACATGTTGTGAACGTGTCTCCTTACCTGCTTCCTCCCTGCAGACCAGCGGATCGGGACGTGCTTCTCTGCTCTGATCGGGGGCCGCTGTGCCGGGGACCTTCCTGGCCAGTACACCAAGATGCAGTGCTGCTGTGACTCGGGGCGTTGCTGGGCCATCGGCCAGACTCCAGAGATGTGCCCGGTCCGGGGGTCTGGTAAGTGTGACACAAGGGACCCCCGCCTGCTGCTCGGTCAGCTCACGGCTCTGGTGGCCCTGGTGGTACCCCAGGCTTGGCGTGGAGAATCATCAACGTAACACCCAGGGCAAGGTCGCACGGGGATGCTGGCTCTCCTGCCTGGGTCTCATTTGAAGCTGAGCCAGATGAGCCCAGCCAAGGCAGGAATCCATCCTTTTCCTCCTACCCCTTCAGCTCCCTTTGGCTCCCACCATAATCGAACCTTGGGGCCAAACGAGGGCGAGCGCGGGCAGCAGGAGGCCCTGGGGAGGATACATCCCTCTGCCGCTCCTCTCCCAGCACCAGCTCTGAGCAGGGCAGAGCTCTGCGGTGTTGGGCACCCCCTGCGCCCTGTCCTTTCCTGCTCAAAGGGAGCCCACGCTGCCAGCTGCCCCACGCACCCTGAGAGGCCGTTGCCCAACCCCTGGCAAGTTGGGTCTCATCATCTGCTCCAGGGATAGGTGTCAACCAGATGGGTGTCACCCATCTGCCCTGTTCCCCTCAGCACCCACCCTCTGCGCCCCCGGCCGGCCCGTCTCCATCCCTCTGCTCCCCACACGCTGGCAGAGGCAGGAGGGGGATTCAGGCCCTCTTGGAAAAGCACTAAGGCAGCTGTTTTGTTTCAGATGAGTACCGCAGGCTTTGCATCGAAGGACTCCCAGTCATGCCAGGGTTCCCTGGGAGCTTTCCAGGAATTCCTGGATTCGGGCCAAATGGTGTTGGGCCGGGACTCAACGGGCCCGGAGGCATCGGACCAAATGGGGCAAATGGACAAGGCGGGATCCCAGGTCTGCCTGGAATGGGCCCAGGAAGTTCAAGCATTGGTAATTAACATTATTTTCTTACTGTGCCGACCCAAACTGGCTGCCTGTCTCAGAATACAGGCAGCGTGTCTGCCTGCTCCTCTGAGCCGTGCGGAGCGCCCGCACTCTTAAACAGCGACAGGGTTTATTTTGACACGGGGGGAGTGGTGGGATGTGACACTAATGCTGTGCAGGACGCTGAGCCCAGAAGCAGATCAAACAGCGTCTGCTGGCAGAGCAAGGGAGCTGAGGCAGGCTCCAGTGCAGAATATCTTTCTAATTACCAAACAGAAATGAAACTTTCACATCACCGCCTCATGCTCTGCCTCCCCAAAACAAAACTGGTTTTCCCACCACTTTGGACACCCCTCTCATGTGCATCCCTGTACAGCTACTTGCTCAGGGCTGCAGCGTGTGCAGATGCACAGGATGTCAATAAATATTGATTCCCGTCTGGTTCCGAGAGGCTGTGCCACCTTGTGTGCATCAGTGGGGCAGGTTCCTGGCCCTGGAGAACGTGTGATGGTGGTAGGGCAGAGACATGCCAGGTGCCGCAGTACCCTGCAGAGATTTCTGAGGCAGCTGGGTTTGTGTCCGCAGCCCCACAGTTGTTCAGGGCCCAGGAGCATCACTGATCTGTCACAGTGTCACCCTGCCTCCTGGGGCGATCAGGGGAGCTGTAATCCCCTACCTGATGCTGCCTCTGTGCTTTCCAGGAACCGCCACCTTGAATCAGACCATTGACATCTGCAAGCATTTCACCAACCTCTGCCTGAACGGACGCTGCATTCCCACCCCATCCAGCTACCGCTGCGAGTGCAACATGGGGTACAAGCAGGATGTGCGCGGAGAGTGCATCGGTGAGTAGGCTCAGCTCCATCTGTGCCCCCTGCCTGCTCCTCACAGCACCTCGAGCCACTGCCCCAGCAGCCCCCATCCCGGTCGAGCTCCCCACGAGAGGCTGGAGGTAGAGGGCTCATGTCAGGCAGTGAGGCAGCGTGATGGGAAGGGTACGTCTGCCCTGCAAGGAACACCCAGGGTGACAGCTCTCCTCTGGCAGCCACAACATTGCCATCGGTGTAGCTTGTCCCAGCCCCGGGGCGGTGTGACAGACCCCGTGGGCAGTTCACACCGTGGGAAGCCCCATGTAAGCAGCCCCTGGGGAGCACCAGCGACCAGGGAGCAGCAGGAAGGGCAGCGCACTCTGCCAGTTATCGGGCTGCTGCCTGCTCTGCTCACCCCGCAGGCTTGGGCTGCAGCCCTGGAGGTCACCCCAGCTAGCTGGTGGCTGTGCAAGACTGCTCAGAAGCTTGAGGTCTGCAAGGAACTAGAAGGATGGCATCTTTCAAAAGAATTACCATTTTATCAGTAGGTGGGCTATTTTTTCTGAAAACCGTAAGGAGACTCTGTCCTGCTGAAAGAAAATGGTGTTCACCCACCGCACTTGCAAAGAACAGCCTTCCTGTGCTGATGTCTCCACCCAAGCAGACCTCCCAAGGGCTGAAATAACTGTCCAGACCTTAGGTTGTATGGACATCCAGCACCTGGAAGTCCCCCTAGCACCTGAAGGCGGTGGTGGATGTCCTAGCTGGAAGTGTGCCCAGCTAGAAGAACCCTTCAAACAAGTAGCTGTGTTATAAGAGGAGCTCAACAGGCAGCACACTGGGAATGTGAGTGAGGGATTGATGCCTGGTATCGTGTGCTGTCCCAGGCTGAGTGACAGCCCTGCCTTAAGGCGGTGCGAGGAGGAGGTGAGCCTGAGCTGAACCTTGAGCTGACTGACACAAGTAATTCATTAGATGAAGGAAACTGGGCCCTTGTCTCTGCACCAGGGGAAGGAAGCACCTTCCTCTGAAGTGCCCCTATGTAAGATACACAATGCTCTGCGTTTGGAGAGAGAAGAGCCAGAAAAACCAATCAATAAAACCCAGAAAAAGCCAACCATGCAACCTTGATCCAGTCCCCCATGTGCCTTAGAACCAGTGCCACCAGAAAAGCACGTAAAATATTAGTAATTTGAGATTCTTTATTGAGGGGTACCAAAGCACCCAGTTGCCACCCAGCCAATACCTCTAGAGGAGGCTGCTGCCCACCAGGAGCTCACACCTGCAGCATCCCTGAGAGGCCACCAAGACTGGTGAACCCTCCAGGTCATCATCCACTCCTACTGTTCCATATAGGGTCTAATGACACTGTGACAAGGCAACTTAGAACCACCAGAAGAGACTGTATGTCACTGAGAGCAATGTTAAAAGAGTCTGGAGCACACCTCTGTCCTCCCAGAGGGACTGAACAGGCAAATACCTGCCTGGTGCCATGCTCAAGGTTTTGGCTTCTATGATCGTGGATCTACCTTTGAGAAGCCAGGTCTGTCAGGAGCTGATGGAATTCACCTGAGCGACAGAGAAGAGCCAGGGGCTGCTGATGTGTTAGGAACCAACAGGGGAACACCTGTGAAATGCCTGAAAGGAGTTAGGGCATGTTCCTCTGAAAAGGCGAGAGGGTGGGTAGCCCAGCTGAAGTGCCTCCTGCCAGTGCATGCTGCACGGGTAACAACAGGAGGAGCTGGAAGCTGCTGTGCAGCTAGAAAGCTATGCTGAAATGTGGTGGGACTAATGACCACAGGAGTGTGGCAGCTGATGGCTGTAAACGGTTCAGAGGGGAAGATACACTGGAGCACGTGGAAGATGGAGGAGGTTAGAGGCAGCCAGCGTGCCTTCACCGAGGGTGGATTGTGCCTGACTAATCCAGGGGCCTTTGATGATAGTGACCGCCAAGAGCTATGGGTGTCATCTACGTGGACTTCTGTAAGGCCTTTGAAATGGTTCCCCACAACATTTTTACCTATAAATTGGAGTGACATGGGTTTGGTAGGTGGGCTGTTGGATGGATAAGGTATTGGCTAGAGGACTGTGTCCAGAGAGTTCCAGTCAACGGCTCAGTGTCTGGTAACAAGTGGTGTCCCTCAAGGGTCCATACTGGGACCCGTACCGTTTGATATCGTCACCAATGACATACGTAGCAGTGTTAAGCACACCCTCAGCAAGTCTGTGGGTGACACCATGAAGGGTGCAGTTGATTCACTTGAGGGAGGAGGTGCCACCCAGAGGGACCTTGCTGGCCGTGCTCTCGGGATGCTGACCTCTGCAGCTGAAGGGACAGGCTCAGCAGCTCGCAGGAGGCAGCCTTGGTTGCGTGTCCTGGTAGCTCGCTGTGTATAGTGACAACTCACGGTTTAGGCTTTTCTTCTTGCAGATGTGGACGAGTGCTCCAGCAGCCCCTGCGTGCATGGCGACTGCGTGAACACACCTGGCTCCTACCACTGCAAGTGCCACGAAGGCTTCCAGAGCACCCCCACAAAGCAGGCTTGCATCGGTAAGTGCTTTCTGTCTCTCCTTTTGGGAGGACACAGCCTGCTGCAGGAGTGCCAGCAGGGTTAGCAGGGACCCAGGTACCAATGGTTGTACAGGGGGAACAGTGTGAGGCATCGCCAGGAGCAGCCACCCTCCCAGCCAGCTGCGACAGGACTTCGGAACAGCGTGTCGAGCTGCCGGCAGTGTCCTGAGAACTGTCTAGGAATTCCCTCTACTTCTGTCTACCCTAAAATTGGCTAGTGGCAATCAAGGAAATTACAGAGTCCTTTTCAAGAGCAGAGCTCTATTTAAAGGTGACGAGATTTTGTTCTGACAGAAGACAGGATTTTGCGGGATGTTTGTGCCAGTGTAGTGATTTCTGGCAGAGCTGCTCTGTCCGTGTCCCGCAGCAAGACGGTGCTCTAGGTGAGGGACTGCTAGGAAAGACGGCTGGGAGGGCAATGTCCCTGTGAACAAGACACAAAGAACATTTCTCTGTCAGTGCCTGACCTTTGCTGTTGGGGTTTTTTTATTATTATTATTTTCCTGTCCAGTGGCTTCTGATGAAGGGGTTTCCAAAGGACCCTCCTATTGCCTGACAACGTAAAAGGCTTTCCTAATTTCCAAACTAAATCTTTTAAGCAGAATTCTTCTTGTGGTTCTCTTTCTGGCTGTGAAAACTGGCTCACTGCTGTCTCCAGGGGAGGTTTAGGCTGGATATTAGGAAAAATTTCCTCACCAAAAGGATTGTCAAGCACTGGAACAGGCTGCCCAGGGAGGTGGTTGAGTCACCATCCCTGGAGGCATTTAAAAGATGTGTAGATGTGGTGCTTGGGGACACAGTTTAGTGGTGGCCTTGGCAGCGCTGGGTTCATGGTTGGACTTGATGATCTTAAAGGTCTTTTCTAAACCTAAATGATTCTATGGTTCTATAATTTTTTTACATGTTAGGAAACTGCAACTTGTAACCGCCCTGTCATCTCCCTTCTAGACTAAACAAATGCAAGTCTCTCAGCCTCCTCTCCTTGATAATGACTCAAAGCTTCTCATTGTCCTTGGTTTTATCTCCTCAGCTTCCTCCATTTTGCCTTTATCTTTTTGAATGTGTGGTGCCAAAATCGAGTGTCATTCTTCAGCTGTGACCTCTCTAGCTGCCAGGACAAAAAACTGTCCCATGGGGCTTACACACAACTTTTGTGTTGACATAGCCTCAGGGCAGGTTTCCTTCTGTGGTTCTGACCTTTTTCAGCCAGGCTGCTCTCAAGATAACTTCTCCACGTTAGGAGAAGTCTACAAAGTGTCTGGATTGTCCGTTGCTGCTGGGACCAGGCTATTGGTTTTCTGTAATTTGCCCATAAAAGAGCTCACACTGTCTTCCCCAGCTCTCGACAAAGGGTCAGGAACAGCCCCCTGCATGAGACAGTCTCTTCCTTTCACCTTCACCCAGCAGCATTCAGTTGTCTCCCAGAGCACATGGGCATCGTCTTCTTGATGTGCTGCACAGCACCTCCCCTGCTGCCGTACCTCAGTCACGTCGTACCCCAGCTTCTGCCCTGGAATTCCTTTTGCTGAGGAACGGGGAGCACATCTCTGTGGCAGGCCTGACTCCTTGGCTCTTGGTCCGACGGCTTTTGCTGTCTGCCATGGACTTGAACAGCCTGACGATAATTGCAGTTGCAAAGTGCTCCCTGGGGCAGGAGGTTGACAAAGACAACATGGAGGGTCTGAGATCCCATACCTCGTAAATGTCACGCCTCTTCCAGAAAGCTTTGTCCACATCTTTTCCATCTCCTGTAGTTGGTACAGAGGGGAACAGTGTGATCCTGGAGCAGGGCATGCTCTGAGTGTCTGAGAGCACTGACCTGGTTTTCTCATGCAGCATATTAAGCTGAAACTGCTTAAATTGCTTCCCACTCCACCTGCTGCTACTTTCTTGTGTTTATTTCCCTGCCAGATATTGATGAGTGCATCATGAATGGAGTGATGTGTAGGAACGGCCGCTGTGTCAACACTGATGGCAGCTTCCAGTGTATCTGCAACGCTGGCTTTGAAATCACCCCTGATGGCAAGAACTGTGTTGGTAAGGAATTCCCTGATGTGCCTTGGGGAGGCTGGGGCTGAGCCGGGACAATGTCCTCCCTGGGGATTTGTGGTTGCTTTAATCTGTGCTAGACTCCCTTCATTTCTAGGGCAGAGCGCATCTTAAAATGAGAGGACTGAAATAGGAAGGTGTTTTTATAAGGATGCTAGCGCTCCTGGAGTGCTCCTGTAGGTTTTTGGTCCCGAGCACAAGCAGAGCTGGGTCTGGAAGCAGGGTATTCTCCAGCAGCCAGTGCCTGAGCCCTCCTGCGAGCTGCACCAGCTGATGAGGGTATCAACAGCAGAAGGGATGCTCCAGGACAGCTCTCAAGAGGAGAAGCAGTGGGAACTCTGCTTTGAGGATTAGCACCCCTGCCATATAAGAAGCAATTTGACCATAAGATACGAGACAGAAAGTTTTTGAGCACAGGGGAGTCTTGCTGCAGCCCTCGGGCTCAGCTCCTGTTTTCTGTTTGTCCTCCACAGATCATGATGAATGTGCCACGACCAACATGTGCCTCAACGGGATGTGTATCAATGAGGATGGCAGCTTCAAATGTATCTGCAAGCCTGGTTTTGTGCTGGCTCCCAACGGGCGGTACTGTGTCGGTGCGTGCGTCCCCAGACTTGGTCTCTGCCCTCATCCCAGCCTGCTGTCCATGTTCCTGGGGACTTGTGATGTGTCTGAGGCCAAGGGGAGCTGAGAAAAACCAAGGCTGCTGCCAGGCATCTCCTGCTCTGCCACCAGAAATAACCCCTTCAGCAGAATGGGCACAAGGGAAGATGTTCTTGCACCTCCGCTACTTCAGCACAAATTGGAGCTTAAATGCCCTTTCTGAAGGAGGTTAAGCAGGGCTGTGAAGCTCCGTATGGCCAACGTGAGCTGGCAGCAGTCATCTCCACAGCTTCCCCACCTCTACAGCACATTCCACTATGGCTTGTGTGCCACCTCCCAAAGCCAGGAAGGTTGGGACGTGAAGGCAGAGTGACAGAAGGAGGAGGAGGGGGACATTGCATTTCCATGGTGTGCTGCTGTGACATGGGGTGGGTTCTGTGGGTCACTGCCCCACTAACAGAGCAGAGACCAGACCCTGCTACTCTGAGAAGGGGCTGGATGTCAGGAGACTGAAGAAGCCCAGATCCCTGTTCCTTCTCTTGAACCACCAGGGGCAGCCAGCAGAGCACACAGGGGCTTGTTGCTCTAAACCACATCACTGGCTCTCTCTTAGTCTCCAAGTCCCCCTGCAAGCTAGCCTGAAGCCCCTGCCCGTGTGCCCTTCTGCCTGTGGGTAGGTAACAGCCAGTTTGTGCTTCTTCTTTCAGACATCGACGAGTGCGAGACACCAGGAATCTGTATGAACGGCTGGTGCATTAACACAGAGGGCTCCTTCCGCTGCGAGTGCCTGGGGGGGCTGGCTATCGGGGTGGATGGGCGAGTCTGTGTGGACACCCACATGCGCAGCACCTGTTACGGAGGCATTAAAAAGGGCACGTGTGCTCGTCCCTTTCCTGGAGCAGTCACCAAGTCTGAGTGCTGCTGTGCTAACCCAGACCATGGCTTCGGAGAGCCCTGCCAGCCCTGTCCGGCCAAAAACTCTGGTGAGCTCCTCTTCCATCCGAGTTGGCAAAAAACCTCAGGAAGGTGCTCAGAGACATCCTGGGTCCCTGACAGGTTCCTGAGGGTGGCCTAGGCAGCTTGGTGGTGACATGGGAAAGCCATAAGCAGGGGGAAAGGCATGCCATGCAGTCAGCAAATTTCGGTTGGATCCACAAATCTGATGCTGATCTCATTACAGGGATTCTCACAGTGCTGGACTACTAACTGCGAGTATCAGCTCTAAAATACATGTTGCATAAATATAAACAGACACCGCTTGGAAGCCTGCAGATGGCATTCTAACAGACAGACAATAAATCCAGCATTACCCAGTATTAATGTCACCGTGCGTGAACTGTTTAGAAAAGCTAATGGCTCTGTTGTGCTTTTTACACAGCTGAATTCCAGGCACTCTGCAGCAGCGGCATCGGAATAACAGCTGATGGCAGAGGTACGTGCATCCCGTGGACCAGATTCCAGACAGGCACATCTAATGTCACTCTCAGCTCTTTCAGCTGCTTTTGCTGGAGCGTGCGTGCATCCGTGTGACTGTAGGAGCGTGTGCCGTGAGAGACTTGGCGCTGCGGAGGGTGTGCTGGAGCGCCAGCACATCACGCCCGTGGATGTGAGAGCTGTTTGTGAGCAAGCAGAGGGCAGCTCGGGTGGGTGGAAGTGCACGCAGGAGCCTGTCTCTGTGCTAGTGAGTGTCTGTGGGTGGGATGGGAGCTTGGGCGCAGGGGGAGAGGGGCGCTGCGTGTCTCTTCTCCTCCCTAAAGCCCCACATTGAGCAAGCATCCCTGAGGGCTGTGTGTTGAATCTAGTGGTTGATTCCTGGCACCCTGTGGGAGCTGCATTTCTGGGGATGCACACCCAGGGTTTGGCTTTACTCCCTGCTTTGATGGGAATGAAGAGCGTGACCAGTTGCGTCCTCTCGCTTGTTTCCTCCTCTGCCCTCCAGCTCCTCGGCTGCCGGAGAAGAGACTTCGGGGTCTCCCAGGGGAGGGAGGTGATGAGCGTGTGCTGGGGTGTGTTCCCAGGGGGCTGTGCTGAGGGAGGCAGCTGTGCCGGAGGTCAGGCAGGCGGCTGCGCTGCCAGCCCTGGGCAGTGCTCGGATCAGCAGGAAGAGCACAGAGCAGCCAGATAGCTCCGGCCTTTCAAAACTTTCCAAATGGGAACGAGCCAGAGGCAAAACCCTGGTGGCTTCTTGGGCTTCCTTCCAGGGCATGGTGTCTTGGCCGAAGGCAGTCTCAGGCTAATGATAAGATGCTTTCTAGCAAGAAGCTGAAGTTAGACATGCTCTGGTCAGCCCATTGCTGCCCGCAGCCAGGACTCTATGCACTCGGTGCTCTCCAGGTTTGCATTTCCCTGGGGATGTAACAGCTCCAACTGCACAGAGACAAAGGCCAGCAGTGTCTGGGAAGCCCTGGGCTGGGCTGCTTGCCACCTGGCACTATGGCACCGGGAGCACACTGCTGTGCAAACACAAACCTGCCCTGTTGTGGGGGGAAGCTGGTTCTTGCCAGGGTAAAACCTCTTTGCCTGGGCACTTTACTCCAAAAAGGCAGTGAGATGATGCTGATGCAGAGGAAGAGGTGCTGCCCACCCAGCTGCTGCCCTTCTGGGTTACTCTCTGCATGCACAGCGTGCTTGGTGTTGTTGGCAGGGGCTGGCTCTCCCTGCCAGATGCCCTGCAGACCTGAGCCCAACTACCACGCGCTTGAGCAGCAGAGGCTGTGGTACCCACAGAACTGTCCACAAATCTCTGAGCTTGGGGCAGATTTGTCCAAGGCACTCTGCAAGTCTTTGAAGCTGAGGTTTTGACACCCTGCAGGACTTGGCCCCTGTCCCTCACCCAAACATAACACTCCTCTCTGTCCCTGCCCTACCACCACCATACATTCTCCAGGGCCAGGAACCAGGCAGAGGCTACGGGTCCTCACTTCCCTCTTTCCAAGCTGCTTTCAGATGGTTCTTTGTCAGCAATAGGGAAAGGAAATTTACTTTGGCCCCATCCAGCCTGGCAGTTGTGTGGCCAAGGAGTCTGTGCAAGCTCTCAGCCTGGGGGCTGTGGATGGGCTAGGAGATACAGGGATTTTGCCATGGGAAGAGCTTTGCTGTGACCATCTAGCCATGGCCGTGACCCTCTGCCAGCCCAGCTGCTTCTGCAGAGGGTACCCCAGCTGGCTGTGGACACCAAGGAGCAATGAAGAATCAGGGAGTGGAAGTTTTCTGTATTTGTGTTTACTGTGGTCCATCTGATTTTAATTTCTCTATGCAGACATCAATGAATGTGCCCTCAACCCAGACATCTGCCCCAACGGCATGTGCGAGAACCTGCGTGGGAGCTACCGCTGTATCTGCAACCTGGGCTACGAGTCAGATCCCACGGGCAAGAACTGCGTGGGTGAGTCCAGGGCAGCTCAGGCTCCGTGGGGGGCACGGGGAGCTCAGTGCTGGTGGGAAGGGGGTGGCATGTATGCACCCTGTGAGGCTGGGAGCCAGATGCAGACCTCCAGCTGCAGAGGAGCCTGAGGTGGTACAGCAGCTGATGCCCTCAAGCGCTGTCCTCATTGAGAGCTGCCTGGTCCATGTGGAAGAGCATGAGATGCTGTGTGAGAAACCACGCGTACGTGATTGAGCATATTCTCCATGTTGTATCACTTTGAGGATGGTGCTGTGTTTCTGTGCCTCTTGGGCTGCCAGAGCTCTGTAGGGCAGAGCAGGAGGGTGGATGCTGGTGCTGGAGCTCAGCACCCCCGTCTCTCTGCCCACAGACGTCGATGAATGCACTGTCAATCGTTTGCTGTGTGACAACGGACTGTGCCGCAACACACCGGGCAGCTACACCTGCACCTGCCCCAAGGGCTTTGTCTTCAGGACGGAGACGGACACCTGTGAAGGTAACGTGAACATGAAGGCAACAGAGAGCATCTTCACAAGCTGTGAAGAACTACGGCCTGAGGTCCTGCCTGAGAGGGAGCTCAAGGTCTAGCGTGTCCTTGGTTCCCTTTAGACTGCAGTGGTTGAACTGGAGCAGGTCCAGGCTTTGGGTTTGTGGGTTGTTTTTTTTTCCTAGGGGGAAATTTCACACTTCATTCAAAGTAGTGGACATCCAAACCCAGAACATCTGGGCTTTTCAGTGACTAAAAACCAAAACAATTTCCTCTAGGCCCCCAAAATTTTAGCTAAAAGCTAACCAAAATTGCAAGTTTTGGGCATTTGATTGAAAGCTTAGTTTGGACTGAGGGAAATTGTTTCCTGACCACAAATTCCTCAAACATTTGAGAACTAGCACTTTGCACGTGAATGTTTAGAGAAAAAAAATCTGATTTTCTATAAAGAAGGTGGAAAATGGCAAATGCTACATAGCCTCACACCTGGTTCAGATGGGTACACCAAGGCCATATTCAGCACTGTGGCTGCTCCCATCCTAGCCAGGAGCAGCCCTGAGCAAGTGAGTCCATCGTTCCCCAGGAGCTGCAGCAACCACCCTCTGTCCATCCAGTCCCTCGATCCTGGAGAAGCTCACTAATTTCATGGTGTCTGCCGTCAGTGCCCACCCCCTTGATGAAAAACATTTTTCTTCGTGTTCTTTTCTCTTCATCTCCAGTCTGCGGCCCAGAGAACTGGGTCCATGGCAGCACTCACCGCACTGACAGTCCCTTTCTTCCCACAGATATCAATGAGTGCACCTCTAACCCTTGTGTGAACGGCGTCTGCAGGAACAATGCTGGCTCCTTTGCTTGCGAGTGCTCCCCAGGCAGCAAGCTGGACCCCAGTGGTACCATCTGTGTGGGTAAGGATGCGACCTTCTACAGTCAGCTCTGGGACAGCATCTAACATAAGCAGTGCCCACCATCACCCCTTTGCTGTTCATCTGAAGCAAGTCCCGTATTTCTGGCTGAGGGATGGGTATCCTTTGACACACCTCTTTCCCACCTAGCGTTTCCTTGGTTGTTGGTAACGATTAACATCTCTCGTGCATCCAGGGAACCTGAAAAGCTGCAGTCTCGGGTTCAGTGCTCTGAGCGGTGTCTGGCAGACATGGAAATCCCCAGCTGCGCTGCAGCAAGGCAAAGCACAGAGATGGGGTCCCAGGGGATCCTGCAGGGCATCGGGATGGTGGGTTCTCACTCACCAGATGCGTTTGTAGTGTGCTGACATTAAGGCACATCAAGATGAGGTAGATCCTTATCAGGGTGATGAGAAGGTACCCGCTTCCTGCTCCTAGATGGTCAGGCCTTGTAAAAGCATCACAGGGGCAGCTGGGGAGAAAGGACTATTTTTGCTCAGAAGAGGAGCAAGCTGGGACTAGGAAAGGGGCAGGACACAGAACTGATGCAGTAACAATTGAATCAGAGAGGCTAGAAATGCGGCTGCGCAGCAGTGGGACAGGGCTCTGGGGCCCCACACGGCTGGTGTCTGTGTTGCAAACTGCTTCCACAACCTAAAAGATGCCAGAGAGCAACAGTCACGCTGCTGCTCGGGGACAGTTTCTCCTAGCTGCTTCTTGTGGCAGCCTGGTGTCCCCAAGGCTGGGAACCTCTGTCGAGGAGCAGCTCTTCGCTCACGCCTCGCCTTTGCTCCTACAGACAGCATGAAAGGGACGTGCTGGCTGAACATCCAGGATGGGCGGTGCGAGGTGAACATCAACGGGGCCACGCTGAAGTCGGAGTGCTGTGCCACACTGGGGGCAGCGTGGGGCAGCCCCTGTGAGCGCTGCGAGATCGGTGAGGCTCTGCGTGGCACTGGGGTGGGGAGGGCAGGAGGCAGCCCCTTGCCTTGCTGACGTTCCTCTGTTTTCTCGCAGATACTGCCTGTCCCCGGGGATACGCTAGGATGAAGGGGGTCACGTGTGAAGGTAAAGTGCTGCAGGAAGCAGAAGGCTTTCTTTATTGGGAACATGGTCATTGTTTATTTGTTGCTATCCTGCATCTTTGAGTCTGATGGGGGCTCTGTGCTTTCTGGCCCTTAGCTGGGCTCTCTCCAGTACATCCATCTCTCTGTTGCACCAGGCACAGTCTACTCCAGCTATGGCCTCACCGGTGCTGAGCAGAGGGGATCATCTCCCTCGACCTGCTGGCAGCACTCCTAACGCAGCCCAGGATCCCATTAGCTTTCTTTGCAGCAAGAGCACATTGCTGTTCAACATCATGTTCAACTTGGTGTCTGCCTGGACCCCCAGGTCCTTTCCTGCCAGGCTGCTTTCCAGCTGGGTGACCCCCAGCACGTATTGGTGCATGGGGTTGGTCCTCCCCAGGTGCAGGACTTGGCAGTTCTCCTTGTTGAACTGAGGAAGTTCCTGGCAGCCCACTTCTCCAGCCTGCCAAGGTCCCACTGGATGGCAGCATGACCTTCTGGTGTATCAGCCACTCCTCCCTGTCTTGTATCCTCAGCAAACTCGCTGACGATACAATTTACCCCCTCATCCAGATAATTAATGAAGATGTTAAACAGAATCAGACCCACTATTGACCCCTGGGGTACACTGCTAGCTGCTGGCCTCCAGCTAGACTTTGTGGCACTGAGCACCACTCTCCGGGCCCAGCCATTCAGCCAATTTTCAGCCTACCTCACTGTCTGCTGCACCAGTGCACACACCAGCAGCTTGTCTACGAGAATCTTATGAGAGATGGTGCCAGACACCCCACTGAGGGCTAGGCAGACACTCTCTGCCGCTCTCCCCTCTCCTACCAGGCCAGTCATTTCATCACAGGATTTTATCAAGCCTATCAGTGATGACTTCCCGGTGGCCAACCCACGATGGCTGCTGCTGGTGGTTTTCTTGTCATTCACGTGCATGGAAATGGGTTTCCAGGTTTAGCTGTTCCATCCCAGGACCCGTGTTTGAGAGCCCTGGTGCCTCCCCGTCAGTGCTGTGCCAGCTAAGGTTGCGTGCGACAGGATCCCGCTGCCTGCCTGGCTCTGACCAGGCTTTGTGATCACCCCTCTTGCAAAAGGGGGGGGGTAGTTTGGTGGGCAGCACTGGGCTCCATCTGCCTCTTCCAGGAGCCCCCCAGGGCCGTGCTGGGCTTGTCTGTGTGCCGCTCTCATGCTGCTTTCTTGCTTTTGTGCCAACAGATGTGAATGAGTGTGAGGTCTTCCCTGGCGTTTGCCCGAATGGACGCTGTGTGAACACGGCTGGCTCCTTTCGGTGCGAGTGTCCGGAAGGGCTGACCCTTGATGGCACTGCTAGGACATGTGTGGGTAAGGACACCTCATCTCACCCCCATCTCAGCCCCTGCTCAGCCCTTTCTGCAGAGGTCCAACACCCCCTACCCATCACGTGCAGCAGTCTTGGGAGCTGAGTGATGGGATGTCATACGTGGTCAGGGCTGCCAGACCTAGCAGCCGAGCCAAGGCAAGGCCACCACTTAATAAAAACATACCCTAATCCCTGGGGCCAGCCAGCAATGCAATTGTTCTCCTTGGGGAGATGTCAAGGGTAGCCCGGTAGATAACCAAGGTGGTTAGTGCCACGGGCCAGCAGCCCTCAAACAACTCCTGACTGCTTTCTGGGCACACAGTGACAAACCTCTGCCCTTCATAGGGGCATCTGCACTACTAACCATGCTGTGGAGGGTGCATTCTCCGGCCTTTTGCCAGCAGTCACAGGCTGGCCATGTCCCATGCTATTAAATCTTTCCTAGCGTCCCAAAAAATTTGGCCCTATCCAAATGGGCCATGCCTGGGCATTTTTGGAGGATACCCTCAGCCAAAGCCTTGCCAACTCTGTCACAGAAAATGATCTCTCTGGTTTTACTGGAGGTTAGGTGCTGCAAGCAAGGGCTCAGCTCTGCTCTCTCACCAGATGTGCGTGTGGAACAGTGCTACATGAAGTGGGATGAGGATGAGTGTACGGAGCCTTTGCCAGGCAAATACCGGATCGACATGTGCTGCTGCTCTGTGGGCTCAGCCTGGGGCATCGACTGTGAAGAATGTCCCAAGGTCGGCTCCAGCGAGTACAAGGCCATCTGCCCGAGGGGACCCGGCTTTGCCAACCGAGGAGATGTGCTTTCAGGAAGGCCCTTCTACAAAGGTGAGAAGAAAGAGGGGAGCTGCTGGTCATGGGCTGTGCTCAGCCTGTCTCTGCTACAGCCCCAGGAACCTGCCCTGGGACTCTAGGTTCACCACAGACATCCCCTCCCTGAAACACTGCTGTTCTGCCTTCACCCACAGATGTGAATGAATGTAAGGTCTTCTCTGGTCTGTGCACTCACGGGACCTGTCGAAACACCATTGGCAGCTTCAGGTGTATCTGTGGCAACGGCTTTGCTTTGGATGCTGAGGAAAGGAACTGCACAGGTAAGGGAAGAGTAGCCCCACCCCAGACCACTTTTGCCCATCTTGCTGCCTTGCCTGCCTTGTGGGATGCTCAGCATGATGGTGGTACCCAGAAGAGTCATGGCAGTTATCTTAGGGACATGGTGAGAAGCCAAGGGCAGGACCATGAGCTCCTCCTGCTCATGGGATGAAGGATCAATCCTGTACTGGAGAGAAAGCTTAACTGCTGCCTCTCCCTTCAGGAAGAGGAGTTCCTTGGTCTGCTGGGTCAGACTTGCCGGTCCTTGTTCACTGAACGTGGTGTGCAGTGCAGGCAGCCCAGTGCTGGCTGTAGTGGTGCCTGTAGCCTGTTCTGCCTCCACTAGCTGGTCTTCATCCCCACAGACATCGACGAGTGCCGCATCTCACCAGACCTGTGTGGCCACGGCACCTGTGTCAACACGCCAGGCAGCTTCGAGTGTGAGTGCTTCGAAGGCTATGAGAGTGGCTTCATGATGATGAAGAACTGCATGGGTAAGGGCTCGTCACCGGCACAGGGCAGTGCCCTGACTCTTTTGCAACAGGGAAGAAAGTAGTTGATGCCAGATCTGACAAAGGGTTTCGTGCCATGCTGCTCTCTGGGCGTCTGGCCGTCCAGCTACCTGTCTGTCTGTCTCTCTGTCTCCTGGTATCAAGCCAAATCTCTTCTTTGCCCTCTGGGGGAGCTGGGGGAGTTCCTGGGCTGCAGAGAGCCCTGGCAGCCTCCACTCTCCACAGCATAGTGAGTGTTCTACCTTGCTTTGCTTGCAAAGGCAGAGCTGGGCTAAGGGCAGCACGCGCAGGGAGAAGGATGCTGTCAGTGTAGCTGAGTGCACCATTGATGTAACCCTGGGAGGAGAGCAAAGCACAGGCAAAGGGACGTCAAGGGTTTGTGGGACACAGCACAGGCTGTCCAAGCTGGAGGATATAAAGGGAGAGGCTACGTCCCCAGCAAGGCTCAGCTTGAGCCCCAGACCCCTGCAGAGATGGAGGGCAAAGAGGCAGAGCTGTAGGCTCTGCCCTGCTGTGTGGATGCTCTCCCTTACATGGGCCAACAGCCCATCAGTGAGGGGCCCCATTCTGTCTCTGCTGGCAGTGCCCAGGGCTCTGTGCCGTGCAGAGCGAGGGCAGACCATGTAAAGGTTGCCAGGCTTGGGGCCAAAACAGGAGCCTTCCCTCAGGAGGGCTGATGGGCTCGTAGACTGGTGGTGCTCCAAGAGCTCATGGCGCGGGGGGGGGGGCTGGCAGCCCGGGGGTGAGTGCCAGGCCCTGGGAGCATCCTGGGTCTTCCTGCCATGGCACTCATGAGACATGGCTGGTCCTGCCCTGCCACCTCCTGGCCACCTCAGCTGTGGAGCCCACAGGGGAGCTGACGGGGGGTGGGGGGAGCCCATAGGGCCACCAAACAGCTTTTCTCAAGTTCTTTCCCATCCCTTTCCTGCCTGCTGCATCCAAAGGACATTTCCCTGCAACCTCACTGCAATGTTGCCTTCCCTTTTTTTTTTTTTTAAAAAAAAAAAAGGCTAAGCCCTTGTATTTCCTTTTTCATCTTGTACAACATTCATTCTTCCTTTTATACTCTCCCTTCCCTTGGACCTTCCCTTGCACCAAACCCTGGCCACTAACCTCTCCTCTTGTTTCAGCCACCAGGAGCTGGAGCTTGAGCCTGGCATTGCCACTGAGCTGGGACAGGATCCATGCCTGGTATTTTCATTCCTGCTACACAGGGAGACGGCAACCTTTACCCTGGGGGTTGGCTAGTACACGGTGGAGCTCTGCCAGGCCGGCAGCTTGAACTCAATGGCTGTGAGCTCCAGTTCTCATACACACTTGGCTGTGTCTTTTGTGTGACGTCTCATCTCCTTCTCAGCCTTGTGTTACCCATCTATTATTTATTCTGCCACTGGTTATTTACATATCCACAGTCTAAACGCACACCCATCTCCAGACATTATTAATATCGCATGTTCAACCTTTATATTAAACCATCTATTTTCAAACACCATTGCAGAATGTTTCTCAGCTTGTAGATCTTTTTGTCTGGTGCCCTATCCATCCCACCACAGTTATCTTCCTAAATTTGTTCATCTCCCTGCCCTAAATGATGTATCACATCCCACATCAGTCATTTTAACCCAGTTATGTGTATCTTGGTCCCTTTTCTAGGTAATAGATGTTCCTTGCAAGTAGCTGTCTGTTATATCATCATTAGATCGCTGCTGAGATTAGTAGACCTATTATTTCCACTCCTATATTAGGAGACGTATTAAGCTTTTATAGCACTGCTTGGCCTCCTGCTGTCATTGCACAGCCTACAGCCATGTGCCATTAAATCAAATGCAGGAGAACATGCAGATACACCTTGCTCAGCAAGAGGTTCGTCATTTGACAGCTTGTGTCTCTTCTAGCTCTGAACTTGCTGATTCATCCAACTGTTCTTGGGCTGCTTTCCCCTGAATCTTTTCTAAAATGACTCTCAACCTGGGCTCACTTACGTGTGGTATCTAATCAGCTGTTGCTGTTTCTGCCCCATCCCTTTGGACCTGCACAGTTCCATACCTGCTCCCACCGTTGATCAGGCTCCTGTCAAGTTCCTCAAACATTTGCACGGATCAAGTCCTTCATGCAAAGTTCTGATAGACCATCTCTGCATTCTTCTACCCCACTCTGTGTCCAGTTATAAGGGCTCCTTTTCACCTGCCCATTTAATCATCCTTTATCCTCAGATAATTCTTTACAGCTACTCCCATCTGGCCAGTGCTTGTTTTTATTCTGTCAGATTCTCAGCTGTTTTCAATTTAATAATTCTTGTTTGTAGCTTAAAAAAATCCCATCAATGACCTCAGTACCTCAGTTCGTCTCCAGCAAGTCAGCCAGACTCTTGCTGTCCTCTAATTCCTGGCATACCATGTTCCTCTTCTCGTCTGTCTAGCCAGACTAACTTGTCTGACTGACCTGGTCTTAATATTCTGCTCTTTCTGCTTTGGCTTGGGCTTTCAAACCACTTCAATCTGTGGCATGATTCAACACCAATTATTTATTATTCATATTTTATTCTCTGCATTCTTTAAAATATATCACTGCCCTGCCACTGGCATGGTTTTCTGTCTTTTCCATACAATTTGTAGCATGGGTTGCTGCAGATCACAGTCGTCATCTTCCTCCTCCTCCTCTGTTTCTGAGATACTGATGGCCTGCTAACTTCTTTCTGGGATGAGATTTCTGATATCTTTATACAAGGATGCTGTGTTTCATTGTTCTTTTTTTGTGAATGGTTTTATTTAACATTTAATAAATTCTTGCTATGACCTGTACGATTCCATCTGATCCTGTAGGTGACCAGGGACTGGGTCATTTCACCCCAAAGGATGCTGTGGCACTATGGCCTTTCCCATGCTCAAGGATTAACTTCTTCCTGCCTGTGTTTGGCAAAAGAACGTGGCTCCAGCCTCGTGAGGCAGGAATTCTTGCCAGCCCCTGGCAGCAGAGAACATCAGCACTGAACCCGTGTCCTGCAGTGCACTAGGAACAGTCTCCCACCGCGGAGAACCGGAGGATGGGTGCTGGGGGCTGGGGGCTGTTTGATAGGTGCTGTCACCCCATTGCCAGGTGCATTCCAGTCCACTTTAGCTGTAGATCTGCTGAAAATCCCAGCAGAGTGTTCTCTGCAAGAGAGGTGAAAGATTCCATTCTTAACTGGAAGGCTGGAATCAGAAAAATAGACATATGAGGAGCAAATGGGCTCTTTAACAATACCCGACATCACTGCCGTTGTCTGCTGTCACCAAGGGGTTCTTGGGGGCTTTTTTTTTAGCGCTCTCGGTTCATTTGTGTTACACCCAATGGCTTTGCATTCAGAACGCACGTTTCTCAAAGGACAGATGAATCCTCTGAGCAGGTCCAGGGAGTCTTCCCTGTTCTTGCTCTCCCACTGTCAGCACAAGACATCTTGAGTCAGTCCAAGGGGCGTGCAAGAACGTAAAATCTCTGGAATCTATTCTGGGACCCAAATAGAGAACCTCAGACTCCTGTTTTGAAAGTTAGAGGATCAGATTCATCCAGTGCCTGCCCTTCCAAAAAGCACGTGAAACACCACAAGTATCACAAGGACTGTTACCCGTAGAGTATCACAGTAGATCATAAAGAGCTTTCTCCAGGGACTACAGGTAATGAATGGATAACAAGGCCTCCCAATTTTGATACTTGTGGTGCTTCATCTCCTCCTTCTGTTGGTTTTTGTTTCCAGCTATCACCAGTGCACCATTCTCGTAATTTCCCTTGTGTAGGTTTTTTATTCTGGCATTTATAAACCCTTCTATCCTTTTTTTCTCCTTCTTCTTCTTTTTCCTTCCTTCTTTTTTAATGCCAGCAGCCTGGTTTCATCTTTGGCTGGATCACATTTCTCTCACAGCAGTTTATTCTATTTCAGGAATTTCTCCAGTTCCTAGTAAATTCAATCCCTTTGTCCATATGTGAGTTTTTCAAAAATGTACAGACTATTTCCTAGCCCTGTGTATAATACTGGAACTCCTCCGAAGGCTCTTACCAAGCAAGCATATTTGTTAGTCTTCTATGAAAGAAGCTACACGTTTTCTGAGGAATCTCCCTCTGCTGATGGGAGTTGTGAAAATGTGCTAAGACGGGTGGGATGTAAGCAAAGAACTATTCTTCTTCTAGTCCTTGCTGGCTGATCTGCACACAGCTAGTAACTTCTTTCCTCCTGATACTACACCTGACGTTCTGCTGAGGTCGAGGCAAGAGCTGTGATTTCCCAAAATGCGTACTTTAACCAGGACTCACCCAAGCCCTGGGTTTGCTGCCCAGTTAATTTTGTGGTGTCCCTCTGTTTTGAGACGTCTTGCTGGTGATGGGACTGTGGTGCATGGCACCAGCACCATCCCATTATCTGGAAATCCCAGCTGAAGGGGACAATTTCATGTCATTCTCTGCAGATATCAATGAGTGTGAGCGGGACCCGCTGCTGTGCCGAGGTGGGATCTGCATGAACACAGATGGCAGCTTTGAATGCATCTGTCCCCCTGGACACGAGCTGACTTCTGAAGGGAACACTTGCATAGGTGAGATGGTGGAAGCTATGTTATCACCAGAGCCTCTTCAAGGGTAACGATACCTTGGCAGGGTGGATGTGGCTTTGAGCAACCCGGTCTAGTGGAAGGTGTTTATGGCAGGGGGTTGGAACTAGATGGTCTTTAAGTTCCCTTCCAACCCAAACCATTCTGTGATTCTATAATTCTATGATACGATACAGGTAGACTTGGATGTCATGCTGGGAACACGAATCTCTTCTTCCAGTCCCAGATGTGGATAGAACACATTCATCCAGCAGGGACTGAGGTTGCTACCAGGGTTTCATTGCAGTTATGATGTTTGTTGTTCTACCTGCTGTCACTGAGGGCTGACAGTGGGGCAATGACAAATTCAGTGTGGAGGCAGCTGTTGGGGGGGGGGGTTACCCAGGGACAGGTACCAAATGATGCTCAACGTGGTGTCAGCACGGCTGCCTGCTCAGACTGCTCTTCCCACTGCAGATATCAACGAATGTTCCCTTAGTGACAACCTGTGTCGCAACGGGCGATGCGTCAATGTCATCGGCACCTACCAGTGCGCATGCGATTCAGGCTTCCAGGCCACACTGGACAGGCAGGGCTGTGTCGGTGAGTGCTCCCCTGTGCCAGGATCCCAGTGTGCATCCAGGACCCTCCTGGCCTCGTATCTCTTATAGTGCTCAGTGGGGCGTCTGGGAGGCAAGGGGGGAACCTGCTGGTGGAGCTGGCACCACTGGTAAGGGGCTGTCGCCAGCTGTGAAACTCCTGTGAGCTGCAAGTGGTTGGCAAAGGCAAGAGGTGCTTTCTTCTGGCTGGGGGAGCTTTTTGTTTCCTCTTCAGCACCTCTCCCACCACTGGCACTGTGTCTGAGCAGCTCTGCTGCAAGGCATGTGTCCCAGCCCACCACCCAAGCAGCATGACCTCCCCCTTCTCCCCCAGACATCGACGAGTGCACCATAACCAATGGCGGCTGTGACACACACTGCTCCAACTCAGAGGGCAGCTACGAATGCAGCTGCAGCGAAGGCTACGCGTTGATGCCGGACAAGAGATCATGTGCAGGTGAGTGGTCAGCTTGGCTCTCGTAGGAGCTGCCCCAGGGACCTCTGCATCCATTGCCAGACAGCCATAGCGTTGGCTTCAGGGTGAGGGGGGCTGGTTTTTAAGTCACTTCCAGAGAGGTGATTTACCTGGACAGATGTTTTGGTTTTGCACTGCAGTGTCCAGCCACTCATTACAGGCTCCAGAGTCCTGTAACTATGAGACCTGGTGCAGAGCCCTTCCTGGGACTCCCCCCTGCTCCCACAATACCCTTCCCTTGGCTCTAATGTCTTTACTTTGGCAATGGTCTCCTCTCTCTAGATATCGATGAATGTGAGGATAATCCAGATATCTGCGACGGCGGGCAGTGCACTAACATCCCTGGGGAGTACCGCTGCCTCTGCTTTGATGGCTTCATGGCATCCCTGGACATGAAGACCTGTATTGGTGAGGACCAGGCTGTGCCCTGGGCACACCGCAAGGCTGCTGTGGGACCGAGGAAGGGGTACAGAGTGTTGCCCCAGGGTCACGTCAAGGTTCTTGTGGTGTTCCAAACAAATCCTTTTTCTCCTGCAGATGTGAATGAATGCGATCTCAACCCTAACATCTGCCTGCATGGCGAGTGTGAAAACACGAAAGGCTCCTTCATCTGTCACTGCCAGCTGGGCTACTTTGTCAAGAAGGGAACCACAGGCTGCACAGGTGGGAGCTCGCTAGACCTGGAACTAGGGGTGCTGGTGGGAGCCCTCCCAAACACCTCCTGCAGCTGCGCTGGGGGGAGCACCACCCCTGTACTGGGGGTGCTGCAGGCACCTCGGGATGTGGCTGTGTGCTGGGAGCCCTCCTGGGCGGGCAGAGGTCTCCAGGCTGCAGGCAGGAACAGACACTTTCCTAGTTTATGGGCAAGCCAGGGGCCAGCCCTTCCTTTGGTCTCTGTCTGCCCGGGGTGAGCACAGATCAGCTCGCGGGTACAGCTCCAGGCAACCTGTTCCCCAAAGCACCTTGTTCCATCCCCTGGGGCTCAGACTCCAAGGAGCCATTGGTGCCCAGACCCCTTGGCAAGATTGTACCTGGTACCCCCTCCTCTCCTGGGGGAGCTGTGTCAGCCTTGCTGTCCTTCCTTCCTGCAGACATCGATGAATGTGAGATCGGGGCTCACAACTGCGACATGCACGCCTCCTGCATCAACGTGCCCGGCAGCTTCAAGTGCAAGTGTCGCACGGGCTGGCTTGGCGATGGGCTGAAGTGCAACGGTGAGCTGGCATCCCAGGAGAGGGTGGTTGTGTGTCGGTGGGCACCTGTGAAGGCTGGGCTGAGCTGACACCCTCACTTCGAATGCTCCTGAGCCCCAGGAGCCCTGCGTGAGATTTATGGGATCTTGGAGAGAGGGGTGGGGGTGGGGGTGTTGCGCTGTCAGGCGTTACAGCCATGTCTGTGGAGCCGTGAACATGGGGGCGAGGGCACAAGTTTGGGATGTGGAGGGAGTGGGCGTGGGATTGAGATGAGTGTGCACAAATGTCGTGGTCAGACTGGCAACGTGGCGGCATGGTGGCATGTTGGGACGCGGTGTGGTGTGAACGCAGGGCTACAGGGTGTGGGAGGGGGTAGGGGGGGTGCAGGCTGTGTATATGAGTGCAGGGATGTAGCGGCACGTGTGTGGTGTGCATGGAGGAACGTAAGGGTGTGTGGATGGGTACGTGTGTCTGAACTGGGAGGTACTGGGAATGCGGGTATGTGTGTGAGAGCGTCTCGCGGCCGTGTTTTCTGTGTCAGCACTGCCAAGGAAGTGCTCATGGCCATAGAGGCTCACAGAGATGCGTCAGAGCCTCATCAGCACTCCAAGTGCCTGGAGGCCATTTGCTTGCCCCCTGGGCCCTACACTAGCCACCCAGGCTTAGAGCAAAGGCCAGAGGCAAAACACTGACGGGTGCCCTCCCTGCCCAGATCTGGATGAGTGTGCAACTGAAGAGCACAAGTGCAACCTGAACGCCAACTGTGTCAACACACCAGGCTCCTACCGCTGTGCCTGCCGAGAAGGCTTCAACGGGGATGGCTTCTCCTGCTCAGGTGAGGCCCGTAGGCTCAGTTGGCAGCAGGAACGTGGCTCAGGCATCCTGCTGGGACATGGAGTCACCCCCTCTTGGCCACCAGCCTGGCTCAGCACCTGGCTGCCTGTGTCTGGGGTTCCCCAGACCAGATGCCCCCCAAAAGCCACTGCAGCCTGCCCTCACCGCAGCCTGCTCAGATACCTTCAGAGAGACCTGGCAGCTGCTCAGCAGGTCTTTGGGGAGGATCAAGGCCACGAGAAGTGTTGCAGCCCCCTCCTCCCAGCAGAGGGGTGGGAACAAGCTTGAGGGAATTTTCTGGGCAAGCTGAGGGGAGCTCCCATCTTCGGGTGGACACCACGTCAGTCTCGTGCTTGACCCTCTCTAGATGTGGACGAGTGTGCGGACAATGTGAACCTGTGTGAGAATGGACAGTGTCTCAATGCACCTGGGGGTTACCGCTGCGAGTGCGAGATGGGTTTCAATCCTACAGAGGACAGCAAAGCCTGCCAGGGTAAGTGCCCAGAGTTTTGACAGCTGCTTTAAGAGATCCAGTGGCCACCTCCTTTCTGGCCTTGGCCTCTGCACTGCACTGTCACCACCTGATCCGTTACTAGGTAAGACCCACCTGAGCAAGACCCACCATCACCTGGTGGTGCAAGGCTCCCAAGGTGCCAGCTCTTCTGCTTGCCAGAGTTGGTCCCCAGCCTGCAGAGACTGGGCTAAGCCAAGGATCCGTGCAAGACATGGACAATCAGCAAAACAGGGGTGAGGGGAGGGGGCATACACACAGCATGCCCGGTCCTGCTCACCCAGGAGATGACATCCCATGGCACTAGAACCATCCTGAGATGGGTTGCCCACAGCTGGGCTGCGGCTCTGCTTTGAGACGGGAGCAGGAGAGGCTTGTCCTGGTCCTCATTCTGCCAGATCCTGAGTACCCAGCTCTCCCTGTTTTGCAGACATTGATGAATGCACCTTCCAGAATATCTGTGTCTTTGGGACGTGCCAGAACCTGCCGGGGATGTTCCGCTGCGCCTGTGATGATGGCTACGAACTGGACAGGAGTGGAGGCAACTGCACAGGTACAGGACTTTCACAGGGCTGCTGGATGGGGGTGACTGCTCTGTTATCTGCTGGTGTGAGCTTGCCCCAGCCGTGGCAGGGAGTGACACGAGCAGCCTAAAGCCAGTTCAGTGTCCCTGTGTGATGTGGTGATGTGTCTTTGCTCTTGGCAAGACCTCGATGCTGCTGGAAGGTGAACCTTCAGCGGGCAGGAGGGAGAGCTCGGTGCGGCTTTGCTCCTTTCTTCTGGGCAGGGTGGTGTGAGGCAGAAAAGGCAAGGTCTTTTTCTGGAAGAGCTTTACCTTCCATCACAAAAAGCTTTAGAAACACCATGGTCGTGGGGATAGACCCTGAACACTCAGTACAGAGCGTATGACTGGGGCAGTGGTTTCTGTGGCAGTCTTTGTCTTTTTTTTTCAGTCTTCACATTTCCATCCTTTCAGACATCAATGAATGTGCAGACCCCGTGAACTGCATCAACGGCCTGTGTGTCAACACCCCTGGCAGCTACCTGTGCAACTGTCCACAGGACTTCGAGCTGAACCCCACTGGTGTGGGCTGCGTGGGTGAGTGGGGACCCCTGGAGAGCACAGCTTCCATCCACGGCCTCGGTGGTCCTTCGTGTTGGTCCCACATAGCTGGAAGTGGTCAATACTAGAGCCTGGGGTGGCTGCCCACTGTCTGCCCCACGAAATACCCAGCTGTCCGCGATGGGCTTAACCCTGCTGCAGCAGCAGCAGCAGCAGGGTCCCTACCTCCCGTTACGCCTGCCCCACCTTGTGTCACCAGTGTGGGTGCTCTCCTGGTTGAAGCAATGCTATTCCTGGGAAGCTCCGGAGCTATTCTGAAGTGTTTATTTCTTGCAAGGCCCTGGGTTACTGATGACATTGTTTGGGTCATGCTCCTTAGTCATACTGAAGACAAGCCACCGTGCTGTGACCTCTGTGTGATATAGTGTGGCTTTGACCAGACAGGCTGGGCACACTTAATTCTTGAAGGGTTCCCAAAGTTGTGAGCTGCAAGGACAGTTTGGATCTGGTTTACTACCGCACAGGGAGCTGACAGAGTGGATATCTGGGACAGGACAGGGGCCTCATCCCTCTTATCCCTCTCCCTGCTTCTGGAGGCAATAGTGCCATTCACGCCTCCTGTGCACACAAGTCTTTACTGGAGAGGCTTTGCTCACCCACCACTGTTGTTGCGCAGATACCCGTGTTGGGAATTGCTTCCTGGACACCCAAGATCGAGGAGATGGGGGGATCTCCTGCAGTGCAGAAATTGGAGTCGGGGTCACTCGGGCATCCTGCTGCTGCTCACTGGGTCGTGCGTGGGGCAACCCCTGCGAGCTTTGTCCTCCAGCCAACACGAGTGAGTTGGGAAAGTGACTGGGGTGAACTCGGGCATGGGCCGGGTGGGCAGCTTAGAGAAGAGAGACTGGGCTGCTTCCTTGTGGGTTCTCAACTCGGGCTGGGAGTCCTTGGTCTAGGATATGCTTTCATCACGATGGAGCAAGGGGAGCTGAGGGGAAGGAAGGCAACCCTGCTGTGTCAGTGCAGGGCTAGCCAGGTGGACCAGGGCAGGCGAGAGGTGAAGTGGGCTGAGGGAGACCAGGCTGGTTGTGCCTGGGGGATCCAGATTGGGACCCTTCGTTCCTAGTCCAGTGGGCTGGGGGAGGGAAGTGGATGTGGAATAACCCCATTCAAGTGTTGGCAGGTAGGGACAGGGCGGCTGAGTTAGCTTGGGAGTCAGGCTGCTCCATCTGGATCGCTGCCACCGTCCTCATGGCCTATTTCTCCTGGGTTTCTCCTGGTTCTCCCTACCCCTCCTGTTTCATGGGAGCCCGCTCAGCTCAGGATCCCCCTGACTGACTTTTTCCGCAGCTGAGTACAAGACCTTGTGCCCTGGAGGAGAAGGTTTCCGGCCCAACCCCATCACTGTCATCCTGGAAGGTAAGCCCACCTGGCCGCCATGTCCCCTCTCCAGGGGCTTGGGTGCTGGGGGAGCCCAGCCCCATACAGGCACCCCCTGCCATGACGCTGGGCTGGCCGGGTGCCTGCTGAGCCCCTGACCACCAGATGGTAAACAGTGAGTATGAGCATTCCTCGAATGTTCTCCAGCTGCCTGGGCACCAGCAGTGCCTGGAAGTGGTGGGACGAACCCGCTGCAGACCCCGGGGTGAGGGCACTGCCTGGGCCGGGCTGGCAGGCGGTGATCACCTCCCAGCTGCTCTCCCTCCTCAGATATCGACGAGTGCCAGGAGCTGCCGGGCCTCTGCCAGGGCGGCAACTGCGTGAACACCTTTGGCAGCTTCCAGTGCGAGTGCCCCCTCGGCTACTACCTCAATGAGGACACGCGCATCTGTGAAGGTAGCTGCACCCTGTGCCTGGGCTTCTCTGTGTGCCTGGCGTGTATGGCACACGTGTGTGTGTGTGTGTATGTGTGTGTGCAACGGAGTTGTGCATGTATCTGGGAGTGGCTGGCGGAATCCGTTCCCCCTTCTCTCCCAGACTTCCCATCCTCATCACAAACCCTGTCCCCTTTCCCAGTGCCTGGCCAGCCTGGTCCCCATGCCACGCGCGTCCATACCTTGTGCCGAACCAACCCCGTGTCAGACCCTTCTCCAGCTGTGCCTGGTGCTTTGACCTCCAGTTTCCTTTATTCGGCAGATATCGATGAGTGCTCTGCTCACATTGGCATCTGTGGCCCTGGAACCTGCTACAACACCCTCGGCAACTACACCTGTGTGTGCCCCCCTGAGTACATGCAAGTCAACGGAGGAAATAACTGCATGGGTACGGCACGGTGCAGATCCGTGGGGAGGGGTCCTGCAGTGCCCTATGCAGCGGGGTAGCCTGGGCAGCCCAGTGTGAACAATGGGCTGAGGATGGCTGAGGATGGAGCAGAAGTGCTGGGAGAAGGGGCTGAGACTTGGGACACAGAGTTCAGCAGTGCCTCGGCACATCGCTGCCCTACACTGCGCACGCTGCCTGTGCCGGAGGGGCTGACACTCGCCCTGCCAGCAGTTGTGGGGCAGCGGCTGGCACAGGGTGGTGAGAGACCCAGCGGAGCATTGCCACTGCCTGCCACAGCGTCCTGCTTTTGGCTGGGAGAGGGTTGTTTCTTGTCTTCTCGATAGCTGGTACAATGCTGGGGTTTGGATTTAGTACGAGAATAGCAGGACCCAGCGCTCACTGGGAGCAGGGCTTCAGCCCATCACTGCAGCCACTTTGCTGGGCTCCCCTCTGTGTCACCTGCAGTTCCTGAGCACCAGGACAGGACAGGGTGGCCTGTCCCCAGCAGCGAGTGCCCTGGGGCTGGCAGCACCCATTCCTGGGTCAAGGCATTCCATGTCAAGAGTGGTTCCAAAGAATGTTTATCAATAGGGTGATAGGCGCTTCATATATATAAAAATAAATCTATATAATCGTGGCACACGATGCTGTCTGGGCTGCCTTTGCAGACATGAGGAAGAGCGTGTGCTATCGCAACTACAACGACACCTGTGAGAACGAGCTCTCCTTCAACATGACCAAGAAGATGTGCTGCTGCTCCTACAACATCGGCAAAGCCTGGAACAAGCCGTGCGAGCCCTGCCCCACACCTGCCAGCCGTAAGTCATCTCGGCACCGCAGCTGCCCCCTCGCTTTTCCAGCGATCCCGTGTGCTCTGGGGCACAGACACTAACAAAATAGAGGGGGAGAAGGGAGAGCATCGTGTCTGGCACCTGTGGGTGAGCACTGTGGGGATGTGTATTGCACTAGGACAAGGGGACTGGGACAGTATCTGCCGAGAGGAGATGATGTGTGGGCTGGCTGGGTGTGGGGGGCAGCTTTGGAGTGGGGCGTGCTGGCCACGCGCTGCGTGGAGGACTGGGTCTGTACCCAGGTGTGAGGCGCACAGATGCCGTGCGTGTGCGTGTCCCCTGTAGCGCATGCGTGTGTAAGCCCTTTGCCTGATGCCATGTTTTCTTGGGGTTCCCCATGTTCTGGCCCTTGCAACTCATGGCCGAGCACTGTGCAGATCCCCTCCAGCCTGTCAGACCCCCCTCTCCACTCACTCCAGCCATAGTTGTCCAGCCTCGTCCCCCTTGTCCCTTGCTGCACCCCACTCTGCCATGACCATGACCTCGGTGTTCCCCTTCCAGCCGAGTACCAGATCCTGTGTGGGAACCAGGCCCCTGGGTTTATCATCGACATCCACACTGGGAAGCCGATCGGTGAGTTGTCCCGTGCCCTGCGGAGCCAGGTCTGCTCTCTGCCCCTCTGCTTCCTTCCCGCGGTGCTTGTGCGCTGGTTCTCTTCCCCTCCCTTTGTAAGTCAAGCCCCGAGCAGAGGACAGACAAGGACGAGAGGTGGCAGACATGGCTGCAAGCTGCTGGCCAAGCCTTCAAGCCGATGTCCTGCGTGGCTGAGCTGCTCAGACCTCCCCACATTTGTAATTGTGGCTTGTTTCTGTCCCACCTGGAGAGACAGGTGGCCAGTGGCCGCTGGCAGTGGCCAGTGGCCAGGTAGATGCAGCGCTGTGATAGCCCTCGTGCTCACGCTGCCGGCAGCACCAGCCCTACAGCGGGAGGGCACTGCTGAGAGCCGAGCCTTCGGCTTTCTGGTTTGGGAGATGGGAAGCCAGAGGGGCTGTTGACAGTCCTGGGATTTGTGGGCTGCCTACAGACATTTTGCAGTCTTGGAAGATGGACTCGCTGGTAGTTTGTCAGACAAAGAGTAGTTAATCGTTGCTTCACCTGGCCTTGGCAGCGCCAGCCAGGGGGCTGAAGAGGAGGGAGGTGAGTTCATCTTCTGCTCCCAGGGCGAATGCAACCAAGGGATGCAGGGCTGGTGGTGGATTGTGCTGGGCACAGCAACGGAGCCAGGGGCCCTGGAGCCATCTCAGTATTTCAGTGACCCCCCTGGACAACTTCCCACTTGCAGCCTGGTCCCAGAGCCTGGGCAAGTGTCCATGTTACTGCAGAGACATACTTGCAGAAAACAAGGTGGATGTCCTGAGCAGGATCCCTCCCAGCATGTGCTGTGCAGGTTCTGCCAGCAATCCCATGGCTCCGACGGCTTGGAGCCTTGTGTGGCTCTGTTGTGTGCCCAGCCCCCTGCAGAGCAGCCCCAGCCTAGCATGATCTGCAGGATCCAGCATCAGTCCTCCAAGAGCTGCTCCGCTGTTGGTCTGGCAGCCCTTTCCTGCTAGTCTTCTTCCTAGAACAAGCAAGGGCAGCAGTCTCCCAACTATGGGGGATGCTTTCCTCCCTGCTGCCTTCCCGGGATGTTGAGAGATGTTGTCTGTGCGCAGATATCGATGAGTGCAGTGAGATCCCAGCTATCTGCACGAACGGTGTCTGCATCAACCAAATCGGCAGCTTCAGGTGCGAGTGTCCCATTGGATTCAGCTACAACAACATCCTGCTCATCTGCGAAGGTAAGGGGCAGCCAGGGCACCTGGGGGGGCTCGCAGTGTGCCACTGGTGTCTCCCCGCCTCATGGGGCACCAGGGTGAGGGCTGGCAGCAGACATGGACAGAGTCTACGTGTTCTCAGCCTTCTTGAAATTGTCTTCCTTTTCCACATCAACGGTTGGACAAAACCTGCTGATTTTCATTCATGTTCCCACCTGGGTTTCCCTTCCTTGGTTTTTTGGAGGGGTCTTTCAGAAAAAGTTTGCAAATGTGAGTGGCTCAAAATTTTGAGTTGTCACTAACATTCCCATTATTTTATTGCAAAGCAATAGAAAAGGGTTGAAAACTTCTTGAAAAAAGGTTGACCTTGATTGGAACAAGAGCTAAAATTCAGTTGACTCCATGAAGCCACTCCGGCCCCCCCAGGATGACAGTGCCTGGTGAGCGCTTGGCGCTCTGCACCGTCAAGGTTTGCATTGCTGTCCTCCCACAGACATCGACGAGTGCAGCAGTGGGGAGAACCTCTGCCAGCGCAACGCCGACTGCATCAACATCCCGGGCAGTTACAGGTGCGAATGCTCCACTGGATACAAGCTGTCGCCCAGCGGAGCCTGCGTGGGTAAGATGGGAGCTCTTTGCTACCTATTCCAGAGATGCGCGCGAGGCGCTGCCGCCCCTGCCTGGCCTTGCAGACCCTCATGTGTGCACCCAAGGGAAGACAGGGTGAAGGACATGCCAGTCCCACACGTGGGTTCTTGGTCTGGGACCACAACCTGGCTGTGCTGTGGTTATGGGATATCTGTACTTTTGGAGTGATTCCCCAGGACCGTGGGCTCCTGGGGATGAGAAAAGGTCATTGTGAAGTGCAGCTTTAGTCTGGCAGCTCAGGCCATTTTCTCCAATTAAATTATTTTTTTTTCTGATTGCAGTGCATAAATCTTGTTCTTTCTGAAGCCACCTCTCAGGAAACAGAGACCCCGTTCTGCTGTTCACGGACACAGCTTCCCACCCGCAGGCGGGGGTCTGCCCTTCCCATTAGCTCCATCCCTCCTGCTCACTAGCTCCCACTTCGCTTTCTTTCAGGTCGCAACGAATGTCAGGAGATCCCCAACGTCTGCAGCCACGGGGACTGCGTTGACACCGAAGGCAGCTACGTCTGCATCTGCCACAATGGATTCAAGGCCACGGGGGAGCAGACCATGTGCATGGGTCAGTGTGACTGCCGCAGCCCTGCCGGGAGTCAGATATCAATATGGATGTGAGCTCTCTCCAGCACCCGCTGGGTAGTGCCAAGGACAGCCAAGGGCCACAGTGTCCCCTCGATCCCAGGCTGCCCCTGCGAGCCACAGGGGTCTCATGCAGCTGCCTGTACCCTGCCTGCACACCCAAGGCAGCGGCACTCAGCTGGCTCAGGCCCTGAATCGGCCATGACCTTCTCTCTGCAGATATTGACGAGTGTGACCGACAGCCCTGTGGAAATGGGACCTGCAAGAACACAGTCGGCTCCTACAACTGCCTCTGCTTCCCCGGCTTCGAGCTGACACACAATAACGACTGCATGGGTGAGCTGCATCAAACCCCGACCGCGTGGACCACTGGCTGGGGTCAACGCGGCAGCAGCTGCGGGGCATGGGGTGGCACACAGTGGCATACAGGGGATCAGCTTTGGGTGTCAGCCGGCAGCAGCTGTAGGAGTGACCTCTGGGTGTCACCCGGCCGTGGCTGTGTGTGTCAGAGGTGTGGGGCTGGCTGAGGTGGCACGCTGACACGTGCTGTGCAATTCTCTTCCCGTTGTGCTTATCATTTCCCTCCCACAGACATTGATGAGTGTTCATCCCTGGTGGGGCAGGTGTGTCGAAACGGCCAGTGCATCAACAGCATCGGCTCCTTCCAGTGCTTGTGCCAAGAGGGGTATGACCGGACCCCTGATGGGAAGAACTGTGTAGGTGAGTGTCCGGGCAGCAGGCTGGCCCTTCTCTGTGGGTTGAGCTATATGTTGGCGTGGCTGGCACTGTGCAGTGCTGTGAGATGTGGTCCCCAGGCTGATCCCATCAGTGGCCACTGAGCAGTGGACTCTCCAGAACCTCTCCCAAGGCCCCAGGTCCTCTGGAGCCAAAGGCTTGTCATTTGACTGCCCATGGAGAGCTGGATTGAGCCCCACTCTGCCTGCATCTCCCTCCCAGCAATGCAGGGAACAGTCAAGCCAGTCCCCTTTCCATGTGCTGGGACCTGCAGGCAGTGAGGAGAAATGTCCTGCTGATACCCCTAAAGCACGCAGAGTTGTACCGGGGCTGCCTTGGGAACCATCCTGCAGGCAGGGGCTGTGGGGGCAGATGGGCATATCGTGCTCTGCTTACTCGTGTCCACCGCAGCCTCCTGCAGGGCTGAGTCCATGTTCCCAGGGTCCACAAGGCAGAGCATCCAGGAAAATTATCTGCTTCCTTTGCATCTTCTGGGCAAAGCAGGGTGCAGCTGCACGTGGGGCACGGGTGCAGTAAGGTACCCTGCATGCAAGTCCTCCGAGGTGAGCACGGACACTATCACTGTTTTTTTTCCCTGTCTCTGCAGACATCAATGAGTGCGTGAGCCTGCCTGGGACCTGCTCCCCGGGCACCTGCCAGAACCTGGAGGGCTCCTTCCGCTGCATCTGCCCCCCTGGGTATGAGGTGCAGAACGACAACTGCATCGGTAATGTTGCCTCTCCGCCTCCTCCATTTCCAGCACAGCCTGTGGTCCCCTCAGACTGTTCCCAGAACAACCATATTCTTCCTGAGAGGGCTGGGGCATACACCCCCCCACCCCCCCAAAGATCTTCCTGAAAGCAGCTGGGCACAGAGCAGGGCAAGGCCTGCTCCCACGATGGAGGAGGCTCATTGCTTTTGCTGTGCCCTGGCCTCTTTGTTGTCCCATTTTCCCTGAGGGTGGGTTAAGGGTTAGGGATGATGTTCTGCAGGTGTCAGAGCTCCCCAGACATCACAGCTTCAGCTGATTTAGTGCAATGAGGAAAGGAGTGACCTTTGGCTGCCCTGTAATGTATCCCTGGTGCTCCCAGATATCAACGAGTGTGAAGAGGAGCCCAACATCTGCCTTTTCGGGACATGCACCAATACCCCTGGCAGCTTCCAGTGTGTCTGCCCTCCAGGCTTTGTGCTGTCTGATAACGGCCGGAGGTGCTTTGGTGAGTGCCGCTCATCGCAGTGGGGAGGGGACCATAACCGTCCTGGCTGTCTGTGGTGACCTGTGCATTTCCCCATCCTCCTACAGATACTCGCCAGAGCTTCTGCTTCACTCGCTTTGACAACGGGAAGTGCTCAGTCCCCAAGGCCTTCAACACCACCAAGGCTCGGTGCTGCTGCAGCAAGATGCCAGGAGAAGGCTGGGGAGACCCCTGTGAGCTGTGCCCACAGGAGGGGAACGGTAGGTGTGCTGGGACCTAGCTCCACGGGAGAGATGGCTGCGTGTGTCTCCAATGTGCGCAGTGTGGGGAAGGGGTGCAGGTCAGGCAAGACAGCCAGTGGTGCAAGCCATCCAGCAAAGTGGGCTCCTCCGTCTGGAGGGTGCTGCCTTGAAACTGAGTAGCCCATGCTGGACACCAGCACTCCTGGCCCTCCAGCAACCACAGCCACATGTATTTCTGCTTTGGATCTGCTCTCAGTTCTCTGCAGGGCTTTAGATAAGGGCAAAAGCATCTTGGTGCCTCCAGATCCAAGGTGTTTTCCAGCCAGCCAGGGTTTTGTGGCCTCCCATGGGCAGTGAGCTGCCAAGCTCTCGGCCATGCTCTAGAAGCCTCCAAAGCACATTTCAGCTTCTGACAGTAGAAGCACCTGTAAGCACATCAAACGTCTCTGCTTTCTTCCAGTTGCCTTCCAGGAGCTGTGTCCATATGGCCATGGAGCCATCCCAGGCCCAGGTGACACCCGAGAAGGTACGGTCTGAGCTAGGGATGAGAAGATGCTTTGTGGGAGGGTTGCCTAGAAGCAACCAAACGCAGGCTGTCTGGGGAGCAGGGCTGAATCCTGGTGGCAGGAGGGGGGCACACAGGACTGGGTGCCCTCCCAGGCTCACGGTCTTTGCCTGCGCACCAAAGGTTCAGCCCCCAGCTCCGGAGAGGGAGTATCTGAGATGGGGGGTCTGCAGTCCCCGAGAGGACAAGGCTGTTTCTGGCTACATGCTGACAGGAGGTTTCATTGCCTTGGTTTCCCTTCTAGACGTTAATGAATGCTCGGAGAACCTGGGTGTCTGCATAAACGGGGCTTGCATTAACACCGACGGGTCCTTCCGCTGTGAGTGCCCCTTCGGGTACAACCTGGACTACACAGGGGTCAACTGCGTGGGTAAGGGTCTGCGCAGGGACCACCCGCTCGCTCTTGCTCTTAACCTCCTCATGTCAGAGGCTACGAGCGGGGGGGGGGGGGGGGGGGCGAGAACCCACCTGCCTCTCCCCTGTCCCTTTGCCTTTTACCCCTGGCTCCTGGCTTTGCTGGCGTGAGCGCTCTGGCTGCAAGAAGAGGCCAGCCCGCGCCTCCCCCCCCAGCTCACCCACTAACGGGGTCCCGGCTTCCTCCAGATACCGACGAGTGCTCCATTGGCAACCCCTGTGGGAACGGCACCTGCACCAACGTGGTGGGAGGCTTCGAGTGTGCCTGTGATGAGGGCTTTGAGCCAGGTCCCATGATGACATGTGAAGGTAACGCAGCTGTGGGACAGTCCCTTCAGCCTCATTGCGTACTGGACCGTACTGGTGGCCCCACTGGGTCACTGCTGGTGAGCAGCACTCGGGTCAGCCTCCAATGGACAGTGCAGAAAAGCTGGCTGGGGCTCTTCTCCACATCAGTGTGTACATCAGCACTGGCGCCCTTCGGCTTCCTTTGAGGCTGGAGACCAGGAGGAGGCCTGGAGACCTGCCTAAATGCAGGAGATGCCTCACCACGGAGCCAGGACCCTGTCCCATCAAAGCTGCTGAGACACCAGGTGTCTGTCCCACTCTGCAACTGAAGACCATGACAGGAGGCCTTGGTGGAACAGAATTCTCATGAGATGAATGCACGGGGAGGGGGGGACACTCCTGTGTCAGTGGGGGGGGTTCCACCACTGTTACTGCCCAGCTGACTCTGCTGAGAGCACAGGGTCGAGCCCCCTCCTCTCTCTCGCCTCCCAGATATCAACGAATGCGCGCTGAATCCCCTGCTCTGCGCCTTCCGCTGCATCAACACCTTTGGCTCCTATGAGTGCACCTGCCCATCTGGATACGCCCTCCGAGAAGACAGAAGAATGTGCAGAGGTAAAATCCCCTTCTGCACCCACCGGGGAGCCCCCACACTCTCCCCAGCCCCCTGCCCTTAGCCGGTCCCTGGTGCTGTACAGCGAGGAGACAGGACTTCTGAGCTGGCATCTCTGGGCTTGCACTCAGCCTCCCCTCCCGGGGTGCCCGTGCGGTGTGCCAGCCAGCCTGGGCCAAGGCAGGAGGGGTGGTGGAGCGGTGCAGATGTGAGCACTCAGTTCTCAGTTGCCCCCACAGTGCCATGGAGCTGGCAGGTTGGACGTGGTCTCATGAGGTTCTTGGTTGCAGATCTGGATGAGTGTGCAGAGGGGCTGCACGACTGCGAGTCTCGAGGGATGCTGTGCAAGAATCTCATCGGGACCTTCATGTGCATCTGCCCACCAGGAATGCAGCGTCGGCCCGATGGCGAGGGTTGCACAGGTACCAAGGGACAGGCTGGGAGGGATTCCTAGCGGGGCTGGAGACCATCCTCCTCTAGATATCGTCTGTGTAGCTTTATTTTACATCCTTCTGTCAAAACAGCTCCTCCCCAGGGTTTCCCATATGTCAGAACTCCCTGTATGTCCTACTAGGTGCCTACAGACACAAAACCCCTGTTCATCCCTGGACCCACATGTCTACGCAGTTCCAGCGCAGGGTGACACAGCATTAGGCCATGTGTCCTTTCTGTTGTGTCTTTCCATGTCCGTGTCAAGCTTCTTTGCACCGAGCTGCTTTTGCAAGGGCCAGCAGTGGGCAGCCCAGACCTGCGCAGTATGGGGCACAGCAGGGAGGTGGAGCGAGCCCAGCTCCGATCCCAGCCTGGCAGCTTGGCCACTTGCAGGTGGAGAATGTGCAAACCAGGGGAGCCGGGTACTGAGCCACTGGGCAGGTGGATGTGTCCCTCACCTGCCTAAGGATGTGGAAGTTGTCCTTGAGGACTATGTGACAGTGTTGCAAACGGAGTGGTAGCGCTGGGGACTCATGGAAAGCTGAAATTTGTCCTGTGCCTCACAACCCTTTGTGGTTCCTTCTTTCCTAGATGAGAACGAGTGTCGCACCAAGCCCGGAATCTGCCCCAACGGCCGCTGCATCAACACGGTGGGAAGTTACCGCTGTGACTGCAATGAAGGTTTTGAAGTCAGCCCCTCTGGCACAGAGTGTATTGGTAATCACCAAGTCCTGGTGGGTCTTGAGCAGCCTCTCTTTAGTAGCAGATGATGCTTTTCAAGTGTTTCAGGGTTTCCAAATAGAGAGGATGTTGGAGCATCACCTGTACCTTTAGCATTATTCAAACCACACTGCCCTCCGTGCTGGAACTGGCACAGGCTGGACAGGTTCTCCCTGATGCTGACACTGGCTCAAATCCTGAACTTGTGTTCTCGCTCTCTCCTGTCCAGACACCCGCCAGGGATTCTGCTTCACTGAAGTACTGCAAACCATGTGCCAGATGTCCTCCACCAACCGCAACCTGGTCACCAAATCCGAGTGCTGCTGCAACAGCGGGCGCAGCTGGGGCCCCCAGTGTGAACTCTGTCCCCTCCCTGGAACCGCCCAGTACAAGAAAATGTGTCCTCATGGGCCGGGGTACTCCACTGACGGGAGAGGTGAGCTGGGGCCCGCATCACCTTCAGTGCAGAGGGGGGAAGCAGAGATGTGGGTACCTGCGGAATTCCCCCGGGACCTGGCTGGGACAGACCTACACAGTGCCTGGAGCGGACGAGAAGCCTGTGTGACACAGCCCCGGTGCGGGAGCAGGGGGGCAGAGGCAGCGCTGGCAATAACAGGTCCTTCCCTCCCTCCCGCAGACATCGATGAGTGCAAGGTGCTGCCCAACCTCTGCAGGAACGGACAGTGCATCAACAGCATCGGCTCCTTCCGCTGCCACTGCAGGCTGGGCTACACCGCCGATATCACGGGCACCGCCTGCGTGGGTGAGTCGGGAGGGGGAGACCCGTGTCTCTGGGCAGCCCTTGGCCTCGGCAGGCTTCCACTCCTTCTCAGCATGCAAAGAGAGGGTCCTGGGACCCCCACCTGGGACCTGCCCTCTGCCCTCCCCTCCGGCCATGCCGTCCTGCATATCCGTAGCAGGGCTCTGGACACTTTGCCCTATTGCATGGTCTTCTAGACATCAAAGTCATCGCTCCATGTTGTTTAACTCCTTAAAAGTGAGGCTTCCTGTCTTCTCCCTCTGACCCCAGGAGTCACAGGGACTGGCAAGGAGCGAGACCCAGAGATGAGCAGCCAAGCCTTGCGTTGGCAGGGCAGCTGGTTCTAGCCAGCCTGAGCGCCACGTTGGGAATCCAGATGTTGACATAAAAGGCACCCCTGGAATCACAGCTGCAGGCATCTGGGGAAATACTGAAGGCACTGAGGATGTGCTGTACTTCCAGTACTGAGATGGTGTTCAAGACGATGCCAGCAGCTGCATGTCCTAGACACTGGGTGGAAAAGCAGCTTTGGCCCCCAGAAACCAAGCACTGTGCCTAGGAGTAGAGCAGAAATGACCCTGAGCACCTGGGCAGGATTCCTCTCTAGATATCCTTGCTCTTTCTCCAGTTTTGTGCCCTCCAGCCTGGCTCAAAGTTACAGGCTTTGTCAGAGCCATTGCTGCTACTCCCTGCTGGGCAGAGGAGACAAAGCTCCAGAAGTTCAGGGCTGGCCCCGTCACTGATGTTCCCAGTACTCAGGAGGAGCATCTACCCATCTCTTCAGCTGGGAAGGGGCTGGGAAAGATGTCACACAAGATCCCACATCTGAGCAGGGAGGTGATTTGGCTCTTTTCCTGCAGGAGATCTCTTGGATCTGTTGTGCTGGCTCAAACGAGGTGCTCCCTTAAAGCCCTTGTCTCTGCTCTCCTGCTTCCCGGAAAGTGGAAAAGATGCATTTATTTGGGGCAGGGAGTGCCAGAATCCATAGGGCCATCTGAGCACTTGGCTGTGTGGGGCCACGAAACCTGGGATCACCTTGTATTCAGGAGCCCCTTGGTAGAATGAATGGTCCGAGGGGTGCTGGGGACCCCATCCAGCAGCACCACCTGTGAATGCTCATGTGTCTCATCTCTCGAGTCTAGATTTGGATGAGTGTAACCAGTCCCCTAAGCCGTGTAACTTCATCTGCAAGAACACAGAAGGCAGCTACCAGTGCTCCTGCCCCCGAGGGTACATTCTGCAAGAAGATGGGAAGATCTGCAAAGGTATTCACCCAGGAGAAGGCAGCAGAGACCCTGCCTCATCTCTGGCAGCAGGGAGGGTGGCAAGAGCTGGTAACACGGGACAGGACAGCCAGTTCAGCCACGGGACAAGGCTAGGCACTGAAAGAGGTGCCGTGCTGGACCCTCATGGAGTGATGCATTAGGGTTTCATCCTTCCACAGACACTTCTGTCTCATCAGGGGAAAAAAAAATATTCCGTGCCCTTTCCTACAGCCTGCACAGCATTTCTCAAGCTGTGCTGAGCTCCAGGGGCTGCATGTCCCCAACAAATGGGCTTTGTGTGTCGGAGTCACTGTCAGGCTTTGCCCATCTCCCACAACACCAGTGTGTCAGGCTGCGAGGAGGGTGGCCTGAGGGTCTGGGAGAGTCTGGGGTCTGTGGATTACAGCAGAGGCAGAGAAAAGTCTCTGTGCCTCCCAAATGTGTCTGTATATGAGCAGCAGCTGAGGTGGGGAGAGGCTCCCGCGACTCGTTAGTCTCACGTAAGAATTTGGGGGGTGTCGTTGCTGAGGCTGGTCCGTGCAGTCCTGGTCTGCCCAGGACCACTGTGTGTCGCCATGTACACGCAGGTGCCACAGACTCAGACCCAAAAGATACCTCAGTAAGATAAATTGAGACATGTTCTTCTGCTTGTCACTTTAGACTTGGATGAATGTTCCACCAAGCAGCACAACTGCCAGTTCCTCTGTGTGAACATTATCGGAGGGTTCAACTGCAAATGTCCCCCAGGCTTCACTCAGCACCACTCATCCTGCATTGGTGAGTAGAGGCATTGGCTGCCCTGCTGTACAGCACCAGCGAGGACCCCGTGGGTCAGCTTTAAGCCCAGAAGAGCCTTTCCAGCGGCCCAGCCCTGGCTGCAGAGCACTGCCCCGCTCCAGTCAGCCTGGGGCTGTGTGTCTGATTTGGCTGGATGCGGCTCAGCCGGGGCTGAGCTCAGTGATGCGAGGTAGCTGTCTGCAAAGCTGCACGCAGCCACGTCGCTGGGGATGGAGTTGCAAGTGGCCACTGGTGTTTTGCAGACAATAACGAGTGCACGGCTCAGCCCTCTCTGTGCGGAGCCAAAGGACAGTGTCTGAACACGCCAGGCAGCTACAACTGCGAGTGCCAGAAAGGATTCTCCCTGGACAGCTCTGGTGTCAACTGTGAAGGTGGGTCTGTGTCTCTGGGGCTTTGACAGGCACATGTTCCACGTGGAAGAGTTCCCAGTTCACTCACGGTCTCTAAGGCAGCTCAGTCCAGCCAAGAAGGGACTAATCCTTACTGTGGGGCACCAGAAACCCACAGGGGAGCTGCAGTGCGTAGGAGAGGTCATTGCCTGACCTGCCTGGAGAAACGCTGGCTCTGGGACAAGCAGATGAAGGTCTCGGTGCTGCAACCGTAGCAGCCAAGGCTGGGAAAGGAGCGGGTCTGTGCCTCATCAGGGCAGATCTCATGCCGGCCAACACTCACCACGTGCTAAGCTAAAGGGAAAAAAGCCCGTGTTCAGCGCAGGCAGCCTGGAGCAGAGTGGTAACGATCCAGGCCAGACCTTCCATCAAAAAACCGTCCAAGCAGGGGCTGCAAGGGGGTGGAGGTGGGCCTTGGGGCGGAGGGTGTTATTCAGTTTCAAGCTGCAGAGACATAATTAGGCAGAAAAACTGCCCACCCACACAAGCACCCTCAAGGGTCCTGGCTGCCGGGCCGTGCCATGTGCGCGTGGTCCCTGTGCACCCAGCGCTGCCCACGAGACAGGGAGCGGTTCTCTCACTGCTGCCTGTGTTACATTGCTGCAGATGTGGATGAGTGTGATGGAAACCATCGGTGCCAGCACGGCTGCCAGAATGTGCTCGGAGGCTACCGCTGCGGCTGTCCGCAGGGCTACGTGCAGCACTACCAGTGGAATCAGTGCGTGGGTGAGTGTGGGGTGGGGGCTCTTGTATCGTGTGGCTGTGGGGTGGGGGGAAGAGGGCAGCTAAGCTCTAAGTCCCTCTCCAGACACCCCTGGCCACCTCTGACGCTGCATTCTGGGTTCATCTCTGCTAACCTAGCGCTGATCTTCCTGCCCTGTCCCAGAGACAGACCGTGCCTGTGCCCAGGAACGGTGCCCGTGCCCGGCCTGGCACTGCCCTGGGTTGTCCCCGCAGCAGGGAGTGTCAGGAAGCTGCTCTGCAGAGGGATGAGCTCCCAGTGCTCCTGACACCAGCAGCTCCCTGCCTTGCAGGAAGATAAAACAAAAAAAATCAAGGCAGTCCTTCAGGGACCTGCATGGGATGAGGTCTTGGGAGAGGGGAGCCGCCAGCTCAGCGGTGGCCGTGGGCAGGTTTCCTTGGCCGTGTGGCGTGGGGTGTGCCAGCGGCACCCGCGCTCCCTTCCACTAAGCTTCTGACTCGTTCTGCTGTCTTTGGGTGCAGATGAAAACGAGTGCTCCAGCCCCACCGCCTGCGGCTCTGCATCCTGCTACAACACTCTGGGAAGCTTCAAGTGTGTCTGCCCATCTGGCTTTGATTTTGACCAAGCCTTCGGCGGGTGCCAGGACGTGGATGAATGCTCAGCAGGCGGCAGCCCCTGCAGTTATGGCTGCTCCAACACCGACGGAGGCTACCTCTGCGGCTGTCCTGGCGGCTACTTCCGAGCAGGACAAGGGTAAGAGAGCAGCCAGCAGGTCCCCACAGGCTCCTGTACGTTCCTGGGGGATACTGCAGGCTGCCAAGTGCATGGTGCCCCCAGGCAGGATCCATCACCACACTTCTGCTCTCTGCCACTGGCACAATTTGAAGGAGCCCGAGGAGCCTCCCCTTCCTACACGAGTCCTCAGCTTGTCCATGCCAGACTACCTCACCCACCAGAGGATCCTCATACAAATGTGCATCTCCTCTCCCATTTCACCAATGCAGTGGCTAGTGCAGCTGCTAGCACTGTAGCAGATGCCCTGCAGATCCACCTAGCCCAGGATGAGGCAGATTAAACCTACTGGCCACATCTAAATGAGACATGGCGCGATCTCTCTCAGGCGTGTCCTGTGTACAAGTCTTCCTGCACAAGCCATGTCTTCCACCCAGGCATGATCCTTCTTGAGTTTCTGGGTGCCACATGGAGAAGCTGTGAGGGCAACGGTAAGATTTCCTTCTTGAAGCGTGAATCTGACATGGGTCTGTCTGATCTTCTGCCACCAGACACTGTATTTCTGGTTTGGGTTTTGGGAAAGGTTCCTACCTTCCTGCCCCACAAGAAGAGGATGAAGACAACCTGCTCTCCCCTGAAACCTGCTATGAGTGCAAGATAAATGGCTACCCCAAGAGGGGTCGGCAGCGGCGCAGTGTCAATGGCACTGTGAAGCACCAGGTAAGAAACCCATGGCATCCTGGATGGGGTGGACGGAGCAAGGCAGGAGCTGGGTCACTTGGGGGATAGCTGCCTGGGGTGGTTCCCGTGTGTGTGCCCACTCCTGTGGGGCTGCCTCAGTCCCGGCAGAGATAGCAGCTCACTCGGTACCTGCCCATGCTGGGTGCTTGGGTGTTTGTGGGTGCCACTGAGTTCAGAAGTCCTGCAGGAACGGAAGGTCTTTCACAAAACCTTAGAGAAGGTCAGGACAATCTTAAGTGACACACTTGTGTGGTTTGCCCACAAACGTTTGGAGGTATGTGCAACCAAGAGGTAAAGGACACGTGTCGTTGCAAGGGGAGCTGACGGGGGAGCAATTCCCATAGGACCATGGGGGACGGTCAGCACTTGCTGTCTGACTCCAGGCTGAACCTGTCACTATCAACACGGGTTATTCCTTGGAGGGAAGTTCTGGCCTCTGTCCAGGGCTCCCCCAAGAAGTTCACAGGCCTGATAAAGACAGATTGGACTGGGAGGTCACTATGGGCCCTTCAGGCCTTGGGAGGAAAATGCCTCTGAAGTTAGTGGTTCTTCCCCTGAGGATAAGGGACTGTGCTTGCTGGTTCAGTCTGCGACACGCCAACAGGAGAGCAAGGGCCACGGGAGATGTAGCCGCTTCTCAGAGCTGTTCTGGGGTGGCCCGTGGGGCAGAACTCCTCTAAAGCGAGTCCTCCTTCACCTGGCCACGAGCTTTTCTTGGTATCTGTAAGTAACGCACCTGCTTCCTTTCAAAGGATCACACTGTGAACTTGGCCAGCATGGATGTGGACGCCCCTCTGTCCATGACGCTGAACCTGTCTGACCTGGCTCACAAGGAGCACATCCTGGAGCTCCTGCCAGCGGTGGAGCCCCTGGAGAACCGTGTGCGGTACCTGATCTCCCACGGGAATGAGGATGGCTACTTCCGCATCCACCAAAAGGAGGGGCTCAGCTACCTGCACCTCGGCCGCAAGAAAATAGTGCCTGGCACCTACCTGCTGGAAATCGTGAGCGTGCCCCTGTACCGCAAGAGGGAACTGCAGAAACTAGAGGCCAAGAACCACCTCAACTACTTAGCAGGGGAGCTGGGCCAAGCACTGAGGATGAAGCTCCAGCTCCAGCTCTACTAACAGCCGTGAGACCCCCCCCCCCCAGCCGCCAGTGCAGTCCTTAGCCTTGCCATCCACACCTGGGAACAGCTGCCTCCTCTGTCGCTGCACCTCCCACCGCCGCCTCCTCCGCTGCACAGTACAACTGATGGGAAATGTCCCTCTGGGCTCAGCACCCACCTTGGCCACGCAGGGATGCTCCACTTCACGGGGTGCTTGAGCCAAGCCACACCGCCAACGAGCTCACAAAAGCTTTGCCAAGGGTTCAAACCCCGTTAGCAGGGATGCCCTGCTCTGCTCAGCTCCTGCCTGTCTCCTTTAACCAAGGTACTGTTCGTCCGAGCTGGCAAGGGCAGTGCCATGGGGAAGCCGCCTGTCCTTCATGGTCACAGGCCATACACCGCCCCCCCCAGCCCTGGAAATGCGAGGGGGGGCTGGGGGCAGCTGTGGAAGGAGCTGTGGCATGGTGTGGTGTCAGTGCATTTCCCATCAGCTCTCGTTCCTCCTTTGCTTCTGCGTTGTCACGGTGGTGCTGCAGGAACCATCTCACACCTACACTGGCTGTGCTCTGCCTTTCTCTGTCCTCTCCGTGTCCTCTGGTCCTTCTGGGCTCCTCTAACGGAAAAGGTCACCTCTGAGCGCCGGGGCGGTGGGGGCTGCCCACGTCGCATGGCGGAGCAGCCAGCCTGGGGGACCACAGGCTCCTGCAGGGAACCGGGGCTTTTCACACCGCGGCACGCAGAACGTGCCGGAGAGCTGGAGCTGGGAGGGCTTTCCCAGAGCTCCAGCAAGTCCAGGCGTTAAGGCGTCCTTCTGTAAGTAAGGAGGAGCTCCGGGGAAAGGCAGATAACGGCATTTTTGAATGTGGTTGGACAAACTAAACTAGCAGGAAAGATGTCACGAGTCTGGTTGGAGAGCATCTAGATGTTTCCCATGCCAGAGGGGATGGAGGGCTTGGCAGGGCGCGTGTGGCATGCTGCAGGGTTTCCTGGCCACCAGCCATGTGAGGGTTTGAAAATCCTGTGACACGTTTCCCACCAGCAGGAGCACCATGGGGATAAGGGGCGGGGAGTGTCTCTGCAGCCTGCCCCGAGGAAAGAGGCAGGGACAGCCAGAGCCTGGTTGTGCCCTCAGCGGTCAGAACTTCTGAAAACGGGGGCCACAAGTCACACCCCTCTGGATGTCACATACCTCTTGGTCAGTCCGAGGTGACAATCAAGACGGACAGTCTCCAGTTAATGCAGACAAACAAAATGCACTACAAAGAGTCTGGAAAATCTTAACTGTAAGTGAACGGAGGGCTCCCTGCTGCCTCCAGCAGCCTGTCCAGGTGGGCTTCTCTTCCCCCCCTCAAGAGTGTACTTCACACGGCTGGTCTTTGCAATGCCATTTCCTAGTTTTGCATGAATCTGTTTCCAGTTCCACATCAGCCCTTCGTGGTGGCAGGGCAGCAAAGGTGCTAATCCACCCCAGTGACACACACGACTACCTTACCCCCCCCCGAGGTGCTCCCAGCTTCCCGGAGCCGGTGCTGGTACCGAATTGTCAGCGATAGTGCACTGTATCATCCACCCTTCCATATTTATGTATAACCACCAAAGTTACGATTGCTTGTTGTTGTGAGGAGTGCATATTCCTGTAGCTTTTTTTTTTTTTTTTTTTTTTTTTGGTACCTGGGGGTGTGTTTTTTTTCCTGGTACGCTGCCGCCGCATGGGGTGGGGGAAGTGTATGTATACTGTATTTGGGCTAATGTCAAACTTGAAAACTCTTCTGCATAACGCAGCTCCAGACTCTGGATTTTGCAAGAGTCCCAGAGCTTGTGACAGGATGGGTGGCCTGATGTTTGGGTTTGTTTTTGTTTTTTTATTATTATTTTGTTTTGGTTTGGTTTTCCAACAGGTGCTTTTTTTAAAAAAAAAAAAATTAATAATAATAAATTAGCAGAGATGAGTTTGTGTGTGTGTGTTGAGCCAAAAGTCTCAAATGAAAAAGCTCAAGGTTTCCTTCATTCCTCTCTGGTGCGGTGTTGTTTTTGTTTTTTGGGTTTGTTTTTTTTTTTTTGTATTGACATTTCTTGCTGGTTGGTTTTTTTTTGGGGAAGCGTTGAAACCCAAAACCTGTGCCCCCTTGTCCCGCACAGAGAGGTGGCTCTTTGTGGAATTCCTTTTTGTATCAGAAGCAACAGCAACAATAAAATTATTTTGGGTTAAGTGGTTCTGTGTCTTTCTCTGTGTCTGGGGGCCATGCAGCACCGTGCCCACCTGCCGGGTCAAGGGATGATGGGGAGGCCACGGTGGGAGTGTGGCAGGACCCGTCCTCCCTCCAACACGGGGGGGCCCAGGCTGGTTCCCTCCCTGCCCTCCCCAGGGGCACAGCACCTTCTCCAGGAATGACACCCCCCCCCCATGCATCCGGGAGGTCCCTCTGGATGCAGCCTCACCCAGTTCCACATGTCTCGGTACCTGTGGGGGCTCCAAATAAAAAAAGACAAAAATAAACCAACCAAAGCCTCAGAGCAGAAGGCAGGTGAGGAAGGAGGGACAGAGACATCAGCAAAGTCTCTCCTGATGCTTTGCTCCCTCCCAGCGAGGGGAGCGGGAGGCAAGTGGTGCCAGACGGCTGAGTGGAGCGATGCCACCGGCAGGCTGGCTACACCCAGGCCAGCATCGCTGCCAGGCTAAAGAGAGGCTGCAGGGACCAGGACAGGGGTGAAAGGGGCACAGAGAGGGCTGGTGGAGAGGTCACAGGGGCAAAAACCTGCTGCTGCCACCACTTGCGCCACGCTCGCCCTGCCTGGTGCTGCGCTTAGGGAGGGCACTGCTGGTGCTGCGCTCACCCTGGGCTCCTGGCTCACCCCCTCAGAGGAGCAGCACCGCTCTGGCTGCTCGCTGGTGGTTTTGCTGGGCCGTGGCTGTGCCGAGCAGAGGTCGGGCAACGCGGGGCTTGGCCAGACTGTGGGGTGAATGGGGTGTGTCGGGTGGGCGATGCACGGCTCGGCCAGGGATCCTGCTGCGTGGCCAGGAGTCGGGGTCCAGCTGCTTGAGCCCAGCTCAAACCCCAGTTCCAGGCTGATACTCTCATTTTTAGCTCTTCTTGGCCTTCCATTCCGGACGCAGAGCCATGTGCCACAAGAGGGCAGGCAGGGCTGCAGCATCCCTGAGCCTGGGAGGGAGCCCACTGCCTGCCTGGGTGGTGGGAGCGGGGGCGCTGCTGGGGGGGGGGGAACACACTCATGCAGTGACCTGGGCAGAGGAAAGTACGCTCCCATTGAGCTCAGGCAGCTGGAAACTGCCGCTCCAGCAGCTCCCTGCGCCCGGCGGTGGGTGCACGGAGTCAGAGTTGTGTGGGCCAGTGGTGCCAGAGGAGGTGCAGAAGCAGGGTGCTGGGCTGGGGTACCCACGTTGTCTGCAGCATCCAGCAGCCACCCAGCCTCTTCCTCCGTGCCAGTGCTCGTGTGACTTTCTGGGCATGACCCACACCCACGCATCCAGAAGGTCCCTCTGGATGCAGCAGAACTTACCAGGCTGCTGCTCGTGTCGTGCAGACCCCAGCAGGATGCTCCTGCCCTGTGTCACCCATCCCCTGCGGAGCAGCTCCAGCTTGTACTGGGAGATGTGGGGTCTTGGCTCGGAGAGAGGGGGCAGCCCACCGTGGCCCGGGGGGAGCAGCCGGCACTCCTCTGGGTGCCTGACGGGACGCGTCAAAGAGCAGAGGAAGAGCTGTGTGGGGTTAGCACAGTGCAGCTTTATTTCCATGGTGGGGAAAGAGGTTCTCCCCCACAGGCTCAAATCCCTCAGTACAAACCATCTTACTGGCCCGCTGCCCTTATCCACCATGGCTTCTGCTAGCCCTGTGGCTAGCTGCAGCACCCCTACTCAACAGGCGTGGTTCCCGCAGAGGGGCAGGAGGACAGCCTTGCTTTCCCCTCGGCTACTTACACAGCCCTTCCGATACCCAGACGCAGGATGGCCAAGGACAGGCCGGCCACCCCCAGCAACCCCCTGGACATGGGGAGACCACCCTGATCCTGCTGGAGCAGGGTCTGGTCAGAGCGGGATACCAGTGGGAGGCCCCAGGCTTGGGCTGGCTGAGGAGCATCTCCCAAGTGTTGGGTGGGACCTGGGATCCCTCCTGGGATCCCAGTGGGGCCACCCAGGCAGGTCTGCGGGTCACTGCGTGGCTGCACCTCGCTCAGACCATTTCCACCAGTTGGGCAGGGACAGGTCACTACAGTGTGAAGCGGAGAGCAGGCTGCAGGGCTGGATGCCACAAGGGGGCTGCGCGTGGGGGGGTCTCCATCTCCCCCTCACTTGTGGGTGGGGGGAGCACTTGGGGCTGCCACACAGAGAGGAACAAAGCCAGCACTTGGGTCTGGTGCCTATAAACCCCCTGACAGACACAGCTCAGCTACAGGGACACACACACACGCACTGGGCCATGGGCAGCACTCCCCAGAGGACACAGACAAGGGCGATGTGGGGGGCAGGAGGAGGTGGGGGTCAAAGCTCTGGCCTGGCACCAGGCAGAGCCACCCAGACCAGGAGCCCCGAGGGCAGTGGCCGAGGGCAGGTCCCGCCATGCCCTGCCCCATCGCCTCCTGCCCCTCACCACAGCACACGATGCTGCCCGGGGGCACGATGGGCAGCAGGGACCACGCGGAGTCAGATCACCCCTCCAACACATCTCTCCAAGAGTCCTGCAGACTGCGAAGAGAACTGAAAAGTGCTTAGAAAAGAGAGAAACCCCTAGAAAACCCACCCCGGACAAGAGCCTGATCTCACCTCCCTGCCCAGAGCATCCCTGTTGGCCCAGGGCAACACCACAGAGGAAGGGGGGGCCGGGGCCGGGGCCAGCTGGGGTGGGAGGCACACGGAGCACCCAGGCTCGCCCCATCCCTGCCCTCTACACCAAGGCGTAGTCAAACTGGCCCCTCTCCAACCCCTCCTTGTGGTCGGTCCAGGAGGAGGCGGGCATGCGGCTGTAGGGGTCCAGCAGGATGCGAAAGCAGCGCACCATCAGCATCACCAAGAAGACCAGGAGGAAGATGACAAAGGCAAAGACGGTTTTCTGCTCAGCATCCATACCCGCTGTGCCGGCTGGGTGCTCGACCAAGGAGGGGGAGAGCAGTTCATAATCCATCGTCGATGCATCATTCATGGCAGAGGCGAGGAGCGTGTGGGCAGGGCGCATTCGGCCGCCCCGAAGCCTGGGCAGCCAGCTTCAGCCTCCCGCTATGCCCGTGCACCCAGAGCACTGGCTACTCCATCGCCACCGGCACGGCTGCGCCGAGCTCAGGATTCGCTCCTGCCCAAGCCAAGAGCTTCTGGAAGGGAAAGCAGAGATGGTGAGGGAGGAGGAACAGCCATGGGCTACAGCAACGCTGCTAAATAACCAGGGGCAGGGAGGTTCCCAGGTGGATCTCTCATTTTCTAGCAAGCTGAAGAAGCCAATCGCAGGGCACACGAAGGCATGGGATGCATGGGCAGCCCAGGGCACTGGTGCCAAGCTTGCAGGTCTGCCCTTAAATCCCCAGCAATCCTCTGGAGAAGGTGCCCATCTGCTAAGGCTTGTGCTGCAGGGCCTTTTGGAGCAGGTGTTGTGAATCACAGGACAATTTCCACTGGAAAGGCTCTCAGCTGTGGGGCCAGAGTGGGCTGCTCAGGGCTTTACCTAGTCTGGGCTTGAAGTTCTCCCAAGCCAGACACAAGCTTGGGATCTGCTCCTGCCTGCTGAGGGACACGTGTCCAGCTGCCACATCTCTCCTAGCACAGCGACTGCCTTTGGTTTTGCATCAGGTATAGAAGAAGGATGGGGAAGGAGGGCACCTACCTCACTGCAGCTGCGTGGGGTCACTAGCATTGCTCTTGCAATGGGAGGAGGAGAAGGCTGTGTCCAAACAGCCACGTCACTGAGGAAAGATCTCCAGGGTCCAGCTGTCTTGGGCTAGGGATGCAAAACAGAAGGACAAAGATAGCAGAAGAGGTTAAAAGGACCACAGTCACTAGGAGTTGTAGAGAAACGCCACAAGGCACGCCTGAAGTTCTCAGTGTCTCATCAGACTGGATGGAGTTCACCTAGGAGAACATCTACACCAACATCCCCTTGCAGCATCCTGGAGCTCGAGTGCTCTCAGTGCTGTGGAGACTCCAGGAAATAAAAGAAAAGCCCCACTGGGAGATATCAGGAAACAGTTGAAACATCTCCCTGCCCTCGCGGGCAGCAATAGTGTCTCTGGGAGCAGTATCAGTGGGAAAGGAAAAGGCAGAGCTAAAGCAGCCCCAAGGGCAGGGCCCCCAGCTGCAGACCAGAGCAGGTTCAGCATGGCTCGGACACGTGCTGAGGACCTTCTCCCTTTACCTGCAGCTCCTGGGACAGCAGGAGGAACAGCGCTCACAGGCTTTAAAAATAATTTAATGTAACAGCAGCAAAATAAAGGGCAAGAGCAGCAGCAACAAGGTGAGCCCAGCTGTTCTCCGACTTTTCACCCTGGTTATTTGGTACTCTCCCGTCCCAGGCATGTCTCATGTCTAGACCAGACGCGGGGTGCCCTCTCCGCCAGCCCTGCTCTCCTCTGGGACAGAGCACCGCCATGAGACCCCTGCCCACGGGGGGTGGCGAGCCCCCAGCTGGCATCCCTGCATCAGTGTTTGGCCAGGGTACCTCTGAACTCCAACCACCACCCTAAACCAGCTGTCCTGGCACTTCCACTGAGAGCAAATCCCCAGGTACTTGCCGAGGGTCCCAGTCTCCTTCAGGGCTGAGCAGGGGCTTTGCCCTCATTTGTCGGGTTTGCACTATCGCAGGGAAGTGCCCAGTGCAGTTCCCTAAAGGGAAACTACACCTGCGTCCCGTGTCACGTTCAGAGGATGTTGGCCACCCCTAGTGTGACTCCATCCAGCAGCCCCTCAGGCTGTCAAGCTTCTGTCATGCTGGGCTTTATTCCTCCCCCCACATAGCCCCAGCTGAGCATGGGATGCAGGTATGAGTCAAACAGGGCTCCCACGGGTACCACATCACAGAACCACAGAACCGTGTAGGTTGGAAAAGACTTTTAAGACCATCAAGTCCAACCATGGACTCAGCTCTGCCAAGGCCACCATTAAACCATGTCCCTAAGCACCAGGTGTTTTAAACACTCCCAGGGATGGTGACTCCACTACCTCCCTGGGCAGCCTGTCCCAGTGCTTGACAACCCTTTGGTGAAGAAATTCTTCCTAATATCCAGCCTAAACCTCCCGTGGCGCAGCTTGAGGAAGGGCAGGAGGATGGGGTTGAGTGACCTGAGCTGGAGGAGCTGCCACCTGGGCAGAGGGCACCTGGGTCTCCCCCCACAGCTCGTGGGTGGTGGCTCCGTGTGGTGCTGTCTGGGGGAGGAATCCCCACCCGTGGAGAAGCACGGGTGGGACAGAGCATCCCGCTCCTCTCACGGAGCTCTCAGGGGCGGGTGCAGCTCCCTACAGCCTGAGCCACCCACAGAGCTCCTCCTGCCCTGGGACCCCTTGGGACCTCCCCGGGCTTTGGAAGCACCATGTGGCTGGGGCACTGCTGCCTCTCCGCTGCGCTTCTCTGTGCTCAGGAGAGATTTGTGCTTCCCACTGATGCATCTGGGTTAGAAAAATCTCCCGTCATGGTTCTCGATGCCAGAGATGCTCAGGACTGGCCCTGCTGCAATATAAGGTACCCAAGCACAAATCATATATCTGGAGATACCAGCTAACTCACACATCAGAAGTGCAGAGAGGAACGGGCACGTTCAGGAGAAAACAGAAGATTTTCTGCTAAATAGTATCCCTATTTTTTTATCCTGTAGTACTCAGGATAAAGGGTTCCCCTCACATTTGGGATGCATTGCTTTTTCACTACTGTGTGAAGAATCAGATCTTACTTTCCCGGGAATTTTGAGCAGAGCAAAAAAAACCTGCTGATAAGACAGTTAAATGAAGGCAGCTGTTATTTAAGGAACGTTTGATTGAGTTTTATTAAGATTCATGTTCCCTTAGTAACTAAGAAGAATACATGAGCAAGGAAATTGCTTAATAGGGACTGAGCTCACAAAGGAAGAGGATCACTGTCAACAATTCAGCAACGCTGCGGTGAGATTTTTCTGGGTATGAACCACGAATTAAACATTTAATTTGGGAATGGCAAATATCTAATGAGATATTAATTTAAAAAGAAGTATGGAGCCGTGTTTACCGATGCAGGATGCCATCTGGTACAGAGGGCTCACCCTTCCCACTACAGACACCTCCAATCTGGGAATGTGAGTGGGCAGTGAAGGGAGGTTATGGGCGCTCAGCAGGGATGGGGCTGCACAGCACCGGCATGACTCAGCCTGCTCACTGGACTACACCCAGACACTCCTGCTAGCGCCAGCTTGTTCCACCCTTTAAGTCCTTGCAGGTTTTTAACCAGGAGTCAAGACGTAGGGATAGGTAGTGGATGGGAAAGCACAAAGGCCTGGAGAAGAGAAGGCTCCAGGGACACCCTGCTGCGCCCTTTTGGTAATTAAAGGGGGCTTATAAGGGAGATGGGGACAGAGGTAATGGTTCTAAACTAAAAGAGGGGAGATCCAGACTAGCTATAAGGAAAAATGTTTACGCTGAGGGTGAAGCACGGGCACAGAGAGCCCAGAGAGGTGGTGGGTGCCCCATCCCTGGAAACATTCAAGGCCAGGTTGGACGGGGCTTGGAGCAACCTGGTCTGGTTGAAGATGTCCCTGCTTATGGCAGGGGGCTGGACCAGGTGGCCTTTAAAGGTCCCTTCCCACCCACACCATTCCATGATTCTAAGAAGTGTCCAAAGCAGAATCAGAGCCTAATTAGGGAAAGCAGCTGGAGAAAGCCTTCTGTGTCAGCCGGAAAGCAATTTCTGGAATCTAACATTTTGGGTATTGCTTACTTCCAATTTACAGCATGGTAACCTTGTTCAAAAGAAAATAATCTGTTCCTCCTTCAAACAGTTTACTCCCACCAGCAAATAAAAGATGAAGCTGGGAGCCCTGGCATAGCCGTGCTTCGCTCCACGTTAGTCCAGCTCGGTGCAGCTGGTGTGCAAGGGATGGGGAGCGGGGAGCCCAGCTCCCTGTGCAGGGTCTGAGCAACGAGGCAGCTCCCCAGGTCACCGGTAAATCTGTCTCAGGGGGCTGGGAGGTTACGGCAGCTTTGCAGCATCTGGCACTGAAAGGTGTGTGTTTTGTCAGCACGAATTAAAAAACCCAGACCTGCGTGATTTGCACAATAAAGCACCATAAAGGCTTGATACGCTCAAAGGATGGAGCTGGAAGATGACAGGGCATGAGCCACACGGAGCAGGGCTTAATTGCACGGTGTCGTCAGTGCAGCCGAACAGCTAGGGAATTACTCCGTTTACACACTTTTAAATAGACCCAACTCAGTACTTCTATAACCCAAAATAGACATTTACAATTATATAAGGATGAGAAATAAGACTAATGTCTTCAAAGGAGAAACTGGAGCTACTTTTGATGGAGGAGACCTAGGAGGGGCTAAAATGCTTAAATTCAAATGAAGCTTTCGCAGAGACCAGAATGAAATGCCTGCACACAGAATAGGGACCGGAGCAAATTCATTAGGATGGTGCTAAAATAACCCTGCTTTGAAAAGCACAACCCTACTGTTGCCCCCCATACAAAGCTATTTGAGACATCTAGGAGACAAATTTAAAAGATAGATGCAGCCAGGGTCCTGGGAATGTCTAACAAAGATGGTTCTGTGACCAGGAGAGCAGTGCAGCATAAGCACTAACACAGGGCTCCAGCAAAAGGCTGAGAGCACATCTGCTGCTCGGTGGGAGCCCGAGGTCTCGCAGGACCCGGCTCCCTGCGCTCCCCTTGGTTAATATTCATTGCATCACTGCACATGGTGCACAACCGCCTGTTGCAACCAGACAGCAAACGCGATCGCCAGGGAGATAGGAAAGCAAACGCCCTCACGAGGACTGCAGGCAAACAAGTTTCTGCCTAAGCAGGAGGATTTCTAGGACCTCAGCTCCTTAGAGATGGGAAAAGGCTTTACCTGCAAGTGCAGCAGGGCTGTGGTGCTCGCTCCGGTGTGCCAAAGGGTCCGTCCATCCGCAGCGGGTCCACTCGCCCCGGTGGAGCTGGAGGCAGCTGGGTGCCTCCCTGGGGCATGCGCCCTGTGCCTGGCACTGGGACACCACCTCAGAGGCAGCAGAATTCTTTGCAGGGTTGACTTTGCCTTTTTGGGTAAACCTGGCCGCTGGGTTCAAGGAACGCATCCCGCCGGGTTCCTGCCCGGCTGCAGCACAAGCACAACCAGGGGCCCTGCCAGGGGAAGCTGAACTTCCAACGGGATGCAGACCCCTGGAGCAAAGAGCTGTGTGGGCCCTCAGAGGTGTTTCTGCCCCCCGTTAAAGCACATTGTGGGTCTCCTGCCTGGCTGATGCTGAGAGCACAGGGCTGTGTTCTCCTGCTGCCCTATGGCACACACCCTGGCCCCGGGTGCAAACAAAGCTGGGACTCTCCAGACGTGTTTCTGCCTTCCCTTCCTACGCATCCCAAAGCCAAATTGCTGCGCTGTCCCTGGAAATCTGCTCCTGCCTTTGCCACCAGGTGCTGGTGCAGGGCTCACACAGGGGCCGTCTCCTCTCTCCTTCCTCAGCAGGCAGCCAAGCCCAGCAGGAACAAAGTTGTTTCCCATTTCAGGAACCCAGTCTGCCCAGAGAGCAGTGTGTGCAACCTCGCCTTCCCAGCTTCCCTCTTCTCGCTGCCAGGGGGGCACCCAAGCCTTAACCTCAGCACCCTCCACCAAACATCCCTGCAGGGAGAGACCCTCCTGGCCCTGCCGAGGTGGGTATGTACATTGTACAGATGATGCTGTGCCCCAAGAAGGATGCTGAGCCTCTTTCTGCCTTCAGCCTGGCTGTGTCTGAACCACCTACAGGGTGCATCTCAGCCTGGTGGTACAGGCAAACACCGGGCAGCTAGCTGCCCAGGGACAGGCAGCACCAGTATCTACCCAGGAACCACAGTCCATGTCTGGGCTCCCTCCCTATTAATGCTTGCTACCGACAGCAAGATCCTGGGGGCTCCTTCATGGACCCTCTCAGCCCCTCTCCATCACTTGGCCCTGTGAGGGCAGTGTGAGGATGGACAAGGACATATGGTGTCCAAGAGACATTGGACCAGCAGCCAACACCCATGCTCGAGGAAGATCCCAAGCCTCAGCGGATCCCCCAGTTGGTCTGATGTAGATAGATCTCCCCTCACGCTCTAAAGCCTGCTCACAACATCGCTTTTCAAGCATCTTCCACCACAAGGAGTGGTAGGACAGGCTGGGGCTCCAGCCCAGCACATCTGTACCCCAAACCCTGACATTAAGAGCTTGGTCCATCTTCTGCTAAAGCAGCCTGTGCTAAGGGGAAGGCCACCTTCTCCACCACTGCTTCTCCAAACCCATGCAGCCACTGTGGAGGGGCTCTCCCAACAAGGCAGCTCTGCTGGACAAGACTGCAGCCATGCGCAGCAGCCAGGGGGAATGAGCAGAGCACGGACACGGCGTATGAGGGATGTCCCATCCACTTTTTTGCAAGTGAAAGGGGCAGCCCTTCAGCCAAGGGGGAGTTTAGCCCAGCCCCAGTTAAGCAGAGCTGCTTGCCCCCAGATCCCAGGCTCTGGCATCCCTGGACCCCCGGGGTGGGGGGCACGGGAAGCCTGGACAAGCGCAGGGCTCTGCAGCACACCCTTCACCTGCCTCCTCTCCGCAGTCACCCCAGCACACATGGAAAACCTACCACTGCCAAACCAAGCCACCTGGGAAGAAGATACACCCCCCAGGAAAGGTTGCTCCCACCCATCCCACCCCAAATCCCAGCCTCCTGCCCTCTCCATCGAGCCCTGACAGCCGCCACCAGAAGATATACTGGACCCCAGCACCAAACAAGCAGAGCCAGCCCCACCTCCTCAGCCCACCACCCTGAGGGGTGGGGGGTCCCTGGCAGCCAAGTGCGAAGGGAATGACACCCCCCGGCTCTGCTCCCCACAGCAAGAGAGTAGATGGGGCTTGGGTGGTACCTGGCTGCCACGGACTCCCGGCTCCATCACTTGCCATCTCGAGCGAAGGAGCAGCCGCCTCTCTCCTGGGGAGTGCACAGGGAAGGCAGCTGCTCTTCACTCACGCTGGAGCGGGTTCCTATGGCGATGCAGAATCAATTATAATAAAAGGTGGAGCACAGCAATTGGAGACGAGAGAAGTTTCGTGAGCTGCCTGCCTGGGAAAGCCAGATGGTGGGAGAACACAGGGCTGGGGGCTGAGCCTGCCCAGCCCCAGGCTATGCTTCCTGGATCCTTGTGTTGCTCCCACCAAAGCCCCTCTAATCCCCAAAGCAACGCGCCTGCGTCACAGCCCTCCCAAGCCATCTGAGACCCCTGCGTGCCCACAGCGTGCCCGTGTCTGTCCCAGACCCCCAGCCCCAGTCCTGGCATCTTGGGATGCTCCAGAGCCAGTGCAGCATCCCTGCCAGGCAGGGACCCCCCTGCCACTCAGGCCACTGCCAGCTGCACCCAGGGCAAGGGACTGAGCATCAGCGAGATGCTGGGGCCCAGCCGGCCATGAAGATGCCCGAAGGACTGCAGAATCTCACTGCAGCCCCACAAACACCTTCCCACCCCAGCCCCAAGCAGCCATCCAGTTTTCTGGGATGAAAAGAGCTGCCAGGCTTGCACAGAGTCACACCTGGCTCGCAGGGAAACATGCCCAAGCTCTGGGAGCTCTCCAGGAACCTGACTACATGCCTGGACCCGAACCAGGAACCCAGCACAGCAGCAGTCCCGCACAAGCTCCCAGAAGACGAGCGTGCGTCACCGGCTCTGCCTGCTGCTGCCTCCCACCTGCCTGCCCTCCCCACCTCTGCCAGCCATATCTGTAGGAGCAAACTCGAAGGATGTATTTTCCACTCGGCAGAAGAGCAACAGGAGCCTTGGAGCCTGGGCTGATGAGATACAATTTGGAGGAAGAACTAGCACCAGATGGTTGGTCACCACGACCGGGACACACTGACCACAGGGTCATTATCCACACCCAGCTTCAAAGGACATCCTCAGAGCTAAAAGATGCAGCGATAAGAGGGTCCAGGCTCCTGCCAGGAGGAGGTCAGCAAGTGAAAAATGACCTGCAAATAAATATACTTGGTCACACCAGCAAAACCACCAAGTTCTTGGCACAGTCTGGCTGTCTGAGCTCCTCCCACGGCCCCAGCAAGATGGATTTGGCCATCCCCAGCCACTCCAGGAACATTTTCAGGTCAAGCCTGGGACCTGGATGCCCCTTTGAGCACAGTTTCTCCCCTAAGCCATCACCACTTTGGCCACGTATGGCTCATGGCGCCTGCCGAACGGCAGATCATTGCACACACAAATCCCCATGGAGGAGAGAAGAGAGCTCAGGTCCTGCTGTACCGGAGCCCCAAGGGGACAGAGACAGGGAGGAGGAGGAGGAGACTTCATGCAAGGGAAACCAGGGGGACACCCGCTGCTAGCTACTCTGGAGAAAAATGGACTCATTTCTCCTCATCCAGGTGCTCGGGAGGAGACAGAAAAGACTCCAGATGGCTGTTGGAGGCACCTAGAAGTGCGGATTAGATGCTAAGGCTGCAGGTAGCCGCTGGGAGCTAATGCAACCCCTCCGCACATTGCTTCCTCTTTACAATTTTAGCGATTTCCCCGGTGCAAAAATTCATCCTGCAAAAATTAATCACCAAACCATAAAAGCAAACTCCTCTATGTGTAACAGCACCAGAGGAGCATAATTGTGATCCCCAGCCCCTTCAGCACAGTGCAGCGTGCTCCCTTCCTACAACGAGGTGATTCATTGTAAATACCTGGAAATAACCACGCAGTTTCCTGCACTATCCATCTTAGCTGCTAATTGAAATGGGTTTTCTGAAAGGTGCCTACAGAGAGCATTCTCACACTTAATCAGCACAGGGAACGCTCACTGCCTGGGGCAAAGGGGAGGCAGGCCACATCAGTGGCTTCCCTGCAAAATTAATATTGCTTTGCTAGTCCTCTGTCCTCTGGCAGGACTGGGGTGTGTGTGTGAATGAACAGTTCCTAAAGGCCTCCTGCACATCCACTCCTGGAAGAGCCACAGGAGCCTTCCGTGCTCTGTGGCTGCACTGTTTGTGGAGCCGTGTCCCCTGCAAGCTGCAGGACCTGCTTGTGTCGAGGATCCTGGGAGCCCCTCTGCTGATGGGTACCCACCGGCAGAGCATCCTCCCTGCATCCACCCCACCCCAAGCCAACTTAGCCCAGACAGCCCAGTCCATTCCAGCCCAGCCCAGTCCATTCCCACTCCACCTAGCCCAATCCAATCTAGTCCATCCCAGTCAAGCCCCATCTAACCCTCCCCTTGGCCCCATGACCTTGATTTTCACGTCTCTCGTGCACCATGACTAGCCAAGTAACCTTGCCACATCCTGAACATCCCAGCTCCTGGCCAGAGCAGGAGCTCTGAGCTGGTCACATACCAGCTCAGCATCCAAACTCAAAACACCAGCTGGTTCCTGAGATGATGGCACTGAGTTTTCACCATTTCCAGCTGTTGCTTGTTTTCCAGACCCAGATTTCCGTGGGCTTCCCCATGGCTCATTTGCTCATCGTCCCATCTCTCTCCAGGTGACGGTGACCCAGCACCCTTTGCCCCGGGCTGCTGGGCTGTGACAAGACAGCACACGACACCCCCTCCCCAGGGGTCCTGGCACTCCATGCGCTTTCTGTGTTGGCTGCTCCAGGCTTTGCTACCATGTCTAAGCCTGATCTGCAGAGAGAGGTCCTCAACACCTCCGCCAGCCTTTCTCCTCCCCCAGAGGCCAGCTGGGTGCAACGTACAGAGCTGCTGTGGAGACACAGGCTGCGGCCAGCACCCTACACCAGCAGAAGGGACCAGCCCCTGCCCCAGGGCATCCTCATCCAGCTGCTCCTGTGCCAGACTGGCAGCAGCTCTGCTCCACGGTGGAGACCGTGGCTGCATTTCAATGAGCTCCTGCTGATTTTATCTCCTTTAAACTGATGAGGGTTGTTTGTGCAAACACAATTACATCAGCTGAGAGCTCTCCATGAGCACAGCAACCACATTATGGACCGGACAGGATTTCCCTTGCTGGGATTGTCTCCAGCAGAGCAGGCTGCATCTGTGACACTGAGCAAGAGCCAAGAGGAGCAGGAAGGGTGCTGAGCATGCAGGTGTGCATCGGTCCCAGCCCACACCTTCCCAAAAGCACAGGGAACAGAGTCCAGGTGAGCAGCAGCAGAGCCAGGGTACATGAAGTCCCTGGTTTGCTTTGGAGTCCTCCCAGAGGAGCACAAAACCACACCAGGCACAGGGTGCCCCCTTGCTGCATCACTGGCAGCAGCTTGGACCCTGCTCCCTCGTGGCATCGTGCAGAGACCAAGCCCATCTCCTCTGATCCAGAAGTTTCCAGCACTTCAGGCTGTCAGAGCAAGGCTTCCTGCCCAAACCAACAGACCTTGTGCCGGGACCCCCCAGGCAGGGTCTGTGTGGGGAGAGCAGAGCTCACTCCTTCAAGGAACCGGCAGAGGATAAGCACAAAATGGCTTTAATGACTACACATGTGGATTCCCCCAGACCAGTGATTCCGGGCAAGTCACCCACATGTCCCTTTACAGCCAAGCCATCGTGTACACAGGATCCCAGGTCCAGTATACTCAGGATGCTCTAATTCTTTTTTCTTGAAATTCCTACCCACCCACCCACCCTTAAGTCCCTGCTCAAAAGTACATACCTGGGGGTATCACCATGTGGGAGCTTCCCACCCTGCCCTCACTTCTTGGAAGGGTGTCAGAGCTGGAGGATATCCTTCTGCTGTAAGATTTGGCCTCTTACAAGAAAAGCTGGATAAGCCTTGGGGAAAACTCGGGACACAAGTTCCCTGAGGCACATGGAAGACTCTGGCATTCGGAAATATCGATCCTGACTGCACTTCAGAGCATGGATTTAATACTGCACAGCAGCCTGCAGTCACTGCCCCAGCAAAGCACCGGGCGGGTGGTCCAGGCTTTGGATGATGCTGAACTAATTGTACCATGGAGACAGCAAGGGAGTTTGTTCTGCCTGGACTTAGAGGACTTGGTAATTAAATGATGTTCAGGTTTTGCATTATCTCACCGCTCAGCCAAG